>NC_060138.1:647551963-648186070 GCF_021461385.2 Schistocerca piceifrons
ACTTGCCTATTCCAGGTAGAAGGCTTGATGACATCAGAGTTTGGTCCCTTTAATCATTAAACCAACCAACCAAATTCAACAATGGATAGTTCCTGAAAGGAAACTATTGAAATGCATGCTAAAATAGGCTAACTTCATGCTGTACAGCAAATGGCTATGTGTAAACATTATGACACATCCAGAAATGGGCAGACCGCATCATGGTTATTGTCCACCAAATTGTTAATGCATTCATTCTAATATGTTCAGGCCACCTACCAGTCCACTGGTGGAGTGATAAGTGCTGTTCTTCAGTCATGAGTAATTATGTAGTTCTGGAGAGTCACAAATGTTAAGGAACTGTTGGAGATTTCACTGGCTTTCTGGTAGTGAGATCTCCAACAGTTCCTTAACATTTGTATTCCTGAAGTATTAAGGAGAGCAACAAGATATCATAGCATGAGTTCCTGGATTCCATAAACTGTTCCGCAAAGTCTCAATGGTATGGGAGACTGCTACGAGGATTTCTGTGTGGGTTGGAAGCACCCAGTAGGTGATGTACTGCAGGATGATGGTCTCATGAACCACAAGAGAGACTGGGAACACAATGGTGGATATTTCTCTAAAGCACTCACCACTGCCCTCTGTCTTCCTGCCTTCTTAACTACACAAACTGTAGCCAAGAAAGGCAGTTGGGGCAGTAGTTTCAGCGGTTAAGAACGTTGCAGACATCACTTTTCCATTGAGAACTGGATTAAGATGTGCTGGTCACAAGGGATGGTGAAAACCTGGGACACAGTCTGTACCGAAAACTGACACACGTGGACCAATACCTGTACAAACCATCAAACCACCACCCAAGCCAGAAGAGAGGCATAATTAATACGCTTGTAATGCGAGCAAGACGAGTAAGCACCTCAGATTCGAGATGCAACACCTAGAAAGTGTTTTGAGGAGCAACGGGTACTCCACAAGTTATATTAGAAGTGTAACAGAGCCAAACACTCAGTGAAGTGTCAAATCAGATAAAGAAATGTCGGATACGGTCTTTCTGCTGTATATTTCCAGAGTGATAGACAAAATCAGCATAAAGACTATTTTCAAACTGACAAAGAAGCTCAAAGAGTGGCTTAGATCAGCAAAGGGGAAAAGGGACCCACTTGAAATGCTGGGAATGTATCGCATACCAAGCATATGCGGAAAACTTTTTGTTGGAATGACTGGACGATCAATCAACACTGATCACAGAACATAAGCAACATTGCAGGTTGGGGCAGATGAAGAAATCGGCTGTGGCAGAGCATGTGCTGTGTGAGTCTGACCACATAGTAAAATTTGCTGACTTGGAAGTTCTGGCTGGAGAGAAAAACTATCACAGCCACTTTTCCAGAGAAACTATAGAAATATATGAACTCAAGAACAGCTTCAACAAGAAAGAAGAAAGCCTCAAGGTAAACGAATCTTGGCTTCTCATGCTGCAGCAAACGACCATCGCAAGTAGCAAGAGAACCGCACCGGAAATGACTGCAGAGAAGCCCTTGGATGTTGGTGTGCCAGATACATATAGTCTGCAGCTGCAAGCTCGGCTCCACTCCACCACCAGCAGTGGAGGGTGAAACATTGACAATGTCAGCAACTTGTGCTGCTAAAAGATCAAAAAAATCATAAGATGAATGTCAGCTAAAGAACCTGAGACAGAAGCCAACAGGAAGTTAGTCAACAAGTGGCCACAAAATGCTTAACAAGTTTGGGTTCAGATTAGTTTGTGGCTCTTTTCACAGCACCTGGCTGCAGTAAAGTTCATCACATAATGTGACACCTCACAGTCACCCTGTTCAGCTGAATCAGGAAACAAGGTAATTCCCTGTTTCATGGAATGGTCCCAATTAATTTACATTTTTAAACCTAGGAAGGAACGTACATACATAAGCTAGTAATTACCATAATATTTCCCTGACAAGCTGTGTAGAAAAGATCTTGAAACAAATGGTGAAACATCATCTCATATCTTTTCAATCCAGATAGCTCTGTAATTTCTTCCAGTGTGAGTTCGGGAAGTATCGTTGCAACATTGATAACATGCTGAGATAGCAACATAGCCGGGCGTAGTGGGCGCTCGGTTTGAGGCATCATGTCACAGACTGCGCGACCCCTCCCGCCGGAGGTGCGAGTCCTCCTTCGTGTGTGTGTGTGTGTGTGTGTGTGTGTGTGTGTGTGTGTGTGTGTGTGTAGCAACATAACAGGCCTTCATACATAACACCTTGCAGGTGTATTTTCTTTTTTTTTCCTTTAGAAGACCTATAGTACTTCAAGGCATAATAGCCTCAGAAAGCATTTCATCTCATTGCCCAACCAAATATACATACAGTTTTCATTAATATCTCATGTCCTACTAAGCCATTTGGAATCTGCATGAAACAAGGCCTTGCAACACTTGGTGTAGGCCAGATTCCAGTGCTAGATGTGGGACAATACCATCTGCCATCCTGTATGTTCAAGTGACTCATAATTAATTTAGAGTCTGTGCAGTAAAAGAGGAACAGTATTTCAGATTTCATTTATAACATATTTATCGTTTTACACGGATGTATATAATCACAGGAACAGTGTTGGCTGTTCTTTGCTTGGTCATATTAGTGCCTCTGGAACATGCATAGTGAACAAATGCAGTCTGTAATGTCAAAGTACATATGTGCACTACAACAGGTGAGACATATTTTAGCTACAAAAAGAAAGGAAGATCAATGCTGAAGTCATTAGAAGTGAAATGCAAGCTCAGGTTGCTCACAAGGGAACCTCCCCATCGCACCCCCCTCAGATTTAGTTATAAGTTGGCACAGTGGATAGGCCTTGAAAAACTGAACACAGGTCAATCGAGAAAACAGGAAGAAGTTGTGTGGAACTATGAAAAAAATTAGTAAGATATACAAACTGAGTAGTCCATGCGAAGATATGCAACATCAAGGAGGACGCGAGTTAAGGAGTGCCGTGGTCCCGTGGTTAGCGAGAGCAGCTACCGAACGAGAGGACCTAGGTTCAAGTCTTCCCTCGAGTGAAAAGTTTAATTTTTTATTTTCAGTATATGTGACAAACTCTTATGTTTTCATTACTTTTTGGGAGTGATTATCACATCCACAAGAAAACCTAAATCGGGCAAGGTAGAAGAATCTTTTTACCCATTCGCTAAGTGTACAAGTTAGGTGGCTTGACAACATATTCCTGTCATGTGACGCACATGCCGTCACCAGTGTCGTATAGAATATATCAGATGTGTTTTCCTGTGGAGGAATCGGTTGACCTATGACCTTGCGATCAAATGTTTTCGGTTCCCATTGGAGAGGCACGTCCTTTTGTCTACTAATCGCACGGTTTTGCGGTGCGGTCGCAAAACACAGACAATAAACTTATTACAGTGAACAGAGACGCCAATGAACGAACGGACAGATCATAACTTTGCGAAAATAAAGAAAGTAAAACTTTCAGTGGAGGGAAGACTTGAACCAAGGACCTCTCGTTCCGCAGTTACTCAAGCTAACCACGGGACCACGGCGCTCCTTGAGTCGCGTTCTCCTTGATGTTGCATATCTTCGCATGGACTAATCAGTTTGTATATTTTACTAATTTTTTTCATAGTTCCATACAACTTCTTCCTGTTTTCTTAATTGATCTGTGTTCAGTTTTTCAAGGCCTATCCACTGTGCTAACTTATAACTAAATCTGAGGGGGGTGCGATGGGGAGATTCCCTTGTCAGAGTTGATTAGGAAGTCAGATGTGTCAATATTTAAGGAACTTTTTGGACTTTTATCTTGAGAATGATTTACGGATACTCTAGAAAGCCTAAATCTTTGTTGCCAGATCCGAATTTGAAACCCCTTTCCCTGAGTGAGTGTCTTGTACCTTAACCAGTGTGCCATCTGAATCAGTACTTCAGCTAGAAAACACTTCCTCTTTTAAACTCTCTGCATGTACTTAAAAATATTCAGTATGTGTACCCACCAGAAAAACTAACGCAGTCCAACCACAGGATCACCTCTTCTCCCACTTTGTGTAGAGCACCAAGGTGAATGAGAATTGGGTGCAATGAACTGCCAAATGCAATAGCCAAGGATGTATGCACAATACTGACACTGGAAAAACTGAAAACTACCTTTTACAAATGATGACCTCAATGCTGAAGTGTAGGACCATCTGTGGTGACTGTGTGTGAGAGATAAAAAGCTACAAACAGTGAAACACACAATTTAGTTGTAGCATAACACCTTCCAGTCACAGAGGTCTCCCAAATAAGACACTAGGCTCCTCAATGTGGATTCATTCAATAATGAAGAGGACCCTCCAGGACGTGATGCTAGTATCATATCAACTATCATTGCAACACACTTTGGAGGGGTGTACATGATTTGCTAATAAGAAGGCAAGCCATAATTTGGCAGGTGGCATGCCCCCAGTTTTAGGTGATAACACATTGAATGTCAAACACTAGTTTGTCTTACCCTGCTTTCTAGATTGCTGAAACGCATTACTTGTTAACCAATTGGTTTTGACAAACCAAACACAACCCATAAGAATGTGTTTTGTGAAGGTGGCACTTCAGTTTGCAAATATGGAGGAAACATCATAGTCCATCTGCCAAGAATTACTAGCAAATACTTCTTTATTACAGCCAGTTTCAGTTCTCGGATCATCCTCAATTATCTTAAAGTTATGTAAAACAGCTTCCCAGACAATATTAAACCTATGGCATAAAATCCATCTTTAGTTGCTGTTGCCAAGAAATTTGGTACATTTTATTATTAACAGTGTAATGTATTTTACTATTTGATAATGGCGACTGAGGATGGATTTTATGTATTTGACACCATAGGTTTAACATTTCCTCAGAACTTGTTTTAAATGACTTCAAGATGCCTGAGAATGATTGGGGAATTGAAGCCAGTTGCAATAAAGAAGTATTTATTAGCAGTTTCTAGCAGTGGCCATATATATGTCTTTCAGAACTATGTGTTGCTGTTTTTGCACTTTAATTCTTGCATTTTGTAAATTCATTTCTGTTTCTCTTTTCATAAATGTAATATAAGCATATGTTAATTTACTGTGGCCACTGACAATGATATCCTGTACCCCTTGTCCCAAATAATAATAACAACAATAACAAAAAATGGACTTATAATCCATAAGAGTTTTTGTGTGCCCCATTTTTAATTGGATTTTCTGTATTTAACTGCATTTTGTTTGTGAGATGTCTAAGAGCTCTAACATTGCTACTTCTGTTTGACAGAGAAGAAGAAAGACTGAGCCACTTAAAGTTGCAGTATGAAAGCTTTCTAGAAGAAGACAGGAAAAGACGAGACAGAAATGACAGGATCATGAGGTCACTAGACAGAATAGAAAATAGAGCTGCAACACTCAATGCAAAATCAAAAAGATTAAAGCTGTTAAGGGTAAATATACACTATTCATTATGAAATCAATTGTAGGTGTGGTGTTGGTATTTGTTGCTATAGAGTTACTCTTGTTATATGTTTGTGAAGTTGGGTATAATGTCACACATTTGTCTGGAATATATAAACATTATTATTTAAAAGAGGACTGCTATTTATCTTTATAACATTCATATATTTAGTTTATTTATTGGTCCTTTATCTTATGTTGGCTGTTATCCAATGTCTCCCAGAAAGAAAGGTCAATATAGAGATATCAAAACTGGTAAATTGGAACAAAAATGTTTAATGCACGCCCTGGTCCAGTTCGTATGTAAGACAGAACTTAAGTATGCATTGATTGTTTTGCTAGTGGTGCGTGGTTTATACCGTACCCCCTTATGTTCTGTGTTCCAAATGTCTGTGTTCTGAATATTTTGACTTCCCTGAAACTACACCATCAAATTTGCAATTTACTGTTGTTTGCTGCAGTTTTATGAGCATAACTGCACCAGAATGAAATTTCTGGTAACCATTTTATTGTAGAGATGACCATTAAAATTGTTATGTTTTTACTAAGGTGAAATATAATGATATCGTGTGTGTTTATGACTTCTGTGATTGCTGAGGTCCTGCTGTTATTGAAGAACACTGCCAGAATTTTCAAACTTATCAAATCCAGGCTTTTTGCATTTTTCCAGATTTTATACTGTATTATGTGGAAATGGTAGGCTTCACAGTGTGCATATTTGATCTAAATAAAAAGTCCAACAGGACATACAGAACAATACATTGTTAACTTCTTCAGTACAGTTCTACAAGGAACATGGTTATGAATTGTTGCATATCTTAATATTCCGTGAACATGTCTGTGCCAAAAATGACATGCAGAAAACTTTTACACATTTTCCTTAGAGTGTTTTCAGCATCTTTGTATTTCAGATATTTCCTGTAATAGCTTTACATTATTGGACATTGTAATTTTTTGCATGTTTACAACAGTGACACCATGCCATACATACGATGAATATGTACAAAGTGTAGTCTATTAGATAATACTGCTACTAATATAACTGTCTTGAGAACATGCAGGGAGTACACAGTCAGTAAATAATACTTGATGAAACAGTCCCTTATGCTTATTTATTTTAGTAATAATTCTAACTGCTCTCTTCTGAAACCAGAATATCCTATCTGTGTAGGCTTCAATCCCATGTTGCAAATGTGAGAAGATTAATCTGTAGATGATTTATTTTACGAGAGGAGGACTTATTATATTTACTTTGTGTGTTAGTATGTATATGTTGTTACAGTTCCTCTTTTTACAGCTGTAGCTGGTATGTTTTTCCAGTCAAGATATTCATCCATCAAAGTGCCTAGGAATTTATGTTTATCATATGTTTCAACTTTGGACATTGATTTAATGCTTACCATTTGTCCACTTAAGACTGATTATAATTTAACAAGACTTCCATCACAACGCTCTTATCCATATTTAGTTTCAGTTTATTCAGTTTTGTGATCACACCAAAGGTCTCTTTACTGTTTTGAACTTATGGCTGTTTGGTACAGCTCCAGTTAATTAATTATGTATCATAAGCAAATTCCACTAACTTCAAGTTTCATGGCTGTGTTAGTTCATTAAGAGACACAAGAAACAAAAAAAAGGCTCAAAAATACTTCACTGTGGGACTACGCAATTGAGAATATTACACTTTGATGTTAATGTTAAGATCTTCCCTCCTTTATTGTAACTTTAGTTCATTGTATCATATCAAAGAGATAAGAATTTGACAATAAAAATCATTAATTTTTGACAATATTATGTGACTGGATGAATAAAAATTTACTCACCAAGCAGCAGCAGGAGAAAACACACACACACACACACACACACACACACACACACACACATATCTTAATTAAAAAAAAAGGGTTTACATATGCAAGCTTTTGGAGCCAGTGGCTCCTTGTTCTGGCAGATGGGTTGAAGGAGTAGTAAGAGGGGTGAAGGAAAAGGACTGGAGAGGTTCAGGAAATGGGGTGCAGTTCAGATTTGGAAACCTGAGAGCTTAAAGCTGGAATACAGGCTAATATGCAAGACAGAGATTACTGCTAAAACAAATGCATGAGTTAATAAGAGTGAAAAACTAAGTGCATAAACAAATTGTTATAGGCAAATTCATAAAAAAGAAAACAATGGAATTATTGTATGCAAATTCATTCACACATCTCATACTGTAGGTTTCTAAATTGCATAAAAGCACTGGATGAGTCAGAGAATCAAAGACCTTATTCAAGTCTAGAAAAATCCCAGTGACTTTATTGTCATTATTCAGTTTGTTTAGCAGTTCAGAGAAAAAAGTTACTACTGCTGTTAAAAAAAAGTACATATTACAGAAAAAAGATTCTGTTTGGTATAGAATTACACTTGCCAAGTGTTCCAGTCAATGAGGCAACAGCTCATCTGCACTTTTACGTCACAAAGATTTACACTTGGAAATCTAGAGTTCGTTCATGAGAGATATTATTTATGCTGCACTTCTCCTGATATCTGTATGGAATTAAATCACCTGTGAATTAAAAATGTAATTGGATTCTTATAGTTGTACGAAAAATAACGTTGTGAACCACTACACTATCTTTTTCAGTCCAATGGCTGTGTGAAGTCTAGCAGATTTAGGCTGTGTCTAGCAGATTTAGGTTTTTACAAATTCCTCTTGCAAAACCAGCAAGAGAGACTATATGTATACAGTCGCATACATATTACATTTCTATGCTTCGAGCCTTAGCTAGTAGAGAACATCATGAAATCACCATAAATTGACAGAATAATTTTCAGTGTATGTCTTCAGTATTTTTTTTTCTTTCCATTACATTTCCACAGTCACTTTGCTAACTAAGCAATATGTTCTCACAAGCACCACCATCAGAAATCAAGTGAAAAAATGACAATGAAAAGTCCGACAGTTGTCATAGAAAGTCAAAAGACAATAATAAATTAAAATCCTAACTCAAAAGAGAATATATGAAAATACTGAACATGCATGAAATGCAATCAGCAACATCCAAGTTGCTTAAAAGTTCATGACGGGCAGTGGGCAAAGCATTAACCAGGGAGTGTATCTTTTGCATACTCCAAGAACGCTCTCTGTGAAGTGGCTAAAGAAGAAATATGTTGACTGGTACTGAATGCTTTCTGATAGCTATCAGCTGTAGCTAGCAGATGACAAAGAATTTAATGAGTCTAAAATTTCAGTACATAATTGTGGTGTGCGTACTATAAGACCTTCGGTACACACACCAACAGGTTAGTTGACTTGTCGCTCTAACGAAGTAGGCGAGTGTCAGCAATATGTCTCGTGGTCTTATCGTGGCGTGTTTATCTTCTGCCGTTAGGTCAGATGATAGAAATGCCACTTGCACGCTTAGAGTAGCCGATTGACGGTGACCAACTTTAAACAGAACTTGATTCATTTTCACACACATTTATTAAAATAATAAAAATCATAAACCTTACTTAACTTGATTCTGGATGCTATTTACAATCGACAATCTGAAGTTCCTTTGGTTTTGGTACGTTAATCTTATTCTCACATATCTCTGATACTTGACAAAGTGTCTATACATTTCTCTTCATGGCTCTGTACAGGAATATGATAATCTTATTCGGCACAGACTGAAACTTGACTATAGACTAATGCAGACTAATGCAAACTGGTACGGACTAATGCAAACTGACTAATCGGAGGTCTGTACACTCGTTATAATACCTCGAGTGTTCAGGTATCACTGCGCGAGTGTGATCCGTGAGGAAAAAAGGTTCTACGTTAGCAGCAATCTCATTGGCTGCGTTACATATTAATACGCGGATCGGCGGAAGCAGAATTTGGTCCGTCTCTAAGACAGTGCCATCTCGTAGTGCGGAGACGGACGAGTGCTGCATCTGCGCTGTTGTGCTTAGCGAGGCGCGCTCTATTGGGAAAGTTGTGTACGCGCTGACTACGCGTAACTATGTACACAACAATAATAAATGATCCCTAACTCAATTACACATAACATTTCAGTATAACTAACTGTATGTATTGCTCCTGGTTTTATAGTTGCCGATGCCCTAAAGACAGTGTGTTCTGCTAGTTAATGTTGTCAACAATCAGAAAGCAATCAAAACTGACCAAAGTCATTTGATTTCAATCTATTTAACTACTCCAATCAACCACCATACTGATTGCCTACTTGGTGTGCATGAATAGTAGCAACAAATTCAAGCTGTGAAGAAGTAAGGAGTGAGATGGGTGTGATGGTAGGAGAAAAGATGAGAGAAGAAATCAAGTGAAGATGGATTCAAATAAGCATCAGAATGAAGTGGTGAATGCATATAAAAGACAAAAAGTTAAGTTAGGCGTATACACCGAAGGAAGGAATGTAAATTTGGTATAGCAGAACCAGAGGTATGTGTAATAACAAGCAGTAGAAGATTTGGATGGCTGTGACTAAAGGCCCAGTTTTCATGAGTTCTTAGATTATGATGGCATGGATGGCATATATACTCAATCGCAAAACATATTTCATGCACCACCACTTTTTGGTCGAGCACTGCTCAGAAGTCAATTTTTGAATGACCCTTACAAAGAGTGAAGGTTAATTAACTGTCACAAAATATGTTGCCAGTCCACATCACTCTGCTGCAAGGCAGGTCCTGCTGTGCTGAGAAATAGTTCTGGATACTACTTTCATAAAGGCAGCAGTTTGGTCCCCCAGTTAACTACTGATGAACTTTTAAGAATTTCATAGACAAAAAATAATGCTTCAGCATCTTTGTCTTTGTTTCAGCCATGTAGTTGTAATGAACTACTTTGCCATTATTGTAAAATAGAAAAAATTGTGAACTATGAAATCTATTGCAGTCCCATTTCAGTGCCTTTAATTCTGAGGTCTTGTAAATTGCCACTTAACAATAAATAAATAAAAAATTAGACTCCCCACATTATAATAGAATTTTTTTGTACAGTAATAGCACAATTTACTTTTTTACAACCTTCAAAAATGTTTGTAACTTTTACCATTTGTCATTACAAGTAATGTAATTTATATGCATTCTAAAAAATCCCTAACAAATATCTTCTCAAATTCCAATATAATTTTGTAAAACTAAAAGCTTAAAATTATTGTTAATTCAGCTTTTCTTCTCCATGCGAGTGACAAGCCAACAGCTAGAAGCTATGTCTGTTGCATTGGAGTGGCAAAGTCATCTCCCATTATGAAGCGGATCTTCCCAGCTACTCTTTCTGCCACTGTAGTCCATGGAGAACCCTGGTCAGGCATCGGGCCATCATCTGATAGCAGCTAGTGAGACATGTCCACATCTGGAGCTGTTTCACAAGGAAGGTTGTATGTAGCTAATGGCTGGAAGACTAGCCCTGTACTTCTAACAAAGAGATATGAGGCATTGCCTCCTTGCTGATAATGAGAAAGGGCTGGCAGACCTTGACACTCCTGCTCATCCATCATCTCTCCCCTCTTGCTATCACAACACAGCTGTTAGTGATAGGAAATTCCAATATTAGATGCTTGGTAACCCCTTTTAGAGAAATGTTGCCATGTGAGGAAAATCATCCAAGTGTGCACTAGTTGTGTAACCTGGGAGGAATTGTCCAGAGGCCATCCTGAGAGCAACTGAGAGTATAGGTTGCAGTTTCTCACAGGGACTCCACATTTGTTTGCTGGTACAGGCTTGGCAATTCCAGAGTTCCTGAGCTGGAAACTTGTAAGCGTCTCCAGTCTCCTATCACTGTAAGCTCCGGGCATGCTTCAGCATCCACCTGTGCCACAGGGAATGGGGTATCTTGGTTTGACCATGTAGATTGGAAGGATGGTGAAAAACCTTTATACCCCCCCCCCCCTCCCCCCACCCTCACCTCCTGCAGTGTCGGGCTAGAATAGATCGCAGCCCTTCCTAGTCTGTCATAAGAATTGACTAAAAAGAGTCTTTCATTGGGTCAAGTTTTTTACCTTGATCTTGTGACTGTGTTAGGTCTTTTGAAGGTTTTTGCTCCTTTCCCTTTTTTTATTTTTAATGCTTCCCCCCCCCCCCCCCCCCCCCTCACGTTTTTTGGCTTTTTTACTTTTGGTCCCCATTTTGGGTTTGACCTCCACTTTCCAAATTTTAACAAGGTGCGTGCCATTTGGGGAAGAATGTCTTACTGTTGTGCACTACCTCTCTACTGTGTGCTGTTATCTTTCGCACCTACCAATCAAGTGGATCTACTTCTGCACCAGAAATCGAGTGCGGTAGCCAGCCTGTCGTGGTGAGGTTGTCATATACCCTCTAGGTGGTAGTCCCCTGACAATGCCAGGATCACACTACTGATGCCTGAGCTGTGACCTCCCCGTGTCAACCAAGGAGTGGGTGCCTGTTCACTTTGGCGTACTGGTACTCCAGGCGAGGCTACTGTGCCAGGAGACCTTTGCCTTGGTGGTGTGACACCCACAGAGAGAGCCTCACATTGGAGTGAGTGGCATTGGGGCAGATGACCAGCAATGAAACAGATCAGACTTGATGGTGGCCATTACAATACAGTCGTCTCATCAGTAAGGGAATAGTGATTTTAATGCAGAAGTTTACAATCCTACAGCATTTCCGTAATTGACCGTCCCTCAATACGAAAGTCAGGCAAAGAGAAATGGAAGTGGACAGTTTGCTTCATTCTTGGTTTGTTTCTGCACTGATGGTGGCTCTTTTCCTTCAATGAAGCCAATACTTTTCGTTGAAAATATTGAAGATTGGTTTGGTGAGGTTGCAGCAATAGAGAAGATGAGAAATGGATCTTTCCTGATCAAAACATTACACGCCAACAAATTATGGGCACTTCAAACCTGTGTCAAGTTATATGATATACCAGTCACTATTTCTCCTTATAACAAGCTCAATAAAATTCAAGATGTTACCTTCCATTGGGACATGACACTTCCCATTGGTGAAGCGTTGCGTACTAATCTGGTGCAGCATGGAGCCCATTTTGTTCGCTGCATCCAGAAGGAACCCAAGGATAAAAGAGTGGACACTGGAGCTTTTATCCTAGCCTTTGACGTCAACATTTTGCTTGAGAAGGTGAAGGTCATAGTTTATGGGTGTGATGTTAGGTCTTACTTTCCTCCTCCAATGAGATGTTGTAGGTGCCAAAAGTTGGGATACATGTCGTCCTGCTGTTCTAATGAGGCTATCCATTGGATATGTGGGTAGGTGTCCCACGGTGTATTCGAATTCAGATAGCCAGAAAAGACAAACTCAAAGCAACAGTGGTGTAAATTTCTGATATTACATGCATGCCCTCTTTGGGAGAGTGGGGATGATACTGGAAGAGGATACAGGATCCCAAAAGGGTTTGTGGTATTACAATACCTGCCTGAAGAGGTTTGACTATTGCAGAGAGACAAAGCTCTTCTAAATATCGGGCTAAAATGAAGGGAATATAATTATGACTGACGAAACAGACAAGAAGTCCCAAATCATGACATCACAATGGAAAAATAGATCAAATCGATATAGTAAGCAAAATTACATGAAACTAGAATTTGGCATGAGGTACGTCAAACCAAACTGAAAATGTTCAAGGCCTATGTTTGCGACAATTGGACCGACCTGAAAAATCCAAACTGCCAGGCACTGGTTAACTCATCAAATATGGGAAAGCTTCCAGATAAGTAAAATTATTCGTGTTCATACTGTAATAAAACATGGCAAAAATGATTTTGTAGGCAATGTTCAGTCACTGTCTAATTGTTTCACACCACATTTTAATACTAATGGTTATTTGTCACCCTAGGACAACAACAAGCAAAATACACGTAAATCATATTAATCAAAAGCTTTCAAAGACAACAGCAGATTTGCTGCAGAGCAATGGGATTGATTATAGCCAAGATAAAGTAATAATAATAAGTAAATCATTGAAATCCATAGAATCTGTGTCATATATAAACTTCAAATAGCTAAGTGCATGCAATGTAAGTTACGTCGATTGTCACTAAAAGTCTCCGTAATAATCATGCTGAACATTCAGTCATATATGTACAAAGTATTTCAAATTCACATGATGTTGAATAATCATAAAATCGTAAAGATGTGAAATAATACCAAATGTTACACAAGTGACCAGATTATACCATAGTTCCTGCTGATCAACTAGAGTGTTAAGTAGACAAATGCATTTGTACACTCCTGGAAATTGAAATAAGAACACCGTAAATTCATTGTCCCAGGAAGGGGAAACTTTATTGACACATTCCTGGGGTCAGATACATCACATGATCACACTGACAGAACCACAGGCACATAGACACAGGCAACAGAGCATGCACAATGTCGGCACTAGTACAGTGTATATCCACCTTTCGCAGCAATGCAGGCTGCTATTCTCCCATGGAGACAATCGTAGAGATGCTGGATGTAGTCCTGTGGAACGGCTTGCCATGCCATTTCCACCTGGCGCCTCAGTTGGACCAGTGTTCGTGCTGGACGTGCAGACCGCGTGAGACGACGCTTCATCCAGTCCCAAACATGCTCAATGGGGGACAGATCCGGAGATCTTGCTGGCCAGGGTAGTTGACTTACACCTTCTAGAGCACGTTGGGTGGCACGGGATACATGCGGACGTGCATTGTCCTGTTGGAACAGCAAGTTCCCTTGCCGGTCTAGGAATGGTAGAACGATGGGTTCGATGACGGTTTGGATGTACCGTGCACTATTCAGTGTCCCCTCGACGATCACCAGTGGTGTACGGCCAGTGTAGGAGATCGCTCCCCACACAATGATGCCGGGTGGTGGCCCTGTGTGCCTCGGTCGTATGCAGTCCTGATTGTGGCGCTCACCTGCACGGCGCCAAACACGCATACGACCATCATTGGCACCAAGGCAGAAGCGACTCTCATCGCTGAAGACAACACGTCTCCATTCGTCCCTCCATTCACGCCTGTCGCGACACCACTGGAGGCGGGCTGCACGATGTTGGGGCGTGAGCGGAAGACGGCCTAACGGTGTGCGGGACCGTAGCCCAGCTTCATGGAGACGGTTGCGAATGGTCCTCGCCGATACCCCAGGAGCAACAGTGTCCCTAATTTGCTGGGAAGTGGCGGTGCGGTCCCCTACGGAACTGCGTAGGATCCTACGGTCTTGGCGTGCATCCGTGCGTCGCTGCGGTCCGGTCCCAGGTCGACGGGCACGTGCACCTTCCGCCGACCACTGGCGACAACATCGATGTACTGTGGAGACCTCACGCCCCACGTGTTGAGCAATTCGGCGGTACGTCCACCCGGCCTCCCGCATGCCCACTATAGCCCTCGCTCAAAGTCCGTCAACTGCACATATGGTTCACGTCCACGCTGTCGCGGCATGCTACCAGTGTTAAAGACTGCGATGGAGCTCCGTATGCCACGGCAAACTGGCTGACACTGACGGCGGCGGTGCACAAATGCTGCGCAGCTAGCGCCATTCGACGGCCAACACCACGGTTCCTGGTGTGTCCGCTGTGCCGTGCGTGTGATCATTGCTTGTACAGCCCTCTCGCAGTGTCCGGAGCAAGTATGGTGGGTCTGACACACCGGTGTCAATGTGTTCTTTTTTCCATTTCCAGGAGTGTATTATCCAATTGGCTATACTTCTCTTCAAAATTCATATTGTTGTCAGTGTCAATAAGAAATGTAGTACTGAAGTATAAAGGTGTTGAAGCAGATACTACATTAGATGGAGACCTTGTGCTTTCCAGATATATGGTACACACAGGGAGTGTACCTCCCTGAGGGTTGGTCATATTAAACCTCAGCAAATATCATCAAAGTAGAGTATTAGGCAAAGTATTGTATTTCACATCATCAAACACCAATATCACAAATCAAAACAGATAATCAAAGACAGCATAAATCCAATGGTTGGATGTGTGTATGAATATGTGTGGGAATGTAGTACTGATGTGTAATGGTGTTCAAACACATGGTACACACAGAGATTGTACCCCCTCCTGAGGATTGATCATATTAATTACACATGTAATCTTTTACCCTTTCTGGCTCATCACTGAAAATGCTATTGCATTCCCACAGGAATCCCTCCAAGTCACTCTTTTCATCGCTACTTAAATTGTGTGCTGAGTTAACTTTATCCAATACTAATTGAGAAAAATCTTCACTAACCACCTGATTATCATATTGCTCATTATCTTCATCTAAATAATTTCTGTCTTCAAATAGTTATACTTCTCTTAAATTATTGCTACAGTTCTCATAGAACATTATGTATAATTTAGTTTCTCCATGATTTTGGATCAATAAAATCTAACTTCATATTTAACCAAACAAACCTACCATTAACTTTCAGTATCCAATCCATCCATTCAGGTCGTTTCCTGACTTAGGTTGTAAAGTACTTAAAGGTAGCATACAACTAGAGTGTGTGTGTTTAATACAATCACAGTAATCACCTTTTCCTACAAATTCCTCATTACCTTCCAATACTTTCAGTACCTTGTCACTAATTAGCTTATCTTGATCCTAATTACTGTAACAACTCTGTAATATCTCACTGACCTCAAAGGGTATCGATCGATTTTCATGTAACGGTTTTTCCGATTCCAAATCATCATATCCTACCATTCTATTACTCATATCATTGTCTAGTACTTCCAAATAAATTATACCATCTAATTCATCGTAAAATACATCATCAGCATCAATAGTCTCAAAATACTCATTGGCATCATCATCTGCTCCTACATGAACCTCAACTTCAACTACGTATGCCTCCACATCACAATCACTATCAAAAGTACTGGAATTTGTGTCAGCACATAAACATAATTCAACTTAGATATATGATCCTTGCTTTCCACCACATCTTTTTCAGATGATATTGAAAATTCATCATCACAAAATAAGCTAACTAAACCATACTCATCAGCATCATCATAATTGTTAATATTACTAAACACACAACTCTCAGCAAATAAGTTAGTCAAACCATCCATACTAGGATTAAATTTATTTTTTACTTTACTAGTATCTTCACTCATTTCCATCAGCTTGAGATCCCAAAATGCTTTAACATGATCAACTCTGTTTATTTGGTAATTATTGTGTCTATTGTGGTGTCTGTGACCTGAATTTCGCCTTCCTCTTCTACCTCTAACCTGATTTCTGTAACTGTTCTTGTTGTTGTGCTGGTGGTGTTGCGTTGCGATGACCCCCCCCCCCCCCCCATTCTGAAAATTGTTCTCCCAAGCAAGATTTAATTTATCTATGTATTTTAGGAATTACTCAATAGTATCATCTGGTCTGTAAACAAGACTCCACTGAACACGGCCAGTTAAATGTCGTTTCAGTGCGTCAGTTTGGATTAATTCATCAAGTGTGCTAAAGTCCTAAGCTACTTTTCACAAAATTCTCACATTTTCATCTCTCCTTTGTGAAATCTGCTTCCATTCAAAAATTCTGATTTTATTCGCACCTGCTTAGTTTCTGACCAAAATTTGTTTAAAAATAATTTTTCAAACTCTGCAAATGTCATTTCTGGATTAACACGCAGGTTAGCCCAGGATATAGCTTCTCCATCTAAATACCGTTTATCAGATTTCACTTTCATGTGTTCTGGCATGCCCGGTGCAAAGCGGTCCTGGCGCTGGTACAAATAATCGACAGGGTGTAGTTTAAAATCACCCGGAAAAGCTTTCATAATAACATTATTGCAATTGTTTTGAAACATGTTATTACCACTATATGTGCTACTAAACATATTCATCTCTAGATTTACAGCTTTAGAAGTGATTGTTTGGAGATTATTTGATACTTCATTCAGTTTTCTGTTCAGTGAAGAAATTTGATCTGAAACAAGTATGGAATTTAATTTTAGTTTCTCATCAATTAAATTGTTTTTTGTTTCAATATAAGATTGTATGTTATGCAACTCTGGTTTTCATCTGTTGAGTTCATCAATGACGATGTTTTCTGTTCTTTTTACTCGTTCATCGATTACGTCAACACATTTGTTAGCTAGCTGTAATTCAGTAACAGCAAAGTTCTTCAAACAATCCACTTCAGATTCTACACTGTCTACCCCCACCCCCCCCCTCTCTCTCTCTCTCTCTCATATATATATATATATATATATATATATATATATATATATATATATATATATATATGAGAGAGAGAGAGAGACTCCATCTGTCCAATGGTCAGCTTCACACGTCCGTCCACGTCAAACCCACCAACAAGCAACAGTACCTCCATTATCAAACGGTCCCTTCCCTACAGCCTAGGTCTTCGTGGCAAACGAATCTGCTCCAGTCCGGAATCCCTGAACCATTACACCAACAACCTGAAAACAGCTTTCACATCCCGCAGCTACCCTCCCGACCTGGTACAGAAGCAAATAACCAGAGCCACTTCCTCATCCCCTCAAACCCAGAACCTCCCACAGAAGAACCACAAAAGTGCCCCACTTGTGACAGGATACTTTCCGGGACTGGATCAGACTCTGAATGTGGCTCTCCAGCAGGGATATGACTTCCTCAAATCCTGCCCTGAAATGAGATCCATCCTTCATGAAATCCTCCCCACTCCACCAAGAGTGTCTTTCCGCCGTCCACCTAACCTTCGTAACCTCTTAGTTCATCCCTATGCAAACCCCAAACCACCTTCCTTACCCTCTGGCTCCTACCCTTGTAACCGCCCCCGGTGTAAAACCTGTCCAATGCACCCTCCCACCACCACCTACTCCAGTCCTGTAACCCGGAAGGTGTACACGATCAAAGGCAGAGCCACGTGTGAAAGCACCCACGTGATTTACCAACTGACCTGCCTACACTGTGAAGCTTTCTATGTGGGAATGACCAGCAACAAACTGTCCATTCGCATGAATGGACACAGGCAGACAGTGTTTGTTGGTAATGGGGATCACCCTGTGGCTAAACATGCCTTGGTGCACGGCCAGCACATCTTGGCACAGTGTTACACTGTCTGGGTTATCTGGATACTTCCCACTAACACCAACCTGTCAGAACTCCGGAGATGGGAACTTGCCCTTCAATATATCCTCTCTTCTCGTTATCCGCCAGGCCTCAACCTCCGCTAATTTCAAGTTGCCGCCGCTCATACCTCACCTGTCTTTCAACAACATCTTTGCCTCTTTACTTCCGCCTCGACTGACATCTCTGCCCAAACTCTTTGCCTTTACAAATGTCTGCTTGTGTCTGTGTGTGTGCGGATGGATATGTTTGTGTGTGCGAGTGTACACCTGTCCTTTTTTCCCCCTAAGGTAAGTCTTTCCGCTCCCAGGATTGGAATGACTCCTTACCCTCTCCCTTAAAACCCACATCCTTTCGTCTTTCCCTCTCCTTCCCTCTTTCCTGATGAGGCAACAGTTTGTTGCGAAAGCTTGAATTTTGTGTGTATGTATGTGTCTGTTTGTGTTTCTATCGACCTGCCAGCGCTTTCGTATGGTAAGTCACATCATCTTTGTTTTTAAATATATTTTTCCCGCGTGGAATGTTTCCCTATAGTGATTCAAAAAGAATACCACAACTTTAGGAATTTAAAACTCTGCAACGACAAAAGGCAGAGCTAAGCACTATCTGTCGGCGAATTAAGGGAGCTATAAAGTTTCATTTAGTTGTACATTTGTTCGCTTGAGCCGCTGTTGACTAGGCGTCAGCGTCAGTTGATGCTAAGATGGCGACCGCTCAACAGAAAGCTTTTTGTGTTATTGAGTACGGCAGAAGTGAATCGACGACAGTTCAGCGTGCATTTCGAACAAAGTATGGTGTTAAACCTCCTGATAGGTGGTGTATTAAACGTTGGTATAAACAGTTTACAGAGAATGGGTGTTTGTGCAAAGGGAAAAGTTCTGGACGGCCGAGAACGAGTGATGAAAATGTAGCACGCATCCAGCAAGCATTTGTTCGCAGCCCAGGAAAATCAACTCGCAGAGCTAGCAGAGAGCTGCAAATTCCACAATCAACTGTATGGAGAGTCCTACGAAAAAGGTTAGTTATGAAACCTTATCGTCTGAAATTGGTTCAAGCACTGTCTGCAGCTGATAAGATTAAAAGAATCGATTTCTGTGATTTTATCCTTGCTCAAATGGAAACAAGATTGTGTTTAGTGGTGAAGCAACTTTCCACACTAACGGGAAAGTCAACCGTCACAATGTCTGTATATGGGGCACTGAGAATCCGCGGGAAACAACTCAGTATGAACGTGACTCGCCTAAGGTGAACATTTTCTGTGCCATTTCAGCCAATAAAGTTTTTGGTCCCTTTTTCTTCGAAGGTGCTACTGTAACTGGATTACAGTATCTGGAGATGTTAGAGAATTGGCTGTTCCCTCACTCGAACAAGAAGCACAACAATTCATATTTCACGCCTGATATGCTACAGAGAGTGTGGAACGAGTTGGAGTATCGGGTTGATATTGCTCGAGTGTCTGGAGGGGGCCATATTGAACATCTCTGAACTTGTTTTTGAGTGAAAAAAAAACCTTTTTAAATACTCTTTGTAATGATGTATAACAGAAGGTTATATACAGAAGGTTATATTATGTTTCTTTCATTAAATACACATTTTTAAAGTTGTGGTATTCTTTTTGAATCACCATATATATATATATATATATATCTCTAAAAAGAAAGATGATGAAACCTACCAAACAAAAGCACTGGCAGGTCGATAGACACACAAACAAACACAAACATACACACAAAATTCTAGCTTTCGCAACCTATGGTTGCCTCGTCAGGAAAGAGGGAAGGAGAAGGAAAGACAAAAGGATATGGGTTTTAAGGGAGAGGGTAAGGAGTCATTCCAATCCCGGGAGCGGAAAGACTTACCTTAGGGGGAAAAAAGGACAGGTATACACTCGCACACACACACATATCCATCCACACATACACAGACACAAGCAGACATTTGTAAAGGCAAACTCTTTGCCTTTACAAATGTCTGCTTGTGTCTGTGTATGTGTGGATGGATATGTGTGTGTGTGCGAGTGTATACCTGTGCTTTTTTCCCCCTAAGGTAAGTCTTTCCGCTCCCGGGATTGGAATGACTCCTTACCCTCTCCCTTAAAACCCATATCCTTTTGTCTTTCCTTCTCCTTCCCTCTTTCCTGACGAGGCAACCATAGGTTGCGAAAGCTAGAATTTTGTGTGTATGTTTGTGTTTGTTTGTGTGTCTATCGACCTGCCAGCGCTTTTGTTTGGTAAGTTTCATCATCTTTCTTTTTAGATATATATATAAAAAACAAAGATGAGGTATACACTCGCACGCACGCGCACCCACACACACGCACACACACACACACACACGCACACACACACACACACACACACACACACACACACACAAGCAGACATTATGCGCATGGGTACTCCTCATGTTTGGTCTTATAAGTCAGTACCATTCTTGACACTTCCAGAGATTCAGAACACACATCACCAGATGCTTGCTGTAAGAACCAAGCAACCCACTCTTGACTTAACAAAGTACAGCTCTTATTGGAATATATTGCTCATTACAGGACGGATTCTATATTTTATGGCAAATTTGAGATGCAAAAATGTTATCAGCAGTGACGTAACAGGAACCGAACTGCAACATTCTTGTTTTATGTGCATCTGTCAGATTCAACAGTAAAAGCTTTCATTGGAATATATTACACACAAGGAGGCCAAAGTTCAAACCAGTTCAAAAATCAGTCGATTTATCAGGACAAAATTGCAGGACGTCAGTAGTTCACTGAACTTTTAGACACATACATCACCCAAAATTGCTTGATGGCAAACACTACTTGTACACATTCCAATAATACACTTGACTTCACCACTTAGATCTTCACATCATCATGTCTGAATGGAGAGAGGAAATTTGAGCAGTGCGTGCTCATCAAACAGTCAAGGAAGTTCTAAAAGAATAAGAATCTTTATTAGCCGTTCAGTATTTTCGTATAAAATTGACTTCGTCAATAAATTCAATTACAGTATAAAGATGGTTATATTCCCGTAACAATGTATATATAAATCATATGAATGTTAGTGTACTACAATAGCACACATTTGGAATTTTATATATTGTTAATTTTACAACAAAAAGGAAACATTACACAAATTTATATTGAGTGGGGAGTATTCATGTTGATGACATTATGTCATTATCATATACATGTTGATAACACTATGTCATTATCCTAATATATTGATACAAATATAGAGCACTCGAAATAGGTCTATTATGCCTATATGTTAGATATTGTTTTTCCAAATTTAGGTCCTACTACAGGCAGAGGTACCTTTCTCTATGATAAAACAGCAAATCTGCCATATTACAATCTGTATATTCATCAACTGAGTAAAATGCTTTACCTTTGAGCCACTGACCCAATGTTGTCTTAAATTTATTTTTAGATACTGTTTGTACAATTTTAGGGAGCATATTAAACAGTTCGAGGCCTACATATTTATAACTACTATGTATCTTGGACAATCTAGGGTATGGCAGATCAATTGTATGGTTTCGTCTTGTATTATGGGTGTGGACAGATGACCTAAGGGGATATTGAGCTATGTTTTCTTTTACATGTAATAAGCAATAATAGATGTACAAACAAGGAACTGTCATGATGTTAAGTTTTTTGAAATGTTTCCTGCATATCCCTAGGAGATAAACCCACTATACATCGAAGAGCTTTTTTTTTGCCATCTGAAAATTGATACTGAGTTGGGAGAATTTCCCCAGAGCAGAATACCATGTGAAAGATGGGGGTGGATACAAGCAAAATATGAATGCAGCAGTAAGTTTTGGCTGACATTATTTCTAAGCTTATATAGTAGGAACATAGCACATGCAAGTTTAGAACAGATGTATGTGATATGTTTATCCCAGCTAAGTTTTTGGTCAATCACCATTCCTAACAGTTTAACAGGCTTATTTCCTTTGTTCGATACCTTCAAATTAAAGAATATTTCCTCAGTTTTTGTTTCATTTATGTATAGGGAGTTTTCACTAAACCATGAACCGATTTTTCAAATATTATATTATTTTTTTCTCGTAGAGATTTAAGAGTCTGTCCTGAATTGATAAAAGTTGTATCGTCCGCATAGAGGACTGTTTTACAGGGTAAATACTGTGGCATATCATTAACATACACTACAAACAGGAAGGGCCCAAGTATGGAGCCCTGTGGCACACATCTTTTTATTGTTTGTGGGTTTTACAGCTGTCCATTTACACTAACAAATTGTAGTCTGTTGCTTAAGTAGGATTCTAATAATTTCAGGGTGTCCTCTTCCATGCCGTAGTGTCTTAATTTCATGATCAAAGTGCTATGAGATACAGTGTCAAATGCTTTACTCAGGTCTAGGAGAGTAGCACAAGAGATTAAATTATTTTCAAAGCCATCGTATATATCACTAACAATATTTTCAGCCGCTTTAACTGTGGATAGTTTAGACCTGAATCCATACTGTGAGTTACTTAACAAGTTATTCCTCTCAAAATAGTGATTCATTTGTTGGTGAATGCAGTCATCGATTATTTTAGATATTATTGGGATTAATGAGATAGGGCGATAGTTACTTGGATTTGATTTATCTCCTTTCTTAAATATGGGAATGGTTACTGCTATTTTCAAACAGTCGGGGAAAATCCCTTGCTGTAATGTACGGTTAATGAGAGTGGTGAGAGGGGACAGAATATCACTTGATATCTTCTTTATGACAAAGTTTGACAGACCATAGAAGTCCTCTGCTCTGGAACTACTTAGTTTGCCTATTGCTTTGCTAACATCATTTTCAGTTACTGTTGCCCAGCAGAATTTATGAATTACTTTTGAATGCATTATGGGAACAGCAGTGATCAATAAAATTGTAAATAATTACTATTAAAAACAGTCTTGATCACAATTTATTTTATAAGGTGACCGGTTTCGACCACTGCTGTGGTCATCTTCAGACCATTGAGTGGAAACCCCTTTCTGTGATTCTCCAACAGAAAGGGGTTTCCACTCAATGGTCTGAAGATGACCACAGCAGTGGTCGAAACCGGTCACCTTATAAAATAAATTGTGATCAAGACTGTTTTTAATAGTAATTATTTAGAATTTATGAACTACATTCTTATTTGAACCTAAAAGAGTTTTAGCATCAAGCATGGCATTGGGGGGAGACAAATCTTGTTGTAAACTGAAGTTAACAAAGTGTGAGTTTAAGATATCTGGGGCTATTGGTATAGCTAGTTGAGTTGTTGGTCTATTTATTTCACTTTTAATTACTTCCCAGGCAGCTTTACGGCTGTATGTGGTGTGTGACAAAAAAAAGTCAAGTACCCAAAAGACATGCTTGGATGTCAATGTAACTTCGTACAAGTACAGAACATTGACAGGTAATTAAATAATTAGAATTGGGAATCTATTTGACTGTGAGAACAGTCACCATAATACATAAGTGATGTTTATGTTTAGTGTTGTTATCAGGCCTTGTTGGGTATATAAGGGTCATGAGCAGTGTCAGCTGTTGATTTATCACTGTGAAGGACACAAAAATGCTGTGTAATCATGTGAGACAGCATTATCAACAGTGGACAGTTTGAAAGGGGGCCTCATTGTGGATCTCCATGTGCCTGGCTGTCTGGTCGAATTGTGCAATATCCAGATTTGTAGTGGCACAATATTGGATTGCATGGGAATACGAGAGCAGGCATACTCATTGTCAAGGTTCCAGTCAGCTGTGTCCGACCACCACAAGAGAGGACCACCATATTGTGCAACCACCACATAGTAATGGCTTTACATCTGCGCCTGCAATCTGGGAACAAGAAATAGACTCCATGAATATTCTATGTCATCCTGCACCATTTGTCATAGACTTGCAGCAGCTGAACTAGGGAATTACTGTCCTTTGTACTGGCTGCTGTTAACACAACAACACAAACAGCCATCTTTGGAGTGGTGCTGTGACAGAGAAGCATGGACTGCTAGTGAACAGCATTATGAATTGCAATTCTCCCCTACCCCGAATGACCATTGTTGGCAAGTAGTGCATTGAGTGGGGAGAGGTTCCATTTTCCCAATATTGTGGAGAAATACAACAGTGCACCATGGTGTGAAGAAACCGAGTGAGGTGCCGCAGTGGTTAAGCACTGGACTCGCATTCGGGAGGACGACGGTTCAATCCCGCGTCCGGCCATCCTGATTTAGGTCTTCCACGATTTCCCTAAATCGCTCCAGGCAAATGCCGGGATGGTTCCTTTCAAAGGGCACGGCTGACTTCCTTCGCCGTCCTTCCTTAATCCGATGACACCGATGACCTCGCTGTCTGTCTCCTTCCCCAAAACAACCCAACCCAACCCATGGTGTGAAGAACCGTCATTAACATCAAGTCATGGCTGGTAGTGATTGAGAGAACTTTGATGGAATAATAGTATGTCAGAGACATCCTATACATATTACCTTTCATTGATGGCATTGTGGTATCATTTTTCAACAGGACAGTGCTCACTCTGTCTATAAATTTTTTGTGATATTGAGGCACTCCTGTGGCCAGCAAGATCCTCATTTACTGTCCCTGATACGATGTGTGGGACTACCAAGGAGATCAAACCCCTTTTCCAATTAGTATCCAGGGTATCAAGGACCAGTTACAACAGTTGTGGGTGAGCTTGCCTCATGAGAAGATGTAATGGCTTTATAACACCTTTTCAACAGAATTAGTGCATGCATGTAAGCCAGAGAAGTGCAGTGTCGTACTGATAAGTGTGCTCATACTGCTGGTTCTTCATAAATTTGTCTCGATTTTTTAGTAATTGAATAGCATCACATACCCTGTCAACTTGTAATGTTTCATTTCATTCCCACTTTCTCTCCTAGGTGCTTCATTTTTTGTCAGGCAGTGTAGATGCCTACCACATAAGCTTGCAAAAATACAGCTTGCCTACAAATAAAATCCTCATTCGCCGCAGATCATTAATGACCACGGAAACCTTTCGTAGTAACAGGGATAGATTTCGCAGGCCCATTATTCACCATGAATGGATACATTGTCAACAAATGGTACATCACTCTCTTCATTTGCATTATTACCTGTATGTCCACCTAGATTGTGCTTGGGTACAACAACAGACAAATTTCTATAGGCATTTGAGCAGTTCATGGAAGGAGGGTGCAGTTACAAAATACATACACAGACAATTCTCCCATGTTTCATGAAGCCAACAAACACACGGCCGAACTGTGGACCAGACTCCTTGCCACATACAGATCCCTCGCCCAGAACAATATTAGATGGAAGATTGTCATTCTGAGGCCAGCATGTTGTAGAAGATGGTCTACTGATCAGTAGACCTAGGAGGAGGAACCGTGGCCAAAATGTTGGTTTTTCCAGTATATGTCTCTCTCTCTCTCTCTCTCTCTCTCTCTCTCTCTCTCTCTCTCTCTCTCTCTCTCTCGATACAATACTCAGAAAACTTTTGCGTCAACTGACTCTGTCCACTGAAGCATATGAAATTAGATCTGTTACATGATAAATTAGATCTGTTACATGATAATCAGTTTGACATTATGAAGGGTAAAGGCACCAGTGAGGCAATTCTGGCACTGCACTCAATAATGGAAGCAAGACTTAAGAAGAGTCAAGACACATTCATAGGATTTGTTGATCTAGAAAAAGTTTTTGATGCTTTAAAGTGGTGTTAGGTCTTTAAAAATCTGAGAATCAAAGACTAATAACAAAGTGCTCAGATTAAAAAGGATGGTGAACGTGAAGAAGAATTACAGAACTTATTGAGTGGAATGAACACCTTAATAACTGCAGAATACTGAATAAGGGTAAACTGAAGAAAGATGAAAGTAATGAGGAGTAGCAGAAATGAGAGTAGCAAAATACTTAACATCAAAATTGGTGTCCAAGAAGTAGATGAAATGAAGAAATTCTGTTACCTTGGAAGCAAAATAATTTATGACAGATGAAGCAAGGACAACATAAAAAGCAGAGTAGCACATGCAGAGAGAGCATTTCTGGCCAAAAATTTTACTGACAAATCAGCCTTAATTTGAGGAAGAAATTTTTGAAAGTGTACATTTGGAGCACAGCATTGTATTTGAAAAGAATCAGGGACTTTCGGAAAATCAAAAAGAAGAGATTCGGAGCATTTGAGATTTGGTGCTATAGAAAGATGTTGAAAATTAGATGAACTGATATGGTGCTATAGAAAGATGTTGAAAATTAGATTGACTGATAAGATAACAAATGAGATGATTCCCTGTGTGATTGATGTGTTCCAGTGACATGAAGAAGGGACAGCCTGATGGGACATGTGTAACACATCAGGAAGTAACTTTCATGGTACCAGAGGGAGCTTTAGAGGGTGAAACTATAGGGGAAGGCAAAGGTTGGAATACATCCAACAAATGATTGAGGATGTTGTGTGCAAGTGCTACTCCGAGATGAAGAGGTTGGCGTAAGATAGGAAGTTGTGGTGAGCCATATCAAACCAATCGGACAACTTATAACAAATTCAATATATGTTGACTGGCATTTAAAACATGGTTTTTTGAATAAAAATAATGGCATTTTTATTTTGAATTACTGATCACCTAAAATGTGAATATTGATGATAAATAAAAAAAAAAAAGCAAAATGTGTTGTTGTTAAATGAAAATAATATCTACATCAATAATACTGTTTTTTTAATATCATGTTTGTAGCTATTCATAATCTTTATTAAAAAGTTATTTTAATTTCTGCTTGACATTTCATATTTTTGTACCAAATTTTAATATCTTATGGATACCATCAAACAGTGTGATTTCAGACAATTTTGAAGTTATTTTAACCATAACTTGCATAGGTGATGCTGGATTGCATTGTTTCTACAGAGGTGGTGGGGTATTTGGATAACGAATAAAAGATCTTAAAACAGAAAGTCTATGTGTACCTATATTTGTCTGAGACAGATAAATAAAGTGTTTCTTAAATATCTGTACAAAGTTAGAAAGTAAATGTTGGACTTTTGTTAAATCTTACATTCTTCCTATTTGATTTTAGCACTTTTAACACATTTTAAGGTTGTCCTTCATTACATATAAGTGATAAGGATTGAGGTAAAGAATTCTATGTATTAAAGGTCACTTCTTATTTTGCAACAAATTAAACTACAAATTTTTAAAGTTCTGAATAAAAATATCAAAAATAGAAAGAAAACAAAGAAATTCTACTAAAAGATCAAATCTACTAAAAGATCAAAATCAGTTTTCCTATGGCAGGCTATTTCCATAAGACATGATGTAGATCAAATGGGATTAGGCCTGTGGTGTGAAATCCACACTTCATGTTTTCAGTAGAGTTTGCCAAAATGTTAGTCAGTGTTTGCTTCTGAAGGGATTGAAAACCATCCTTGGAAATGGTCCTGATTAATCTGATTTTATTTTATTTTATTTCGTATTCCATAGGTCCAACTGTGTTGGGTTCAGAAGGACGTGGAACGAGTCAGTTTTTTACGAATGCAATATGATAATCTTATGGAATACACAGGCATTTGAGTACATAATTATATAAAAATTTATACAGTAAATTCTTTGAGCAGCAATACAGAAAAAAGCCTATACATATTTTCTTAGAATCATTAAAGCGCCACAGAATAATAGATACAGAGCACAAATGGATACGGAGCTCAAGTTAAATAACATTCTTAGTGGAATTATGTAAATTTGTATTATATAATATTAAAATTTTATAATTTATTTATTTAAAAATTCATCTAGACTGTAAAAAGCTTTTTCCAGCAGAAATATTTTTAGTGCTTTCTCAAACTTACTCTTGTTGTGAATCTCTGTCTTTATTTCAGGAGGAAGAGCATTGAAGAGTTTTGTTCCAGTATAGTGGACACCCTTTTGCGCCCAGCTCTTTTAATATTTTCACATAGGTGAATGTGCCTTGAGGAAAAAATGTGTCCATTCTTCTCCTGTAAAATTGTTAGAAAATTTCTTCTCTTTTTGGCCAGATTTATCTAATTTAGTAAATGCTTCAACATTTCTTTTCCTTCATTTAGTATTGGTTGCCCCCCCCCCCCCCCCCCAATTTTATGTGCATTTCCTGCACTTTATTTTGTAGGGTTGATCTAGATATACCATACAGATCTCACACTTTTCTGTATGATAATTTGCCATGAAGAACAGCTTTATCCAAAAGTTCTGGGTCATAATTATGCCAGACTTTAGCAGCTTTCTTGCTTTTATACATTCTTGGCATTATCCGAAATCACCCCACGCAGTACTCAGTTTTGTAAAAACCATAATTATTTTGTAACTATACACAAAAAAATTGACAAACTCATACAGCTATTTTCTCAATGCCATAAGGTACTGATCTCATTGGTACATTGACAACTGCAGTTATAATACTTCTCTGCCACTCACAATAATACAAAGTTCTCACTTGATGGTACTGCCTGAACTTTCACAATGAGACTGTTCATTAGATATTTTCCTAGGTAAACATTGGACCCAAAATAAAAGTTACAGAATGCAAGAAATAAAATTTTGTGCTTATAATAGTTGACAGACGGAGAAGAAAATTAGCAGCAGTTCATTGCTATGCGCCAGGGAAGAGAAAATAAACAACACTGTCCGAAATCTCCTGTGTCCAAAAACGCTCTGTTTGACAATGCTCGTATTTTCAAGAAATTAGTAACTAAAATCAAAATATGTTATTTTTATTAGAAAATTATTATTGAATTTAACAATAAATGTAAAAAGAATCCTAATTTGCATTTAGCAAGACTTGAACCTGTGATCTTGGGAATTTATACTTCATCAAATTACCTTCCATTGGTAAAGTACTCAGAAATCTTTATACATTTTTGTTTTGTTTTAGCTGCCTCATAGTACTTTAGGAAACTGGTGCCCAAGTAATAACCTTTAAGTCCAGTAGGTGTGATTGGCTAAAATCAAAGAGGGCCGATCCATAAGATCTTGTTGAATTAATAATCTGATGTTTCTGCCAACCACCACATTCAGACAAGTTAGTCACACAAAGATAGCCTAAACTCAATAGCATGAAAATACCCCAAGTGTAACGTAGCAGTAGGTGATAACTTGAACCTACTCAGTATCAACTGGGAAAAATACACATTCATCATTAGCAGTAAAGAGAAACATTCTGGTAAAATAAAAACATTTAGTTCAGATCTGGTGAATGCAGAACCATTGTGTTCAAAGTTGAAAGATGCTATAAACATAGGTGTGTAGAAATAAATTCCAAGTAAAGTAATAAGAGATGGCAAAGACCCAGCTTGGTTTACTATATAGTCCAGAGAATGTTTCAAAACAGAGACTACTAAAGTCTTGCTACAAAAAAGACTTAATAGTAAATCTTGCATCTGTAAGAAGGTCCAAGCATAAAACTTATAATAATTTTCACTGTCAGAATCTCATGAGAGATGTATCGAAAAAACCTAACAATTCCTAATAAAGTTAGTGAAAGCATCCAAACCTTCCATTTAATCTATCATGGATCCATCTGTTGTTGAAACTGATGACAACAGACAGGAAGAAAATATATTACATTACTCACTTAAAAATGTATTCATGCCTGAGACTATTAAATTACCAATGTTTGACCATCACTTGCACTCTCAAATGAGATACATCAATATTAGTTCCCCAGGTACTGAAAAACAATTGTTGTTGTTGTTGTTGTTGTTGTTGTGGTCTTCAGTCCTGAGACTGTTTTGATGCAGCTCTCCATGCTACTCTATCCTGTGCAAGCTTCTTCATCTCCCAGTACCTACTGCAACCTACATCCTTCTGAATCTGCTTAGTGTATTCATCTCTTGGTCTCCCTCTACGATTTTTGCCCTCCACGCTGCCCTCCAATGCTAAATTTGTGATTCCTTGATGCCTCAAAACATGTCTTACCAACTGATCCCTTCTTCTAGTCAAGTTGTGCCACAAACTTCTCTTCTCCCCAATCCTATTCAATACCTCCTCATTAGTTAAGTGATCTACCCACCTTATCTTCAGCATTCTTCTGTAGCACCACATTTCGAAAGCTTCTATTCTCTTCTTTTCCAAACTAGTTATCGTCCATATTTCACTTCCATACATGGCTACACTCCATACAAATACTTTCAGAAACGACTTCCTGACACTTAAATCTATACTCGATGTTAACAAATTTCTCTTCTTCAGAAACGATTTCCTTGCCATTGCCAGTCTACATTTTATATCCTCTCTACTTCGACCATCATCAGTTATTTTACTCCCTAAATAGCAAAACTCCTTTACTACTATAAGTGTCTCATTTCCTAATCTAATTCTCTCAGCATCACCTGATTTAATTTGACTACATTCCATTATCCTCGTTTTGCTTTTGTTGATGTTCATCTTATATCCTCCTTTCAAGACACTGTCCATTCCGTTCAACAGCTCTTCCAAGTCCTTTGCTGTCTCTGACAGAATTACAATGTCATCGGCGAACCTCAAAGTTTTTACTTCTTCTCCATGAATTTTAATACCTACTACGAATTTTTCTTTTGTTTTCTTTACTGCTTGCTCAATATACAGATTGATTAACATCGGGGAGAAGCTACAACCCTGTCTCACTCCTTTCCCAACCACTGCTTCCCTTTCATGCCCCTCGACTCTTACAACTGCCATCTGGTTTCTGTACAAATTGTAAATAGCCTTTCGCTCCCTGTATTTTACCCCTGCCACCTTCAGAATTTGAAAGAGAGTATTCCAGTTAACATTGTCAAAAGCTTTCTCTAAGTCTAAAAATGCTAGAAACGTAGGTTTGCCTTTCCTTAATCTTTATTCTAAGATAAGTCGTTAAGTCAGTATTGCCTCACGTGTTCCAACATTTCTACGGAATCAAAATTGATAGTTCCCGAGGTCGGCTTCTACTAGTTTTTCTGTTCGTCTGTAAAGAATTCACTTCAGTATTTTGCAGCTGTGACTTATTAAACTGATAGTTCGGTAATTTTCACATCTGTCAACACCTGCTTTCTTTGGGATTGGAATTATTATATTCTTCTTGAAGTCTGAGGGTATTTCGCCTGTCTCATACATCTTGCTCACCAGATGATAGAGTTTTGTCATGACTGGCTCTCCCAAGGCCATCAGTAGATCTAATGGAATGTTGTCTACTCCCGGGGCCTTGTTTCGACTCCAGTCTTTCAGTGCTCTGTCAAACTCTTCATGCAGTATCGTATCTCCCATTTCGTCTTCATCTACATCCTCTTCCATTTCCATAATATTGTCCTCAAGTACATTGCCCTTGTATAAACCTTCTATATACTCCTTCCACCTTTCTGCCTTCCCTTCTTTGCTTAGAACTGGGTTGCCATCTGAGCTCTTGATATTCATACAAGTGGTTCTCTTCTCTCCAAAGGTCTCTTTAATTTTCCTGTAGGCAGTATCTATCTTACCCCTAGTGAGACAAGCCTCTACATCCTTACATTTGTCCTCTAGCCATCCCTGCTTAGCCATTTTGCACTTCCTGTCGATCTCATTTTTGAGACATTTGTATTCCTTTTTGCCTGCTTCATTTACTGCATTTTTATATTTTCTCCTTTCATCAATTAAATTCAATATTTCTTCTGTTACCCAAGGATTTCTATTAGCCCTCGTCTTTTTACCTACTTGATCGTCTGCTGCCTTCACTACTTCATCCCTCAGAGCTACCCATTCTTCTTCTACTGTATTTCTTTCCCCCATTCCTGTCAATTGTTCCCTTATGCTCTCCCTGAAACTCTCTACAACCTCTGGTTCTTTCAGTTTATCCAGGTCCCATCTCCTTAAATTCCCACCTTTTTGCAGTTTCTTCAGTTTCAATCTGCAGTTCATAACCAATAGATTGTGGTCAGAATCCACATCTGCCCCTGGAAATGTCTTACAATTTAAACCCTGGTTCCTAAATCTCTGTCTTACCATTATACGAGGGCGGTTCAGAAAGTAACCTCCGATTGGTCACACTGCGGGTTGTGGGGGGAGTAGCGACGCCATCTGTGCGTTCACGCACTCAACAGGTCAGTCGGCATCAAGCCGTGGTCGAGTGAACGTCGTACCTGCGCTAGTTTAGTTTTTGTGGCAGTTTGAAACGTGTGCTGCAATAGAAAACCCCGCCAAATGTGAAGTGCGTGCTGTCATAAGGTTTTTTACAGCCAAAGGATATTCTGCAGCTGCTATTCATCGTGAGCTTTGTGCCGTGTACGGACCAAGAGTTATGAGTGAAGGAGTTGTCCGTGAATGGGTATGTTTATTTAAAAGTGGACGAGAAAACGTTCATGACGAAGAGAGGAGTGGTAGACCATCATTGGTGACTGACGAACTCGTTCAGACAGTTGATGCAAAAGTTCGTGAAAATCGACGTTTCTCAATGTCGGAGTTGTCTACTGGTTTTCCACAGATTTCTAAGACTCTCTTGTACGAGATAGTGACAGCAAGATTGGGTTACCGTAAGTTCTGTGCACGATGGGTGCCCAAAATTCTTACCAACCACCACAAAACTCAAAGAATGGCCTCTGGATTGGACTTTCTGTCACATTATGAGGACGAAGGAGAACCATTGTTAAACAGAATCGTGACCGGTGACGAAACCTGGATTAAGTACGTGAACCCTGAGACAAAAGAACAATCAAAGATGTGGGCACATTCAAATTCGCCTACCAAACCAAGAAAAGCCTTGCAAGATTTTTCTGCCAGAAAACTGATGGCAACGGTGTTTTGGGATGCCAAAGGGGTGTTGTTGGTTGAATTCATGGAATGTGGTACGACCATTAATCAAGACGTGTACTGTGAAACAATAAAAAAGTTACGACGGGCTATACAGAACAAACGCCGTGGTATGCTGACTTCCGGTATCGTTTTTTTGCACGATAACGCCCGTCCTCACTCTGCTCGCAGAACAACGGCCCTTCTCGAGTCCTTCAAGTGGGACGTTATCAACCATCCACCTTACAGCCCAGACCTGGCGCCAAGTGATTATCAACTCTTCATGCATTTGAAGAAATGGCTCGGGTCACAGCGGTTTGATGATGACGAAGAGCTCAAAGATGCGGTCACAGGCTGGCTCCAGGCACAAGCGGGTGATTTTTATGCAGAAGGAATTTCAAAGCTTGTGAAGAGATACGATAAGTGCCTCAATCACTATGGAGACTATGTAGAAAAATAGCGCAAAGATGTAGTTGTAAGATGTATATATTAAAATATTTTTATTTAACTTGGTGTATTTTTTTAAATCAACCGGAGGTTACTTTCTGAACGGCCCTCGTATAATCTATCTGATACCTTTTAGTATCTCCAGGATTCTTCCAGGTATACAACCTTCTTTTATGATTCTTGAACCAAGTGTTAGTTATGATTAAATTATGCTCTGTACAAAATTCTACAAGGCGGCTTCCTCTTTCATTTCTTCCCCCCAATCCATATTCACCTACTATGTTTCCTTCTCTCCCTTTTCCTACTGACGAATTCCAGTCACCCATGACTATTAAATTTTCGTCTCCCTTCACTACCTGAATAATTTCTTTTATCTCGTCATACATTTCATCTATTTCTTCATCATCTGCAGAGCTAGTTGGCATATAAACTTGCACTACTGTAGTAGGCATGGGCTTTGTGTCAATCTTGGCCACAATAATGCGTTCACTATGCTGTTTGTAGTAGCTAACCCGCACTGTGATGTTGTGTGAATTAAGATGGCTTAAAGCGAACAGGGTACTGCCCTGAAGGAATTCCATTTATATTTTATATTGAGTATGGTGTGGAAACAGCTCCTTTCCTAGCTGATTTTTGTCAAAAATGTCTGTGCAGTAAATAATCCTGCATGACTGTATAAGAGTGCAGGTCACACCTGTTCACAAAAATGTGAAAAGACTGGATGCACAAAATTACAGACCAATGTTGCTGACTTTGAACTAGAGCTCAGACATTATGGTATTCCTGGAGGAAAACTAGCTTATCTCAAAGTCTCATCATGGATTCAAGAGAAGCAATTTGCCTGAAAAACAGCGTACTTCAATCATACTGCTTGTTCATCAATACCTTAACATCAATTTGCAAACAGTAGATGTAGGTGAACAGGTGGATTCTGTCTTCCTAGATTTGCAAAAGGTGTTCATTTTTAGTTCTTTCAATGTTTCAATGGATAAGGAAAGAAAATGTCCCAGCCATGCACTGTAAAGTGTGTTTCAGTGTATATTGCTGCAAGCTCTACTGCATACCGTGTGGTGTAGTGGTTAGCATCACTGTCTGGTGGACTAGGGGTCACCAGTTCAAACCTTGGACACCAGCAATTATTTGTTATTTCATACTTGTCATTTCAGGAAGGTTCATGAAGTACCTTATGTTTGTATATCTGGAATATTCAGTGATTGGAACGGGATGTTGGATGCTGTGATGTTGTGCTGAATTGCATCGGGCTCATGCAATGCTGGAGTTTTAGGGCAGCTTCTGCCTTGGACTGGCGCCATGTTGGTAGACCCATGCTGGCTGTTGTGCTGACTTGAGCAGAGGATGCTGGTGTCATTATTCATGGCTATGGATTGCTGATCTCCTCAAATGCAGCAAGTGTGAGACCAACACTAGAACAATCACACACACAAAATTTTACTATACTGTAACCAGAGAATCAAGTGTGAATAACATGATCGCCATCAATCCTATTGATAGAGTATTCTAAGCTAGTTGGACTGGAATACTTATGTCATCGAAGAGAGGCTCTGCTCTATGATGGCATTCATAATGATCAAATCAGCTCTGCTCCTCTCGAGTTGTCGGCGTTTTTTGGTTCCACTACATTAGCTTAACAAATTTGCTACAGTGCCTTTACTGCTTAGTTGCTTGGTATAGTTGCATCCTACCTAGTGCCTCTTACGTAATGTTACAAAAGTAATGAATGCAGTTCAGTCTTATACTCTTCTAACCATTTTCTGCTGAACTAGCTCACAGTTGCACATAAGTGTTTTGATTTGCTGACTCCCTGATTGAGTAACGTGTTGGAACGTTTACACTTTCTGGCTGGTAGCTATTGACACTTGCGCATGATTGACTAATGTTGGCTGTTCAGGTTTAGAAAACTGTACTCTCCCTTTTTGTTACTAATTTTTTGCGTAACATTTCCGTCCACTTTGTACCTGTATATACAGGTGTGGAATTAGAAGATGTACATATTATTTTTGAAATATACATGGTAATCCCTGTGGTTGCACTACTAGCAAGTGCAGCTTTAGTGCAGTAAGAGTCGGTAAACAGAAAATATTGAAGTTACTTGTAATAAAAAATTATCAATGGATATCTACACCTAGATTAGGAGATAAACTTGTAAAATACAAAGCATTCTCTTTGTGGACGTATGAAAAAGACCAAGTATACACACATACAAAATTGTTAAGGCTTTCGTGGCCACTTGTTGACAAACTGCCTATTGGCTTCTGTCTCGGGTTCTTCGGCCGACGTTCATCTAATGATTTTTCTGACGTTTCGCCAGCACAAGTGGCTGGCATTGTCAAAGCTTCACCCTCCATTGCCGGTCGTGAACTGGAGGCGAGCTCACGGCCACAGACTATATGTACCTGGCGCGCCAACGTCCGAGAGCTTCTCCGCGGTCATTTCCAGTGCGGTTCTCCTCTTGCTACCTGCGACGGTCGTTCGCTGCAGTACAGGCAGCCAGGATCCGTTTACCTTAAGGCTTTCCTCTTTCTTGTTCAAACTGTTCGCGTGTTTTTGGATTTCTACAGCTTCTCTGAACAAGCGCGTGTGATAGTGCTTCTCTACAGCCAGAACTTCCGTGTCGGCGAATTTTATTACGTGGTCGGTCTCATTCAGTGCATGCTCTGCCACGGCCGATTTCTCCACCTGCCCCAACCTGCAATGTCGCTTATTCTCTTTGATCCTGGTGTGGAAGAGTTTTTTGATGTCTTCCATGCATGTCTCATCACGAGCTATTTCACGTGGAATGGCGATTTCTACGAACAGCTGGAAGGTGTCGCCATGTGTAGTCCTCTCAGTCCAGTGGTGGCCAACTTCTTCATGGAACAATTCGAAGCACAGGCACTGGACTTGGCGTCTTGCAAACCTAAGGTGTGGTACAGGTACGTCGATGATACTTTCGTGGTGTGGAGCCATGGTGAAGAACAGCTCGGTGAATTCCTGAGACACTTGAACAGCCTCCATGCCAACATAACATTTACCATGGAAGTAGAAAAGGACAAGAAACTGCCATTTCTAGATGTGCTGGTCACAAGGGACGGCGAAAACCTGGGACACAGCGTGTATCGGAAACCGACACACACGGACTGATACCTGCACAATCTGTCAAACCACCACCCGAGCCAGAAAAGAGGCATGATTAGTACGCTCGTAACGAGAGCAGGACGAATATGTGAGTCTCAACACCTCAAACGAGAAATGCAACACCTGGAAACTGTTCTGCGGAGCAATGGGTACTCCACAAATTACATTAGAAGTGTAACAGAGCCAAACACTCGGCGAAGTAAGGAACCAGAAAAAGAAATGTCGGGTACGGCCTTTCTGCCATACATTCCCAGAGTGACGGACAGAATCGGCCGTATATTGCGCAAACATGGCGTAAAGACGATTTTCAAACCGACAAGGAAGATCAAAGAGTGTCTTAGAACGGCGAAGGAGAAAAGAGACCCACTTGCAATGTCGGGAATATACCGTATACCATGCACATGCGGAAAAGTTTATGTTGGAATGACTGGACGATCAATTAACACCAGGATCAAAGAGCATAAGCGACATTGCAGGTTGGGGCAGGTGGAGAAATTGGCCGTGGCAGAGCATGCACTGAATGAGACCGACCACGTAATAAAATTCGTCGACACGGAAGTTCTGGCTGTAGAGAAGCACTATCACACGCGCTTGTTCAGAGAAGCTGTAGAAATCCAAAAACACGCGAACAGTTTGAACAAGAAAGAGGAAAGCCTTAAGGTAAACGGATCCTGGCTGCCTGTACTGCAGCGAACGACCGTCGCAGGTAGCAAGAGGTGAACCGCACCGGAAATGACCGCGGAGAAGCCCTCGGACGTTGGCGCGCCAGGTACACATAGTCTGCGGCCACGAGCTCGCCTCCAGTTCACGACCGGCAATGGAGGGTGAAGCTTTGACAATGCCAGCCACTTGTGCTGGCGAAACGTCAGAAAAATCATTAGATGAACGTTGGCCGAAGAACCCGAGACAGAAGCCAATTGGCAGTTTGTATACTCACATAGTTTGTTTAAACTTCATTATGCGATAGTAATAGTTGCTATTATCATTATATTGCTTAACATTTTGTTTGTTGTGTATTTATTAGCTTGACTTCATCTTTGATGGTTATTTTACTCACTAAATATACAAATTGCGAAATTATGTTTCTGTCAAGACAGTTTGTGTCACTTATTTTGATTAATTTTGTAATGTTCTCCATTTTTGTTGTTGTTGTTTTAGGAACATTATGAAGCTTACCTGAAGCGTGTATATCCAACATGGAAGAATAAGAGTCCAAGTATCGCATCTGCTAGAAATAATCACACAGGGCATAGCCCAGTTTGTTTTGATCAGCACATTGATTCGTCATATGCTGAAAGCTTTACAACTCCATTCACAACCAATCGTAGAAATTCTGTTTCCTTCTCAGATAATCTAACATCATCTCCAAGATTAATGGATATTTCGTACTCACCAAGAAACTTTGACGATACTATGAGCCCTAATGGTTTTCCTAGATATCAGCAACGCACTCTAGATAGAGAGGTCACTGGAGGTAAATCAAAGTTTCCAACAAATTTGTATGACAATGCTGCAATAAAAAAAGGATTGGAATATGATCATGGTCCTAACAATTATATCAGAGGAATGAAAACAGAGTTTAACAATACAGGCACATTACATGACAGCCCAAATATCATAAATGGATACTTGGGATTTACAGGGCAGTCAGCTGTTTCAAACTCAGACATTTACTTCAGTTCTGACACTCAGAAGTTCCCTTCCACATTTGGTCCACGAGACAGACTTCAGTTCTTACATGAAAATAACATTATGGGCAATATGGAAAGATCTGCAAGTGTAGTGAATTCTGTGAAGGGGGATTTAAGTCCTGTGTACAAAAAAGAAAGTAAGGATCTGGCTGCTGGTATGGCAGCAGACATAGATTGGGAGCAGAATACCAGTCGTGATCTTCTCAATATGTCTCTTACAGATGATGGAAAGGTTTCAAATGGTCCACAGAAAGCAGAACAACTAATGAAACATCAGCAAAATTTACATGTACTTAAAATGCGGATGGAGGATGTAAAAACCCCAGTGACAGAAGATAGTTATGCTGAGAACCATGATCACAGCAAAGATTTTCTTGAGGAGCATATTCAAACACATGTTAAAGGAGATTTGTCTTCAGATTATAACAAACAGGAAGAAATTGGAACTGTTTCTCCACATAAGACTTATGTCCAAGAAAGCCACGATGAAAAAGATGAACTGGATGGTATAAACTCTGTAGATAATTCTACTGATGATATTTCTATTGAAATTGGTAGAAAAATCGAAAGAGCTCTGTCTTCTGAAAGAGAAACAGTAAAACCATCAGGTTCTCCAGAAAGACAGAGAAATCTTGACATAATAATGGAAGAAACCAACAATACTGAAGAGACTCATTCACAAACTAAGTCAATGCCAGAAAAAACTAATGACTTTTCTGTGAATGACACTGAATTGTTAAGTGGTGCCATACTGACAGAAGATGACGAGCTGCAGTATAGTTTGAGTAATGACACTGGACATAAAGAGACCAATGAGCAGCAGATAATTTTAGAAGAGAAAGCTGTGCACAGGACTGCTTTGCCTGTACAAGGTGAACAAATAACATCTGACTTCAAGTCCCAAAGTAGAGACCTTTCAAGGGGAGACAACCACACAAATTTTGAAGGAAATGGCAGTGAAGCAAATCAGGGAACTTATGAGAGTAACATCCAAAATGTAAATGATAATTTGATGTATCTTCAGCAGCCACAGAATGTTTATGAAACTGCTCCAGCTTATACCGAGGACATCAGGCAAACTGTGTATGGTGATTATAATAATGGGATAGTAAATGCTCAGGATGGTGAACAATATTTGCAAGAGGCTCCTAATCCAGAAGTTCTTGCTGAAACATATGATGTGCCAGCTGCAAACTTTGACAGTGGGCTTCAACCAATACAAACTGGAGGTGGCGACATGAATGTATCTGGAGTTATATTTGACAATACCCAGGATCAAAATTATATTTATGATACTGTACAGAATGTACAAGACAATTATAATCCTGGTGGAGAATTAAGTGAAAATTTTTATGTGGAGACCTATGAGTCATCAGATCCTAATTTTGGACAGCAGTTGCAGCCAAACAATGTTGTTCCTGATCAGAACTGGGAACCATATAATGAGATGGCATTTCAAGGTGACAGTGGTCAAGATGAAGTTCAGTCTACTTATCAGAACTTTGAAATACAAGATGTGGACACCCAGAACTTGCAGCCTGGAGAATTTATATATAGTCAGGAAGTCCCTGGCAATGACCCTCAGTTCTACACAAAAAATTTAGAGCAACAGGGAGCATATAATCAACAACCAGGTGAGGACCAGTGCTTCTATGGTGATGGTGTGCAGACTGGCAGTGTTCAAGAAGATGTAAGTGGCAATCAGCTTGATTATGTAACCAATGATGCTGTATTAGAACAACAAACGTACCAACAACCTGATGAAGGGGATAGAGGTTGTAATCCACAGCCTGATGATGAGCCTAACTGTGTAATGGACAAGGCTGATGATGGGGTTGCAATTTCTTCCAGTCAAGTATTTGACAAAAACCAACCTCCTGACATTCAAATACAGCAAAAGTCAGAACAGTACACTGAAAACTTGCATGCAGTGGCAAGTGAATCAAGCGAGGGATCTAGCAATAATTCTGAAATGCAGAGAGAAAAGTTAGAAAAACAAAATGCTTGCAATAGCGAATCTGTTCCCAATACTGTGCGAGACTCAACAAATTTATCTGACAATCTGGAGACAGAAAACACAAGAGTCAAGGGAGAATTTTGTCAAGATCCTAATGGTATGGAAACAGCACTGGCACCTAGTGAAACTACTGACAATAAGAGTGATGGTGGGACAGGCATTGAACAGTCTCCCAGTACAACAGAGATTGCAGCAAAAAAGGCAAGTAACGATGTGCAGGGTGATGGGAGATGCAGTGACTTACTTAACACTATATCAGAAGAAGTGAAAGATGAAACAGCTCATACAAATGGCAGCAATTCATTTAAAGATGCTCCAAGAAATGATCAACACAAAGATATCATAAGTGGACATCAAGAGGTTGTGGAAAGCAATATTATTACTAAATCAGATGACAAAGTGTCAAACAGTGGGAACAAGAGAGAGGAGATGAACACTTATTCAAACAAAGAGCCATCTGATTTAGAATCCGCAAAGTCAGTAAAATCAGGGGAAGAGGAATTTACCGAGTCATTTGATGGAGGGAAATATCATGAACCAACTGTGGGTTATGAACGTGGTATCCCTGGCTACAATAATGCTGCTGACAGTAGCACAACTGAAGACTCATCAGAACGCTGGACAACAATGCCGAAGAAGACAAGGCAACAGATGACTCTCAAGGTATTGCTAATGACACTGACTATGAATGAGTTGTAATAATGTATAAATATTATAAAGCCATTATTAATGCAATTTTAAACACAGTTTGCTATATTTTTATACATAAAAAAGATTTAAAATAAAATGTGGCAGAAAGTAGCAACATATCAGAGTGTCGAGTTAAAATTCTAAATTTTTTTAATGCTTACAAATGGATGGTGGTAAATTAATGTACTATGTCGTATTTTGTTTACTGTTTGCCTTGAAAACTTGAAATGAGTGAAAACAATGGTCTGCATATTTGATTTTCTTGCTTTCTTTTTTAACTGTGTATAAGAATTGTATAAACTTATGGGAAGTAAGTAGCAGCATTCATTTTCTGTGGAGTTATTTGGTTTTTATCAGAAATAACTTGTTCATTATGGGAAATTCATTTTGCAAAAGCTGCAGCTCCTCCAGCAATGTATCAACATCTGTGAAAATGCAACACACATAAGGAATTGTTTAAATGAATTCAGACTTACAAGATATATACAACAGGGTAACACCAGCCAGTGATTACATTTTCAGAGAGATAGCATGCAGTTAGACCTAACTGCACTCTCTTCTGAATGAAAGGAAAGACCAATTTTATACCAAACAGTCCGTGAAGAAACATAAATTTAAATGTAAATGTGAAAGCAAGTGGCAGTATGTCTTGTTACAAATAACATAATATAAGTGTGCAAGAGATTTTAAATGATGAATACTGATGGTCATTCTGGAAATGGGTTTATCATACTACTAGATTGTACTCATAGTAAACAGGCTGCTGTAATAATGAGGCATGTTAAAATTAGTGGATGAAAGAGGGCCATACAAAGTGACGATCGGCCCTTGAAATGTGACCACTATGTGGGATGACTGCTATCCTGTTCACGTGATTGTAATGGATTATACAGCTTCATCCACAGTGTTGACTCTTTGGTGGAGTGCTGAGACAGATCTGAGTTGAATCAGACATAGCCTATAGTGCACTGAACTGATTTGCATGCTGCTGCATAGGCTTCCATTATCCAAAAATCACGAATGTTTCAGACTGCAATGGGCATGTGAATACTATCTCTGGCATGCTTTATGACAAAATGTACAGTTTTCAGTCTTATCTCACATAACCTGCACTACACTCCTGAGAAAGAACAATATTACACCAAGTATAGCCTATGAAGTACCATAAAACTAAATTTAAATGTGGAAGCACATGGCTGTATGCCTAGTTGCAAATAGCAAAGTATCAGCATGTAAGTGACTTGAAACAACAAAAACTGGTGGTCATTCTGGAAAAGGTTTTACCAAACTATGACATTTGATAGGCATGCTGCTGTAATAATGAGGCATGTTAAAACCTTTGTCAAGAGACCTCAAATGTTCCAGACTGCAATGGACATGTGAACAATGTCGCAGGCATGCTGAGTGACAAAAATGTGCAGTTTTCAGACTAGTTCCACTTTTACCTGCAGGCCACTCAAAGCCACAAGTTTAAGATGCTATTTTGTAGCCAGATTCTGGAAGACTGCATTTTTCAGTAACATAGCTGACAAACATTAAATATAATAGTTTAAAGCACCATTTGACACTAAATTAAATCTTAGCTGTTACCAACTGAAGGCAGCCTGAACGGCAAACACTGTGTCATGTATGTTTGGGGTTGCAAAATAGTACCCCTTTCTCACATGCCATGTTTCAGGAGTACAGTGCATGGTAACATGTGCATAAGAATGTACAAAACTTCTCAAATAATGGCAGGTAGCACAGCTCCCCTGGCTTTCACTTTCAACTGACAGTTCACTGGTAGGCAACTTGCACTTCTACCCCAAAGCCCAGTCAAGCCCATAGTTTATTTATGGGAGGAAGGGTGTATCAGAACAATAAAACTCGCAAGAATGTTGATAGGTACACAGAATCATTGCACTCATTTTCTAGGACATTTGCAAGTTAATAGTACTTATTGCTTATAATAAAAATAGTACAAAATTATCTACTAAATATATACCATAAACGACGTCATCAAAACTTTCATGTGGAATTCATTGCTTTTTCCAAGGTTCAGAAATGAGTAGTATATTCTGATATTTTTAGAAGAAGCACTGTTAGGTGTTATTTTGTTTACATACTATTTGCAATGAATACTTTGTGCCTAAGTGAAGAGTTACCTCAAAAAAGTCTCCTGCAGGACACCACTAAATAAAAATACACAAAATTTGTAAACTTACTGATTTTCATGCACAAAATTACCTTTAGTGTTGTGGCACAAAATGTGTAAACTTAGTGATTTTTGTGAATCCATATTATTAATTTTCTAGTTTCAACTCTTATTGTCCATTTTGGATATTGGTGACAAGTTAAATTGTCCGCTCCTCTAGTCTCCAGCGTGCTATTGATGAATTTATGCATTGCCTCTGCCTGTTCCTTGAGCGCTATTGATAAGTTAACTTGGACATCCCTGCCTTTCCCCAAGCACTAATAACGGGTATAGTTGCACCAGCATTCAGGTCCCTGCATGTTGTTGATGAGTTTAAGTGTGCAGCAGATTTTTTGCCCCAAGTCTCAGTAGCTTTCAACGGTTATGGCTGCTGAGCTGTGTGCAGCTATTTTGTGTGTTGGCATCTCTTTTTGCTGCATTCTACTTTACTTTATGTCTTACTGTTTATGAGGACTGGCATCATAATGTTTTTTCTTATCAGTTATTCTCTTGGGGAAGAGATCATGGAGATACCGTGAGGACTAATTATTCATTGTCAATGTAAGTGAAACTCGCCCAGAGGTTCTGAAAGTAACAGTCTTAAGTAATCTATGTCAGCAGGTGTAACATTACAATCTTATGCTTCAACAAGAGATATAATCGATAGTTCATCCAAATCTGAAGAATCTGAAAGTGATAGTGAAACACTTAGAAGCAAGCACAGTTTAGTAACAAATTTGATTGGAAATAATATGATTGTCTTCACTTAATCACACATTTGATGATTCCCTTTTGGGGCTCAACTGTCAGCCTCATGCTAGGTTTGACAAAAATACTGTGCTGATAGATATATTGACTGGAAGTTTGAAGTGCTGTGATGTCTATTTCATTTCAGAAGTATGCATAAGTAAAAATACAGCATGCACTGTATCAGATAGACAAAAATGATCATTTATTTATGATATTAAACATTTCGTATATCAACATAAAATATTTTTAAGTTTCTCTTAATGGGACATCCTTAGATGATGAGAAAATGATCATACACTTTGATTTCCATTGCCCTGAAGATTGTATTGGAAAAGTGCACACAATACCTGCTGTTTTCATGCATTTCCGTAAACTTTTTAGGTGCATGCACATCTTTTCCATTGTTGCTGTCTATGAACAAAATGTTGTTTCAGAAAACACATAGGGAAGGCTGAACATTTTGGATTATGTACACCTCATTTCAGAAGTTACATTAAATTGATGGAATATTACTAACTGAGTGACAGAGAACTTTTTCCATTCCAAATGGACAAGAAATAATAAGAAGTTTAAGAAACACATTGCCAACATTGCCAACACTTTTAACGGAATGAGAACTTTTCCATTGATGTACTAGATATGTAGCGTGCTGTTATAGATAGGCAACCTGTCACCCTCAGTGATGAAGCTCTCAATTAATCTATTAAAAAATCAATCGTGAAACTACCAAATAAATCTCATGATATAATAAAAGTGAAGTTCAAAAGTTTTTAATGGGGTTACAACAAATCCCAATACTCAAACACTGTTACAGATGATCAATATATGTTGTTCACCATAACAAAGCAATAGGATACTTTTGACTACAAAAATATCGTAAAGGAAAATGGTATCATTGATGACTTTCATCCCTCACACTCAACAAAACAGTACAATCTAAACCTGAACAGAAAGTAACTGACAGTGTATGATCCAAAAATATCTGCTTAACTAAAATAAAATTTGTTTCTTAAAAGACATCATAGTCACCGTTGACTGTATAAAATATTTATTTTTACTATTGCAATTTCGACCTTATGGCCATTTTCAAGTAACACTGCAAATCTACATTCTGTGATAATATAAAACTATCTGGCATGAGTACATGTTTTATACTGACAGAATGTAACTTTGCAGTGTTACTAGAAAATGGCCATAAGGCCGAAATTGCAGTAGTAACAATAAATATTTTATACAGTCAATGGTGACTATGATGTCTTTTAATAAATACTATATGACTGTGAATCCCAACCATGAGAAGTTCATTAAAATTTGTTTATTTCTTTACTTAGTAAATTGATGAATGCATGCAGTACAGTAGGTATCGTCAACATGAGATGTTAACGAACACTGAATTACTGTTGTGTTCAGAAATCAACACACTATCGGAGTGGCTTACCAAAATCAGATCAGGAACTATTGAAGTATCTTTACGTCTCTGAGTATTTCGTTTGTTCATAGACAACACACAAAATCAGGAACTAATTTTTACACCTACAGTAAAGGTCCTCTCGGCAGTGACAAATTTTAAAGTGACTGAAGGAGACTTCGCAGAAAGCAATTCAGAAATATTCAGCACAGGGTGAGACAGGCTGCTCAGGCAGGCCCACCATACATAAAAGCTTGACACGGGCTGTTTAGGGCAGGTAAATGCATTAGGCAATAGCTGGACCATAAGATCTCGGATTTCCAGTTACATCAAGTGATTAAAATTATGTAGGCTTTCGGCCAAACACTCATTAGCCATTACCAAGTGGTACAACTACCAGTGGGCTGCTGGTATGCCCGTTATGTATACAAGCTGCTGGTTGTGATGTCACTGGTGCTCATTGCTGTGTATGGGCAGACATTGACTAGGCGTTTGATGTCCCTGCTTCAGCCAAGTAATCACTGGATCCCTCACCATGCTCGCTGAGCTGCAGGCCACCATCTCTATTAAGGATGTTATCAGTGATTTTTATTTCAATGGCTTCCATAATTACACAGTCTGAGAAATCTGTAGTATGAGCCACAACAGAGATTTAGTCAAATTTGACAAGATGACAGTTTTCTAAAGCATGCTTAGTTAAAGCAGATTTCTCAGGGTAGTGTAGGCAATAAAACTAGTCATGCTCCTTCCCACATTGTTCTATACTGTGTACTGTTCGTCTGTCATAAGAGTGGCCACACTTGCAAGGTATCTTGCACCAATGTTTGTAAAATAGTGCGCTTCTTTGCTGGGAAATGATGGCTGATGATGGGTAAGTACACACTGTTGTGAGTGGGTTTTCTGTAGACTGGTGGCCAAGGCATCCACTTTGTTTGCAGTGGACGAGGACACTGAGGAAGGGCAATGCATTGTCTTTTTCTACCTCCATGTGGAATTGGAAGTTACTGTTAATGTTGTTGAGATGTTCCTAGAATTCATCAAGTTTCTCACGTCTATGTAGCCAAATGACGAATGTGTCATCAACGTATCAAAAGAAACAGCTAGGCATTAATGGCGCTGTGTCTAAGGCAATATCCTCAAAATTCTCCATGACGAGGTTTGCAACAGCTAGAGCTAACAAGCTTCCCATAACAAGTCCATCTGGCCGATCATAATACTGGACATTGTAAAGAAAGTAAGATGATGTAAAAGAACTGGGATACTAGGTCAAAAGAGTCTTTGATAGTCACATTCGTAAACAGCACCACCACATCAAAAGTGACGACCGCCCCCCCCCCTAAACTGGATTAAATTGACTGAGCTTTTACTGTGACATTCACCAGTGTCCCACCTGTGGAGCAAGGAGAGTGCCCAAGTACTTCAGCAGCTTGTATGCTGGTGAACCAGTGGTGGGTATGGTGGGAAGAATGACATCCCAGTCTTGTGGATCTTCGGTAAATTATGAGAAGTGGTTTAGGTTTCTTGACAAAACTGCCTTCCACCGATGAGTGCTTGAGAAACTCAAATGCTTTTTTATTATCGCCAATGTTGGGTCACGTGGAAGCTTTCAGTAAGTATATTTGTCCAGTAGCAAACAGGTCTTCATATTGTAGTCTGCGCATTCCATAAGCACAGCTGCATTGCCCATGCTAGCAGGAAGGACCACAATCCTTTCATTATCAAGTACTGCACACAGGTCATTGTGCTCAGCCTTGGTCATTATGGGTGCTGGTAGCTTTGCTTTAGTGAGAGTACAGCTCATTTCACACTGTGTTTATCTGCTGCCTCACCTGTTAGCTTGTGAACTGACTGTTCTGCACCACTTATTATTTTACAGATAGGGCTGTCCCACAGCAAAGGTCGGAAGTTGAGTCCTTCCTTAAGCGCCAACATTGCTTCCATGCCTATATCTCTCACCCTCAATATCAGTGATCCAACACTGTATTATCATTGTGAAAGATGACTGAACTTTTCTCCTTCTCTGTAATTCATTTCTGTGATGAAATTTGTTGGGAAACTGTAGCTACGAGAAAGCATTGTTCTCCCGTGATGTCCTCGTCCACTGCAAACAAAATGGATGCCTTCATCACAGCATCTACAGAAAATATACTTACACCAATATGTACTCGCATGCCATCAGACATTATCACCTGGCTCACAAGTGTACTGTGTTACAAACATTGGTGCATTGTGCTGCAAGAATGATATCAGACACTGATAACTTGCCCTATGAGCTGAGCCACTAATGCAAGATCTTCAGGATCAATAGCTACAATGTTTGTGAAATAAATGAAATGATTTCAGGCAAGAATCACCATAAAATAATCTATGAGAAGTAGGAAAAGCAACTTGCTTTCTTACCCTTCTGTGGCTCTATATCAGGCAAGATAAGCCACCTGCTGAAAAGACATAAGATCAAATCGATCTTCAGGCCTCTGACAATTATTGAAACCAGTTAGAGATGCAGCAAGTCTCAGAACTCTTGAGATTTACAGGATATCTTGCGAGTGTGGCCAGTCTTACATCGGACAAACAGTATGCACTGTTGAGCAACACAAGAACAAAGAGAGATTTTATCGCCTAAGCTACCCCAAGAAATCTGCTTTAACTGAGCATGCGAGCATGCTTTAGAGTATGGTCACCACACAAAATCTGACAAAACCTCTGTTGTGGATTGCACTAACAGCTTCTGGGACTGTGTTATTAAAGAAGCCATTGAAATAAAATTCACCTGTAAACCCATAATAAAGATTGGCCTGCAGCTCACCACAACGTGGGTTCCAGCATTCATGTGTTTGGAGCTGGCACATTGAATACTGAGGCAACACATGCCCATATTTGAAGTTGATGTGAGCACTAGTGACACCATAGCTGGCAGCTAGTGTGCATAAAGGCAAACCAGCATTCTACTGACAGTGATACCACTTGATAAGGGCCAAGGAGTGCTTGGCTGAAAGCTCGTTTAATTTTAATCACTTGGAAACAAACTTTCTATTCAGTGTCACCTGCTGTAAGACTTCACATTCTTACATTAGGCAATAGGCTATAACGATGCAGCGCTCACCTCGTCATATAGCAAGAACGTCTGCAGCAAAAAAAAGAGTTAATAAATACCCCCAAAAGCGTAGAATCTTGTGCTTTGTGTACTACTTCCTAATGCAATGCTGCACTAATGTCTACAAATATAGTTTTACTCAAACTCACTATATGTTGCGTGGCAGAGGGTACATGGTATATCAGAATTATTCACCCCCTTCTCCCCACTCCCTCGCCCACCTCCTCCCTCTCCCTGTCCATTTCCTACATCAGGACTGTCGGTACTAATCAGTATGCACTGATAAATATAAGTTTGAAGAAGTAATACAGGGTGCCCAGATTAATCATGTAATAATTTAAGATGTAATAGCGTGAGAAGTAATTGAGATATTTATTGATGGTATTTTCCTACAAGTATTGTAACTCAAAATGTTTTTTACACACCTAATTCACCTCAATATGTGCACCATGAGTGATGCGACAGACGTCTAATCTGTATTCCATTTCTGTTCAAGTGTTTTGAAATATTGTAACTGTAACATTTGCGATAGCAGCACAAATGTAATGGCACAGATCTGATAGATTACAAACTGGTGTCTAGTACACTTGATTCTTGTTGAACCCCCACAGAAAAAAAATCAAGTGGCTTAATTTATGGGCTTCTAGGCAGCCAAGCAATTGATGGACTACCTCTCCCAATCTAATGATTGGATGAAGCGACTTTAGCTCCATAAGAGAAAGCAAAAAGAACACCTTCTGCTGTGGAGTCCCCATGGCTGTTGACTTGTGTTTAGATGAATAAAGCAGTACACACATGCTCAAATAGCATTTTCCACAAGCAAGCACAGAAAACATTTTGATTTACCACATGTGTGGAATCAAACCTTCACAAGAAATCTCAGATACATTTCAAGTTATTACATTTTATGTTATTACATGTTCAACCTAGACGCTCTATATGTTTCTTGACTCGTATTGGAACATGAGCGATTGGAATTTTGAGAGTGAGGCTCTCTGTGATGCACATTGCCTTTCTGGTAGCGTCTTTTACTGAGCTTTGTTGACACTTTCAAACTGCCTAACCTGTGACAAACTGAGCAGCTCTTCTTTAAATGTTTTCTATTTCTTCCATTACGTCAACTTAATAAGGGTGCCTTCTTCATAGGTCTTCAAGCATCAGGTTGGTTAGCAGCTGCTTCCATGCATTTCTGTCTTCACCCTTCCTCTTCAGAATGATATAGGTGGTGCACCCAGTATCCTCCATAATCGAGTTGATGTATTTTAGTCTCAGTTCGCCTCTTGCGCTCTTTGCTTCTACTGTCCCTTCAGTCTTATTTTTAATAATGATACCATAATGTCTCAGCAGATGGCCAGCCCTGTGTTCCGTCTGTGTTGGCGCACTTCTTCATTTGTTATTGTGTCTACCCAAGAACCCTTGAGCATTCTGTGGTAACACTATGTCTCAAAGGCTGTTATTTTCTGTTTTTCTGCTTCTCCAAGTGTCCATTTTTTATTTCCATACAGCAGCACACTCTAACAAACAAATGAGGTCTTTCCTGTTATGTTTGCCTATGCAGCTGGATGTGACAAGGTTTCTTCTCATGTTAAACACAGCTTCTGCGCGGTAGATTTGCCTTACAATATCTTTCCTTGATTTCCATCGGATGTAATAATGGATTTGACCATCTCCAACCTCTCATTGTTAAATGAGCATTGGGCAATGGTGCTTTGTCTGATCACCACTAAGTTTCTCATTTTACCTTTATTAATTTTCGTGTTACTTGTATAAGAAGAGCTGAGGATGGTTTCCATTTTGTCCAGAATCACTTGTAATTGTTCCGGATCTTCACTTAACACTGTGATATCATCAGAAAATCTGAAAATCTCTATTTTCTTAGTGTGAATTTTAATTCCTCTCATAGCTCCTAGTCTCTCCCTAACTTCATCTTTTGCCCTCTGAATGTATCCACTGAACAAGACAGTAGAAATGAGCAGCCGTGTCTTACACTCTGTGTAATTGTAGCTTCTTCTTTATGTTCTCCACACCTTATCACAGCTGCTTCTTCTCTATACAGTGTCTGCTGTACTCTTCTGTCCATATACTTTATGCAACTCACTCTCAGCATTTCAAAACTGGGGAGCTAACATCTCATACAAACAAGGATGCTATGTGATTGAATAAAACACGAATTTTGCGGGTGAATTTCAATTCCTAGGATTATTCTGATAAATAACTGAGTGGTAGCCAACTGTACTATGGCTAGAATTATGCATTCATTCTCCCTTAAGTTGTTCCAAACATATACTCCTAGGTTCTTTATGGTTGTGACTCATTTCTGTTACTGATCATTGATCATGTCACACATTAGATTACGTTTATTGGTGTTGTGGATCTTTACACCAAATTCAATTCATCTTCAAGTCTTCCAGCATTTTGTAATAATTTTCTAGTCGGATGACATTCCTGTTTACAGCCAAGCAAACAGCCACAAAGAACATAAATTTTTCTCTGCCATTCATTTACATAAACTGTGAAAAGTAACAATCCTACCACACTGTTCCTTGAGGTGTCTTTTATGCTACTTGTGGTTATGATGTCACTCCATCAAAAATGATATGTAGGGTTCTATTCATAAGAATGCCTTCCATCCAGGTATATGCCTGTTTCACTATTCCATAAATATGAATTTTGTTTACTAGATAATGGTGCTTAATTGTACCCTAGGCTTTCTGGATATTGTGAAACATGTAATCAATTTTCTCTGCTAGTCAGGGGGTAGCCTAATCAAATTTTTAATGACACTTTTTGTTGCCCACTGGGACCCTCACAGTGTAAAAATTACAAGTGTTACATTGTCTACTACCTCCCCCCCCTCCCCCCCATGAACCGTGGACCTTGCGACCTTGCCGTTGGTGGGGAGGCCTGCGTGCCTCAGCGATACAGATGGCCTTACCATAGGTGCAACCGCAACGGAGGGGTATCTGTTGAGAGGCCAGACAAACGCGTGGTTCCTGAAGAGGGGCAGCGGCCTTTTCAGTAGTTACATGGGCAACAGTCTGGATGATTGACTTATCTGGCACTGTAACACTAAACAAAATGGCCTTGCTGTGCTGGTACTGTGAATGGCTGAAAGCAAGGGGAAACTACAGCCGTAATTTTTCCCGAGGGCATGCAGCTTTACTGTATGATTAAATGATGATGGCGTCCTCTTGGGTAAAATATTCCGGAGGTAAAATAGTCCCCCATTCGGATCTCCGGGTAGAGGGACTACTAAAGAGGACGTCGTTATCAGGAGAAAGAAAACGCGTTCTATAGATCGGAGCGTGGAATGTCAGTACCCTCAATTGGGCAGGTAGGTTAGAAAATTTAAAAGTGGAAATGGATAGGTTAAAGTTAGATATAGTGGGAATTAGCGAAATACGTTGGCAGGAGGAACAAGACTTCTGGTCATGTGACTACAGGATTATAAATACAAAATCAAATAGGGGTAATGGAGGAGTATGTTTAATAATGAATAAAAAATAGGAGTGCGGGTAAGCTACTACAAACAGCGTAGTGAATGCATTATTGTGGCCAAGATAGACATGAAGCCCATGCCTACTACAGTAGTACAAGTTTATATGCCAACTAGCTCTGCAGATGATGAAAAAATTGATGAAATGTATGATGAGATAAAAGAAATTATTCAGGTAGTGAAGGGAGACGAAAATTTAATAGCCATGGGTGACTGGAATTCGAGAGTAGGAAAAGGGAGAGGAGGAAATATAGTAGGTGAATATGGATTGGGGGTAAGAAATGAAAGAGGAAGCCGCCTGGTAGAATTTTGCACAGAGCGCAACTTAATCATAGCTAACACTTGGTTCAAGAATCAATCATAAAAGAAGGTTGTATACATGGAAGAAGCCTGGAATACTGACAGGTTTCAGATAGATTATATAATGGTAAGACAGAGATTTAGGAAGCAGGTTTTAAATTGTAAGACATTTCCAGGGGCAGATGTGGACTCTGACCGCAATCTACTGGTTATGAACTGTAGATTAAAACTGAAGAAACTGTAAGAAGGTGGGAATTTAAGGAGATGGGACCTGAATAAACTGACTAAACCAGAGGTTGTAGAGAGTTTCAGGGAGAGCATAAGGGAACAATTGACAGGAATGGGGGAAAGAAATACAGTAGAAGAAGAATGGGTAGCTCCGAGGGATGAAGTAGTGAAGGCAGCAGAGGATCAAGTAGGTAAAAAGACGAGGGCTAGTAGAAATCCTTGGGTAACAGAAGATATATTGAATTTAATTGATGAAAGGAGAAAATATAAAAATGCAGTAAATGAAGCAGGCAAAAAGGAATACAAACGTCTCAAAAATGAGATAGACAGAAAGTGCAAAATGGCTAAGCAGGGATGGCTAGAGGAAAAAGTAAGGATGTAGAGGTTTATCTCACTAGGGGTAAGATAGATACTACCTACAGGAAAATTAAAGAGATCTTTGGAGAAAAGAGAACCACTTGTATGAATATCAAGAGCTCAGATGGAAACCCAGTTCTAAGCAAAGAAGGGAAAGCAGAAAGGTGGAAGGAGTATATAGAGGATCTATACAAGGGCGATGTACTTGAGGACAATAATATGGAAATGGAAGAGAATGTAGATGAAGATGAAATGGGAGATACGATACTGCGTGAAGAGTTTGACAGAGCACTGAAAGACCGGAGTCGAAACAAGGCCCCAGGAGTAGATAACATTCCATTAGAACTACTGACGGCCTTGGGAGAGCCAGTCCTGACAAAACTCTACCATCTGGTGAGCAAGATGTATGAGACAGGCGAAATACCCTCAGACTTCAAGAAGAATATAATAATTCCAATCCCAAAGAAAGCAGGTGTTGACAGATGTGAAAATTATCGAACTATCAGTTTAATAAGTCACAGCTGCAAAATACTGAAGTGAATTCTTTACAGACGAACGGAAAAACTAGTAGAAGCCGACCTCGGGAACTATCAATTTTGATTCCGTAGAAATGTTGGAACACGTGAGGCAATACTGACTTAACGACTTATCTTAGAATAAAGATTAAGGAAAGGCAAACCTACGTTTCTAGCATTTTTAGACTTTGAGAAAGCTTTTGACAATGTTGACTGGAATACTCTCTTTCAAATTCTAAAGGTGGCAGATGTAAAATACAGGAAGCGAAAGGCTATTTACAATTTGTACAGAAACCAGATGGCAGTTATAAGAGTCGAGGGGCATGAAAGGGAAGCAGTGGTTGGGAAGGGAGTGAGACAGGGTTGTAGCCTATCCCCAATGTTATTCAATCTGTATATTGAGCAAGCAGTAAAGGAAACAAAAGAAAAATTCGGAGTAGGTATTAAAATCCATGGAGAAGAAATAAAAACTTTGAGGTTTGCCGATGACATTGTAATTCTGTCAGAGACAGCAAAGGACTTGGAAGAGCAGTTTAATGGAGTGGACAGTGTCTTGAGAGGAGTATATAAGATTAACATCAACAAAAGCAAAACGAGTATAATGGAATGTAGTCGAATTAAGTCAGGTGATGCTGAGGGAATTAGATTAGGAAGTGAGACACTTAAAGTAGTAAAGGAGTTCTGCTATTTGGGGAGCAAAGTAACTGATGATGGTCGAAGTAGAGAGGATATAAAATGTAAACTGGCAATGGCAAGGAAAGCGTTTCTGAAGAAGAGAAATTTGTTAACTTCGAGTATAGCTTTAAGAGTCAGAAAGTCGTTTCTGAAAGTATTTGTATGGAGTGTAGCCATGTATGGAAGTGAAATATGGACGAAAAATAGCTTGAACAAGAAGAGAATAGAAGCTTTCGAAATGTGGTGCTACAGAAGAATGCTGAAGATTAGATGGGTAGTTCACATAACTAATGAGGAGGTATTGAGTAGAATTGGGGAGAAGAGGAGTTTGTGGCACAACTTGACAAGAAGACGGGTTCTGGTTGGTAGGACATGTTCTGAGGCATCAAGGAATCACAAATTTAGCATTGGAGGGCAGCGTGGAGGGTAAAAATCGTAGAGGGAGATCGAGAGGTGAATACACTAAGCAGATTCAAAAGGATGTAGGTTGCAGTAGGTACTGGGAGATGAAGCAGCTTGCACAGGATAGAGTAGCATGGACAGCTACATCAAACCAGTCTCAGGACTGAAGACCACAACAACAACAACATTGTCTAATATTAACACACAAGTATAAGCTTCTTAGTGATTTTTTATACACTTTCTCCTGGTATCTGTAATTTTTTAATGTTTTAAAAAGTGTGCTAATTTGTCATGTATGCAACAGCTTTCTGTTATCCAAATAGGGGCAATTGAATACATAACTTACTCACAACCAATTATAGAGATGTGGAATAAGTCAGTGAATATATTCATAAAATTAAAAGCCATAAAAATTGATTTTTGTGGTAGAGTAATGACTAATTAGCTTTAATAATAGTTTCGCGTATGCCATTATAATCAATGTGACAGCTATAAGTAGAGATATTGGGAAAATAAATAATCTGATAGAAGGATGTTCATAATTTTGTATTTTGTAAAACATGGAATTAATGTTATTAAATAGCTTAGAAATATTTGATGGTAGGTCTCAAGCAGAGAGATAGATTGGTAATATAAACACAAAGGATGTAGAGGACATAAATTGTATGTCAAGTAATATGTTGAGCATGTCACGTAGGTAATTGAGCTCAAATATTTTCCCAGCAGGTCAGGTGTAGAAGGAAAGACAGATAGCAATCATCAACCCATTTTAGTCAATCTGCATGACATGAAATAGGGTAAAGTGTCTCCTTTAGTTCCACTCAATAACATTTTAGTGCAATATGTCATGAAAAAAATATTTCACTCTTCAACAGTCTGTACTCTAACATGAACTTCTGTGATATATTAAAACTACACCATCCGATCAAAAGGATCTGGACACACAATAGCATTGAGGGAGGGGGGGTTTGTCCACCCTGTGCCTCAACACTTTGCTGACAACACTTTCAGTAAGATGTCTGAATGTACATGGAGGAATGGTAACCCATTCTTGCTCAGTAACTGAAACAATAGAAGATAGTGATGTTGGATGCTGAGGTCTGGAGCAAAGTTGACATTATAAGTCGTTCTGAAGGTTTTCTATGGGGATCAGGTTGGGACTCGGGGCAGGCCTATCCATTTCAAGAATGTTATTCTCCACAAATCATTGTTTCACATGCTGCTCTATGACAGGGTGTACTGTCATGGTGATACAATCAATCAACATCTCCGAACTGGTGGCGGAAGTGGCCGTGCGGTTCTAGGCGCTGCAGTCTGGAACCGCGAGACAGCTACGGTCGCAGGTTCGAATCCTGCCTCGGGCATGGATGTGTGTGATGTCCTTACGTTAGTTAGGTTTAACTAGTTCTAAGTTCTAGGGGACTAATGACCTCAGCAGTTGAGTCCCATAGTGCTCAGAGCCATTTGAACCATCTCCGAACTTTCCCTATACCGTGCACAGTAATCAGTGGTGTAAAATGTATTCATATTCTCCCACATATAGTGTTTTCTCTACTCCAGTAACCAAGAAAACCACTGCCATACCATATGTAACACCTCCTACGGACTTCACTGTTGGTGCTATGTATAATGACAGGTAATGTTCACTAGGTGTTTCCCAAACCCAAACCCTTCCATCAGATCCATGGGCTATAGCATTATTCACCACCCCCAGTGACTGATTTCCTGTCATCCACTGTCCAGTTGCATCACTTTTTCACCACCTGAAGCATCACTTAGCATTGACTATAAAATGTGTAGTTTCTGATGAACTATTCGACCATTGTACCCCATTCTTTTTAACCCCCTGTGCACATTTGTTGTGCTAGCCGAACTTGTGGCAGCACTTTGGAACTCAGGAATTATTCCTTCTGCTGATTTGATGCAATTTTTTATTACCAGCCTCTACAATGCTCAACCGACTCTCGCAATCAGCACATGATGTGTGCCTGGTCGTGGGTTAGCGATGATTGTTTCTACGCATTTCCATTTCACAATCACATCATCAGCAGTCAGTTTGGAAAACTTAAGAATGGTTGAAATGTCCCTTATGAATTTGTTACTCATGTGATCTAATGATTAGCTGACGTCTGAAATCACTGAGCTGTCCTGACTGCCCTAATTTGCTGTTACTGCTTTCTACTGACAACACAATACTCCTCACTTCCTTCTGTACTGGCAGGTGTGCCTCTCGTGAAACCTAGCGATCAATCCGTATCACATAGGGATGCCTGGACATTTTTTATCAGGTAGTGTATGTGGCTGATATAGATGAGCCTTTAGAATTGTATGTGAATTTAATTTTGTTTAAACAATATTATGAAAAGAATAGTTGCTACTCACCATATAGCAGAGATACTGAATCACAGATAGGCACAACAAAATGCTTTTGCCCAACAAGGTGTTCATCGGAGATGTGTGGTCAGAGATATATATGTGTGTGTGTGTGTGTGTGTGTGTGTGTGTGTGTGTGTGTGTGTATTTTCTATCTCTGACGAAGGCTATGTTGGCCAAAAGCTCATTTTCTGACAGTGTTTTTGTTGTGCCTATCTGTGACTCAGCATCTCCACTATATGGTGAGTAGCAACTATCCTTTTTATGATAATGTACATTCCATCCTGGATTTTCCATTGTTTAATTTTATTTAAAGGTTTATTTCTGGAATAAATTAGTTTACAGTCAGTGACTTCAGGAAATTTAATTTTAATTTTCATTTAAATTTCAGCTACAAAATAAGAAGGCAGAAACTACGTTGCCACCCGACGAGGATAGTTCTGATGAGTCAGAACAAATACAACCTGTGTTACATGCACCACATGTAAGAGGGACTTCTCACGCTGACACCTCAGATGATTCAGAGCTGCTAGATAACAGGATGGCAACTGAAACTCAGAATAGGACACTTCGGGGTATGGATCTTCATTTAGGCTTAACTAGTCATGCAGACACTTGAGTGCTTGTTTATTTATATTCTTGAAATCAGTTGATTCGACCCACAAAATATCACTAATTCTGGAATGATTACATTCACATAATTAATAAAAAAGTTTATGCCACCATTACAGTAACAAAGTTAATACTCTGAATGTTAATCTGTAGAATCTGTGTAATGTATATGTAATAAGCCATGTAAAATGATTTTCTGCTCTAGCTTAGTTGGTAGCCACACCATTCAAACATTTGTGTGACATGTTATGAAATTTTGTATTTCCATATTAATAGAGAACATTACCTGCTACAGATATGCTTAGTCAAGGTCTCCAATTCTGACAGTGACACTTTAGGTACCAGTATGTTGTTTCAGGCCACAAGTAACAAAAAACTGTTGACTGAAACTTTTCTTTGTCATGCAGTCTTCAAAACTATGATGATAAGAACAGATATTGTGGTTATATTTTATGAATCAAAGGGAATATCTATACCTTCCTGCATAGTAAAGTTCATTTTGTGATCTACCCCTCCCTCGTTTATTGTCACTACTGTCTACGATTTAGAAATCTTTTCATAAGATTTGAGAGGAGTAACATTTACAATAAATGTTGATGGTGTTGAGACAGGAACCAGCCACAAATTTATTTTAGGTTCCTTTATTCAAAAGGTACCGTTACCGGTTTCGAATCATTACAATTCATCGTCAAACAGCTTTCATGCTTTCATTAGAACATGTGGTGCATTTTTTATTGATTAGTTGTCCTAAAATATAAATAATACATAATTATAGGCATGCCACACAGATGGTTGCATTACAGATTTGCATTGGGATGTGACTTATGTGAAACGTCAATTTGGAGTATTTGTTTTTATAGTTTTCGTCCAACAGATGATGTTTGTAGTTTCCGCCACGTTCTTATCATTGCATACATAAATTTGTATAATTGAGCACTTTAGATTTGTCACTGAATACATTTCCACCACATTTTTATCGTTGCACATGTAAAAATTTGTGTTGCTGAGCACTTTAGATGTATCAAAGAATACATTTCTAAGATGTACCACATGTTTTGATAGATACAAAGTGTTTACAAAGATATGAGTGTCAAAGAAGCTATGATATATTGTAACATTATGAAGATGTCCCATGTTTGGAGAAGGATCATATATTCACTTATGCAACTGAAACGCCTTTTACACAAGTACAGAGAGACAGTGATTTTGTGAATATTAGAGTGAATACTGTTACATTAATTATATAGATGTTCCATGTCAAAGCTTTTTTGGGTAAGACAGTACATTATTTATTTACATTTAGCATCCTGTCAATTGTAGTAACATATAAATATGCTACTTGATCTGCAGATAGGTTTAGGAATATTATTTGCTCTGGAGGGTGGAAAATAATTTTTGGAAATTTTTCAGGAAAGTGGTGTTAGCTAACAGAGTTTTTACATTAAGGGTATAGTCTGGGGCACTTCTTTTATTTTATTTCTATTTCTTCTAATATATTCATAGTGGCTCCTTTTTCTGCTAGATGTAAAATTTTTTAAGTTGTTCTCAATGTTTCTCACTGAATGGTTTTCTTTAGCAATATGGGCTGCAAATGCAGATTTGTTAAAGTTGCTAAGCCTTAAAGCATCAATGTGTTCTTTGTAATTAACTTCAAAACTTCTGCTTGTCTGTCCAATGTAGAATTTTGGACATTTATCACATTTGAGCTTGTATATTCCTGATTTACTGTAGTGACTCTTGGAGGTATTTACATCATGGATTACTTTTTGTTGTAATTTGTTATTTGTGGGTTAGCTGATTGTGATATTTTTCTTTTTAAATAAGTTTGCTATTTGGTATGATAGTGGGCCTATGTATGGGAGAGCAGCATATTTAGGTTTGGCTTCTGTGGCACACTGATTTGGTTTGGTTTGGAGCGCATGTTGTGTGGATTGCTGTTAAGTGGATCTGTGGTTTTTGTTTGCATTTTGTTGTGGAGTTTTTCTGTTATTATGGGTTTATATCCATTGTTATGAACAACTGTTTTAATTATTTTGGTTTCATTTTGTTGCTCTGTGTCACTTATTGGTACTTTTTTAAAGTGCTCAGTGATACATATTTACATATGCAACAATAAGAATGTGTTGGAAATGTATTCAGTGACAAATCTAAAGGGCTCAATTATACAAATTTATGTGTGCAATGATAAGAATGTGACAGAAACTGTTGGATGAAAACTATAAAAACAAATACTCCAAATTGACATTTCACATAAGTCACATCCCAATGCAAATCTGTAATGCAACCATCTGTGTGGCATGTTTATAATTATGTATTATTTATATTTTAGGACAACGGATCAATAAAAAACGCACCACATGTTCTAATGAAACCATGAAAGCCGTCTGACGACGAATTGTAATGATTCGAAACCGGTAACAGTGCCTTTTGAGTAAAGGGACTTAAAATAAATTTGTGGCTGGTTGCTGTCTCAACACCATCAACATTTGTCTTCAAATAACATCCACGGTCTCCGCCCATGTCATCGTATGCCAAATTTGCATTTACAATAAACTTTTTACTTACCTTTTCTCGCGTAGTTTGCTCCATTTCTTCATGCCTAGGATAATAACAATATACCAAATGGTTTACAATTTTTCTTGACATATGAATTTGTGTAGTTTACTATTATTATTGTTATTACGTTATAAGTGAATCCAGAAACAAACATAATAAACAATACTAGAATGCATAATTAATAATGAAATCTGAATCTTAAATATTTAGCACACTTAAGATTTTCATTATTAATTATGCATTCTAGTATTGTTTATTGTGTTTGTTTCCTCATCTTGCCAAAAATTGTGACATGCAAACATACTTTGCATTTTTGTGCTGCAGGAGAGTAGCAGAGAGAACAGTGACAATGGAAGAGAGAAACAACAGTGCTATCAGAGAGAGTCATTGACTGGATCCTCTCAGTCTGGTGAAATGTAACTCATAGATACAGGGGATGGTGTGTTTTGGACCAAAATTTTAACACGTGGGTATAGGGGAATACGAGGTGCTGTCCAAAGTTTTCGGGACTGGTGCTGCCATCTGTTGAAAACCTTACATTTGGTCTAATGGTCACCATCACCCTTGAAGTAGTTGCCATCCACACGTGCACACCGGTCCCAGTGCTTCTGCCACTGGTCAAACATTTTCTGGAAGTCTTGTTCTTTGAGGTTGCTTATCACCATCAGAAATGATTCTTGAATCATCTCTAGAGTGTCGAACCGATGGCCTTTCAACTTGAGTTTCAGTTTTGGGAACAGCATGAAGTTGCAAGATGCCTAATCTGGCGAATATGGTGGGTGGGGTACAACCAACATGTTGTTTTTTGCCAAAAAGGTCCTGGTGAGCAAGGACGTGTCACAGGGTGTGTTGTCGTGATGCAGCAGCCAGTTCCCTTGACGCCAAAGTTCGGGCCGTCGTCGCCGCACATTTTGACAGAGCCATCGCAAAAGGTCACAGCAGTACGCGGAATTCACCATTTAGTTGGGTGGGATGAATTCTTTGTGCACAATTGCCTTGGTATCAAAGAAAATGATTATCATGCTCTTCACTTTGCTCTTCACCTGTCTCGCTTTTTTGGGTCTTGGAGAGCCCGGGCTCTTCCACTGGGATGATTGTTGCTTTGTCTCTGGGTCCTAAACGTAAATCCAGCTCTCGTCGCCAGTGATAACTCGTGATAAGAAGGTTGGATCATCAGATGCGGTCTGATAAAAGTCCGTGCACACTTTAACACGCAGTGCCTTCTGATCGGCAGTCAAGATCCTTGGCACAAATTTTGCAGCGACACGATGCATTCATCAGTCAACATTCGTTGACATGTCCCATGACCAATACCCAATTCATCCGCAAGGTCTTGAATGTTTCGACGTTGATCTGCAGCAACCAATTGTTGAAGTTTGGCAACAATGTCTGGCATTGTGCGGCTAATGGGCCTTCCAGTGTGAGCATCATCTTCGACATCTGTACGGTTGGCCGTGAACCGAGCATGACACTTGTTGAATCATTGCAAGGGCCTCCGTAGCACTTTTCCCAAGATTCGCACAGAATTTGATACACATGCACTGTTCTGTTTGTGGATCCATCGTAAAATCGCCACACACCAAACACAGAGTATTACAAAAATCACTGTGGACACGCAACACCTCCCAGCTGAATGCCAGTCCGCACGCTGACTCATCAGATATGCAGCTCTCACCACCTAGTTGTGCAAAGATCTACTACCACTTTCCAGATGGCAGCACCAGTCCTGAAAATTCTGGATTCCACCTCGTAAGTAAGTTGGACCCCCTGCCCGAATTTTTAAGCTGCAGAGGTGTGGTGGAAACAGTGGCAGTAGGAAAAGACGACAAAAGGATTCAGTGTAAGTGAGAGAGGAGGCATTGGAAGAGAGACATATATATAAGCAGTGGAAGCAAGATGGAGATGCTGTGCCTTCCACAGAAAGGATTTTCTCCCATGTAAGAAGTCAGTGCACTTTCAGGATCACCTATTGCCAAATCCAAACTTGACATAAACTTTACCTCACTGAAAACTTGAATGAACTTATTCGTTGTCTAAGGACTCTCTTTCAGCTATTATGTTTGGAACCCCACATCTAACACATGTCTCACATTTTTATCCTTGTGTTCAGCTGCTACTAAAATAGTGTTATATTCACTATTGCTTTCCTCAATAACTCCTCCCCCAGTTAATCATTCCATCTAACTACTCTTCTAGTCCCTTTCTCCTCAACAGTGATGTTGGGAGGATTACACAAAAATAGCTTGATCAAAACATTTCAACAGTCACCAGATTATCCAAGAATAATTTATCATCATCAGGTTTTCAATTGTTTTCACTGGGCTGCTGCTACTCTTTCAACCAACATTATCTTATTACTTGACTATCCCTTACTATATCTTGAACTAAATTTTCTCATACTGAGATAGTCCTTGTTGGCTCTTCCAAAAGCTGATCACGCACTAAAACCAGATTCCAACTCCTTTTCAAACTTCAACTTCTCAAAACTGTGTGAGTCATATCTAAAAAGTAAGTACAGTTTTGGAAAAAAACTCATAAAACATCATTTTTAAACCAAAATTTATTTTTACAAGAAAGAGCATTTCTTTAATTGTTTTTCTATATGGTTGCCACCATTGTTCAGACATTTGTCATAGCAGAAAAGCAACTTTTCTTTTTTTTCTTCATAGAAAAATGCAACCAGTGAAGATTCGCTACTGAACACCGTTTTTTGAGTCTTCGTTGCTGTCAAACCACTTTCCTCCAAAATCATGCTTAAAGTTCAACAGCAAGTAGCAGTCATAAGGTGCGAGACTGGGGCTGTACGGTGGGTGATTGAACTGCTACCAACCGAATTCTTGAATAAGTTTTTGAGTGACACCAGTAAAATGGAGATGTGCATTGTCACAAAGCAAAACAATGCATTGACTGAGTGTTCCACAGCTTTTGTTTTGAATTTCACATCAGTGTTTCACAGTATTGTATCACATTGAAGACCATTCCTGGGGAGGAACTCGACAAGCAGAATGCCCTGTGTGCTCTAGAATACAGTGCTGCTCTAAAATACAGTGCATATGATTTTTTGTGCTGACAATTTTTGTTTTTTGAGGGGATCACGAGTGCCTCCACTCCATTGAGTCTTGTTTTGATTCTGGATTGACATGACAAACCCAGTTTTCATCACCAGTCACAATTCTGTTTAAGAATTCATCCCCTCATCACTGTATTGGGTAAGAAATGTCAAAACACTGCCAAGTTGTTTCGTTTTGTGGACATCCATAAGCATTTTCAGAACACACCGGATGCATTTTCAGAACCCAGGGGGAACACAATTTTCAAAAATTTAAGCAGTTGGTGACAATCTCATCCAAAACAGTTTTTGAAAATTTTGGGAACTCACCACTTACTGTGAACCATCTGTTTTAGCCATGGGTTCGTCCACCATTGAACTGTCTCACCCACTTTCTCAACATTCCATCAGTCATTACAACATTACATCAGTCATTACATTTTCACCATAAATCTCTACAAACGAATGGTGAATTTCAGATGACTTAAGATTCTTTGCATTCGAAAACCGTATTACAGAATGCACTTCACAGTCAGTGTGCTTGAAGATTGTCTTAAACATTTTGAATTATCACTAATAAATGTAAACACAACAATTTGACTGTAATGGATTCAGTGTAAAGATAATGAATGAGTGAAGTGAGTGTGAATGTACAGAACTGTGACACTAGGGGTACAGTTGCAGACGAACAAAATAGTACTTATTTTCCAGACGGTCCTTGTACATAGAACTTAACCCCTTGTAAGATGGTATTTATTATACAGTGCATTCTTATAATGATATCCATGTTCAGCTGTGGTGGTGCTAAAAATTGCTGTCTCACTGCTACTATTCATGTTATATTAAAATATATTTACTTCCAAACTGATATACATTGTCTGCCTGTAGCCCCAAGATTTCTCACACCACACACTGGAGTTTCTATGATTCCTTTAATCCCAACAATAAATTCAAATGAGGTTCTTTACATTTTCTCTAACTACTGGGACCTTCTCTTTCACCTTTAACATTCAGTAACAGCTAAGAGCCACTTCATCTCAGATCTACTGATCTCATCTTCCCACAGTAAATCCTTTCTTATGTGTTTATCTAGTAATCTTGTATACACATTTCCTGCTGATTATTTCCCTACACTGAAAAATTTCTACAAATTCTGATACAAACTGATATTCCTGTTTCAGTGAGTTCTGATTCTCTTTCCTGTAATGTTGTGAAGAAGGTCCTTATTTCATCTCTCAGACTGTGACCTTCCATTCCTGACACCCCTTTCATCATCTCCTTGCAGTTCCCTTGAAGGACGTTCCAACATCTTTACACTGATGCTCATCGTCCATTGCCCACTGTGTCTGTCTTCCTAGTCTATGATCTGCTCTTTACATTGCCAAGCATTTTGTTCTCCAAGTTCTCCCTCATTCAAATCATATCCCATCATAACACATTCTTATTTCTCATTTTTCCCCCATTCGCTGCCATACCTGATGCTAAAAACCTTCTCTAGAAACCAACCCTCGATCACGTTACCTACAAGGTTGATCTCGTTAGATTTATGCCAGCCCATAGGTGAATCACAACCAGATCCTTTCATTCCCACACCTAGTTCGTCAACTCTCTGACTAATCCTGGGTTCTGTTATTTTTAGATTTTGTTGTACACGCTCACAAGAGCATTTCACAATGCTATTACCAGTTTTGACTGTAGTCATCAGACTAAACACACATGCTGCAAGTGGTTTCCATGGTGTTGTTAACAGTGCTCAAGATAACAGTAACTCTGGTTTACTAGATGGAGGTGAACATCCATCAAAAGTGTATCTTGCATTCCTCAAATCCATCTCTGACTATATAACCACTAAATTATGACAAGCCCACAAGTTCATATGTTAATTTACTGTTATCTGACTTCTATGTAAACTGTTAATTTTCCTTTTGTTGTTGCAGTTTCTCCCTTGAGTTCATTCCACTGATATGACTGTAATAACGTCCTTGCCATGATTTGCAGATACACAAGCCTCATAGTTTCTTTTTCTATGTTCCTTATACTCCCAGCATAACTCCTCCAAATATGTAGTTCAATTAAGATTTTTTGCTACCTCGACACCTGTGAGGAATGTCCAGCAATAAAGAGCACTCAATTGCTTAAAAATCCAAGAGCCAGTATATTTATTAAATACATCAAACACTAAATTTCAGCATAGTCACTTTCATTTTCAATACACTTTGTGACCTGACAGATGAGCTTTCTGATATCTTCATCAAAAAAGTGTCCTGATAGCATTCTGAACCTAATCGTTGGTAGAACACTTTTTCACTCATAAACAGTTTCAGGGAAATGACAAGATGAAAATCTGAAGGTGGCAAATCAAGGTTTTGAGCTGGATGATTAATGACATCTCAACCGAATGAATCCAAGAGTTGCAGTATTGTGGTGCTTGTGTGGGGACTTTTATTTTCTTGCAAGAAGCAAACTCTCTTCATCAGCATTCTCCTTCTGCTCTTCTCTATAATCCTCCATAGTTTTCTAGGGTTTCACATACCATGAAGCATTAATTCTTCCCCCTGGGGCAGAAATTCAATGAAGCCAAACCCTTTACCATTCCAAAAGACAAAAGTCGATGATTATTTAAAGCTGAAACAAGAATTTCAAATTTTTTATTGATGGTGAGGAGGGATGTTGTCATTACATTGTCTTTTCTTCTCGGGTATGTAGTAGGCCACCCACATTTCTTTGCCAGTCCCAAGAAAGAAGAAGAATAGTTCAGACATCAGTTTGGAGAGCTGTAGAAATTCCTATCAAGATGCAATTATGCTGACTTCGTATTGGTATGTGAGCTGTTTTGGCATGTAGCTCACACACAGTTTTTGAAAACTGAGTGTTTCTGTAATGACTTCAGGCAACATTGTGTTCATCTTATCTAAAGTCATTTGATGGTCACAACAAATCATTTATTTGAAGTTGTACATCATCTTATCAGCCACAATTGAGGGATTCCCATTCCATTGTTCATCTGTTCTGGCAACTTCAAACTAACAACACGTCTTGTAACATTAGTTGTGGTTCATCACAATATCGTCATAAACTGTTTTGATTTCATTAAAAATCTGGAACAGAACATTTCCTTTTGCAAAGAGAAACCATATTGTGCTCCTCACCTTGCAGGTGATTTGGAATACAGATACTCATTTCAAAATGCCATTAAAACGAGAGTTTTCAGCCAACTTTGACAAACTATTGTGAATTCTACTGCCAACACCTTGTTCTGGAACACAGTGCTGCCAACATTGTTGGGAAAGAATACTTTTGAACATCAGAGGCTCAGTACTCTTACTTTTGCACATGCATCACATTTTGTATCCTTAACACTTTCTCGCAAAAGGAAATAAAGTGAAAAGGGACTTGGCAAGGCCAATACGGAACTGAAAATTAAAGTGACTACATTTTATCAAATAGTCATACAGGATGTGACACTCCTAAACCACAATTGATCATAGACTTGTAAGATGTGAGAGTTTATGCAAGAATAGATAGTGCGTTATTGTATGTGATACCCTAAGTTCATTGTCATGGAAATTGTAGGTTATACAAATATAGACAAAGCAATTATAGCAAAGGTACTTATGCAAACAACAGAAAAAAAGATTCAGGTAGAACCAGGGAAAAATATTATTTAAACTTACAGTAATAGGAACATAATAGTTTGACTTGAGTAAAAAAAACACAGATAGCCAAAATAAAACGAATGACATTCCAGAAGTAATGGCAGGTGTGAGGCATGAAGTTATTCGGAGTCGGAAGAAAAGGAGGGCACCAAGAGCTCGTGATATTTCAGTAGACATGATTAGAGGTCAAGGTGGTGTAATCCAGAAACTACTTGCAAAATTATTTAAAGAATAGTTGTGAAAGAAGATGGCTCCCCAAACCTAAAAAAATTCCATCATTACTCACCTTCACAAGGAAAGATACAGACAAGAAAAGCTATAGAGATGTCAGCAGCCTATCTGTAATGTACAATATGTTTACACTTGAATGAGACAAGTCAGCGATCTGGCTTTAGTAGTGAATAGAACACAGTGGACCATTTGGAAGTAATGAAGGAAATTATACAGCTGAGCAGTGAGGAAGAACTATCATTTTATCTGGTGGTATTCATAGATTAGGACAAATCTTTTGGTTTAGTACCAATAAAATCTGTTCTAGCAGTTCTTGAGAAACAAGACATTGTTTCATTGTATATTAGTACACGGAATAGTATAGACATCAGTGCTACAGTTGGTAGCAGACTCATTTTAGTGAAACACTCAACATTGAAAGAGGAATCGGACAGGGAAATTCCACATTACTGAAAGTATTCTTAGCAGTCCTAGAGGAAATTTTGAGATCTTTAGTCTGTGAAAACAGAAAATGAACACAGGCTAATGGAACATATTTGTGAATCACTTTTTTTTTTTGCAAAAGATATTGAACTGTTCATGTCTAGTGCAGTTAAACTTTATCAGTGAGTGAAAGAACTTAATAAAGGATGTTTGAAAGTTGGTTTAAAAGTCTCCTGCAATAAAACTACAATAATTCATAAGCAACATATCCAAAAGATAAAATTACAAATTAACAATAAAGTCGTGGAACCAGATGATGATTTTTGTGTATATAGGCAGCTGGAGATCACAACTAAATGAAGAGCAAAATAAATCAATAGAGTGTAAAAAAAAGTGGCTGGGAGGCTTATGGAAAACTAAATAAAGTTTTCCAAATTAAGTCCAAATGTATCAGAAACAGAAAGTCTAGAAGAGACTTTTATCCAGTAATGGATGTTAAATGCTTGCAGCTTGGTGTGAGAAACAAGGGTGGAACAAGGACAGATCCTGGAAGAATCTTATACATTTCAAAATACTGTGAACTGCATGGCAGATGATACTTCCCATTGTACCGCTTATTAGGACTTCTTCCCACTCCTTTCCCATATCGGGCATGGGAAGAAGCATTGCAATTGATATCTATGGAATTGTGGAATATTCACAGACTCCTCACTTAATGCTGGTTCTTGAAACTTTAGAAGCAGGCTTTCAAAGAAGAGTTGGTGTCTCTTTTGAAGCATCTGACAGTTCAGGTTTTTCAGCATCTCTATTATAAACCTCAGACCATTTAAACTGCCCTTCTTTGTATACATTCAATATGCTCTTGTAGTCCTATTTGTACTGATGTCACTCTCACATGATCAGTGTTGTGGGATGAGTGACATTCGCATTTTGTAACCTTACTTTGTAAATTGATTTGCATTTTCCCAGTATCTTACCAATGAGTCAAAGTCTGCTATTTGTTTTAGCTATTACAGAATCTATTTGATCATTCCATTTCATATCTGCAAACTGTTACACCCAGGTATTTAAATGAGTTGCATGATATCAGTTGTGATTCATTGGTATTGTTTTCTTAGGATACTTTGATTTTTTTCATTTTGTGAAGTGCTGAATTTTACATTCATTAACTTTTAAAGGAATTTGTCAGTCTTTGCACCACTTTGTAACTTTATCAAGTTTGTTGAGCATTTGTGCAGTTTATTCAGACAGTGCTTCATCATAGATGTCCTTATCAGTTGTGAAAGGCTGATGTTACAACTAATATTGTCTGCCAAGTCATCACTGTACAATATGAACAGCAAGGGTCCCAACATACTTCCTTGAGGTACACCGGAAGTTACTTGTGTGTCTGTCGAAAATTTTCCATCCACGATAAAATGCTGCATCCTCCTTATCAACAGATCCTCATTCCAAATAAAAATATTTTTTGGTACCCCATGTGATCATACTTTGGAGAATAAGCGAAGGTGCTGGTTAAAATGCTTTTTCGAAGTCAGGAAATATGGCATCTACTGGAGACCTTGATCAAAGGCTTTCACTACGTCATGTGAGTAAAGCACAAGTTGTGTTTACATGATGTGGTTTTGAAAACCATGCCGATGACTTTTGCAAGGAAGTAATTTGTAATGATTCAGATTATGAAAGACGTAGTTGTAGCCTTTCCAAACACATCAATTGTGATTAATAATATTAAATATTTTGTAAGCTCTGGATATGTATCAGCTGGTAACACCATAGTTTTTAAGAATTCCACTAAACATTTGAAGATAAGAATATTGGTTCGTTAGTGAATGTACCTTTTAAAAATTAAAATTGTCTTATAGCAGCAAGATGTGTAACAGTTTTGACATTCAGTACTTTCTCAGTGATGTTATAGAATGTTTTCATAAGAGAAATAGGACAGTATTATGTAACTTGTGTTTATCTCCTTTCTTCTAAAGCAGTTTTATAATTGAAATTTTCATTTTGTCTGGGAGGAAACCTTGACTGTCACAACCACTGGATACAGCTAAAATGTTACTTAATTGATCTGGGCAGAACTTGCAAAGCTCACTGAAATTATTATACCCAGCTGAGAATCATCTACTATTAAATAAACAGCGATTTTCTGTACTGCAATTCCAGTTCCGGGGAGATGCTCATACCTGTTTAAAATTGGTCGTCGTAGATTTTTGCAGTTACATCTTGATTTCTTTGTGTGTTACATATCAACATTTAAAACTATGTATGATTCTATTGAGAGCAGAAAGAGATGTAGAAAGACAGAGGGAGGGGGAGAAGGAAGAGAGAAAGGTAAAGATGAAGAGGCAAAAAGGGAGGGGAGAGAGAAGGAAGATGGGTTGAAAAAATGGGTGGAGGGGGAGATACTCACATCTGCATAGCTCGGAGAAATTTGTGCTGGAGGTGAGTATCCAAATGTCCTGCCTGCAGAAGCAGCTGTTAAGTCATTTTTGTTGTGTATAACACCTTCAGCAATTGGATGGTCAAGTTTGCAGTTTGCCACAGTTTTGCAGTGGCTATTTATGCGAGTAGACAGTTGATTATTTGTCATGCCCACACAGAATGGCTGTACAGTAATTGCAGCATAGCTGGTATACAACATAGCTGCTTTCACGTGTAGCCTTGCCCTTTATTGGTCAGGAAATGCCTGTGACAGGACTGTGGTAAGAGATGGTGGGTGAGTGTATGTGACAGGAGTTGCACCTGGGCTGACCACAAGAGAATGATCTGTGGGGGGCAGGATAGGGATTAGGGTTAGAATAAGTATAGAAAAGGATATTCTGTAGGTTGGGTGGGCAGTTGAACTGTACCTGGGGGGCTGTGAGTAGGATATCCCTCATCACAGGATACAGTGAGAGGTAGTTGAAGCCCTGGTGGAGGATGTGGTTAACCTCTTCAAGACCAGGGTGATGCTAAGCGATTAGAGGTGTGCTAGTCAGTGGCTGTTAGTAATACAGCACACATTCAACCTAAAATCAAATCCTTCCCACACTTTAGTTAACACATACAAAATAATGGAAGTAATACCTTGAAGTGAAATTACAGAGTCACTTTTAGCAAACTGGAGAACGCAAAAACTAAGGAGTCACCATTTTGTGTGTGTGACACTGCAAGTGGGAAGATGACGAAGCAGTATTTGCACCACACTGATCTAATTTTGACCTTGAACCAACAGTCTACAACACTTACAGATGCTACCATGAAGAATTTATGTGTGGGGCATTATTTTATGGAACCTTTTATAAACTCTTAAATTTCTCAATCACCATCATGTTCTGCAGTCTTTTTGCCTATATTTTATTTAGACAGGGTTGCCTAAATTTTTTGATGTGATATGCCAGTCCACTTTTGTTTGCACTTTATCCTCATGGTAATTCCTGGCTTTTTTGTATTATTTGTATTTATTCTTATATTTCTTTTGTAAAGCCACCTTCTTTATTGTTGTTATTTCATTGTAACAAATTTTCTTTGAATTGACACATTTTTTACTGTAGATGTGACCTCAGTCTACACCTCAGAGACGTGGTTTGAAGGCCTTAATCGTTTCCTTTGTTTACCGATCTAACCTTTTTTCTTGATGGAGGGTCAGTTCAATTCTGATAAATAGTAACATCAAGTCTCTGACATTACTTGAATTTGGGAAAATTGGCTTCGGAAACAAGATTGTAGGTGTATACATAATTTTCCAAGTATGTGTTGCCAGTAGTATGTGTGAGAAAATTTACTGTTTAGTCTCAAAGCATTAAATTACTGCTTTTATGTCCATTGAACTTGGTCAATAGAAAAGAGTCCAGTTGCTTCAGTAAAAGACAAAGGAAATTCACTGAAGGTACCCTATATATGCTACAGTTAACGGTTGTAGTTATTTACAAGCATTTCAGTGTTATATATTTCAGAATGTTGGTCCAAACAGAAATTCTGTGCATCAATTTGTTACACATTTAGTACTTAACAGAGAGAGCAGAACTTCACTTTTCTCTCTATTCCCTGAAGTATGTAACCTTCATTTTATAATCATTTATTAGAAATTTTTCTAGACTTGAGAAGACTAGAAGTTTACTTAGCTTATGACACAAGTCTCTAAAATCCTAGTGTAAAATCACCTCTTTTTATTTTCAGAAATAGTTAGACTATTTTGTCTTTATGTAACTACTGTAACTGAGTTGATGGAAGTATCTTTATTTTGTGATTTCACTTTTTTTACAATATTTATTTAGCATTTAAAAATTTCATAAAATAACAGAAAACAAACACATTTGAAAAACAATTATGTATATTTAATGTAGCCCCTAAATTGGACATTTAATTTAATTTGACTAAGGCTTAGTTGATATACTCATTTTTATTCTATTTTCTTATTTCTCACCTTAGCTAGTGCGCGTATTTGTGACAGTTACTTTAATCTAAAATAAAATTAACATTTTCTTGTCTTCACAATTATAATTTCAGAACTACTTTTTTCAGGTAACCAAAAAGAACCATTAAATACTGGAGAAAATACTTCTATGCAAGGAGAAGGTAAACTGGGCAGGTAAAGTAAACTAAACTTTCCTACAGTCTTGAGTATTTTGTGTTTGGAGTTCATAAAGTTGTGTTCATTAATTGTTGATAAATGTGGTATACTTACATTGATTTTTTTTCTCGTTTGTGTCACTTGTTACGTTACCGCCTACAAATCCAACTTCTGTTGATGGAGTATCATTTGCCATAGTGCTGTACCTAATGTTTTCACAAGGTATAAAGTCTCATGAAAATTCAGAAACAGTGTTATAAAAGTGCTTCTCATCATTCTCATTTTTTGTGCTGTGGCTCACTGACAAAACAAACCCCAAAGGTGAGAATTTAAGAAGAAAGCATTCTTATATGACTATTAGTCATGAGTCCCATGCAGTTGGCATCTTTATGAAGGAGAGGAAATGAGACAGAAACTATACCAGAAAGATCCTAGGCGGCATGCACAATAGCCAAACCCTAAGCCATTTTTGTGACAGCAGTGTGTCTTAGATTTGATGACTTTGAGACATTATACCTAACATCAGAATATAAGATGAGGCTGTGGAGGTATTTGTCAACTATGTTCCAAATTGTTGAAACATAATTGTTCAAATTTAGGTATTGTGAAGAGAGAGCAAGATTTCAGATACGTTCAGGAGAAAGAAATGGTAACAGTTGGATCTCCTACTTTTCAATTGGGTGAAAAGTAAATGTTGTATGTTAATTAACCATTAACTACTACCGATGCTGGCAGGAACACAGTTATTATGGAAGGGTCGCTCAGGCCACCTTTTTGTTATTATATACAAAACCAGTGTTTTGCTGTGTATGTATTTTCATGCCCTGTTGTTAACTGCATTTCTTAGAAGTTGGACTTAATAGAAATTTGAATGTTTTCAAACAATGCAAGATTTAAAACATTTAAGCAAATAAAACACAACAAAATTTGTGGTCTATTAAAAAGGCTGGTAGTTAGCTCTCTGCTCACTCACAGATTATCATCAGGAAGATAATAATACAGATTTGCAACACAACTAGTTGGAAAAGCACACTTCAGTTATGAGAAATTTTATACAAAGTCACCTTTCAGTTTACTGCTCATCATTTCAATGTAGGGTGACTATTGCACTCCATAATTCAATGAAGGGAGAAACTTTCTCACATTTTACTTTTAAAAGAACAAATATAAACTAATTATGTAGTCTTGTGAGGCCCTGAATATTTCAACCTGCATGCATTTAAGGCACTTGTTTTTCATTTTTTGGGCTGTTCATTTGGTGTCTGAGGCTCATCATGTATATGAAGTAGTCTTCTGATGGTGTCACTCAAGTCTGATGGCAAGCATCCAATAGAAAGTCCACACTTTTTGTGAGGCTCAGCAAGATCTCTTGCTATAGTCTTCATGAAGCTCGATCTCGTCATTACATCTGCCTTTGGATAAGAACATAAGAATTCACACCAAAGGTAACATCCACTAATGTGAAAGGCCATCTTGTCTTCTGGCAACTTGATGAATAAGCTGCACACCTTTGGTCGAGGCAGTCCACACCTTCTTTTGTCTTATTATAAAACACTAGCCTAGCACCCGCTGCTTCACTTGCGTAGACTCTACGGCCAGCAGAGATTTATTTTATTTTATTTAATCAAATTTAAATAACTGAGAAGTGAAATACCTATTTTTGTAAATTTAGCATTACATTTTTTTAATGTAACGAAATATTTCTTAAAATTTTCGTCCCCTATTGCACTCCCTTAGGGACTGAATTTCCAGAAACTCTGAAACACGTATTTTTTTTTTTTTAATTTCTAACTGAGAAGTCAACAAATACCAACTGTCATAGATGTAGCCTTAAAAATCCATTAGTAGTTCTTTAGTAATTATTTATTTTCAAAAAAAGTTTCACCCACTATTTTGTCCCTTTAGTGGCTGAATTTCCAAACATGCTGAAACATTTATTGTTTTTTCTGACTGAGATACCAACTACCAGTTTTTGTAGTTCCAGTTTCAAAATTCCCTTAATAGCAACACACTTTCAAAAGGCCTTTCATCCCATTTCACCCCTTACGAGTGGAATTTCAGACAATCCCTTCATAAATGATGCCTACAGTAAAAGATCTAGACCCTCTCTAGACTCCACATTTCTATCCTTAGAAGTTCGGGCTGGACAATGATGAATCTGTGAATTGGTGTGACCCTGTTTCACCTCCACAGGGGTTGAACTTCCAGAAACAGTGAAACATGAATTTTCCCCTAACTTAGAAGCCAGATTTAAATTTTCATAAATTTAGTTTTAAAAATGCTTTCATAATAAAATATTTTTATAATAATCTCATCCCCTATTTCATTCCTGTAGGGGTTCAGTTTCCAAAAGCACAGAAACAAGTATTTTTTTTATTTGTAATTGAGACATCAAATACCAATGTTCATAGATGTAACTGCAAAGCTACTTTAGTAGTTCTTTAATAATGATATATTTTTGAAAATAGCCTTCACCCGCTACTTCACCCCCATAGAGATAAATTTCCAAAAACTGACTGAAAAACCAAATACTACTTTTCATAGGTCTAGCTTCAAAATTGCCTTAATAGCAACATTTTTCAAAAATGCTCTTCATCCTGTGTTTCATCCCCTTAGTGTTGGAATTTTGAAAAATTCCTTCTTAAACAGTGCCTATAGTTAAGATCCCCACCTTCTCCAAATTTCCTCCAAATTTCAAGTTTCTATCCTTAGTGATTTGGGCTAGGTGGTTATCAGTCAGTCAGGTTCGGTCAGTCAGTCAGTACATTGCCTTCTATATAGAGATGTTGATCTGAGGTTTTTCTGACTCGTGATCATTGTTTACTGCATGGTGCATAGAAGAGATCCGCATTGCAGCTTTGGGCTTCCTGGGTACAAAGGAAAACAGTGTCATGTCTTCTGTAAAACCATTAACAGTTGCCTTCACATCTCATTTTTTATTAGGCAGAAACTGCTGTCGTATCTTGTTTTTCTTTCTTTTCAGCATACCAGTGTATGTGAGGCCTTTTGTCAAAGGTTCATTGACTAGCTCTACTGATGAGTACCAGTTGTCACCTGTAATACTTCACCCTGTGTTTTCAATAGGTTTCACCACTCAAAGAACAGCCTGTGTGGGAACACTGTGACCTTTCTCATAGTATGAAAGGATATCACCATCACTTCCTTTTCTGGAATAAATGTACACATTATACAAGTGATTTATATGAATATCAGTGAGGCACTGAGTTTTCAAGCCATATTTTTCCAGTTTATTTGGCATATACATTCTAAACCTACACTTTCCACAGGTAGGTATAAGCATTTCCTCTACACACACTGTTACACCTACAGTGTAGTAAAGTTGAAGTTTTCAATTAAATGCAGAAAGATCTGTGAAATTATTGTTGACTTGTCTGGTTTCTTCCTCTCCTCCCGGACATCTGGGTTATCAAATCGCAATGCAGATAATGAATACAGAAATCTTTCTATAGTAACAGGTATCTGAAAACACCTCTGCCTGTCCTGTTATTTGCAAATAAGCTATAAACCAATTCATTCCCAAATTTCAAAACTGCTGAAAGCTTAGATAATTTCAGATTTGTCCATGGAATGATTTCATCTAAAATATCTTGGGTAAAAAACAGGTTCAATACCTCTAAAGGAGCAGAGTTTGCTCTGAGACTTCTCGTTCTTACATTAGCTGGTGGATCCTGTTTTCTCCATTGAAAACATTTGTTCTGGCCAAAGTAGTAAGCTTCTCCATCGTCGTCAGCTCTCACATCTTCATTGTTGTCAGTTTTGTGCTCTGAATTAGTGCTGTGATCATTAAATATCTCAAAGTCAGGGTCATTATCGCTATCACCAAATTCTTCATCTGAGGGTAATTTGTCTTATGTAAAACATGTCACATGGAAGGTCCAGCTTCCTCCACTATGGAGAAATGGTAGCATTCAACAGAACAATGACATGCAAACACTATTGTACATACTGTGAGACCTCTAAAGAGCCATAAATAAGAAACAAAGAGCAACAACAGTGCAATCGTTCTGGCATGTGTAGCCTGCATCCAGTAAGAAGATAGACAGAAGAGTCCATTTCACTTTGATGGACTGTGTGAAATATCATGAGACGAAAAATTGTAGCAGTCTGAGAGATAATCCATAGTAATTAAGGGTTACGTGAAGATTTTATGGGAAATAACTAAAGTGAATCTGAATAACTCGTAAGTAGTGCTGCCAGGAACAATTTTGCAATAGATGTATTTCTCGTTGCTGTTCTGTAAGCTTTAGGCTCATAGTGCAGGGATATTTGTAATTCTCTGTTTAAGACCCGTCTTTCATACTAGCAAAGTATGACATGAGTCCATATCTGCTCTTCAGTATGTTCTGTCAGAAAAGGAAAATTCAAGTCAGAAAACTATGAAACTATGAGGAGACAGAAAGGCTAGCTACTACTTATCTTCAGAAGGCAACATTCTAAGTGCTGCCAGTATGTACGCAAAAGTGCAAAAAACTTATTCTGGTTTTAAGAACAGTTATTTCCATCCTCTGGGAGCAAAGTAACACCAAAGGAATATTTAAAATTATTTACAGAATGCTTGCAAAGGGGGACAATTCCTCAAAACTGCAATGCTGTCATTACTCTCATTCACATAAAAGTGGACATACAAGATAATGATGAGCTACAGACTTGTCAGTCACTATCTATAACATATACAATATTCACTGAAATTATCACCGCAACACAGAAAAACAATTACATTTTAATGAGATAAAGAAAAAAGCTGATTTTAGAATTGGATACAAAAGTGGTATAAAGCTTAGCTTAAGAATTTCATGAAGTCATTTACATTGCATATGATTATATCTGATAACATCCTTATTTCACTTTTTCATGCAGTTACTTTATAAAAGATGCATAAGATAGTCTAGTCGCAATTTCGTTTAATGTGGAACACCATACTGTGATCAGAGCATCTCTTGTTTCGTTCATACTGCTGTAGCGATTGTTTTTATGTTCATACAAATTTATTGTTACTCTATTGTTGACAGAAATGTTTTTGGAATTATTTTATATGGATTGGCAAAGTGTAAACATATGATACTCAGTAGAACAAGAAATCAAGGTAAAATACGCCGCAGGAAAAAAGGATTAGCACATCTAGAATGACAACTTTGATTTTGATTTGATGACGGAATATGCCACTTGAGGGATAGGAGATGTACTGATAATGGTTTCAATGTCATCCACCAACAGATAGGGTAGTGGCCAGAGTGCCATCTGTGACTATCCCCTAATAGGGAATACTCACAGCCAGAAGGCTCTGTGTAGTGCAGACTTGTGAAGCAAGCAGCTTCTATGCCATAGAGGCGCACTCTGCTCCGTACAGCCAGCTGAGCATGTTAGAAAGGAGTCAAGTTGTGGTCTCCCTATTGTCGGGATGATCCTTTCGGAGAATTGCTAGAGAAGTTGGACCTGCAGCATCAGTTGAAAAAAGATGCTGGTAACAGTGGTCATGTGAACATTCTCACATCAGTAGATGAGATTCTGGACATCCACTCAGCACAGATGCCTGCCAGGATCATCATATCATAAGGACAGCTGTGGCAGATCGTACGGCTACCACAGCGCAGTTAAGAGGGCTTGTGAGCCCAGATGTGTCAACACAAACCATTGTGAACTGGTTATTAGCAGTGGAGCTGTGGGTACACACACCACTTACCCGTCTTCCGCACATTCCACAGCATCAATGTGCATGGCTCAACTGCACCAGCAGAGGATCACTTGGAAGATGGAATTGCATGTTATTGTCTTCTGTGTGAAAGCAGATTCTGCCTGCAGGCAAGTGATGACCATTTGTACGTACAACATAGATATGTAAGCACTGTCTCATTGGGTGCATTTGTCCAAGACACACTGGTCCCATCCTAGGCATTATGGTCTGGGGTGCAATAAGCTACAACTCTAATTCACGTTTGATGATTCAGGGGAGGGAGGGGGAAAGGGGGAGGGTAACCAGCACTCGGTACGTGCAGAAAGTTGTTAGAGCCACTCTTTTGCCATTCACGCAGTGGCAAAGTGGTGTGTTTTTCCAACCAGATAATGCTCACCCACGCACTGTCTGTGAAACCCAACATGCTCTGCAACATGTGCAGCAACTTCCCAGGCCAGCATGATTCCCAAACTTGTCTCTAATCGAGCATGTGTGGGATATGGTGGGGCAAAAAGTGACTCATGCGACTCATCAGCCAACAACTTGTACAAAACTATGGGAACAGGTAGAGCGGGCATCGCATAATGTATCCCAGAACAGTATTCACCATCTGTATGATCAACTGAATGCCAGAGTCAGCGCCTGCATTGTCACCCATGGAGGCTACACCACATACTAATGTGGGTGTTTCAGCATGGGTTGATACCTGATACCTCAGAACCATTTGTGCTATTATGTGTAAATGTAATTATTTCATGTACTCCATATCCACTGTTGCAACCATGAATCTTGAGTGAATTAGAAGCCTCTAAAAGGACGTACTTCTTTTTTTGGCAATATATGACATTTAAATCATGTGATATTTTAAAGTGATGTAGTTGGAATTGAAGCAGCTGTGTAATGTACTCTATAGATGAATATCTTAACAGGGACTGTTAGACAAGCTTAAGTAAAAATGTCTGTTAGATTTCAGTTTTGATGGCACTTGATCACAGCAGTCAAGATTAGGTATTTGTGTATGATAAATTTATTAAAAGTGCATAACTATGTTTCATTGTGGTAGAATGTAACAATATTGTGAAAAGAAAAGTTGCTAATCAACATACAGTGGAGATACTGACTGGCAGATAGACACAACGAAAAAACTGTCGCAATATCAGCTTTCAGCCAACAAGGCCTTTGTCGAAAATAGATGATACACACTCACATACAAACACATAACTTTCACACACGACTGCAGCCTCTTGTAGCTGAAGCCATACTGCGAGCAACAGCAACAGTCCATGATGGGAAGGGCAACTTGGGTGGAGGCTGGGGCGGGGAGGGGGAAGGATAGCAGGGTAAGGGTGGGGGACAGTGAAGTGCTGCTGGGGATTATGCAAGGACAAGGTGGAGAGAGGGTAGGCAGCTAGGTGCAGTCGGGAGGTTAGATGGAGGGCAGGGGAGGGGGTAGGAGAGTTAGCAGAAAAGGAGATAAGTAAAAAGACTGGGTGCATTGATAGAATGAGGGCTGTGTAGTGCTGGAATGGGAACAGGGAAGGGGCAGGATGGGTGAGAAAAATGACTAACAAAAGTTGAGGCGAGGAGGGTTAGGGGAACGTAGGATACATTGCGGATAGAGTTTGCACCTGCACAATTCAGGAAAGCTGGTGTTGGTGGGAAAGATCCATATGACACAGACTGTGAAACAGTCATTGAAATGAAGGGTGTCGTGTTGGGCAGCATGCTCCGCAACAGGTGGTCCACTTGTTTCTTGGCCACAGTTTGTAGGTGGCCGTTCATGTGGACAGACAGCTTGTTGGTTGTCATGCCCACATAGAATGCAGCACAGTGGTTCCAGCTTAGCTTTTTGATTACGTGACTGGTTTCACAGGCAGCCCTGACTTTGATGGAATAGGCGATGTTTGTGAACTGACTGGAGTAGGTGGTGGTGCAAGAAGGCATGGGACAGGTATTTCGTGTAGGTCTATTACAGGGATATAAGCCATGAGGTAAGGCAGGGAGCAGGGGTTGCATTGTTGTGGATGAGTATATGGTGTAGGTTTGGTTGATGGCAGAATACCAGTGTGGGAGGGGTGGGAAGGATAGCAGGCAGGACATTTCTAATTTCTGTGCATGACGAGAGGTAGTCGAAACCCTGGCAAAGAATGAAATTCAGTTGCTCCAGTCCTGGGTGGTACTGAGTTACGAAGACAATGCTCCTCTGTGGCTGAATGGTGAGACTTTGAGAGGCTGTGGGAAACTGGAAAGATAAGGCATGGGAGATTTGTTTTTGTACAAGGTTGGGAGGGTAGTTAAGGTTTTTGAAGACCACAGTGAGACCTCTCGGTATATTTCGAGAGGGACCGCTGGTCACTCAAGATGTAATGACCATGGATGGCCAAGCTGTATAGAAGGGACTTCTTGGTATGGAATGGGTGGCAGCCGTCAAAGTGGATGTATTGCATGTGCTTAGTAGGTTTGCTATGGACAGAGGTACTGATTAGCCATCTTTGAAGTGGAGGTCAACATCTAGGAAGGTGGTTTGTTGGGTTGAGTAGGACCGGGTGAAGCAAATGGGGGAGAAGCTGTTGAGGATCTGGACAAAAGTTGATAGGTTGTCCTCACCCTCAGTCCAAACCACAAAGATGTCATCAATAAATCTGAATCAGGTGAGGGGCTTACGATTCTGGGTGTTTAGGAAGGATTCCTCTAGATGGCCCATGAATAGGTTGGCCTAGGATGGTGCCATGCGAGTGCCCATGGCTGTACCCCAGTTTTGTTGGAATGTAATGCCTTCAAAGGAGAAGTAATTATGGGTGAGGATATAGTTGGTCTTGGCGACTAGGAAGGAGGTTGTTGGTTTGGAATCCGTCAAGCATTGGGAAAAGTAGTGTTCAGTAGCAGTAAGGACATGGGCATTAGGGATGTTAGTGTAAAGGGAGGTAGCATCAATAGTGACGGGCAGGGCATCATGTGGTCAAGGGACAGGAACTGTGGAGAGTCAGTCGGTGGGGGAAATGGTTGGTATCTTGTCTATAGGAGAGTAGGTTCCAGGTAATAGGCTGAAGGTGTTGGTCTACGAGAGCAGAGATTCTCTCAGTGGGGGCACAGTAACTGGCCACAATGATGCGCCCTGGTTGGTTGGGGTTATGGACTTTAGGAAGCATGTAAAAGGTAGTAGTGCAGGGGGTGGTAGAGGTGAGCAGAGAGATGGACTCCGGGGAGAGGTTCTGGGGTGGGTCTAAAGATTTGAGTAGTGACTGGAGATCCTGCTGGATTTCTGGAATGAGGTCACCGTGGCAAGGTTTGTAGGTGGATGTATCTGTCCACTGGTGGAGTCCTTCTTCTGCAGGTAGAATCATAAGGTCAGGATAAGTTTTTAGATGGTGGACTGTGGTTCTTTCTGCAGATTTAAGTTTAGTTTACATGTTGAGGGATTTGGGGACTGATGGTGAGGCAAGGTCTGAGGTTAAGAAATTCTGGAAAGTTAACAGGGTGATTTGGAGCAGTGTGGGTGGATCACAGGTGGATGGAGGATGAACTGAGTCAGGCAGGGTTCAACATTGGTCTTTGGTTGAGTCTGATTGGTAGGTTGGTGGCAAAAAGTTTTCCACTGTATGGAGTGGGAGAAGGAGAGAAGGTCTTTAACAAGTGCTGCATGATTGAATTTGGGAGTGGGGCAAAAGGTGAGGCCTTTTGAAAGGACTGGTATTTCTGTGGGGCTAAGGCTTCTGGAGGAAAGGTTCATAATTGTGATTTGGGTCTGTTTAGGTTATGGATTCTATGAGGTGGTGGGAGTGAGTTTTGGAGGAGTAGCAGGTCTGCGAGACAAGGTTTGTCAGCTATGAGGGGACATAGGGAAGGTTTGGAGGTCATTGTAGAGGTGGTGGACAGTAGTACTCCAAAGTGGGAGTAGTAAGTGAGCAGGGTGAAGGGTCTTTTGAGATCGTTGTGCATGTTGCTCTAGTTCCTGGAGGGCAAGAGTTTCAGTGCGTGTTATGGGTTCCAGGAATTTTGGATTGCATAGCAGGAGAATTTTATGGATGGAGAGAAGGTATTGCAAGAAGGTTTTGCTGGGTCATGCTGGCGAGGGCTAAGAAATGGCAGAATCTGAACTGATGGAAATCATTGTGGAAGAAGGGATGGCAGCCAGAGATGGATAATTTGATGGTATGGCCATTTGGGGGAATTCCATGAGCCAAGCAACAAAGTAGGAACAGTAAGTGGTATTGTGTTCTGGCTAGGGATAAGGAAACTTTTCTGTATTGGCACATATTAAAGGAGCAAGGCTCCAAGATGGTGGTAAAAAATGCAAAAAATTATATAAATAACATAGGATTCCATCCAAAAAAATTCGCAAAAATACACCCAAATATGTGAGAAGGAAGAAACAGCACTACACCGCCCTCATTCCACCAACACACCCAGTCTTTTCACTTCTCTCCTTTTCCGCTACCCCCACCGTCCAGCCCCATCTCTCCACTGCCCTCCGTCTAACCTCCTGGCAGCACCTAGCTGTTCTACACCCTCTCACCTCGTCCTTGCATGCTCCCCAGCAGCACTTCACTGTCCCCCACTCCTATCCTGCTATCCTTCCCCTCCCCGCCCCAGCCTCCTCCTTACTCCCACCCAGTTGTCACTCCCATCATGCCCTGCTGCTGTTGCTCACCCTTGTTGGCCGAAAGCTTTCATTGTGACAGTCTTTTTGTTGTGCCTATGTGCAACTCAGCATCTCTGCTATACTGTTTCGTTCTGATACAGCATTAATTCTGTACATATTAGCAGGTCCTGTTAACTGTAATGTATTTACCTGTTTTGACAATCTTCTGACAGATGATCAGGGCAGTGAGTATTATATTCTGTTGTTTTATGTTTTTTATGTTATGCTTTCTGATGTATTCTACACCCACAAGAATTATTTCATTTTTGGGTCTATGGAATGAAAACTGAATATAATCTAATCTAAAGAATCACCACAGCATTCACTAATAGAGCTCTAGAAAACCTGTATCAGATGGCTGAGCGCGGCTCTCAGTGCTTCACCACTTGCCAGTATGAGACTGATATTTGTAGTTTGATTCTACATTGTTGATATATACACATAGTGATCATTGCTATTTAGGTAGAGTATATCAGAACCATCTGTGGCCAGTGTGTTAATTTCATGTAATACTATACTGATAAATAAAGCAATTATTTTTATTTTGATATCTTAAATTTGTGTGTGAATGCAATTTTTTTCTTTACAACAGGTTACCTGCCAGAGCATCATCGAAGCTCCCTGTGATCTCAACTGTGTTGGACTCTGATAATGAATCATTACACCTTGGCAGTGAATCAAGCAAGACCTAAAAATATTGTGTCAATAACACACAGTCTGCAGAAACCAAAATACTTTAGTTGGTTTTAATGACTAGGTCAGTTGTATTACAGGGAGAGAGAGACTGGGTAGATGGGGGGAAGACGGGGGGAGGGAGGAGTAATAAGCACATTCCCATTTGTAACTCCCAACATACTAGGATGATTCAGTACAATTCTTGCAAAATAAAATAACTGTGCACTGACAGCTGATTTGTTTTAGAAACACAATGATATCTTTCTTTTATGTAATTCATAAAAATAGTGCACAATGATGTCACCTGTTGCCATGAGCAAAACCTTTTATTGTGTGTTTTCTTTCTGTGACACTTCTCTATTCTTTTCTCATTTTATTTATTTATTTATTTTGTCAGTCTTAACAAAGAGAAGTATTTGGAGAAATGTTGTTGGGGTAATTGTTGTCATTTAAGGAAATTTTGGGTACCCATAAAAGTGTACCAATAATAAATTTTAATATTATCAGCTGTAAGCATTGTAGAGTGTTCACTAATAAGTCACAATTAAAGAGTAACTCAGACAGTTATAGATAAGCACATGTTCGAGTACTGCTTTGTTGTTTTCCCATGTACATTGCCACATATCCAAACTTCCTGAGCATAAAGCATTTTGTGTTCTGCAGTTGAGTATGTAATTTTAGTTCAAAATGCATTTCATATGTCAAAAACACCCGCCAATGTTGTAGTCAATTCAAATGGCAGGATGTGCATGTAAAAGGAAAAGAGATGAGACCACTTTTCATGTAAGTAGGAAGGTAAACAGCAACAGTGTTCCTATCTTGGGGTCAGAACATCCTCATTAACCTGTACAAAATCAAAGAGATTCCCTAAAACTAAACATTTTCTGCACTTTGTCCTGACGTCATGTGTGCAGAAAATTTTTTTCGCTGAAGCTACCGTAACGGGCGGCTTGTTTGGATATGTTGCTAGAGTGGTTTGTTTCCCCAGTTAGGAGGTGAACCTGAAATCTTCATTTGCCAACAAGCTGTAGCCTCTCCCTATTAGCATCTCTTCATACGAGAGTGGTTAAAATTCAGAATCCCTGACCACTGGATTGTTTGTAATGGTCCAAGACTGTTTTTTTCTGCTGGCTTCCACATTCGCCCTACATCACACAATGCAATTTTTTCCTTTTGAGCTTTATAGAAGATCATATCTACATTCAGCCACTACCTAATGATTTGCTAGTGTTGAACCACAGAACTGAAGAGGCTATTGCTTCCATTAATCCGAACATGTTAACCAACGTGTGGGAAGAACTGGATTTTATATTGGACGTGTTCCATGTAATTAAAGGTGCATATATTGAACATTTGGAAAAAAACTTGTTTAGTTTACCTTCAATGTGATGTATGCTTTGTTGTAAATAGTCTAAATTAAAGTGTTGTAATATACCACTGAAACTGGAACATTCTTTTATGAACACCCTGTGCAGTAATTACCATGTCTCAGATAAAAATTCTGGCAGTTTACTGATAAATATTACTGGCAGAAGTAAAGCTATGAGGACGGGTCATGAGTTGTGCTCGGATAGCTCAGTTGGTAGAGAACTTCCCCATGAAAAGCAAAGGTCCTGGGGTTCGAGTCCCAGTCTGGCACACAGTTTTAATCTGTCAGGAAGTTTCAGTCTTATGAATGGTTTGAAAACAAGCAATATAACTTCTCGTGAGCTCTCTAGTAGTCCTGATGTGACTGAGGAAGAGCACATAGGCAGCTTTTGTTTAATGCACAACCACTTTTACCTTAATTACCATGAGAATTGTTTGTAAGTATTTTAGCACTGTGTAAATGCAGCTAAAGAGCTTTCAGGTGTATTTTGTCAATTCAGCCTGTTTTTGAGAATAGGATAGAATGGGAGAGATGCTCGGCTTTGAATAGGTGTCCAGACAGGAATATAAACAACATGGCTTTTAGGCAAGGTCCTTCTTTAGATAAGTTTGCAAAATATTGTATGAATTGGGTAATCTCAGTGGATTAGTAATGATAACTAAGTCCGAGGTTGTATGTTTTAAAAAAAGTTACGGTTAATTGTATATCTTTATCAACACATTAGCAGATAATTGATTTGCAAAGAAATTTGCAGAAATAAATGGAGTATTATTTAAATCTGTGAAAATTGTGTGTGCAGTAAAGCTTGCATAGTTGTTGAACACTTGTTCAGGCATTCACTTACATATCTACTCATCTAAACAGCACACAAGTGTAAAGTACTGAAGTGCCACGTCTTCACAAAAATACTTTTGCTGAACCACAAAAAAAGGTACTGTATATATTTAAACCAACTTAAAAACCACATAAAAATAAAGCCTATAAAACATCTCAGAAACAATTATGAAAAACAATTAAATTTATTAAATGCTGCTGTAAGTCTAAGAAACAAAAAGTTTTGAGTATTAAATTACGTGACCATATTACTGCCAAAACTACTAACCTAAACTTTTACATTGAATGACCTAGCTCCTGCCTCCTTGAGTGCAAAGAGTGACAGCATGCTGACATGCAGGCTTAAGTGTAACTGTCAACTTTAACAAAATTGACTACCACTTAAATTTACCATTACTGACATATACAATCAACATGTTGCAAACTACCTCCCTTCACTAGTTATTTTTTAATCCTACAAGCCCATTGATTCACTATATTTAAATAAAATTGCATATTGTCCACGTACACATACATGCTTGATGCCAGGCAGGCTGCATTGGGGAGTTTCTCTGCCCGGGGACTGGGTGTTTGTGTTGTCCTCATCATTTTATCATCATTCGTGACAGTGGCTAGATTGGACTGTGTAAGAATTGGTCTGTGTAAAAGTTGGGACTTCATACGGGCACTGATAACTGCGCAGTTGAGCACCCCACAAACCAAACATCATCACCACATACATCCTTAACACATTAAACAAAGAAAACATGATTATAATGAGTAAATAGAAATTAATTTGGCCTCTTTAAATGACATGTCCCCATGAGCTCTTTCCACTAGTGCTCGTTGAATTTATGTAAGTGACACCACATTTGAATGACGAGAATCTTTATTGATGCCATAAATAATCAGTGACAGAAAGAGATACAGAAAGAGACGTACGTAAAGTGGACAAGACTAGTTAGGAATGTCTTTGAGCAACTAGACATTGACCTCAATGACTTTCAAAGCTTAGATCACTACAAAAGATTTACAAGAACATCATATGCTCTCCAGTCACCAACAAGAATTAAAAAGTCAATTTGGAAGTGGAGTGAAATAAGCCCAGGACAAAAAAATATCCATAGTACCTAGATAAAAGAGTTGTTGACTAAGATGAAAGCTTCCCATAATTAAGAAATATGTGGTTGAATGTAGGCCTAAACCCATTATATAATAATAATAATAATAATAATAATAATAATAATAATAATTTGTGAGGTAGCAACTATGTAGGGGTGCAACATGCTGTGCCCTTGATATGTGTAGAAGTGGAGGTCTCTGCGTTCTATCACACTTGCATGACACTATCAATTAAAATGTTCAGTTGTATATGTGTGTGTGTGCGCGCTGCATGATGTTAAGTGGTAATAGCTGATTACTTCAGTTATTGTCTGGGTATGAATATGCATTTTCATGATAAATGATCTATTCTCGTTGATGTTGTTGTGGTCTTCAGTCCAAAGACAGGTTTGATGCAGCTGTGCATGCTACTCTATCCTGGGCAAGTCTCTTCATCTCTGAGTAGCTACTGTACCCTACATCCTTCTAAATTTGCTTAGTGTATTCATTTCTTGATCTCCCTCTATGATTTTTATTCTCCACGCTTCTTTCCAATACTAAATTTGTGATCCCTGGATGCCTCAGAACATATCCTACCAACCGATTTCGTCTGCTGGTCAAGTTGTACCACAAATTCTTTGTCTCCCCTATTATGTTCAGTACCTCCTCATTAGGTACATGATCTACCCACCTAATCTGACATTGGACATTGGACCTGGAGTGAAGTCTACATTGTAACTTATCCAAAAGCTGTACCATTGGTTTCAAGTCACAACTCTGGACTATCTAGTCTATTTCAAGAATGTTATTGCCAGCTGAACTGTTCCTCTACTGTACATGGTACTCAATGCCATAAAATGTGTTCATTTCGAAAGCTTCTATTCTCTACCTGTCTTAACTGTTTATCGTCCATGTTTCACTTCCATACATGGCTACACTCCTTACCAATACTTTCTGAAAAGACTTCCTGACACTTAAATCTCTACATGATACTAATAAATTTCTCTTCTTCAGAAATGCTTTCCTTGCCATTGCCAGCCTACATTTTATATTCTCTCTACTTCAACCATCATTTGCTGCCCAAATAGCAAAACTCAACTACTACTTTAAGTGTCTCATTTCCTAATCCAATTCCCTCAGCATTGCCTGATTTAATTCGACTACATTCCAATATCCTCGTTTGGCTGTTGTTGTTGATCATCTTATATCCTCCTTTCAAGACACAGTCCATTCCATTCTACTGCACTTCCAAGTCCTTTGCTCTCCCAAGTCCTTTGCTTCTCTGATAGAATTACAATGTCGTCGACAATTCTCAAGGTTTTTACTTCTTCTCCCAGGATTTTAATTCCTACTCTAAATTTTTCTTTTGTTTCCTTTACTTCTTGCTCAATATACAGTTTGAATAACATCGGGGATAGGCTACAACTACTACTGAAAGGGCTACTGCCCATCTTCAGGAACCACACCTTTGTCTGGCCTCTCAACAGGTACTCCTCCATTGTGGTTGCACCTACATCCATACAATATTTGTTGTCAACTGATGGATAAATAAAATAAATAAATAAAATAAAATATAGTACGGCTATCTGTGTCACTGAGGTATGCAAGCCTCTCCACTAATGGCAAGGTCCATGATTCCTGGTGGGGGGGATTCTCATATACCTCTTATGTTCCATCCTGCATTTTACTCCACTAGAGGCCCTTACATTAATAGTAACAGTATTTCTGAATGGGTCTCTTCAGTAAGATATTGTTTCCAAAATTAACCCATACGAAACAAGCTGCCTTTCTCGACATAAATAGAGACATGTTCAGATCCAGTTTTAAATGATTGTTCCTATTCCTTTTTGCTGCAGATGTGTAGTTCCTTAACATTGATGTGAGTGATGTAAAACAAGAATCAGAAGAGGAAATCAAAGAAATTATTGATACTTATAAATTAATACTGAGATGAGTAATAAGCTTCAGCTACAAATCCAGCTCTACAAAACTGGAACTTTTGTTCTTATAACATTTTGCATTAAAAATTCAAAGTTCATTTGCAATAATTTGAACTTTTATCCACATTAATTATAACTACTTCCAAGAACCAAAATATGTAATAAAATAATTAAGGAGTTCAACGAAATATTTATGAATAGAAAGACACCAAAGCACTACTTACTTGTTGTTTTGTATTTATTACAAATTTTGAATTCTATCCGTAGTATGTACAAACTTCCTGATACTCTTGCCCCACTGCCCTTCTTTACCCCCTTTTTAAAACCAACAACTTTTGTGAAATTAAAAGTGATGAAGGTGCAGTTGCTTCCTTCATTTGGTAGTGTGTAATTGCTGCAATTAGTTTTTGTAATGAATAATTTCATTGTTATGAGTGCTGAAAGTAATTGTGCTACTAATGACTATGCTGTTAAAATGCCCCTAAATCAGACTAATTTTGCAAGTTTGTGGACAAATAAAAATTCTGACAATAACTTATATTTCAAAATATGCAGCAGAACCTCACATTTAAAGAATACAGCAAATTATTTAGATATAGTGGCTGTTTTTCTGTGTACATTACATGTAATACAGCTTGTAAATAGTTCCTCCCCACCCAATAGAATGCTGGCATGGCCCACTTTTGTAACTAGTCATTATGTTCTCTCTTATTTTTCAAAGAAGATAACTTGTATTGAATGATAGAGAACAAAGCATTTGTCCCACATTTGTCTGTGAATGTACTACAAAATCCAACAAAACTCAGTATGTCTGGGAAAACACATGTAATGTAAAGTGTTTTTTTTTTTTTAGTTTAATGACTGTTAAGATAATTATATGTTTGTTGACTGAATGAAGAAGAGTATTAGAAATCTGTTGTAAATGATAAGTTTATGTAGTTATGCTTAACTTAATTTTATCCACAAAATATTCACTGTATTTTTATAGAGTTAGAGTATTTTGGAAATAAATATTAGCAAAGTTATTTATGTGAAATATTATTTATTTTATGTTCTAAAAGCTGATTATTTTTATAAATGTCTTACTGTAACCTTTAAGTGGCATCTTAATAAACTTTCATTTGAAAGTTAACTATTTGAAATATATGCTTAGTGTGGTTTTTGTGCTATATCCTTTTAAGAAAACCTTTCATGTATCATACGTGAATCACAGAAATGCGAGTCAGTGGTGCTGTCTGGTTAACACAAATAATAGGTCTTCGTCTTATTTAGTTTGTCTTAAGCTAATTTTACTGTGTTGGAATGCTAGATTGAGCCTAGATGTATGAGATACATCTGGGCTATAACTCAGTGATGCTTACTGTGACTTCTTTTGCACTGCAAATACTACATTACATCAATCATCTATTCAATGTGTTTCATTTAGTGTAACATGATGGGAAAAACAACACTGCATAGTAAGTACAGACGCTGATAAAGTAGATATTCAAGATAAACCACTGCATTGTGATCAGATCCACATGTATCTTACAGAATCAAAAGAAATCAGATACATTTTAATGGACATTAATATGGAGTGTATTCACTCTGCCTTCATGACAGCTTGAATTTTGCTGAGAATACTTCACTGAAGTGTCTGAATTTCTGTGGAGGAATGGCAGCTCATTCTTCCATAAGAGCCGAAACCAGGGAATGTACCGACATTGGACATTAAGCCTGGAGTGAAGTCTACACTCTAACTTACCCAAAAGCTGTTCCATTGGGTTCAGGTCTCAACTCTGGGCCATCCAGTCCATTTCAAGAATGTTATTGCCAGCTATGGCCTGACAGATGCTGCTTTATGGCAGGGTGCATTGCCATTGTCGTGTCTGAACTGTTCCTCTACTGTACACAGTACTCAACACTGTAAAATGTGTTCGTATCTTTCTGTATTTAGTGTTTTGTTAAGTGTAACAACAAGGGGACCACATCCTAACCACGAAAAACATGCCACCCCCCCCCCTCCCACTATAACACTACGTCCTCCGTACTTCACTGTTGGCACTACACAGTGGCAGTTAGCATTTTCCAAGCATTTGCTACACCCAAACCCTTCCATCAGATCACCACAGGGTATAATGTGATTCATCACTTGTTTCTAGATCCACTTGTAATGATTTTCCATTGATGATTATAATTGATTTATATACTTTTCTTGTCTGCTGAGTAGCACTGGTCCCAAAATATACATTTATGCTGCAAGGATTTCTACTGATAAATTATGAACGGCCAGTTTGGGTGGAACTCACAATTTATTCACATTTATCAACTTTTCCTCTTACAAACACTTCAGGATACACATTTGCTGCCAATACTGTTTGCCATAAATTAACTAAATAAAATTGTGCTTGGTACCTAGTTGTTTAAAACTTAGCTTAGCTTGATCATAGTCAGAGAATAATAATTATTGATATGCTTGAAGATCAGAGTCTACGTGCAGTGAACATTACTGTTTGTCATGCTGCTAACAAGGATTTCCTAATCAAGGTAGATCATCAGTAAAACTTGTTGATTATTTTTTTGTATTGCTGCTAACAAGAGTTTTTCGATCTAGCTAGATCATTTGTAGCAATGATTGACTACATATATTTTTAATTTTGTTCTTTATTCTCAACAAATATCAGTTATTTGCATTATGTTTTTTGATAACAAGCTAAAGACATTTTCTCCAGAACACAGAAAGTCAGTCAGACCCCAAGACAAGGAAGCAATATCAAAAAATAATTTAATTTTTATGTATATTTTTAGTGTACATCATAACTAGTTTAAAATGGAAAAGAAAAGTATAAGCTTCAATTCACCATCAACGGTGAGGTCATTAGAGACAGAACACATTGGGGAAGGAAATCAGTCATGTTCTTTTGCAACGAGTCTTCTGGGTGATTCAAGGAAACCACAGCAGATTCAAATCTGAATTGCCATATGGGTTATTGTTGGTCCTCTTGAATACGAATCCAATCTTTCATCACTGCACCATTTCATCTAGTCATTCAAAACTGTTTTTGTTTTTTACTATCACAGATAACATTAAAAGGTAAGTTTGCTGGAATACGGATGCAAGAATGACAAGATCTCTGAAAAGCTCTCTCCAAATACACAGTTATCTGCTTTAACAGTTTCCTTGTGTTTTCTGTCAATTCATTAATGTCTTTTATAAACATAAGCTAATCGAAAGACAAATGGCTCAGTTTATCAGATTTTGGACTTCGATATCACCCAGTGCATCTTGAGACAAGAGTACTAATTAATTTTGTGTACTTTCATTCCCAGTTTTCTTGTGTAACTAACTTCTGGGGTATTGTAGATAAGAAAAATATTTATACATCACAAATTTTAGAAAAGTGGAAGGAAGATAGGGATTTAACCCCCTGTTAACAATGAGGACATTAGAGAACACATTCGGTAAGAAGTTAGCAAAAGAATATTGTATGAAGGAGAAAACTGCCCATTTAGTATCGACCTCTTCAAAGACCTTAGGATTCTCTCACTCACATTCTAGTGTAGTGGCATCTTATAGGAGTTTGTGGCTAATAATAAAATCAGTTTCAGGCAAACTGCAATTTACGCAACTAAAATACATGTCAAAAAATGATTTTCTATAGGCTTAACGACCTTGGTTAGGATTCAAAGTGGGGTTCTAAATCTCGTGCACTAGTCTTTTAGTAAGCACCAGTACAGAAAAGGGAAAAAATGGGAAGGAGGCCTCTGGGGACTCAAAAGGAGATTCAAAAATGTGCCTATATGCAAAAAATTCACACTATGTAAACAATTATCTTCACATGCGCAGCTAGGTTGGAGCAGTTAATCTGGGACACCCAAGGACAAGGCAGATCTTGGGATGCAAATGAAAGAAAAGCAAAAGAATTAAAATGGAAAGGAAGAGTGAAAAATGTAACATTAAACATATCTCAGTTTATGTTAAAAATGTCCATAACTAGTTGGGTGGCATACAGCTGTGTTCTTGAAAAAGTACTTTGAATGTGAGTGAAATGGATTGCGGTCAATTGAAACTGAGTTAATAGCTCACCGAAAACTGACAGCTATATGGTGAACTTCAGCAATGCTCCAGCTTGGTGTTTTTATCTCTACTCACTGTATATAACATCAACAAAACTTCTGTAAATATATTTTTCATTGTGTGTATAATTTTTCTAGATTCACTATCATTTGTTGAGAATACAAATACACTTGGTCACATTGTTTTGCTATTCCCGCTACTGATGTATTCTCTATTCATGTGGAGCAGTTCTATAACTATTTGGGGGGAGGTGCCTGGAACAGAATCATTACACCATTGTAGAATGGAGAACAGTTAACGAATTATTCATTTTTGCTTTCGGGGGGTCAGGAATTACCAACCACTAATGCACAGTTCACAATCTAACAACGGAAAATTAACACTAATACATGAGGAAATGGAGGCATTATGAAAATATTCAAGAGGAGAATAGGTATGATAGTCTTTAATGATTGGAATGCCATTATAGAATATAGAAGGAAGATTATTGGAGAAGGTGGACTGAAAAAAAGTCAAGAGAAAGGCATCGGGTATTCTACAACTAATTTCAGCTTGTGCCAAACGTCATTGCCAAAAATCATGAGAAGACAGAACAAATATCAACTGGATTTCATCACACTTCAAAACCAAATACTAAATTTTATTTGTTTGTTTAGTGTTCCATAGCTCCAGGTAGTGAGTGAATCGCAAGGATATGGAATGTGTCAAATTGTACAGAGGTCAAATATAGCTCACATATATGAAGATATATTATACACAGGATATAATGTAAATAAGGAATCAACTAAAGAACATGTATGCAATTACAGTAAAAATGCTTCTCACTGTGGAAGGACGAATAATATACACACAGGAAGCAAAGATATGCTAAGTATTAATAAATATGTGAATATGAAAACCAAATTTTCACGGGTCTATGATAGTGCCCAAAATAATGTGTGTGTGGTAAAAGTTCAAACAATGTATACTTAACACAGCAAAAAAAGGTGAAAAATATGATACAGACGTTGTAGTTTACACTGTTTTCAAGAAGTGCATCACACTCATTTTAAATATAGAATTCCTGACATAAAATTAATTAAAACTAGTTCTGAAACAATTGTAAGTTTGACAGTGATTAGAAATTCACCAACTATATAAAAAATATTTCTCTACTAGGTATTCTTTGAGAGTTAGTTTGAATTTGGGAAACTGTTTATGAAAACATTTAGTATATGGTGTGAGCACATTATACAACTTAATGCTGGAGTAATAAAGTCTCTTATGAACCAGATTAAGAGTTTTTTAATTCAATCCACAGACTGTTTTAGGTTCTTGTGTTGTTGTCATACTTGCTGTTGCCTTTGAAAAGAGAAAATTTATTACAGACAAAACTCAGCAAGCTAAAAATATACTGTGAGATGGTTATGAAAGTCCTCCCAATCTTTTAATTTAGGTACTTGCAAAATGCCAGTGATGGAGGCTACTCATTATTCTCCTGAGAGGTTGCCTCTCCCAAAATCTATTGTTATGACATTAAAGACTGAAAGTAGCCAAAATAGGAAGCCTTCATGATATTTGCCTAAGGCACTGAAGCAAGAACCTTTAGTTGAAATGTTTCTGAGCTAAGTCAAAAAGATGAAGCAAGTGACCAGTTACATTTGTTGCTTATACAAACATCCAGGAATTTTGTATCCTCAACTTTCTGTTTATTTCTTTGTGATGTATGGAACCTCATATAATGAGTAGGTTTTATATGTACTGAGTGAATGACAATTTTGAGAAAACCACCTCAAAATTCCAGTGAAAAATTTTACTTGCAGTTTGTTCAAGATTGTTATCTGACAGTTAATCAATGAGAATTGTAGTATCAGAACAAAATGGCAGAGCATGAAAAAAGAAGTAGCAACGGACCTAAAACAGAGCCTTGTGGCCCACTATAAATTACACTGGCCCACTCAGATGAGTCAGGTTTTCCAGATGAGCCATTCAGCATTACAGTCTGCTTTGATTCTTTAGATATGACTGAAGCCATGAACTGACAGTACCACCTAAACCATAATGTTCTGCCTTTTTCAAGACAGTTTAATAGTTTACACAATCAAAGGCATTCAAGACATCACAAAAGATACCTACGAAGAACTTTTTTAGTTAATGGCTTCCAAAATTTGACTGTTCAGTAGTAAGATTTGTACTTATCATTCAGCGCATTGTCAGTCTACCAAAATTTATCTACATTCATCATATTCTTTAGATCCTGTCAAGAAGGAGACCCTTCAGAGATATGGAATAAGTCAATGTATACAGACAGCATGTTACCTGACACAAATAAAAGTATGAGTTGTGAGTTTAGAAAGAAACATAAGTGCATAATCTATCCTTCCAAAAACAGTGTCATTACTCTACACTGGTCAAGTGACTAATCAATATTTTGCCTGTAGGTATACAGTATTAAGGATATCTATAGGGTTTTACTGTGAACATCTTTCTGTAAAAGAGATGTTGCTTCATCCACAGATTCCATAAAGCCTTCCTTCTCAACTGGTGTCAAAAAATAATTTTTCAAGATTTCTGCAATCATTTCAGTTTTCTTTACAATATTTCTAACTTGTTTTATTTCTATGTATGTCACGTTACCTGTTATTTTTCCTGCCAAATTTCCTCTTTATCACATTCCAATTTTATGTATGTAGTCTTATATTCATTTATTACCTTCTCCAGGGTGCTACAGTGAAGTTTGTATTAGTGATGTTCTTTGCGTCATTACAATTTTTTGAAAGAACTATCTTTGGCCTGCAGGGTGTGTTTATTCCTTCAATGGGTCTTTTTGTTGTTGTCAGTACCTGCTAAGCATACTGCTGAAAATAAGAACAATAACAAAGGAGAATGAAAGCGATGTCGTAGTATGAAATTCGAAGGAATAAAGAAAGATAAGAGTGGGTTTTTTTAATTATTTTTCGATAGGCACATGGCAACTACTGTTTGCACCAAGTCTCGGTGTAATTTCTGTAACTTCTTTATCAGCAATCTGCGCCAGATCATGGAAATAGTAGCAGCCGTGCAGGGCTCAGAATTTTTTCTTTGTGTTACGTGGCAATAGGAAAATTTCGTAGCCACGCAATGCGCTCGTAAACATTACACAGTTTTTTAGGTACTCTGAAATTCTTGTGCATATTGTACTGAAAAGTAATATGCCGTTACTCAACTACTTGTTTTGTGCGCTGGCGTGACATATGACTAGGCTTCGTCAACTCCATTTTCCAAGCACGTCTTTGATCCAATACATTTTTCATTAACAACGAACCTGGCAGGCAATTAATATTCCTTCGCTGTAGGTCAGCATCTGCACCGAAAATGTGCGAAATTACTCGAAGGCTGGGTATTCTGCCGGTGGTGGGGATCGTGCCAGGAGGAGGTGGAGTATTTTGGTTACTTGGGTGGATGACATTTTCCGGAATCACAGGAATCGGAAGCAGCAGGGCGCCTCCAGCGTCGTGGAGCCAGTACGGGTCGAAGCGCGGAGCAGTTCAAACGCCCAGTCGATTCAGCTCGCCACGAGGAGCAAATCGCAGGCGCGAGCTCACATTGCTCGCGGCGGATAGGCGGTGGGTGTGTCGCTACGCTGGTTGTGCTGTCAGCTGTGGCTGCTCCGCTGACGAAGACGCTTTAAAAAATGGAGGACGCGGGAGTGACTTGTGGCGAGGGTCCCCGCGACTATCAGCTGCCGTTTGACGTTGACGGCGACGGCGACAGCTGTGCGAGCCAGCCCCTTGGCGATAGAAACGGTGAGTTTTTCACTCATGCCGCCTCCTAACCTAAGCCTGTCGGAATCGTATCGATCAATGCAGCTCCGTGACGTCTAAACGCACTCTTGTTGACAATTCTGTGACAGCACTATGCGGGAGAAAACATGTGCACTTTGCTGTGGGTGTAAATTACTGATAATACAACGTACTAACGGACGTTCATTATTTCAGTATACGTGTTAGTTTCTGCCATCACTTCTGTAGCTACTCCGTAACAACTTTTCGTGCCTATCATTGTCAACATACACTGCTGTGCAGTGTATGTGAATGAAAATATTACACGAATAATTTTATAATATTTTAGGTTAAAGTCGTGTTATGTACGTTCATTCGAAAACTGTAAAAAAAAACTCCGTCTGTATACGAATGAACAGGTGTAGTCCTTTTATTAATGAACATATAAATAAAACTCGTGGTTTCCGTAAAATGATTATAGTATTAACACGTTAGCGGAAGAGAATTTGGCTCAACTTAATATTACAGTACCACATATAGAATAAAACAAGCAACAACAGCGTTCTGTATTCGTATCACTAACAGGAATGCCATTAATTTTCAAACTAACAGGACTTTTTTATGTAATATGTGTAGTGTTTAAATTGCTGTAAAACTCATATGGTTACAAGACTGGCAGAGTGGAACTACTGATGGCTTAGCAGTAATTTACCGGCGGCTATTTACAAGCTGGTGGTGAAAGTTAGCCATTATGCATGCACATGCAATGAAAAGAAGCATGCGGATAATAGAGTTTTTGACAATACAAAAATGTGCGCAGGATTCTATTCAAGTCGCAAGTTTTTTTTCCGTTGATACTGTAGACGAACTGTCGACGTTAACACATCCCTGACTGTATGCTTGCGTTGTCAGGTTTCCGCTGTTTGTATTGTTGACACGTGCTATCCGGTATGAGTTACTTGTTTATTCAGAAACAACCCCCAGTATTTCGTTGCCAAGAACACGACAGTGTTATCTCACGTGGCCTCATGCCTAAATTCTTTAAGCAACTGTACGTCAGTTTTATTACACGACAAAATATCAAAAATATTTCATAATGTGCACTGTAAGTAACGAATGGTTACATCTATCCTGAAGTTCTCACGTTGTTTATACTTGCAAATTCGTCTCGATTGTGTGCTGTGGACCCGTTAAGCACATTTACACAGAATGTCACACTATATCTCACCTAAGATATTGCTTCAAATGAATAACAAAACATATGGCAAGTCTTCATTGGGCAGACAGCATCCCAACTTTAATACCTTAGGCGTAAATGGCTCTGAGCACTATGGGACTCAACTGCTGAGGTCATTAGTCCCCTAGAACTTAGAACTAGTTAAACCTAACTAACCTAAGGACATCACAAACATCCATGCCCGAGGCAGGATTCGAACCTGCGACCGTAGCGGTCTTGCGGTTCCAGACTGCAGCGCCTTTAACCGCACGGCCACTTCGTACCTTAGGCGTACATAGGCCTTCATGACACTGTAACCGCACGAGAGCTCTGATGGCGTAGATGCAGGCGACCATTTAGTTCTTAACTACGCTTCTTTTGTACAGTTCATCAAAGATGCCATCTAGGTATATCCTAGGATAATAATGGCCACCCACACGGGTATGACATTGCCGGGGCACACAGGTAATCTGTGTTCGCGTGTAATACTAAAGAAACAAAAAATTCAGTTACCGGCCGTCCCAGAAGTGCTCGATGTTTGCCGAGCCCGTATTAACCGTAATGTGGATATGAACGAAAGCCTATATTCAGGAGTGGAGAATGTACAGTAATGACTTGATTTGTATTCTAAACGTGTGGAATCTATGAAATTAATGGGCATAAACTGTAGCACAGTTGAAGTTTTTATTCATTTACGTGTTTACTTATTTCATTATAGTCATTCACCTATAATTTAAACGCTGGCTATGTCCATTCATACTCAAGATTGTTACTGCCAACTGTCTTTTTTCTTACACATCGACCTCAAATGATACAAAAAATACTACAAATCGAACAAAATTCTGCTTCCTATCACGATAACTTCATCTGCTATTAATGAAGACGACACCTACTGCCATGTCTGATAACAATATACCACTACTATTGTCCTACAACATGTTTCCCTTGGGTCTGCCAGTAGTTGGCACTATTAACTGAAATAGATTGTGAACAGTAACGAAACGACACGATTATTTTTTGTCTGCCACATTCCACAACGCACTCAGTAGCCTCCCTGCCATTTCCGTGGGCCTTGCGATGGAATTTGCCTTCTGCGTTGTCTGCCGGATCCCTGGTATATAGCAACGTTCCGAAGGACAATCGTTGCCGGCGAGGAGCGCAGTCACGTCCGCCCGATTATTGGGTGGCGAAATGCTGGCAACAACTGCTCTTCCACCCTACGAGTCACAATCGCCGTCCATGCAGCCAGTTGCTGTACACATGCCACAACTGTTGACCTCAGCTGTCTTCCCTGCGTTGGACATGTTCCAGTTATTAACTGCAACGTCTCAACTTACCCAGCACCAAAAGCTCCCGTCAATCAAAGAAGTATTCCTCGTTGTGGACCCAGTGAAGTTCTCACGCTGGTGTTACAAACAAGATGTCTGTCCGCCCAAGCACTCGCACAATATATTGTAGATACCCCATGATCGCAGTTGCGATAACGTTACGATTCTTTCTTATTGTTTCCATTGGTAATTTCTAATCGAATTTGGCTAGACTAATAATTTTATTCATTGTGTTCCTACCTCTCTTGCTTATTTCTTTATAATATGTGCTCTACAATTCTGTCACTCGTCCAAAAAGACACCAAGGTATGCGGTGATGGACTTCCTCTCTTGCTTATTTCTTTATAATATGTGCTCTACAATTCTGTCACTCGTCCAAAAAGACACCAAGGTATGCGGTGATGGACTTCCTCTTTAAGGCGCATGATCGATTCTCCTGAAAAGTTTCCTTTTAATAAGATGTACGTGGTCTTTTTCAGCGCAACAGACAATTTAACTCCTTGGGATCACTGATGCAATTCTTGAAGTATTGCTACATTCTTACTCCAGGCTCAGTCTGGCGCTTTCCGTAACAAGGATCATCGTGTCCTTGGCATTAGTCACTGCTATTAGGACCACTTCAGTGTCTTGCAGCCTTCCGAATATCGGATCGAGTACCAAATCCCGCAACACACAGCCGCTTATGGATCCCTATGGGCAGCCTTTAAAAATTTCTTTTGTAAGGGTCTCTAGTGAGTACGATACAGTTGCTTCTCTGTTCTGGCAATAGTTCTTAAAAAATTGTATAACGCTTGTGAACAGTAAGTCATTCAGGCAGTCAAAAAGTACTGATTGCCGTAAGTGATAAAACGCCCCGGCGGCATCCACCAATACGGCTATGACACATTTACGGAAAGCGTTTTTTGCAACCCTTGTGGCCTCATTTACAGGGTCTTCTATCGATTTCCCACTTCTGAACCCATATTGTTGGGAGTTCTTCCAGGAACACTCTTCCTCGTCTAGGCTACCACACAGCGGCTTCTCCAGCACTTTGCGTAAGTTATCGAGAAGGTAAATTGTTTTGTAGGTTTTTAGAGTCGGGGGTATTTACTTCACCCTTTTTCGATATAATTGCGTTTGCTTTCTTCCAAATATCTGGTATTCTTCTCCACAATAAATGTGCTTTATAGAGTTGGCACAAATATAAACTAATTAAATATGAAGGATATGTAGAACTTCAGGACCTGGTGATTTACTGCTTTTCGGGCTTAGTTCGTATTTCCTCACCACCTCTTTTGAAAGTCGAAAAACTATTCCGTCTCCATCTTATGCTTCTTTACTTTTGTTCCACAGTTCTGGGAGTTAATCAAATTCGTTCTCCAGTGTCTTCTGGAAAGAGTGTGTCCATCAGTAACAGTGCATATTGCCACCGGTTTTCTATCATGCTGCCGTCTGTTCGTTGAGAATTGATAATATTGTTAGAGATTTTATATTTTGACAGACGATTTTATAAGGCGTACCCGATAGATTAAGATGTAGATTCTGTGCCACGAATCGGTTCCAGCTCTCCTCGCTTGCCTGTCGCAGGCGGCCTTTAAATTATTGCTTAACGTTCCTGTATCAGCCCAATCTGCGAGATCTTTCTTCCGCAGTGTGGCCTCTCTAATAGAATCTTCTTACCCTTCCGAGTTCTGTTCTCGCTTCGGAGATCCCTCGTTCCATGGTACTTGGGCACTCCAGCCCATTGATCTTGACTGCTATTGCACCTTTAGGGCCTCTTATGTTACGACGACGAGTCCGTCAGGTCCGGAAGGCGGAAAATGCTCCTCAGGTTCCATTCTGCTTGCCTTACATTGTATCGTGTCTTTAAAGTATTTAATGCTTCATCTCTTCAGTTCATTTCTACAGCAAGGAAGATTATAACATTGTGGTCACTCGTGGTGAGACCTCTTTCAAGTTTCCAGGTTCTGGTCATCTTGTCTGCAGGTTCGTTAACTACTGTGACGTCTGTACTAGGCTGGGCACGAGCTCTCCATTCGCACGCACGCCTCTCTCTCTCTCTCTCTCTCTCTCTCTCTCTCTCTCTCTCTGTGTGTGTGTGTGTGTGTGTGTGTGTGTGTGTGTGTGTGTGTGTGTCAGTGTGCGATTTATGCTTTTACCAGTGGGGGGGAATGTCTTAGGGGGTAAGCATAACTATATATGTTACTAGCTTGGACCAAGTCGTTACCCATGGTTAAACTGTTATTTATAAATACATGTTAATTCCGAAACTCACTATTTACGTGTATGCACTATCAGAAAAACCATCCCTTGTTATATCTTTAAAAGTACATTATAGGTAAAACTTATTTCGAAAATCATCTACATACAGGTATACGAGGGGAATTCAGAAAATAAACGCACATTTGTGAAAAGCTGTACTTATTCTGATGATAGAAAACCAAGACATGCGTTATTTTTCTACGTAATATCCCTGGACTTGAATGCAGTTTTCCCGACGCTTTACAAGTTTTTTTTTTTTTTTTTTAATTTCACCAGAAAATACGTTTTTAGGTTGCATCTGTAACCAATTTTGCACCGCAGCAATGACGTCTTCATCACTTTCAAATCTTCTTCCCTGTAGTGCTTCCGTTAAGGGTCCAAACATGTGAAAATCGTTTGGAGCCAGGTCTGGACTGTATGGTGGATGTTCCAGCACCTCGAATCTGCTCTTAAGGAAATCAGAAATTTTGCTTTGTTTGAATGACATCCTGAAATTCCGTAGTTCTTACAGGCCCAGACGCACTCAACTCACTAATGAAGTTACTGAAGCGGGAAAGTGTGAAGATCGCCGTGCGTTTGGCGGACGCGAGACAACGAACGAACGGCACCAATTAATTTGGAGTACGCGATGCTGGGGAGCCTGTGTTAAGCTCCACCCACGTGGTTCGCGGCTAGCGAAGTCAGACTGTCTGATCCCGTCTGGTAGGTACCGCTGCTCACATCGCACTACTTTGTGCTTTCGTCCCAGGCGCGTTAGTCCGCGCCATACCGTTGCCAAAAGGTGGCCTAACGGTAAATGTTCGCACAAGTACCGGGCCGGTCACCACCCTGCGTCAGGGCCCGGGGTGGGAATTTCAGCCCCCGGCTCACCCAACTCTGCGGTACGACCGCTGCGGTATGACTGCCACACTACTTCCCTCGCAAGCTCGCAAGTAAACGGATGACGCACCTTAGACGAAAGCAACAATGACAACATGAGAATGATGATTTAGTTCTAAATGTTTTGAAATGCTTAACTACTACATAATACTTTTCAGAATTAATAAGCAAACATGTTAATAGTAAGACTGTATTAAAAACTTTGAGTGTTCAGCTCCACAAATTTAAATTATATGTAAAGTCTTACTCCAGTGCGTGGGAAATAAACATCCCAGGTTGGGATGCATAAACTAAAACCAGAGGAGGGGATGGTCTGATGCAGGGGGGGGGGGGGGGGGGGGGAATCCCCCCCATCCCCCCCTGCAAATCGCACACTGGTGTGTGTGTGTGTGTGTGTGTGTGTGTGTGTGTGTGTGTGTGTGTCAGGATTTCCACTTTGGTTTGCCACTTCCATAAGCAATTACATTATGGCTTTCTTACAGTACTACACCTCTTTCATCCTGCACTGAACTGAACCATAAAAGTGACTTCGCCTTTGCGTGCATGGTCTAGACTAGTGGCTTGCTTTGGTCAAGGTGACTGAAGTCTTTAAATTGCTCAATGTACCTATCTGTGGTGTCGCTGAACTGTAAATGCATTAAGACAAAAATCAAACTGCCCGTGTCTATTAAAATCGCCACACAGGTCAGGAGTTCGTTACAGCAGTCATTTTTGTAGCTGAGGGGTTTCATTAAAAATGACAGTGGTTCATCCGTTTTGACCGTGTGGGACGAGCTGATATGAGACTAGCATTCCAGGGATATTTTCACCTTTCGTGTACTTCTCCTGTAAACACGACTGCCGTACTTTATGTCCTCAGTTATTTTGTGAATTTCGTGCATGACGTCGTGACTTCTGATAAAATTTAGTCGGGCAGTTTTTAAACACCTTGTGTCCATGTAAGGGTAATATATTATGTGAAAGTTGTGATCACCGCGATTGCTGAAGATCGAATGGTGTAACGAACTGCTTGCACAGCTCCTCAGTATCATACGTTATATTTCTTCTGCGAAAAACTATAAGTAGTAAGTTCTCTAAAAGCCGAAGGTACGTAGGTAGATTTTTCGATCCCAGTTGAATATAAGTCACAGAGTAAGGTGGAGGAAACGTTATACAGGGCGTTTCAAAAAGAAAGAGCAGATTTCAAACATTTATTTCTCAAAAACTACAAATGATAGAAACACAATTCAAACGTTTCTTGTCAGAGAAAGGTTCAAAGTTTTTCAATGGTCCGCGCAGAAGTTCCATGCAAATCCGCAGTGGCGCTGGCGTTTGTTTGTAGGAAAATGGCGACGACACCACAGGAACGATCATTTTGTGTGCTGCAATTTGCAAAGTTAGAGTCCATTGTTGGTGTGCAACGTGCATTCCGCCGTCAATTCAACAAACAGCCGCCTCGTCATAAGCAAATTTATGAGTGGCATCACAGATTCGTAGAAGATGGTTGCATCTGCAAGCGAAAAAGCACGGGTCGTCCACGCACATCGGATGAAAATGTCGAGCGTGTCCGTGCAGCTTACGAAAGGAGCCCTAGAAAATCCACGACACGGGCAAGTCACGAACTAAACATGTCTAAAACAACGGTATGGCGCGTTCTGAGTAAGCGTCTGCACATGAAGCCCACCTATGCCCGCTACTCTTCAAGAGGTACGACATCGAATTGTTGCGGCCGTGAATTCGGTAACTAAAGACCAGTTGCGTCGTGTGTGGCAAGAAATGAGATACCGGTTTGATATTTGTCGTGTAACAAATGGTGCTCATATTGAGGTACAGTTTTGATATTTGTTGTGTAACATTTGGTACTCATATTGAGTGAAGGACCGTTGGAATTGTGTTTCTATCATTTGTAGTTTTTGAGAAATAAATGTTTGAAATCTGCTCTTTCTTTTTGAAACGCCCTGTAGATTTTCCTTTTGGGTGTTTGGTTCTTGTATACATCTCAGCACTGTTAGCAGATTCGATGCCTCTTCTAGTCTGGCAATGCGGACCGCGTCTTTATATCCTTCGTAGAATTGTTGTCGGTTTATATTTTATCCTTGATATGTTTTCCTCCTGTTAGTTAGTAGGTTCACATCTGTTCTTTCAGTGCATCTTTTCCCTCAGTTAAAGTTGTACATTGCTTTCTAACTTTTCTCGATGTTTATGTTACTAATTCTTTATTGTGCTGACACACTGGACATCTTTTCTGTGAACTTGGTATTTCGTTTTAGGGTGGTTCTCACAGTAGAAGTAGCGTAATACAGGAACTTCCAGAGCGCTTGAAGCAAAATCGTTTACATACGCTACACTGTTATTAATGCTGAAGAGTACCTCAAGCGACCAAGACTACTCTTGAACGTCTACGTGATATAGACTATTAGGGCGGACAAAAATGCATTAGCATGGGCAAATATTGAGGATAAGACATGAAGTATTAGTAAAGAAGCATTTTCCTCTCACACTGAGGTGGAATTAAACCTTAGTGGACAAGTTAGAAAATGACATAAAACAAACAATGGAAGTAGATTAAACATTGGTACAGTGGATAGAAAGGAACTAGAATAATACGGTCATAAGAGATGCGCATATGGTGACAGAATACCTCAAAAATATGGAGACCTCCAGGGAACTGGATAACAGATAAACGCCTAAGGGGGACTGGAATGCCAGGGTTTTTCAGGACCTGCAAGAAAGATAGCTGGCAAAAGATACTTGGACGGATAACGAGGGGTGGAGATAAGGCTGTGGTAGACAGCCTAGGATGCGGGACAAATCTTTCATTCGGTCTCTCGTGGATCCGCCTGGTGTTGGAACTGAAGATAGCAGACAGGATGCAGAAATATTAAATACTGTATTTAAAAATGTACACATGAGGATATTAACGTACAAGTATTTGGTCTCCACCCAGGCCCGCAAATGATTATTCACCGAGGTGACCAAAGTCGTGGGATACCTCGTAATATCATGTAGGAAGCCCCTTTTGCGGAGCATAATGCAGCAGCTCGACGTGACAGATTCAACAAGTCGTTCGAAGTCCCCTGCAGAAATATTGAGCCCTGCTGTCTCTATAGCCGTCCATAATTGTAAAAGTATTGCCGATGAACTTACCTCTCTGTTATGTCCCATAAATGTTCGATGGGATTCATGTCCAGCGATCAGAGTGGCCATATCATTCGCTCGAGTTGTCCAGAATGTTCTTCAAACCAGTCGCGAACAATTGTAGCCCGGTGACATGACATCATTGTTTGGAAAACGTGGAGCACATGAATAGCTACAAATGGTCTCCGAACACAACCATTTCCAGTGAATGATCGGTTCAGTTGGACCAGAGGACCTAGCCCATTCCATTTAAACATAGCCCACACCATTGAGCCACCACCGGCTTTCACAGTGCCTTGTTGATGACTTGGGTCCATGAGTTCGTGGTGTCTGCGTCACACTCACTCATCTGACCGGGCCACAGGGTCCAACCGATATGGTCACGAGCCCAGAAGACTGCACACGATGTCGTGCTGTGAGCAAAAGGCACTCGCGTTAGTCGGGTGCTGCCATATCCTATTAAGGCCACATTTCGCCGCACTGTCCTAACGGATACGTTCCCACAATCTGCGGTTGTGTCATGCAGTGCTGCTTGTCTGTTAACACCGACAACTCTACTCAAACACCTCTGCTCTCGGTCTTTAAGTGAAGGCCGTTGGCCACTGTGTTGTCCATGGTAAGAGATAATGCCTGAAATTTGGAGCCTAACTGGTAAACTTATTCAAGCTCGTGATAGCTGAGTCGCAGGAATTGTAGCATAAGTGCGCTCAGAACAAGTAGGGACGTAATAATTGAATTTAAAATAGAATAAATGAACTGTGTCATACAAAAGTGTTCACATATTACAAACTCTTCATTATTATTTGAATATTCTGGAAGGGAATGAATTATAGAAAAGTGTAGGAGAAGGGCATGCACTGTAGGCTCACCCCGTCAAAACTTTAGTTATCGGCGCACATACCTTGGGAGTGAGTTCGCCCTCTAAAACTGGCTTCTTATAAATCTCCGATGCCTGTTTTCCCAATTAGACAGACTACAGCAAGTAATAATCAACCATAAATCAATGAATAGTACTGGGGTTGGGTGGAGGGGAGTATAGCCTTCTTAAAGCAAACAGTGCTTTTGGCCCCGACGGAATTCTGCTTCGATTTTACATTAAATACACTGCAGTATAATTTCTTCTTTAACTCATACTGGGGATAAACTGTTGAGTGGCAAGTAGTACTGCGTGGCAAGAAGGGAGCGCAGGTCCCTGCTGTTTACAGAATCGATAAAACATCGGTCACATAGAATTGCAGGCCAATGTTGCTGAACTGTTGGAGGAACCGAGAGCTTATTCATACGTCAGACATTATGAAGTTCTCAGAGGAAAACAAGCTTGTTGTTGTTGTTGTTGTTGTTGTTGTTGTTGTGGTCTTCAGTCCTGAGACTGGTTTGATGCAGCTCTCCATGCTACTCTATCCTGTGCAAGCTTCTTCATCTCCCAGTACCTGCTGCAACCTACATCCTTCTGAATCTGTTTAGTGTATTCATCTCTTGGCCTCCCCCTACGATTTTTACCCTCCACACTGCCCTCCAATACTACATTGGTGATCCCTCGATGCCTCAGAACATGTCCTACCAACCGATCCCTTCTTCTGGTCAAGTTGTGCCACAAACTTCTCTTCTCCCCAATCCTATTCAATACTTCCTCATTAGTTATGTGATCTACCCATCTAATCTTCAGCATTCTTCTGTAGCACCACATTTCGAAAGCTTCTATTCTCTTCTTGTTCAAACTGTTTATAGTCCATGTTTCACTTCCATACATGGCTACACTCCATACAAATACTTTCAGAAAAGACTTCCTGACACTTAAATCTATACTCGATGTTAACAAATTTCTCTTCTTCAGAAACGCTTTCCTTGCCATTGCCAGTCTACATTTTATATCCTCTCTACTTCGACCATCATCAGTTATTTTGCTCCCCAAATAGCAGAACTCCTTTACTACTCTAAGCGTCTCATTTCCTAATCTAATTCCCTCAGCATCACTCGACTTAATTCTACTACATTCCATTATCCTCGTTTTGCTTTTGTTGATGTTCATCTTATATCCTCCTCTCAAGACACTGTCCATTCCGTTCAACAGCTCTTCCAAGTCCTTTGCTGTCTCTGACAGAATTACAATGTCATCGGCGAAGCTCAAAGTTTTTATTTCTTCTCCATGGATTTTAATACCTACTCCAAATTTTTCTTTTATTTCCTTTACTGCTTGCTCAATATACAGATTGAATAACATCGGGGAGCGGCTACAACCCTGTCTCACTCCCTTCTCAACCACTGCTTCCCTTTCATGCCCCTTGACTCTTAGAACTGCCATCTGGTTTCTGTACAAATTGTAAATAGCCTTTCGCTCCCTGTATTTTACCCCTGCCACCTTTAGAATTTGAAAGAGAGTATTCCAGTCAACATTGTCAAAACTTTCTCTAAGTAGGTTTGCCTTTCCTTAATCTTTCTTCAAAGATAAGTAGTAAGGTCAGTATTGCCTCACGTGTTCCAGTATTTCTACGAAATCCAAACTGATCTTCCCTGAGGTCGGCTTCTACTAGTTTTTCCATTCCTTAAAGAAATCAGCAAGATTTTGTGAAAGACCGCTCGTGTGGAACACGTCTTGCAAACGATAGATGCAGGTGACCAGGCAGATGGTTCCCCAAGATTTCCGGAAGACGTTCGACACTACTACACCGACTCCTAAGATACCATTGTAGAAGTTCTTCGCTGTTATGTGACTGGCTTGAGGATTATTTGAGGAATAGACAGCAGTACGCTATACTGAATGGCGAATGTTCTACAGGAACGAAGGCATCATCAGGTGTGCTCCGAGGAAGCATAAAAAAGACCTTTGATGTTCTTGATATACGTAAATTATTTATAAGACAGGATCAGCAGCACTGTTAAGATTATTCGCTGACGATGCTGTTGTGTGCAAGAACATATTGCCGTTGGACAATTAACACGAACAGAAGAAAGACGCGGACAAAATTTCCATTTGGCGTAATGAATGGCAGCTATCTTTAAATATGGGCAAATGGAAGATAATGTCCATAACAAAGGGAGAGACCCAAATAGCATCCGATAACGAGAATAGTGGTGAACATAATGAGCACGTCAGATAGTGTAGGTAAGTATTTAAAGGCAGTACTAAGAAGCGATATAATAAACACTTATCTTAACTGAGTGGAGATGTTCTTATGTGGGTTGTCTGCAACCAGTATCTGCAGTTCTGGGAGTTTACATAACCTGACAAATAAAACCAGGTCTCATCTGACATGAAGTAAAGCAAGGAATCCAAGTAACCGTTACCAATTGAAGTTAAGAGCCAGTTACAATAATGGACTGTTTTTTCCTGATCCTCAAATTTCAACTCTTTCATCATACTCACACGATAGGCTTTTAATTTCACATTTTTAGTACGATGTAGGAGACACAACGAACTGCTGCGATAACATTACTGACTTGCGGGGACTTCTCGTCATGTTCATGCGAATTCTGGCCTCGCTGTCGGCCGCCTATTCCTCTGCACATTGTGAACAGATCCTAGAGCCCTCCATTTCTTGTACACATCTTGAATAGCGCTGGTCGTGGGGAGTTTCTACCAGGAGCACCTGAAGGATAATTTGGAAAATATTTCGAGTAGATTTCCCCACCATGTTATAGTTCTGGGTGGAGATTTTAATTTGCCAGATATAGACTGGGAGACTCAAACGTTCATAACGGGTGGCAGGGACAAAGAATCCTGTGAAATTTTTTTAAGTGCTTTATCTGAAAACTACCTTGAGCAGTTAAACAGAGAACCGACTCGTGGGGATAACATATTAGACCTTCTGGTGACAAACAGACCCGAACTATTTGAAAAAGTTAACGCAGAACAGGGAATCAGCGATCATAAAGCGGTTACGGCATCGATTATTTCAGCCGTAAATAGGAATATTAAAAAGGGTAGGAAGATTTTTCTGTTTAGAAAAAGTGACAAAAAGCAGATTTCAGAGTACCTGTTTGCTCAACACAAAAGTTTTCTCTCAAGTACAGATAGTGTTGAGGATCAGTGGACGAAGTTCAAAACCGTCGTACATTATGCGTTAGATGAGTATGTGCCAAGCAAGATCGTAAGAGATGGGAAAGAGCCACCGTGGTACAACAACCGAGTTAGAAAACTGCTGCGGAAGCAAAGGGAACTTCACAGCAAACATAAACATAGCCAAAGCCTTGCAGACAAACAAAAATTACGCGAAGCGAAATGTAGTGTGAGGAGGGCTATGCGAGAGGCGTTCAATGAATTCGAAAGTAAAGTTCTATGTACTGACTTGGCAGAAAATCCTAAGAAATTTTGGTCTTATGTCAAAGCGGTAGGTGGATCAAAACAAAATGTCCAGACACTCTGTGACCAAAATGGTACTGAAACAGAGGATGACAGACTAAAGGCCGAAATACTAAATGTCTTTTTCCAAAGTTGTTTCACAGAGGAAGATTGCACTGTAGTTCCTTCTCTAGATTGTCGCACAGATGACAAAATGGTAGATATCGAAATAGACGACAGAGGGATAGAGAAACAATTAAAATCGCTCAAAAGAGGAAAGGCCTCTGGACCTGATGGGATACCAGTTCAATTTTACACAGAGTACGCGAAGGAACTTGCCCCCCTTCTTGCAGCGGTGTACCGTAGGTCTCTAGAAGAGCGTAGCGTTCCAAAGGATTGGAAAAGGGCACAGGTCATCCCCGATTTCAAGAAGGGACGTCGAACAGATGTGCAGAACTATAGACCTATATCTCTAACGTCGATCAGTTGCAGAATTTTGGAACACGTATTGTGTTCGAGTATAATGACTTTTCTGGAGACTAGAAATCTACTCTGTAGGAATCAGCATGGGTTTCGAAAAAGACGGTCATGTGAAACCCAGCTCGCGCTATTCGTCCACGAGACTCAGAGGGCCATAGACACGGGTTCACAGGTAGATGCCGTGTTTCTTGACTTCCGCAAGGCGTTCGATACAGTTCCCCACAGTCGTTTAATGAACAAAGTAAGAGCATATGGACTATCAGACCAATTGTGAGATTGGATTGAGGAGTTCCTAGATAACAGGACGCAGCATGTTATTCTCAATGGAGAGAAGTCTTCCGAAGTAAGAGTGATTTCAGGTGTGCCGCAGGGGAGTGTCATAGGACCGTTGCTATTCACAATATACATAAATGACGTGGTGGATGACATCGGAAGTTCACTGAGGCTTTTTGCAGATGATGCTGTGGTGTACCGAGAGGTTGTAACAATGGAAAATTGTATTGAAATGCAGGAGGATCTGCAGCGAATTGACGCATGGTGCAGGGAATGGCAATTGAATCTCAATGTAAACAAGTGTAATGTGCTGCGAATATACAGAAAGATAGATCCTTTATCATTTAGCTACAAAATAGCAGGTCAGCAACTGGAAGCAGTTAATACCATAAATTATCTGGGAGTACGCATTAGGAGTGATTTAAAATGGAATGATCATATAATGTTGATCGTCGGTAAAGCAGATGCCAGACAGATTCATTGGAAGAATCCTAAGGAAATGCAATCCGAAAACAAAGGAAGTAGGTTACAGTACGCTTGTTCGCCCACTGCTTGAATACTGCTCAGCAGTGTGGGATCCGTACCAGATAGGGTTGATAGAAGAGATAGAGAAGATCCAACGGAGAGCAGCGCGCTTCGTTACAGGATCATTTAGTAATCGCGAAAGCGTTACGGAGATGATAGATAAACTCCAGTGGAAGACTCTGCAGGAGAGACGCTCAGTAGCTCGGTACGGGCTTTTATAGAAGTTTCGAGAACATACCTTCACCGAAGAGTCAAGCAGTATATTGCTCCCTCCTACGTATATCTCGCGAAGAGACCATGAGGATAAAACCAGAGAGATTAGAGCCCACATAGAGGCATACCGACAGTCCTTCTTTCCACGAACAATACGAGACTGGAATAGAAGGGAGAACCGATAGAGGTACTGAGGGTACCCTCCGCCACACACCGTCAGGTGGCTTGCGGAGTATGGACGTAGATGTAGATGTAGACAATGGCTTGAAGCATTTTCCTTACAAGCCTTGATGAAGACCGTCTTTATGTAACATTCCACAATATCAGTTCGCTTTTTAATGCAAACTGCCTCATCTCTGAAACAATAACACGAGCTTCCCACAATAACTGACGCACGAACACACAGATGCTTTCCGATTATATGCAGTGCAGACATTTTTCGAAACAGTGTTGCCACTGAAGCGCCAACGAAACTGGTATAGACATGCGTATTCAAAGAGCTACGTAATCAGGCAGAACACGGTGTTGCGGTCGGCAACGCCTATATAAGACAACAAGTGTTTGATGCAGTTGTTAAATCTTGATAACCTGTCATTGTAGCAGCAGTAACCGATCTGAGTGAGTTTGAACGTGGTGATATAGTTGGCACACGAGCGATGGGACACAGCATCTCCGAGGTAGCGATGAAGTGGGGATTTCCCCAGACGACCATTTCACGAGTGTACTGTGAATATCAGGAATCCGGTAAAACATCAAATCTCCGACATCGCTGCGGCCGTAAAATGATCATGCAAGAACGGGACCAACGACGACTGAAGAGAACCGGGCAACGTGACAGAAGTGCAACCCTTCCGCAAATTGCTGCATATTACAATGCCGGGCCATCAACAAGTGTCAGCGCGCGAACCATTCAACGAACAGTCATCGATATGGGCTTTCGGAGAAGAAGGCCCTCTCGTGTATCCTTGAATACTGCACGACACAAAGCTTTACGCCTTGCCTGGGCCCGTCAACACCGACGGAAACATGTTACCTGGTCAGACGAGTCTCGTTTCAAATTGTATCGAGCGGATGGACGTGTACGGGTATGGAGACAACCTCATGAAAATCCATGGACCCTGCATATCATCAAGGGACTGTTCAAGGTGGTGGAGGCTCTGTAATGGTGTGGGGGTCTGCAGTTGGAGTAATATGGGACCCCTATTACGTCTAGATACGACTGAGAGATGACAAGTACTTAAGCATCCTGTCTGATCACTTGCGTCCTTTCTTGTATACTGTGCATTCCGACGGACTTGGGCAGTTCCAACAGGATAATGCGACATCCCAAATGTCCAGAATTGCGACAGAGTGGCTCCAGAAACACACTTCTAAATTTAAACACTTTCGCTGCCCACCAAATTCCCCAGACATAAACATTAATGAGCATATCCGGGATGCCTTGCAATGTGCTGTTCAGAAGAGATCTCCGCCCACTCGTACTCTTACGGATTTATGGACAGCCCTGCAGGATTCATGGTATCAGTTCCCTCCAGCAGTACTTCAGACATTATTCAAGTTTATGCCACGTCGTGTTTGCGGAACTTCTGCGTGTTCGCGGGGGCGCTATGCGATGTTAAGCAGGTGTACCAGTTTCTTTGACTCTTCATTGTATTATTTTGTAGGAGATATGATCATCATTGTGACACACAGTCTCAAAATAAAGGCTTTGCAGTTAAGATTCGCGAGCTTCCAAAGTCTTACCGAACGTGAAAAAACAAAGTAGTCCGTCCGTTTGCGTCGTAGATAGCCATGTTACTTTGTTTCGTAGTGGACGATAGCCGTATGGCTGTCATAGATTATGATGATCACTGATGACACCGGTCTGGCTTCTTATTTCCTTGTCACGCCATTAAGTGTGCAGAAGCATGAGCGTGCACAAGTTTTTAGTACATACTAGGGTAAACAAACTGTTCAGTGTGTCCGGAAAAGTTATAAGGAAAGAAAAAGATTTCGTGGATCCTGCAGCTGCTGAATATCATTAGAAGAAGTTCCTAAGTGTCTCTTTCAGCCCCTATCCCTTTCCTATCCTGAAGAAATGAAACATCTGGGGGTAACATAGTGTAAAGTGGGGGCAAAAGGTTGAGTATAAGTGGTGTTACCGTAGTGCTAATATTTTGTCAAGTTGAAGTGCACATTCGTTCCTTTGGGCAGACACTCGACCCCACGTGGGCAGCTGCTCTGTGGAGGTCATTGTCTGCTGTGCCGAAAATAATCGGCCTCGTCACGTCCTCGTATCGCACTTTGAGGCAGAAATCCCCGTGAGTAGCGCCAAAACCTACCGCACGTTCTTTGTGAAGCGTCGCCTGCCCGTTTTCTAGAAATAGTCTGCGCTCGGCCGTCCAACAGCATCCCGCGTCCGTGGTTGCCAGTTGGCTCTACTAGTGTTCATTCACACCAGAACGCGTATTTAATCAACCGTCGATGTCAGTAGGTTCAACTGTCGCCATTGCCTGAACGTTAAACAGTGCCCAGAATAAGATTAAGCGATACGGTATTAGTAACAACCGCAGGTTTTGAGCACACTCACGAATCTTTTCATGTGAAAATAAAAAAAAAGTACATTCTCAATTATGTTCTACCATAAAACAAAAAAAGGTTGGAAAGCAGTGTCTAGATCGAGCCCGAGGGACGGTCGCTTGTAGCAGCACTTACGAGTGATAGAAGCGCTGCCGTCGAATACTTCGCTGTCAAAAATAAAATTTATACCCGAATCCACTTTCGAAAAATTATTAATGAACGGTAACGGCCGCGAAAAGTCGAACATTAACTCTCTCCATCATGTACCTTTGTTCGTCGGATCACTTTCACTGGCCATAGTATTGAAAATTGCTTTTGAAACTTCCCAGATCATCTTTTAGAATGAGCAAAGCGTATTATTTTCCCGAACCTGGTTATGGCCTAATGCTCACAACCATAAAAGAAATAAAAAGAAATAAAATTCAGTTTCTACAGATTGTGTAAATCTTCCATCCCATGTAACATCCTCAAATGAAGCGAATAACTAGTGTTGGCTCTGAGCACTATGGGACTTAACTTCTGAGGTCATCAGTCCCCTAGAACTTAGAACTACTTAAACCTAACTAACGACATAGCACACATCCATGCCCGAGGCAGGATTCGAACCTGCGATCGTAGCGGTCGCGCAGTTCCAGACTGTAGCGCCTAGAACCGCTCGACCACTCAGGCCGGCCGAGGAACTAGGGAAAAACAATTCTGGTACAATTTGTATAATCTACAATCGTGGCGTGTGGAGTAAGGCTGTGAATGTAGGTACCGTTCAGGAACGATGTTGTGGGAACAATGGCGTAGCGTTTGGCATAGACCGGTCTGAGAACAGTTGCAGCGTTGTGGTTTTTGACTGAGCATCCATGAAGCAGGATTGTTCCCCATCACTTTCGGTGTCTGAAGAGTCCGTGTCACAACGCGACGCAACCGTCAAAAGGGCGATACCGGGTTCTACATGCTACTAGGGACGTGTCTAATTCAACTGAAGTAAGTATAGCTTCTCATTACAGACGTTTGTCGGAGGAGATCTAATTTATACGTAGTGACATAAGTAAAATTTTCTGACGTTGACCTCCTATTATTTATCGATAATAAAAGTTTTCGCCCTGTTCTCATTGGCGAACGTCAGCGATAAAAGTGAATGTTGCTGTTTATGGGACTTATTATTGAATGTTTAGGTGGCGGTCTACTGCAAGACTCATCACCATCTACACTCCTTTATTGGACGCAGTCTGTGTTCTTCACAGAGGAGCAGGTGTGGTAACTGCGATTTTATCGAACCACTTGTCATCCTGAAAGCATCAGCCTTCAACTGACATCACTGACGAAAGAACGTCTAGTTTGAACTAAGTCGTAAGAAACGCCTCAAAAGACTTCTAGTACTTATAACAGCTTCTGTGCAGGTAATAATCTCACGGAAATTAACGTCTAAAAATAAATCAGTCCCCTTCTCCACACCCTGTTTAAGTAAAATTAATCCTCTGTTTATGTGAAGAATAAATGACACTGAGAAAATATGAGTATAACACTCGTATTGTACAAAGCCTCAACAACAAAATCAAAACACAATTAAATAAAATGATTACAAGCAAAGAACACAGATCCTCTCAAACAACACACAGTGCAGTACACACACACAAACACAAAAAATTAAGTCATTACATGACCAACATAAAGAATTGGTACACTTTAACATACAAACACAAATGAAAGCACACAGTAGCAAGTATACTGGAGAAACAAGGATTAAACATTGCTAACAGAACAAGAAACAGAACAGTCACACTCACAAACACCAACAGACAAGCCAGTCAGATACCAAGGAGCTGCTATATACCAGTTAGAATGTCAAGACGGCAAGTTATTGTATCTGGGAGTAATAGGCAGAAATTTCAAAACTTAGAAGCAAAGAACACATAAGAAGATGGACATATCTTTCATATATAAACATCAAAAAAAGTTTTGCGTCATCCCAATTCTCAGAAATCTTGAAGATAGACATTGACCGTGAATATTGTATCACAGACACAGTTCGTTTCACCCAAAGACGTAGACAACCATGCATGAGCAGCCTCTATTAGACGGTGGGGGTCCGACAGCCGATCAGTTCGTCATTCCACAAGGAAGGAGGTACATGGCTCGTATTGTCTGTAGTTCAACCATGTCTAGACGGTCAATACCGCCGTACGATCGCGTCCGCATTGTTACTTTGTGCTAGAAAGGGCTCTCAACAAGGGAAGTGTCCAGGCGCCTCGGAGTGGATCAAAGCGGTATTGTTTGGACGTGGAGAAGGTACAGAGAGACAGGAACTGTCGATAACATGCCTCGCTCAGGCCACCCAAGGGCTACTACTGCAGTGGATGACCGCTACCTACGGATTATGGCTCGGAAGAACTCTGACAGCAAAGCTACCTTGTTGAATAATGCTTTTCGTGCAGCCACAGGACGTCGTGTTACGAATCAAACTGTGCGCAATAGGCTGCATGATGCACAATTTCACTTCATGGCATGGCGAGGCCCAGTTTTGCAAACCACGGTACCATGAAGCGTGGTCCAGATGGGCCCAACATCATGCCGAATGGACCGCTCAGGATTGGCATCACGTTCTCTTCACCGATGAGTGTCGCATATGCCTTCAACCAGACAACCATCGGAGATGTGTTTGGAGGTAACCCGGTCAGGCTGAACGCCTTAGACACACTGTCCAGCGAGTGCAGCAAGGCATGAGGTTCCCTGCTGGTTTGGGGTGGCATTATGTGGGGCCGACGTACGCCGCTGGTGGTCATGGAAGGCGCCGTAACGGCTGTAAGATCGTGAATCCCATCCTCCGACCGATAGTGCAACCATATCGGCAGCATATTGGCGAGGCATTCGTCTTCATGGACGACAATTCACGCCCTCGTCGTGCACTTTTTTGTGAATGACTTCCTTCAGGATAACGACATCGCTCAATTAGAGCGGCCAGCATGTTCTCCAGACATGAACCCTATCGAACATGCCTGGGATAGATTGAAAAGGACTCTTTATGGACGACATGACCCACCAACCACTCTGAGGGATCTACGCCGGATCGCCGTTGAGGAGTGGGACAATCTGGACCAACAGTGCCTTGATGAACTTGTGAATAGTATGCCACGACGAATACAGGAATGCATCAACGCAAGAGGATGTGCTACTGGGTATTAGAGATATCAGTGTGTACAGCAGTCTGGTCCACCACCTCTGAAGGTCTCGCTGTATGGTGGTACAACGTGCAATGTGTGGTTTTCATGAGTGTGGTTTTCATGAGCAATAAAAAGGGCGGGAATGATGTTTGTTGATCTCTATGCAATTTTCTGTGCAGGTTCCAGAACTCTCGGAACCGAGGTGATGCAAAACGTTGTTTGATGTTTGTACAAAGAGCTCTTGCAGTGAAGACAAAACGTAATAATTGACTAAATCCATAATAGCAACCACTCGCTGATCATGTTACCCACTAAAAAAAAAAAAAAAAAAATGTAAACCATGACCGGACTAAATGACAATCACACACAGAATAACTTACACGCAAATAGCAAACAAGCAACTATCAAGCTACATATAGAATCACAATCGGAACTCCGGTGCGGACACATTACATAGGCACCACCTACGTCATCAGCTCAGTCTATCATCTTACTGTCGAAGTCCAGAGAGAACGTTGAAGACCTTAAATACGATGGCTGGACACTATAAACGCAGATTTAAGATCAAGAAGCTTAAATCCTCAGGAAGCATTAGACCGTAAGAAATGGTGCGCATTGGCCCAAAAAGCAGAGGCCGCTTTAACGTGACGGCGCTAATAATAATAATAATAATAATAATAATAATAATAGGCCTTCGGTATGTTCTGCCAGTCGTAAAAAGCGACGAAAAGAACAAACCACTAATAGGGCTAACCCCCCTTTTAGTGTGATTAGTTGGTTCAGGACAGAACTAAAGAAGCCTCGGACAAGCGCCATCATGGTCGGGGACGATGCTTGAACCCTACGCCCGCCAACAATAGTAACGACACTGCTAGCCAACTGGAAAACGATTTAAATTCAAATAGAGGTGTATTGCAGGATATGCTTCCTGCAACCACCCTAGAAGGAAAACAAAGACAGAGGATGAGATGATCAGGTGAAGTTAAGACACCTCATGTTCTGTTATTACAAAGAAACAAACCTAGGAACCAACACAACTGGATACAGATCACAAGTATACACAACATTTATTACCAGATACCCAGAATTAAAATTTTTAACAGAACAACGACTAGCTGATCAGATCCGTGTAATAATCAAAAATAACAGGATACCCCAGTCAGAATTAGAAAACATCAAACAACAAGTACAACAACTACTGAAACAAAATAATGTGCAATCAGAAGAAGAAGAAAATACAGTAATGGACTCAAACAAACAAAGAACAACACGCATCAATTAAACATCAGAGGAAAACGAAATCTTAAGACAGCCACCAGAACAAGCACAAATAGAACATGAAGTGACACACGTTAGATATAGAAGAAAAAAATTCAGCTGACGTATATAGAATACAAAGACACAAAGACAGACATTAGACCATTCTTGCATAGACCACCAAATAACCCACAAGTCAAAACAACTACTATCAAACACAATCATACACAACAAAATAAATGAAAATACAACTATGGAAGAGTTACAACTACTGGTTTATATAGGAGCACTCACTACACTAAATATACACACTAGGCAGAGATCAGAATCAACCAACATGCAGAAGAAACCCACAAAACCAGCATGGCAACACAGGCTACAGATCAGAATAGAAAACTGAGAAAAGACGTTGGACAGCTAACACAATTTATAAGAAATGAAATATCAGACAAAAAACGAAAAAGGTTACGTAAAATCTCACAACAAGAAGCGATAGAGCACTTAGATGAAAAGAAGCAGAAATTACAGCATTGGCCAAACGACTTAGAAGATACATCATCATCATCATCTTGGACAGTTTCCAGCCACTGGCTGGGTCTGTCGGGAACACAAGCCTCTCCATCGTGTTCTGTCTTTCCACCATTCCCCCTCTTCCACCTTCGTCCAGTTCTCTCCTCTTCTCATCACACATTCCTTCACTCCCTTCACCCATCTATCTCTTGGTCTTCCTCTGGGCCTCTTCCACTCCAGTTGCAGATCAAACATCCTCTTTGGAATTCTTCCCTCATCCATTCTCTTCATGTGTCCATACCACTGCAGTCTTGATTTTTCTATCCTGTCCTGTACTGGTTCCTCCTTTAGTCTTTCCCTCACATACAAATTTCGCAATCTGTCTTGTCTTGTTACACCCAACCTGCTCCTCTGGAACTTCATTTCACTAGCCTGTATTCTACTTTTGTCGCTTTTGTGCATTACCCATGTCTCACTTCCGTATGTCAATATGGGGACAAAGTAGGTTCGGTATATAATTCCCTTGGATTTCTGTGGCACCTCCTTGCTCCAAATAAGCCCCCTAATGCATTTGTAGAACTGCCCTGCTTTTCTGCACCTTTCATTTATTTCCATTGCGTTTCCCCCCTTACTTTCAATCACGCTTCCCAGGTACTTGAAGTTCTCTACCACTTGTAGTTTTTCCCCTCCACAAGTTATATCCACATTTGGCCTATTCTTCTTCCTTGTTGTGACGATTATTTCACTTTTCTTTGCAGAGAAATGCATTCCATATTGTGCTGCCGTTGCCTCCCATGCATCTAACTGCTCTTGCACCTCCTTCACGCAATTTCCCCATAACATCAGGTCATCGGCAAAAAGCGCTGCTTTCATTTTATGATCTCCAATTGCATCTGATACTTGCTGTAGGATTTCATCCATAACAATAATAAACAATAAAGGCGAAAGTGCACTTCCCTGTCGCAGCCCATTTTCCAGCTTGAACCATGCAGTACGTTCCCTCCCCACTTTCACACAACTCTCACTTCCCTCATACATTTTTCTGACTTTTCGTGTAATCTCTTCATCTATCCCTTTTGCGTTCATCACATCCCAGAGCTTGTCCCTACAGATACTGTCATACGCCTTCTCAATATCCAAAAAGGCCATGATTAAGTCCTTCCCGTACTCATAGTGCCTTTCCTGCAGTTGCCTTACCGCAAATATGAGGTCCGTTGTTGATCTTCCCGGTCTGAAACCGTACTGCTCCTCTTGCAGTCTACTTTCAATACTGCTTCTTATTCTCTTCTCCAGCATCTTTTCATAGATTTTTCCACAGTGGCATAGCAGGGTGATTCCTCTGTAGTTCTCACATCTCCTTTTATCCCCTTTCTTGAAGATCGGGACTATAATTCCTTTCTTCCAATCCTCAGGAATTCTGTTCTCCTTCCACACCACCCTCAGCACTCTGTATAGCCACTGGGTTCCTACTTCTCCTGCTGCTCGTATCATATCCACTGTTACTTCGTCCCAACCTGGTGCCTTGCCCCCTTTCATCCTCTTTATGGCTTCTTCCACTTCATTCCAAGTTAGATCATCAATTTCCCCACTATTATAATCGTCTGCTGCCTTAGGCTCTCCATCGCTGTTAGTTACCTGCTTGGCAGCATTCAACAGATCTTCAAAGTACTCCTTCCAAATCTTTTTGAGCTCATGCATTTCCTCCACAACTCTTCCATTATTATCCATGATCCTCAGGCACTCGCTTCTGTCGTTCCTCTTATTTCTTACCATGGTGTAAAGTACTTTTTTGTTCCCTTCACTGTCCTCTTCTAACATTCTTGTCCATTTTTCCATCCACTTCTTCTTCTCCGCCCTTACTATGGTCTGTGCCGCTTTCTTGCTTTCCTTATATTTTACCCTAGCTTCCTCTGTTCGGGTCTGGAACCATTCTCTGAAGGCTTTGTTCTTTCGAAGTACTGCCTCTTTACATATGTTGTTCCACCATGGGGTTTCCCTACTTCTCCTCTTTGTGCTAGTTCTTCCGCACACAGTCTCAGCTGCCTCAACTAGAGCCCTCTTAAAATCGCCCCATTCTTCTTCCACTGTTCTCTGATCTTCCTTTGGCAGCTTCTTCCTGATCAGTGTCTGGTACTGGGTCCTCCGTTCATCCTCTTTCAGCATCCATGTCTTCAACCTTTTCTCCTGTATATCTGTTGCCCTCCTATCTTTTTTCTCTCTCAGGGTGGCTACCAACAGCCGATGGTCGCTGTCTAAGGCCTCAGATGGTATGACCTTAACATCTGTGAGGCTGCTCATCATCTGCCTATCCACTAGTACATAGTCTACTACTGAAGTTTGGGACCAGTCCCCACTGTACCAAGTTATTTTGTGACTACTCCTCTTCTTGTACCAGGAATTTGCGATCGCCAGCCCATTCCTCTTGCAGAATTCCAGCAACAATTTTCCTTCTCTATTTCGGTTCCCCCAGCCCTCTGGTCCCATTATCTCCTCGAATCCTTTCCTGTCTGTGCCAACATGTGCATTGAGGTCCCCTATTATAATCTGATTTCCTCCATTTAGCTGCTTTTGCATGTCATCTTCAAATTCCTCCTTCTCCTTTTTTGTACACCCCACCTGTGGGGCATATGCTTGGATGATTTCAATGCTTTTTCCTTTCACCCGTACTCTGGCTTTTATCATTCGATCATTGATACCTTCCACCTCCTCCTGCAGACCCTCTCTGACCACTATTGCCACTCCATTTCTTCCCCTCTCATTCCCTATCCAGTACAGTTTACATCCTTTACTTAGTGGTTTTTCACCAACTCCTCTCCACCTAGTCTCAGCAAGTCCCAAGATGTCCAATTTCCTCCTTTCCATCATTTCTACAATTTCTTCTAACTTCCCAGTTAGAGTCCTTACGTTTAAGGTGCCCAGCCGTAAACCATCTCGTAATCCTTTTCCATTGCTTGGTCGGTTTCCTTTAAATCCGTTCCGTGATCCGAGGCATGTTCCCTTTTTGAAAGCAGTTGATTTATCCACTACTGGCTTGCTAGGCCTATCGCAGCTTAGATACAAAAAAAGTGAAAATAGAAGGAAACAAAACCAAACATTCTACACAAACCAAAAGAAGTTTTACCAGACAATAGATAACATACACATTAAAGTAGACAATCCACCAAACATAAAAGACATGGAACACTTCTGGAGCAACATATGGTCAAACCCGGTACAACATAAAGACATGCACAGTGGATACAAGCAGAAACAGACACATACAAGATGATACCACAAATGCCTGAAGTGATAATTTTGCAACATGAAGTCACCTGAGCAATTAACAATTAGTTCTACACACAATTGGAAAGTCCCTGGAAATGATAAAATAGCAAATTTCTGGCTAAAGAAGTTCACCTCAACACATTCACATATAACTAAATTATTTAACAATTACATTGCAGACCCATACACAGTCCCTGATACACTTACACAAGGAATGATTTATCTGAAACCTAAAGATCAAGCAGACACAGCAAACCCAGCAAAATATCGCCCCATAACATGCCTACCAACAATATACAAAATATTAACTTCGGTCATTACACAGAAATTAATGACACATACAACACAGAACCAAATTATAAATGAAGAACAAAAAGGCTGCTGCAAAGGAGCACGAGGATGTAAAGGGCAACTGATAATAGATGCAGAGGTGACATATCAAGCTAAAACTAAACAAAGGTCGCTGCACTACGCATACATTGATTACCAAAAAGCTTTTGATAGTGTACCCCACTCATGGTTTACTACAGGTATTGGAAATGTACAAAGTAGATCCTAAATTGATACAGTTCCTAAACATAGTAATGAAAAATTGGAAAACCACACTTAATATCCAAACAAATTCAAATAATATCACATCACAGCCAATACAGATTAAGCGTGGAATATACCAAGGAGACTCATTAAGTCCTTTCTGGTTCTGCCTTGCTCTGAACCCACTATCCAACATGCTAAATAATACAAATTATGGATACAATATTACTGGAACATACCCACACAAAATCACACATTTGCTATACATGGATGATCTAAAACTACTGGCAGCAACAAATCAACAACTCAACCAATTACTAAAGATAACAGAAGTATTCAGCAATGATATAAATATGGGTTTTGAAACAGACAAATGTAAGAAAAATAGTATATTCAAGGGAAAACACACTAAACAAGAAGATTACATATTGGATAACCACAGCGACTGCATAGAAGCGATGGAAAAAACAGATGCCTATAAATATCTAGGATACAGACAAAAAATAGGAATAGATAATACAAATATTAAAGAAGAACTAAAAGAAAAATATACACAAAGACTAACAAAACTACTGAAAACAGAATTGACAGCAAGAAACAAGACAAAAGCTATAAATACTTATGCTATACCAATATTGACCTACTCATTTGGAGTAGTGAAATGGAGTAACACAGACCTAGAAGCACTCAATACACTTACACGATCACAATGCCACAAATACAGAATACATCACATACATTCAGCAACAGAAAGATTCACATTAAGCAAAAAGGAAGGAGGAAGGGGATTTATCGACATAAAAAACCTACATTATGGACAGGCAGACAATTTAAGAAAATTCTTTATAGAACGAGCAGGAACTAGCAAAATTCACAAAGCAATCACTCATATAAATACATCGGCTACACCATTGCAATTTCATAACCACTTCTATAACCCTTTAGATTACATAACATCAACAGATACGAAGAAAGTAAATTGGAAAAAGAAAACACTATATGGCAAGTACCCGTATCATCTAACACAGCCACACATCGATCAAGACGCATCCAACACATGGCTAAGAAAAGGCAATATATACAGTGAGACAGAAGGATTCATGATTGCAATACAGGATCAAACAATAAACACCAGATATTACAGCAAGCATATTATTAAAGATCCCAATACCACAACAGATAAATGCTGACTTTGCAAACAACAAATAGAAACAGTAGATCACATCACAAGCGGATGTACAATACTAGCAAATACAGAATACCCCAGAAGACATGACAATGTAGCAAAAATAATACATCAACAGCTTGCCTTACAACATAAACTTATAAAACAACACGTTCCCACATTCAAGTATGCACCACAAAATGTACTGGAGAATGATGAATACAAATTATACTGGAACAGAACCATTATAACAGATAAAACAACACCACATAATAAACCTGACATCATACTCACCAATAAAAAGAAGAAATTAACACAACTAATCGAAATATCCACACCCAATACAACAAATATACATAAGAAAACAGGAGAAAAAATTGAAAAATACATCCAACTGGCTGAGGAAGTCAAGGGCATGTGGCATCAGGATAAAGTTGACCTTGTACCAATTATACTATTAACTACAGGAGTCATACCACACAATATCCACCAGTACATCAATGCAATACAGCTACATCCAAACTTATATATACAACTACAGAAATCTGTAATTATTGACACTTGTTCAATTACCCGAAAGTTCCTAAATGCAATGTAACATATACCGTACAGTTAAAAGGAAGTCACGCTTGATCAAGGTCCGCGTCACGTTCCATTTTTAACCAGACATAACGTCTGAGACAAGAAAGAAATAATAATAATAATAATAGATACCACAACAGAAACAAAAGACAAATGATCAACACACAGCGTCAGTTAGCAACATACACAGTGAAAAGCAGAAATGTACATATAATACGGAGAAAACCTGTCATTTCGAATATCCAGACCACAACCTAAACACAACTCCGGGACAACACACATGGAATGGATTAATAACATAAGAAATAGGAAGTAACACCAAATGGTCGTCTAATTTCACGAATCTTGTGCTGCAAACGTTGTTTCCCTCCTAAAATAAAAGATAAAAATGTAATGTATGTCTGTAACTAGTATACATGGCAGTTACCACATACATAAAACCAACATCTATTCCAGGCACTGGAGATCTTTCACAAATAAAAGAAGTGAAAGGCATATGGTACAAAACAAGTTGCCTTTCATGTAGTTGCAAAACTCGTTCGTATCAATGAAGATCATGCAACTAAGCAATGACGGACAACGTATAAAATGATGCACATATTTTTTTCTTTTCTTTTGCATGGAATGAACCTTCAGCAAAGTCATTGTATGTGGCGCTCTAAAGTTCTAATCTATTCTATGATTACAATCTTCGTTGCTTTATTTTCCAGTCAGATAAAGAAGAGTGGTATACGTGGAATTCTTGCATTGATGCCCATAGATATGTACCAGAGATGTAAAAATTCTCCTTCGAACTGCCTGCCCGCCCCTATCTCCTCCTCAACCATTAAAGGAGGTCATCCTACCGCAACGGACACACAAAAGTGTATGTGTACTGACGCACAGTGGTTAAAGCAGGCCAACTTGTGTGTTTCCGCAAGCTGGCCAACCCGTTCAGCCTGGTGGGCCTTTCAACAGGTTGCGCTGCCAATCCGTCGCGACTACATATAGCCACGTACGAGGTCTGTTCAAAAAATTCCGGAACTTTGCCTGCAAAAATTTTCTACGCTTAGCTTTTACTCCTTTTGCATGATTTCCTTCGAATTACTCTCCTCCACAATTGATACACCGCTTTCAACGCAGTTTCAACTTCCGGAACCAGGCTTGGGACACCTCTTGCCGGATCGCGCGAAGCGCTATCTACGAATTTTCTTGTATCTCGTCTATCGTGGCAAATCTGCGTCCTTTCAGTGGGGTTTTCAGCTTTAAAAATAAAGATAGGTCCGCGGGGGCCCAGTCTGGAGAGTAAGGAGGATGAGGCCGCGTAGTGATTTCATTTTTTGTGCAATAGTCGCACACCAGTAGGAATGAATATGTGCATGCGTTATCGTGATACAAGAGCCATGAATTGAATTGTCCCAGCATATTTCAGGTTGTTTCCTTCTCACATTTTCACGTAGGTGTCGCAACACGTCCAAATAGTACCATCGATTAACAGTTTGTTGCTGTGGCGCGAATTCATGACGAACTAATCCTTCAGAGTCAAAGGAAACTATCAGCATAGCTTTGACATTTGACCTGACCTGACGAGCTTCTTTTGCTCGTGGAGAACATTCCCCAACCGATCGAGAAGACCGAACCTTGGTCTCAACATCAGAATCATAGACAAACGTCTCACCACAAGTTAAGATTCTCTTACGGGACATCTCGTTCTCATTTGCGCGATCCAAAAGCTCTTCACAGATTACGAGACGGTCTTTCTGGTCTTGACTCATGAGCTGTGGGACGAAGTTCGCGGCAACACTGTGCGTTCCAAGAAGCTGTGATAGGATTTCATTAAATAATCCAACTGAAATGTTACATTCTTCTGCAATCTCTCGGACAATCTACTTCGATTGGCATGCACAATTTCGTTGATGCTGCTGACATGATCGTCGTCGGTAGACGTCGAACGGCGTCCTGAAGGAGGGTCATCTTTACCTTCCGTTCTGCCATTTTTAAACCTTGTAAACCGTTCGTAACACCGAGTACGGTTTAATCACTCATCACTATAGGTTTCATACATCATTTGGGGTGTATGTAAAGGTTTTATTGAGTTTCACGCAAACTTTAATGCAGACGCGTTGCTCCTGTAACTCTGCCATCTTGAAATTCGCAAATTGTGCGACACAACGTTCTACTCAATACAGCACTGAATAATAACTGACAGACATACGACAATGAAACTTCCGGCAGTTACACCATTGGCGCGAATTCACGAATGCTCCTGAACTTTTTGAACAGACCTCGTATATGTATGCGTAGGTAGTTTCACTGCACCTCAGCTATCTTAACGGTGGGAGCAGCAACAAACCAAACTTAAAGGAAGCTGAAGAGAAATTAAGAACTGGTGAGTATATACCAGTCATTAAACAGAGCCCAAATCTAGCCTGGAAAAAATTTCCGTCTGTTTTTGAGGCAGCCTCAGACAAATCGCTAAGTGTCTCGCAATACAAATTGCGCAAAACACTCATTCGGGACACTCTAGTATGTTATGACTTGTTCGTAAATTTGACCAGCAGTTTCCTCTGTCCATAACTTTTTTCTTAAAAAAAAAATAAAATAAAAAGAGGGCAAGACTTAGTGGTAGACAAGTGTGTCGAAGTGAGTGATACGGTTTTGAGGCCATTTAACTGTATATAGAATTTCTAAATGTATGGCGAACATTGGTTGAAATAGGAAAATATATGGCTCAGTGAATATTAAAAACTGCATTGTGGTGGTATACAAAGTAGTGTGAAGAAAACTTAATGTGAGAGAAAAGCTTTTTTAGATTAACATAATATGAGAAACGAACTTCATTTGCTAAAATGCGTTTGAGGAGTTTAGAATGAACTATTTTGGCCACTTAGAATGAATTCAGCAAACCCGCAACACTTCCTGGAAAAGTAAAGAAAACTGAATATATATGTATGCTGGGCCTCTTCTTGAGATACTCGGATAAAAAACGGCCGAGCCCTACTCATAATGCTACAGTGAAAGCGTAAAGAATAAACTATTACTTAGCGTAGTACCGTGGGAAGACGGGGAGACAAGCAAGACTCTTGTAGCCTGCTTCGGTTGGCCGTAGCTTGGCGTCGATGGGAGTACAGCAGTCTGCACGCTCAGCTGATAAGATGCGGCAGCATGCCTGCGTGGTTAACAGACAAGCATGTTAGTTAGTTAGACAGTCAGTCAGTTAAATGTTCCATAAATCATTTGAACTTTTATTTGTGGAAACGATTTGGAATGAGTCAGTTAAGGCAGGTTAAAATCAAAATGTTATGACCACCGTCCACCGCGAGGTCGGTTGCCGCCGTGACGCAGCAAGGAAAGTATATTAAGCGGAGCAGAGAATACTGGGGAATCATTCTAGGGACGATACGGGCCACAGAAGGGGAAACCTAACTGCGCTGACAAAGAGCAGATTGTTATGGCCTGGCACATGGGAACGAGCCTCTCGGAAAGACGAAACGGATCGGCTACTCGCGTGCCAATGTCGTGAACATCAATGCAAAGTGGTCGAAGAACAGTAAAACCACTAATCGGCTACAAGGTGTTGGACATCGTGGAACATCTCAGAAGCTAACTCGCTCTGCAAAGGATGTAGGCGGCGATCTCTAACGTACCACTGAGTACCATCTCCATACGATCGGGCTACATGGGAAGAGTGTTTCGGAGAATACAGTTCAGCTCACATTGTTGGGGCTCTGCAGCAGACGACCTCTCCGTGTTCCCGTGTTGGCGCTACGACATTGTCAATTAAGATTGCGATGAGTACAGGATCGTAGACCGTGGATCAGTGGAAGCGTATCGCCTGATGGAGTGAATCGCGCCTCTTCTTACACCAGGTCGATGGTAGTGTGTTCGTTTCCGGTTCACTAAACTGGTAGGGAAGGGCAGCCTACTTTAATACGTTATAAACTGCTCCGCATGTGGGGACAGCCTTCGTCCCCACCCATGAGATTTGCATGTTGACTTTTCGTCAGGTCTCTGATGACGATAATGTCGAGCGCCCCCTCAACCCAAATCATTATCATCATCGTTTCCGGTTATCCCGTCATTCAGGCCACCAACTGCTCGAAACATGTCACGCTTGCAGACCCAGTCCGGCGAGGGCGGCATTACTCTATGGGGGTCATCCACTTGGGCTTCAGTGGGACTTACGATAGTAATCAAAGGCACCGTAAATGCGGTCCAGCTGCATAATTGTATTCCTCGATGGCGCTGGCATTGTCCAGCAGGATAACTATCCGTGTCACGTGGCCAGAATCCTGCTACAGAGGTGTGACGAGCGTGATATGTTGGCCACAAAATCCGCCTGTAACACATGTGGGGCGCAACGGGCGTCAGCCCCGTGTCCACAAACTATACAGCGTGTCCGTAATTGCCGGAAATGTCACCTGCGCGTGAGCATATGGTTCGAAAATGGTTCAAATGGCTCTGAGCACTATGGGACTTAACTTCTAAGGTCATCAATCCCCTAGAACTTAGAACTACTTAAACCTAATTAACCTAAGGACATCACACACATCCATGCCCGAGGCAGGATTCGAACCTGCGACCGTAGCGGTCGCTCGGTTCCAGACTGTAGTGCCTAGAACCTCTCGGCCACTCCGGCCGGCGAGCATCTGGTACCACGTAAGTCCAGGACCCCACCAAGGACGTGTCGAATCCATTCAACGGAGAATCACTACTCTATTGCGTTCCAAAGGTGGAAAAGACGCTGTTAAACAGGTGGTCATGACGTTTGGCTCAACAGCATAGACATGGCGTGCCCATAATTCGTATAAGTAGATATCCCTATCATTCAAGTGCCTCTCGTAAATCAGGCACTTTGTGATGCGAAACAATAAGGCATTTGTAATTCTGAGGTTACTGTAACTGATTGCTGCCTTTATTTGCAGGTAGATGTTTCAGTAATAAATTTTACAGTAGCACTTCAACGCAATCTCTAGATTCACCTGCGCTATTGCGAAACAATTGTTAAACTTTGAAGCGGCATGTTTCTGGATAAGGCTTTTATACCGAACAGTATATACTGTAGACCAGAGGTGTCCATCCCGTGGATCACTGTTCGCATGCAGCCCAAAGCAAGTATAAATGCGGCCCAAGAAGTGACCATCGACCACAAGATTGGTAAAATAAAAATACTTCCATAAAATTACATTTATTTGAAATTATGAAAGATTTATTATTTTCAGTGTGAAACTCTCGCCACAAGATGCTATTTTCTCTTTGGTCGATCCCATTTTTTTTTTCACATTTATTGTGTGCAGCCTAATATTACGCGGTTTTTTCCCAATGAGGCACAGGTAAGTTAAAAGGTTTGCAACACCGCTGTAGAGCAACAGCAACAACAACAACAACACAGTGCACACACTTGCCCTTTGGAGGCGGTTGCTGGGCGTATGCCTTGTTTGTCTCACCACACCTGTGCTTTGTACTTCGTACGTGACCTCTAATCTCACTGTGGATAACAACGACCAAAACTGAAACACAGGTAGTCCAAATTGCTCGCCGGCCGGAATGGCCGTGCGGTTCTAGGCGGTACAGTCGGGAGACGAGCGACCGCTGCGGTCGTAGGTTCGAATCCTGCCTCGGGCATGGATGTGTGTGATGTCCTTATGTTAGTTAGGTTTAAGTAGTTCTAAGTTCTAGGGGACTGATGACCTAAGATGTTAAGTCCCATAGTGCTCAGAGCAATTTGAACCATTTGTCGTGACTGTAAGAGTAAAAAATTGCAACTATTAAAAAGTCCATTGTGTGGATAGGAGATTCCTTCAGGATGATGGACAAGCCATTTCTCTGTCCATTGGAAAGCATTGTGTAGGCCTCGTATTCACTCGTGAAGTTTCTCGTAAAACCTGTTTTTGGGCAACCTCCTGCCGGAAACAAAGGAGCAGCAGCTCCTCTTACGTAGTGCCAGCCGCCTTTTTTTTTTTTTTTTTAGAATGCTCATGTACGGTGGAAACCAGTTCTGCGACGGCTTTGTCTCTCTGCGTGTGGGTTGTGCACCAGCGAATCCACCCCCACCCTTCCCCAGCACAAAGCACACGCGCGCGTATGGTGCGTCAAACCAGTCTTGTGTGATGGAACGTGCGTGCGCCGTGCACTACTGAACAGCTGTTTGCAGTTACAGGCTATCAGTCACGAAAGAGAAACATAGTCACACTGTACGTTCAATTTCGCAGACTGCACACACACACCATATAATATTAGCAGCCGTTCTTTTGCTGATTCTATTATGTTCATTTTCTTCATAAGAATTACTGCTAATCATCTTCTGCAATTGAATTTTTATTATTGTTTCTAACAATACTTGGTCTTACCTTTTCTTAAAAAAAAAAAAAAAAAAATCTTGGGTGATGCACAGCTCCGCAGACGCAGGCAGGTGGGGTCGGTATTGTGCTGACCTTCCACAGGCTTTGTGCTGGTAATCGACGGCTCCATGACAGCCGTGAACTACGAGAACATTATTCCGGACCACCTGCATCCCTTGATACTTGATGTCTTCCTCGACGGCAAGGCTTCCTCCAGCAGGATAAATGTCTGTGTCTCAAAGCTAGATTCATGCTACAGTGAGATCATGGCTATCAGATTCGCATTATCTGAACCTGTTGAAAGACACTTGGGACTCTATCAGGTGCCACGCCTGCGCCAACAAACCAGCGGCCCGTAATTTACGGGAATAGCGTGGACTGTGCGTAGTCTTCTGAGGCTACATACCCCAGGAAACGTACCAAGCAATTGTCGAATCCATGCCACGCAGAATTGCTGCTATATTACGTTCCAAAGGTGCACCAACACGTTATTGAGAAGGCGGTCTTAACGTCCTGGCCCCTCAGTGCATTACAGACTGTTAAGGCTTGCCTAATCATTGCGCCACACTGGTGAATTTCAGTAGAATATTCTCATGTTGCAGACGACATGCTGTAAGAGGAAATAGTACATTAACAATGTTTACGACATTTACTGCCAGACAAAATAAGTGAAACACCCAGACGGGGAGGAGAAAACGAAATGAGAGGGTATGTGATGTTATTTTGGTGATCACAAAATAGTCAAATATACAAAGAACTTGGTAGTATGAACCTAATTACAGTACTAAGTTGTATTCTATCTGGCCTGGATGTTTGCACCAATTTGGTTGGCAATGGGCCATAAAGCCGTTTTGTCCCCTTTAGAGGCAAGCAGGCGCAGAACTGTTGAAACTAGTCTTTGGTATCCAGTCTATTGGTCTCTGTTTACATCCGACCTGGTCACAAGCATGTTCCACCAGGGACAGATCTGGGGCTCTCGCTGGCCAAGGGAGTACCTCTGCATCACAGACAGTTGATACAAACACTTGCCATTTGTGGTAGAGCGTTGTCCTGTTGAAAAATGGCGCCACGATATTTGAAACAGCAGGGAGCAAGGGAGGGGGCAATGTTGCGTTTTTTCTTTATTTCTCAAATTTTCTTTTTATTCTTTCTTTGCTCTTTTCTCAAATTCTATCAACAGTTCCCCAGATCCGGCGTCTATTTGGAACGGCCGACTTCCCTTAAGTGAGCCAGGGGCCAGAAGTTAGGACCTGTACTGGCAGGACCAGCGTGGCATCTGCGGTAACGACTGCCGGGAGAGCAAGGAGTGTGGAAAGCAGAATTTTACTGCTCTGCAACAGAAATCTGAATAAGCAACCAGTCTCACTCTTAGCGACAACACCGCTGTCCGACGACATTTAAAGCCAGAAAAAAATAACAGTTCGTTGAGCTTTACCATAAAAAAATCAGAAAACATTAATGAGGTTCTGACCTCTATAAACATCAAACAAAGAACAGGCACAGTCGATAAGAAACTAGCATTCGCCGTGAATTCGGGATACAGTAAGCATCTTGCCATGTTTGCATATAGTACCAAAGTTACCAAAAATTAGTAGACACATTAGCTGCCGCTCTAATTACTCCCAAACTACTTAAACTAGAGCGCTCGCATTTAGTTAACTTTAACCAGCTTAGCGTCACTTGTAACTGTGTAACAGCGTCCTAACGACAAATTGTTACTATGCTGATCGGCACTAGCCATAGCTTAAACTAGATCTTCAGTTAGAGAGGACCTAACCCCTTTATAACTAAACGGGCTCTAGACAGACTAATATTAAAACCCGCACTACAGCGGTAGCCATCGTAATAAGCAACGCCTTAGTCTAATTAATCACTACAGGATGAGAACAACACTTTGTCCATGACTTAGCAGCCTAAGACATTAAGACCGCCACTGAAAAAGTGGACCACTGCGGCAACCAACACACGCTCCGTTGTGCCTTGCGTATTACACGGACTCAGCGAATCCTGGCACATCCGTAAAATAAGCGACACAGGTAAATACAGAATATGTTTCACGCAACGACCCACCAAGGAACTCGTATCTTAAAACCACTCGAAATGCATAAGGGCAGTCCTGGGCCACACGCTCATCGCCAGACAAGTAGTACAGAAATCATAATGGGAACACTCAAGACAAAAACAGAGTAAGACAAGGCGGCGACAAAAGTAAGAGCGCCGAGTCTAGTCCAACAACAAAAAGCATCTTAACAGATTAATAAAATACTTTCAGTCAAATTTAATGTTCTGTAACATGGCTCTCGCTAACCACAAGCCGTCGAACAATCCAACAAACTAACCATCCGACGCCCAGTGGTGCCTCCAGTCCTAATTCAGTCAGTCCAGATTGAACACAGAAAAACACTCGAGACTTTTGTGTCGTCCTCTCGTATGACATGGTAAACGTACTTGCTGGTCAATAAACACTAATCGTATCGCACCACTGAGATAAGGAATCAATCAGACTTCGAAAGAATGTAAGAGATCTCAACACAATAGCTAACACAAGACACCAGACAGACCAGCTAGAAGCCACTGAACTTTCACATAGTCGGATTGGCAGAACACTCGACACATGTGTGCTTAATCACGGATCACACGCCGCAGAAGAACCACTCACAATAGAACTGTAACCGACGCCCAGCGGAACGACTCACAATGGAGCTATAACTGATTACCGAACACGTGATCCATGACAGACCAGTAACACATTCGCCAACCAAACTTGCTACAAACCCACACTGATAATAGCTTGTCGGTGTCTGCCACAGGAAACAAACTCTAACCCGGTGTAATAGAACGTGATGTATGCTGTCCAGTACTTTCGCATATCAAATAAGTTACCAAGTAACATGACAGCGGGAGAAACAATCCAGGCGCGAACTGCATATCATCTAACTCGGTGCAGGTTTCCTTGCCGATGACCAACTTGCTACATTAAAGGTGCAATCACTATTATAGGAACCGAACACAAGATGTCTGTCGGATTGCACAAACCAGATGCCAATGTCGCACTGACAGTACCAAGCATCTGGAACAAACTTTCGACGACTGAATCTCAGACATTTCACACAATGTCAGACGTTAATATCCCATTACGAATGGCACGTTACGCTGGAAACTCTGCAAAGCGATCAAACTGATGTCACTAGTCGTGGTGTCTAAGCCCGCCGGCAACACACACGCTCACCGGTGCAAGACATCAGGCCGACAAATGTCAATGACTATCCCTACTCGTAGCCCGCACACAAGAGAAACACAACTCGTATTCCTAATTGCAAACCACGCGCCGTTTGCTAAACCACTCACATTAGAGCCAGTGCTTTGAAACCGCGTGATTCATGGTCGTTAGAAGCACAGTGACACATTACACTGATTGCAAAACCACAGAGACGTCAGCCTGCCGATCACTACAAAACAAACCGGCCATTTGACCATCTTCTTCTGTGCGGATGCACAAACAGTGCTCGAACTCTTACGGGAATCGGCAAAAATCCGAGAGTAATGAGTACAATGGGCAGGGGCACTATGAATATAGTGCGGGACAATAAGTTGGGAATGTGGGTCTCACGGGCGGCGTGCCAGAGATATGTCCCTGCAGTCGAATTATCCTCTGTGTCCTCGGTGGCGCAGATGGATAGAGCGTCTGCCATGTAAACAGGAGATCCCGGGTTAGAGTCGTGGTCGGGGCACACTTTTTTTAACACCCCACCCGTCACTTTTCTGGTTTTGGCGTGTGTTCACCACAGCTAATTGACTAACAGATCAACAGAGAGAGCAAAACTGCCGCAATATCGGATAACGCAAAAAAGTAATAAGGCCCTGTGACTCCTGATTGAACTGCAGTGGCAGTGTTGAAATTAATTGATTCAGAATTGATCACTTTTAATTAAAAAGGGGTGCACATTGATGGTATATTCAGCTATTGAACACCAGATGCAAATGTTAAACATAAAATTAATTAAGAAAGTGACTTGGGATTTCAACTACTTGATTGGAAACAGATGCAGTCGATTAGCACAAATTTATTTTAACTTCCGACCTTCAGTCATCCCATTACAAGACTCTCCTATTCCTATCGACTGACCCAGGTGTAATGCGAAGTGCCAGAAGAATTCCCCAATACACGGCCCATGAAACCCTCGTGGAAACTTTGCCGACGTGATCCAACAAATTAATCAGCCGGAGTGGGTGCAATATCACCGAATTCCGTGTGGTGGGGCGTCGTCGTTGTGAGGACGTCGGCCGGCCTCATGGTGCTGCAAGGCTGTGCTCGTCTGTTCACTTCTAGCTATCTTGCTCAGTACATAGCTGAACCAAAACTTTCTATCTCCAAGCTCAATCGTTCCATTTGCTAAGTCCTAAACTGCAGAGATGCTCACTCTTTCTCAGGCAAGCTGAGTAAAGAACGCCACGTCCGCACACCAGGCAAGCTGGGAATGGAAGACCTCTACGGAGACTTCTCCCAGTCCGCTCTTCGCCTCAGTATCCCCTCTAGCAAAATCACTTACGCCAATTGCAGCGCAAGTCGCGTTAATTATGCGTCGCTTCCCAGCACTGACCAATGCCTGCTCTGGGAAGTGAACAAATTCCCACAAAATTTCCCTTCCTCTCAACTTCTGCTATTTAGTTCCTCCCAGGCCACTCATCAAGGTTAGTGTCTGCACAAAACACCAATTTTTCCAGAATTCTGACGCCCAGGAGAGTACTTCAAATTCCTTGGTCCTACACTGCCATCGGAGGCCGGCATATTTCATTCTGTCGCTCTTCACCTGATTTACTTCAGACTCTGCGGACCGTGAATTCAGCGTGAAATTGCTATAGTCACGAACATGCATATTTTGGCCTCTGTTGACCGCTCCACCGTAGCTTTGCGCGGCTTTCTCGCATGTTTTACTGAAAACAGGACAACGGAAATTTATCAACAGGCATACAAGTTCTCCGTCTGCTTCCCGGTACACCAGCATGGAGTCAACCACCCACTCACTGTCACTCATCTTAAGGCAGCTGGAGGCCGCACCCTGTTACCGCTTTCTCAGAGTTTGAGCCGCCCTAAGTTGCCTATTGTTGCTTCCCTTCGCCGCTCCCCAGCCGGCCACATTCAACTCTGAATACTTCCCTGGGATAAGCTAGCCTCCAGTAAATAGACCCGTTTCCACAAAGTTTTCATATCGTGTGAAATACTTTACATCACCCGACATTAATTAATCCAATACGTCCATACTATACCCTCTACAAGATGCATTGTGCTTTGTCAGTCATTTTTGTTCAGCCCTACTGTTCGCTCAATATGAGTTAGGTGATCTTTAATGACTTCATGTAAGGGGTATAGTTCTTGCCATCTTACATTTTCAACTGTCCTCGTTGACTTATATCAATGTCTGTATACAGCTAGGGGTATTCATTTCATTGTAATTTTATTCTAATGAGGTGCATGGTCACCGATGGTATCTGTCCTTTTGGACATGTCCACTCACCGGCTATTTGACCATCGGATGTGACCGAAAGAAAAGATACCATCTTTATATATATACAAAGTTATTAACATCCGATCGTTTCTTCCGGGTGCTTCACTTTTTTTTTGTCATGCAGTGTGTAAGAGATAGAAAAGGTATATTGAAATATATCAGCACAACAGCATTTAAAATGAATTAGATTTCAATATTTCATGAGCTTTCAGTTACAAACCTATTGATAACAGAGAAATTCTAGCCGAAGCATGTTTGAGAATGACATTATTCACATCGAGGGCTACCCACAAATCTCATCGTTTTCCTGCAGGCACGGACCAATGCGAAGAAAAAATAAAGTGTACAATATTTCTGTGAAGAAAGACTTCCAATAATGTCACAGTCATGCCTCTGGCTTTCAAACTGGCGGTTTAACGCATATGAAAAAGTTGAGCACAAGTTGAGAATCCTACGAGAGTTGTTAGAAGAAATGTTACGTTATTTTTGCGAACCCCTATTTAGCAAAAAACAGGACCGCTATTTTAAGATACTTCAGGAAAAATGTAGAGCGTTATATTTCTCTTAACTACCAGAGCTGAAAGGGAGTTCATAGCGTATACGGAGTCAGTCGTTTGACATTATAGAGTGAAGCAGTAATGGACCGGTTGACAGCGGTGCCAAGCAACGTCACCCTACGCCATGTGGTGGCGTTCGTTCCGGGTGTACTGTGATCTTTCCCTTAACAAATGTGTCGTCAGAAAAGAGATGGATTGTTAGATTGCATTGTGCCTCATGATACTAATTGATCTGAGGTGGGGCAGTCACAAAAGCTGCAGAGGGAGTAAAAATGGTTTTGCTTGGTCGCTAAGATATGATTTGAACAAACTCCGATGAAACCAGGCGCAGAGATTGCTGTAGGAGAGCGACAAGTGTCGAGAAGGCAGACTAGGTTCAAATGCAGTACAATGCGATGAAATGTGTCACAGTGCATAGCAATCGGACTTCATATAACAAACAATTTAGACTGCAGGTTCTAAGAGAACGTGTGCCAGTATGCGTATGATAGCGCGGTGTGGCGCGTAAACATCACATCTAGGAACTTAACGCTTTCCAAACGAATTAAGCTGCTGAAACATATAACAAACATGTACAGACAATTAATGATACTTACGGTATGTCTGCAATAAATAGTAAGTCATTTTAACTCAATATCAAAGTAATTACTCATAATTAACTTAGACATAAATTTGGCGTTCTTACAAGAACCAGACAGAAGAAAGATAGGGAAGAAAATCGGATTCTAAGGAACTTTGTTTGTTTCGTATAAAAGAAGAACGAAATTAATCCATCGACTCTAATACATCGAGGCCAATGATCTCAGAATGGTACTTAATTAAACCATAGCAGTTAATTTATTACAGTACTTGTGGCAGTATGCAGGATTGCATGGTGGAGCCGTACACGTGGGTTTCTTCCTTCCCTAAACGCAGTACGTATACAACAGTATACTTGCAGGGAATATTTTGACAAGCCACTCTTCCGGGAGCTCAGTACGTGTAAGTCAGGAGTCTATAAAAGTTATTCGATACTTTCACATTTTTTGCTCAGCATTCTTGGTGCGTCGGTAGCTTTCATCGCTTTTTTTCCGTGACAATTCCGTTTCGCAACACTTGAAGCATATTACGCGGTACTGAATTCACTAAGATGTTAATTTAGTTGCGCTGTCAAAACAAATTGCAGTTCTATGTTAATACTGGAATACAATATTTCGCATTTTACTAAAGAAATAAGTATTTAAGCTTTGTGATTGCGGTTTATGTAACATCGCGTGATACCCTTATAGAATTGCGCAACTAAGCAATGTTACGAAAACATAACCATCCAGCAGCGAAAAATGAAACTCTTCGAAACGAATTTAACGATTTCTAATATTGTTCAGAGTGAATGCAACAGACATAATGGAAATCCTATTTGCTGAGAAAGTGGCACAGTAGCCGTGTTAGAAAGATTTTACGAAAGCAAGGAGAGGTTCATCACAGATAGAGAGGAATCAAAACCTTAGCTGAAAGATACAAAATAAGCGCAAAGAAAGGAATGCGAGAAATGCCTACCGATCTGCTGCAAACTTTTAAGGAAACGAATTAAAATCGTATATTTTAGCGTTCAGAAATCGCACTGGTATCGAACCGAAGGATGACAGAGAATGTTGAAAAACTGAGTTCGATGGTCTTGTTTTACTGCAGAACTCCCTTATACTGTTTCCAATTTCAATGATCACACGAACGCCAAAATGTCCGCTATAGAGACAAATGGTAGCAGAATCGAAACTAATTTACATTGCTTAATCGTGGGAGGGCATTTGCACCTAATGAGATAACTGTAAGATTTAGAACAGACCATGCGAAGGAATTCCTCCCCTTACACAGTTACTGACTTTTATCGGATGCCGCTGAAGCAATAAAGAATTCCCAGCGCCGCGCGGGATTAGCCGAGCGGTCTAGGGCGCTGCAGTCATGGACTGTGCTGCTGGTCCCGGCGGAGGTTCGATTCCTCCCTCGGGCATGGGTGTGTTTGTCCTTAGGATAATTCAGGTTAAGTAGTGTGTAAGCTTAGGGAGCAGTTAAGTCCCATAAGATTAAAAAAAAAATCCCAGGGACTGGAAAAAGGAGCAGGCCATTCTGGGGTTCAGTAAGGGTTGTTGGATAGATGCTCATATTATGACTATTTGAATTGCGTCATTCTGTTATACAGGGTGTCCGAAAAGTCTTTCCCTGATTACATATATTGATAACTCAGGCTAGAAGTAAGATACAAATGTGAAACTGGCGTCTAATTGTTTACAAACTATCAAAGTTTTTTTCGCACATCAGTAAACTTCCACATGAGCACCCTTGGTAGCACGTAGCACATAGCACATCTAGGCGATATTCTATTTCCGTCCACACATAAGCCAACATCACTGGAGGGATCGAGTCAACGACTGTGGTTATCCGTTGCCGCAGGGTTTCAAGATCTGGTACACGTGTTCGGTAGACCTCGTCCGTGACATAACCACATAAAAATAAGTCTAATGCGGTTATGTCAGGAGAGCGTGGAGGCCAAAGCGTTGGCCCATCACGACCAACCCATCGCCCAGGAAAGGTCATATCGAGATACGCACGGACGTCCAAACGCCAATGAGGCGGTGCACCGTCTTGCTGAAACAAGACATCGGGGTGATACTTAAACAGCTGAGGAACAGCATACATTTGCAATATGTCCAGATACACTGCAGATGTGATGGTAGCCTCAGCGAAGAAGAATGGCCCGATAATTCGATCGTGCAATAGCGCGCACCAAACATTCACCTTTGGACTGCCTCTGGCGGTCCTTTTATGGGGTTATGTCAAGTACGAGGTCTACCGAACATCGTGTACCAGATCTTGAAACCCTGCTGCAACGGATAATCACAGTCGTTGAATCGATCCCTCCAGTGATGTTGGCTAATGTGTGGACAGAAATTGAATATCGCCTAGATGTGCTACGTGCTACCAAGGGTGCTCATGTGGAAGCTTACTGATGTGTGAAAAAAACTTTGATAGTTTGTAAACAATTAGACGCCAGTTTCATATTTGTATCTTACTTCTAGCCTGAGTTATCAATTTATGTAATCAGGGAAAGACTTTTCGGACACCCTGTAGAATTACGGAATGCGATTTATGCTCCCGTATTATGACCTTTTTTGTAGAACGAAAATCTGAGATATAAGCATTAACATGGATCCTGCAAAGAGAACTTGTTAAACTCAACTCAGTACATTTTTTGGTGAGATTCAGAGGACAGTAGATTACGCCACACAGGACAGTACTGTGTTCCTTCACATCCTCAAGGCAGTCGGCACAGTTTCACACTTTTGCTTAATGAACCAAACACGACCGTACGTGATTTCGGACTAGATTTAATCTCCTACAGAAAGAATTCTAGACGTCGTTCTTATCGCGGTGAAACCTACAGCGTAAAATGAGTAGCTGAAGTAAGTTTACGGCGGCGTTAGTGTTCTTAATAGCTCTAGGAAGTGTTACTGTGCCGTTAGTTGTCATGAGACCTGCTGAGGAGCGACACTTAGTACAGGAACTGTCACTTAACACTAGATGTAAATAAATGTAACCCATTGAAAGTGGATAGGGAGGAAACTGTCTTATTGTTAGATTACATTATTGAATATTAATCACTGCAAACAATACAATAGTAGAATACGTATACGTATGAGTAACCATCTGGGGCGATCTTACCCGACAAGACCACGTAAAATTAATTATAACAGAACTAGATCTCGTGCTAAAATTAACTGAAAGAAGACTAAGGAAATCGAGCACAAATGAAGTAGTTTAGAAAATATTTTGTTCAACCGATTCTGGAGTTTTGCTTTGCAATCTGCGACCATTAGCGTGTAGGATTAATAGGAGGGATAACGAACATCCGAACACAAGCGACTCGGTACGTCATGCGTTCACATAGTTAAGCGTGAGAGCTTTGCTCAGATAGCCATCGAAATACATCTCCTTCTAATCTACATCTATACTTCGCAAACCACCATTCGGTGCGTAGCAGAGGGGTTTTCTGAAATAACTGCAGCTTCTTCCTTTTAAATACAACTATGGTCACAACGTTTCTGGACAGATGGCTTTGATCAGTTTATTGATTTAACACAACACTAAAACTTTTTTGGTTTTTTCTGCCAGACAGCAAGTAAAATTTTACTTTCGGAGTCATCGAAAGCTTCACGCATGGCGCTCCTTACGCTAATTTTGGCTGCTTTCAGTTTTTGTCTTTCAGGCTTTCGTTACATTTAAATCTGAAATGAAGCTCTTTGCTTTCGGAGCAGCTTTCTAACAAAGCTATCGAACCCATCCGCGAAAAACTACTGTGGCAGATGCTGCAACAGGTCGTATGTATCACGGAAATATTTACTGCTACTCCGGAAGGGCTCGTTCCATGAAGAACTAGGGGACATGTAGAAAATTCCTGATGCCATTAGGACGCACCTGAAGGTAAGGAAGAGTCTGTATGCTGAAATATCGTGGAGAACTTAAATCATCCGGCGGACACGCGACTCTTCTACCAGAAACATTGACTTGTCCCATGTGCAGCACACGAAACGACCGTGATGGAAACGACAGAAATCAGAAATAATGCTGAGACTTACTAATAGACATTTCTCCAACGCACAATTTACGAGTAAAACAAGAAAAATAGCCGGTGGTAGTAATGGTAGTACAACCCTCTGCCGTAAAGTAGTTTGCGAAGTATAGCTGTACAATGGAAGCCAGAAAGAAAAAAAAAAAAAACAATCTTGAGACTAAAACTTCTTGATGGATTAAAACCATTATCATGGTAGGGAGTAAACCTTGGGTCGGATTTTAATTTAAAAGGAGTTTTCGTTATAGCAGACACTCGGCTGCAGAGGGAGAGACTGAGTTTAACGAAGCACATTAATTTCTCTCCGACTTTCTCTTTGAAATTTGATCAGAGTATCAACGTTCGTTACAAGTTTAAAGTATTGCAACAGTGAAGTTCCATCTACACCAACTTTAGTAGTACTCACAGTTTTCTCTGTATTTGAACATATGTCGACTATTTGGCCAGCTAATGCAAAATAGTCAAAATAGAGTTTATTTAGGTCTGCAGTCAGGTTTTCCCTGCTGAGGGTGTCACAGTGGTGATGAAGCCTGTAAAAGACTACACAGTGTAAAATCTTTCCAGGGTAAAATAAGTCTGCTTAGCACTGGCAAAAAAAACTTAGTCCACCGTTGATGTAATACCACACACCACACATACGTTGCGAGAGGGCAGTGAATCAATATTCAGTTCAGATAAGAGGAGACAGTCGCCAACATAATGGGCGGATATCTTGTGGTAGTTCTCTTTGTGCCTCATCCTCTGGGGAGAAATTGAGTGGCCGGAGTAGTGGCGACCTCAAAAGAAAGGACCGCCGCCATCTGACGTCACAGCCTCTATAAGCTGTATTGATTCGGGCACCGCCTTCAGCGTCGACAAAGGGTGTATCCTTATCAGATATTTTTCGCCTAACCCTGAGAAGGCGAGCCAGGGAACCAGTGCAGTCCTGTTGCGGGATCTGTAGCCGGCAAAGGCATACGGCGCGGAAGACGATAAAGCTGTGAATTAGTGTTGTCGAGATGCGCACTGGTTTCTGATTTGAGACTCCCGTAGCTACATTTTCCCTATATTTCCTCATCACTTCAGCTGAATGACGGTACTGTTCCTATATAGAGGACGCGTCGAAATTCATCCCCATTCTTGCTTAGGTAATTCACTGTATCTGGTGACCTCGATAAACTGCGTTAAGTCAACATTCATTCCTTTCCAAATGACAAAGGAACAAATTTGGTACTCGCCTTTCATTTCCACGAAAGAGGGTTGTGACATGCATTCGACCGCCGTTTAGTGTCTCCCTAAGCTAATCCATACAGTTTAAAGAGTTGTTTCTGTAACAACATTATCACGGTTGACTTCGCACATCCGTGACAAAACTCAAATATTTCACCTTTTATAGCGACATCGAGGTAAATGAAAAAGAAAAAATGAATATTTAACTACTCCTTTGTGGAACAAAACTCTTTGAGTACGATCAAGTGAAACAGGACAGAACAAGACTGGCAGGCCATGAGTGTGTAATAAATAGCATATGCTATAGTGTTAACATGATGTAGGCCTTCCTCCGACGCATTCATGCCATCGACTCTTCTGGAAATACTTTTCGGTCAAATCGAGCTAGGCGTGTGCAGTTAACTTTAGTTCCTTCTACAGTAAGGCTGACGGTTGTAGATAACTTATTTTTCTTTTGAGCAATAAAATCACGAAATGATAAGAGCACGTTGATAAACTTATTTTTCCTGGATCAAGTCAGGAGGATGTGTGTCGTATAGTCGCTTGTGTTCCTCTTCACCATCTGGAGATTGTGCTGATGACACACGGAACGTCACTTACACCCGTGCAAGTGTCCTCCACCACGCGGCCTTTATAACATGCGAGCGGGTGCACTCCACGGTCGCCTCCTGACTAGTCCCAATGTGCTGGCATTGTCCTGCGAACCTTTATATTTTAATGTGGAAAGTTACGCTTTCAATAAAGTTGAAGTAAAACTTAAGATTACATTTTGAATAAAATCATTTTGCGCACTAGGTCGCGTCATTATGAAACACTAAAACTACTATACAACCGACGTTTCGACCTTGTTTGCATCGGTCCTCTTCGGGGCGACTAACCTGCAGCACCGCTGCAAACACGGTCAAAATGTTGGTTGTATCGTATAGTAGTTTTAACGCCAAAAATTACTTTGTTCAATTATACTATGTGCATGGAATCATATGAATTTCTCTAAAGATTAAAATTCCCCCCCCCCCTCCCCCCCAATCGAAACTGCATCATACAAGGTATGAAAGCCACAGTAGCGGAACATAAAAAAAACAAATTTAACGTGGCCGATGCATATTCTCTCCATTAGAACTAGCTTATGCAGTTATGTTGCGCAGTATCGTGTTTCCTTCCATACCTGTCTTGACGAAAAGCACGAGCTACGTCATTGCCTTCACATCGCATGTGTTCCATATTAATCGTGACTATCTGCTAAAGTGAAATACAAAGTGTAGTTACTGTAGTATGTTAACTGTCGCCGTGACCTAGCATTCTGAAAAAAAGTCCAGAACTGCTAAGACCTTTTACATTTTCATTTATTAAACAAGCACATTGCGTAGTAACTATTATTCCATGGAAGACTAGACAGCGTCTGCGCACTTCTGTTATCGCTTTTCTTTTTATGGAGCCTACTTTTATCAGCGAGGTCATTAGAGACTTGTCAGTAGTTTAGTTTCCACGAGAACAAGGAAACGCCTGCGTGGATCTGTGTTAAAGCGACGATAAATTTACACAACTGCGCAAAAAACTGCGAATGAATCTTCAGGAAACATACACATTCACACCACTTAATACCACTGGTGATATGCTATTGTCTCGAATAAGAATTACACACTTTTGTCTTAATACTACGAATGCTAGAAAGAGAGTGAGTGAATCTGGTTCCGTCGAATAAGCGTATCTGAACAGATCCAAATGACACGCATTGTCAAAGATACCGAAATTTGGTACGTCAGCGGATCATCAAATAAGCTCTAGCATTTTTAACTGGATAAAGCTGTTGAGAGTATTGTGCGGTGCATTGGATGTGTACTAAAACGACCAAAGTAGCAGTGAAACATGGGATACAGTGGATTCACATTCACATAACTGTAACATCATCAGAGACATCCTTTGTTGTGACTGCTAGTCTATCTTTCCAGTCTGTCAATATATGTTCACAGTTCAATACCCTAAGATTTCTTATGAGGAAAAACTTTATATTCTCACTAAGAATTTTGCTGATATTCTGCAAGGGCAGAATTATGCCTTTAAGCTGACGACACCACCACCACCACCATCTTGATTCAAACTGTACCTGACATCAGCTTCTCAGCATATCCCGTGTTACTGAAGGGACGCAAACTCTGGATTTTTGATAATCACGGTTTGTGAGATCGCCTATATTTTTTTAGAGACGCCACTGGGAATATACTACCATGGGACTATGCCTCTACCGAAGTGGGATGAAATTACAGGTGGTGGATAAATACATGAAAAACTAAACTCCGCCCCATGAAGGTCCAATTGTACAGACCGGCCACCGTGTCATCCTCAGCGCACAGGCGTCACTGGATGCAGATAAGGAGGGGCATGTGGTGAGCACACCACTCTTTCAGCCATATGCCAGTTTTCGAGACCGGAGCCGCTACTTCTCAATCAAGTAGCTCCTCAGTTTTCCTCACAAGGGCTGAGTACACCCCGCTTGCCAACAGGGCTCGGCAGATCGGATGATCACCCAAGTGGTAGCCCAGCCTGACAGCGCTAAACTTCGGTGGTCTGACGAGAACCGGTATTACCACTGCGGCAAGACATGGAAACACCAGTAACCTATTACAATGCCTAATATGGTGTAGGAAACCTGATGGAATGCAAAAGAGCTTCCAGTCGCCTCGGAACGGATAACAATAGTCCCCGCATGATTTTCTACGGAATATTAGACCAAATTCCAGAAAAATAGTGGGAACTTCAGGTAACGAGATACTTTTCTTGAGGGGGGGGGGGGGGGCGGGGGGAAGTTGATAGCCATCATGTATCCTTCTCTTCAAAATCGGTCACATGGACTTAATAACACTGAGATCTGGTGACCGTGGCTGCCAGATTAGACGCGACAGTTCATCCTCGTGTTCACAAAAACAGTCCTGGGTGCTTCGTGCTGTGCGAACAGTGTCGCCGTCGTCTTGGAACACGGCATCACCGTTAAGCAACAAACATTGTACCATGGGATGGGCCTGATTAGCCAAAATGGTCGCATGATCGTGGCCAGTATGCGCCCTTGCAGCTTAACCATGGGGCCCGCCGGTTACCATGATATGGCTGCCCAAATCATCAGCGTCCCCCCATCATTTTCCACTCTTGGAACCATAAACTCACCAAGAAGTTGGAGACAATGTGAAATAAGACTCATACAACGACCTGACTCTTTCACTGCTGAATTTTATGGCACTGGCACCACATTTTCCACGCGCATATGCATCACTGCCGAATGTTTTTGGAATTACTGTTTGTCCTGCTATTCCCGCTTATGAAGTTCCCTTCGTGGTTTTCGGTGCTGACGGAGTTTCCAAGTGCGACTTTCAGTTATGCATAACTCTCGCAGTTGTCAACCCCTTGTTTTTCGCCAAAGTCCTCTTCAATGCCCGTCTGTCACGATCACTCAACACACATTTTCGTCCGCGTTGTGATTTACCGGACGATGTTTTTCTATGCATACGGTATAAATCTTCGCCACTTGTAACAAGAGCCACATCGGTTACCTCGGTTACGGAAGTACGCACCATACGAGCGCCAATAATTTACCCCCTTTCGAATTCACTTAGCTCCGACGTAATGCACTCACTGCGACACAGAACACTGTTTTGGCCAAGACTGACATTTTCAACGCGTTGAGGATATTGTAGAGTTGTCATGTGGTGTTAAATCCAATAGTCAACCTACAGGGTTGGCTAACATCTGCATTTATAATTTTAACCAGCATGGTCGGGAGGTAACAGCGATCTCTTGCGGTAGATGATCGATTGCAAAAATCATTAAGGATCGCAGGATATCTCATTTATTAAAATGACCGGTTGCGTGACGTTTAAACGGCCATCTTCAGAGTAGGAGTACTGTGAGGATATGAAAGTGCTTATTAATTAGGGAAGTCAGTGCTGCATTCATGTCCAAACGTGCATATCTCGCGGTGTTCCCATATTTTTGTGCAGCCACTGTATGTTCTTCAGAGGTGTCACACACTACCTTTCTTTCAGAACTTCACGAGATATATATATATAATTTCCAGACTAACGTAACTAACATTTCTTACAGTACTTAGTAGTACTCTGGTCTGGCTGTTTTCCTTTTTTTCCATTCTTACAAAAGGCGCTTTTGAAGATCACAGTAGCAAAAACCGACCCCTTTCCTCTGTGTTCTACAGATTTGAATTTTTAGATCCAGAGAAGTTCTCGCAAATTGTTTAGTTTGAGCTTTCAGCCAATCTGCAATAATGCTATAGGTTCTTTGGCTTTTGCATGTGTGATGGGCTTTCCCAGTGGTCTTTTCTCTTGTTCTGCTTAATGTTATCGTCGCCCAAGTTCTGCTTCCGGGCACGGCCTCTCTTTACTACGCTCTCTTTACTAACACTGTTAAGTGTTTCCACTGCCTTCAACAAGACCCCCTGGATATTCAAAAGCGCTTTCTAGAGTATTCTGCAAGATATGAGACAAAGGAAACATTCCAGCTCCCAAGCTGAACAGACGCATCGTGTGCGAAATTCTACCGAACACCTGCCACTCATCTCCTTACCAAGAAATTAGGTACCTGCCGCGGAAAGCCAACACACAGGATGCCCTTTATTAGAAATGCAGACATAAACCGTAACCGGCACCCTCTAAAAAAACACAGAAGTTAAAAGTCCACTGTTTTTACTGTCGCACTGTGTGGCTGCTGTAACAGCACACCGCGTGGTTAGCAACTACCAGAGACGAGCTCCGCACAGACCGGCATTGGCGAGACCTCACGCCGTGGCCGCTGACTGCGCCAATCTATATGGAAAGGCGCCTTGTCGCTCTCATTAGCACCCTCTGCTCGGGTCACTGACACCTCTGAAAGAGACTCACGGTCGATGGGGTCCGGGCGACGCACTGGCAATGGTTAACGGCAATTCCTGACACGTCGCGTGTCTGGATGTGAAATGTTAAAGCGAAACATATCACTACCAGATGCTTTCGCGTAATGCCTAAATGACTTTCTTCGCTCTTCGTCGTTGGTGCGGTCCTGACTTCAGTATACTTCATTGTGACTGTATTCTCTGCTTCTGTTCTGTCGGCATCACTAACGAAGATCACAATTCAGTTTTAAAGTTGCAATGAAGAGACTGCTAATTAACGGCCGAGAACAAGCGGCGTTTGATGACTCGTTTAGCTTCCGGTTTTTATTTGCTGACAAGTCACTGGTTTTGCGCGCTGATTAAATGAGTAACGAGCGTAGCCTGTAGCAATGTAGATAACTCTTTCTCTGTACATGTCGCACATTTCTCACTTATACACTGTCTATACACATTAACGTGACCACCGTCTATGTTCGAAGTCGACGTGCAGCAGCCACTCACAGGCGGCACGTGGCAGGAGCAGCGGTATATACAGGGTGTTACAAAAAGGTATGGCCAAACTTTCAGCAAACATTCCTCACACACAAAGAAAGAAAATATGTTATGTGGACAAATGTCCGGAAACACTTACTTTCCATGTTAGAGCTCATTTTATTACTTCTCTTCAAATCACATTAATCATGGAATGGAAACACACAGCAAAAGAACGTACCAGCGTGACTTCAAACACTTTGTTACAGGAAATGTTCAAAATGTCCTCCGTTAGCGAGGATACATGCACCCACCCTCCGTCGCATGGAATCACAGATGCGCTGATGCAGCCCTGGAGAATGGCGTATTGTATCACAGCCGTCCACAATACGAGCACGAAGAGTCTCTACATTTGGTGCCGGGGTTGCGTAGACAAGAGCTTTCAAATGCCCCCATAAATGAAAGTCAAGAGGGTTGAGGTCAGGAGAGCGTGGAGGCTATGGAATTGGTCCGCCTCTACCAATCCATCGGTCACGGAATCTGTTGTTGAGAAGCGTACGAACACTTCGACGGAAATGTGCAGCAGCTCCATCGTGCATGAACCACATGTTTCGTACTTCTAAAGGCACATGTTCTAGCAGCACAGGTAGAGTATCCCGTACGAAATCATGATAACGTTCTCCATTGAGCGTAGGTGGAAGAACATGGGGCCGAAGCAAGACATCACCAACAATGCTTGCCCAAACGTTCACAGAAAATCTGTGTTGATGACGTGATTGCACAATTGCGTGCGGATTCTCGTCAGCCCACACATGTTGATTGTGAAAATTTACAATTTGATCACATTGGAATGAAGCCTCATCCGTAAAGAGAACATTTTCACTGAAATGAGGATTGACACATTGTTGGATGAACCATTCGCAGAAGTGTACCCTTGGAGGCCAATCAGTTGCTGATAGTGCCTGCACACGCTGTACAAGGTATGGAAACAACTGGTTCTCCCGTAGCACTCTCCAAACAGTGACGTGGTCAACGTTACCTTGTACAGCAGCAACTTCTCTGACGCTGACACTAGGGTTATCGTCAACTGCACGAAGAATTGCCTCGTCCATTGCAGGTGTCATCGTCGTTCTAGGTCTTCCCCAGTCGCGAGTCATAGGCTGGATTGTCCGTGCTCCCTAAGACGCCGATCAATTGCTTCGAACGTCTTCCTGCCGGGACACCTTTGTTCTGGAAATCTGTCTCGATACAAACGTACCGCGCCACGGCTATTGCCCCGTGCTAATCCATACATCAAATGGGTATCTGCCAACTCCGCATTTGTAAACATTGCACTGACTGCAGAACCACGTTCGTGATGAACACTAACTTGTTGAAGCTACGAACTGATGTGCTTCATGCTAGTACCGTAGAGCAATGAGTCGCACGTCAACACAAGCACCGAAGTCAACATTATCTTCCTTCAATTGGGCCAACTGGCGGTGAATCGAGGAAGTACAGTACACACTGACGAAACTAAAATGAGCTCTAACATGGAAATTAAGCGTTTACGGACACATGTCCACATAACATATTTTCTTTGTTTGTGAGGAATGGTTCCTGAAAGTTTGGCCGTACCTTTTTGTAACACCCTGTATATATATGCTGAGACAGCTAAGTCATAACGCCCCTCGTATCTCCCCAACCGGAATAGATACAAAGATGCCGTTTGGACAGCGAATTGCAGGGACAGGGGCTAGTTGAATACATCACATTTCATGTTTGTACTATCTTTATTACAGAGATATGAGGCTATCTTTGGATTTTTTTAAAATGGAACCCTATGTTAAAATTTAGCGTAACATGATGGGCTTAAAAAGACGGTTTCAAATATGTGTATATCATAATATTTAGGCGAATAGTTTTTGAGACACAGGTATGTTCTCGTATCGTGTTCGTCCTTCGAAGCGACGTTGTCCAATGCGGCCTTTCCTGTAGTGTAGAGTACATGGTAAACGCCGCGAGTCCGTTCTTACACAAACACTCCCATTTATCCGACAGTAGTAATACACACTGCAATATTTTGCGCAAAAATTAATTGATGATGTCGCGCAGATATTATTCAGTTATTTGACAACTGTGATACCAAAATAGTAGACAACATACAGTATTAAAATACTACAAGATGTTAATACAGTTTAAGTAACAGAAGTACAAATGTAAATGAGGACGCCCTTATTGCTCACAATTATTTCGTACGTATTTGTTTGTTATTTGAAAGTATTTACTATTGATCACAATGCGGAGCAAATACACACCAAGATGCAAAAAACATACTGTACATGATACAAAACTTTACTGAAGCATGTGCTCAAAATGCTTCCCCTCTGCTGCAATGCATATTTGTAGTCGCCGTTCGAATGATTTGTGAACGGCTGCGAGGGTGTCACATGAAATATCAGCTCATCGTTCGATGATACGATGATACGTTGCTTCATATCGTCTGGCGTAGTTGGTATTTGTGCATACACTTTGCTTGATTGCTCCCCACAGAAAAGAATCAATAAAGGTCAAATCAGGAGACCGGGCTTGCCACTTCACTTCAGCACGTCATCCTATCCAACAATCCGGGAACTTTTAACAGCTCTGTAGCCACACGGGAAGAGTGAGCAGGACAGCCGTCATGTTGGAACCACATGCACTGACGCGTGATTAGTGGTACCTCTTCCAGCAAAATGGGCAGAATGTTTCGCAGGAACTGTGCATAGTTATTGCCATTTAGTATACCCGAAATTACGTACGGCCCCACAATGGCATATCCGACGATGCCGCACCACACGTTAACACTCCACGGTTGCTGATGCTGTACCTGTCGAAGACAATGAGGGTTCCCTGTTGACCAGTAATACATATTATACAAATTCATATAACCACGGTTGGAGAAAGTCGCTTCATCAGTATAAAGCACCCGTTGAAAAAATGTTGGATCATCTTGTAGGTGCTGCAGAGCCGCTCGAATCCACACCGGAGAGTGCTTTATGTATTGAAAGGTGAAACGGGTGAAATCTATGCCAGTGCAATATGCGTAGAACACTTCTCTGACTTATACCACATTCCGAGGCGATGCGTCGCGACGAAACAGTAGGGTCGTTATGCGCCAACGCTAGAACGCCCTCTTCATGTACCTCGCCAGTTGCAGTTTTTTCTGCCTTGTCCTCTATATGGGGTTTCGTGATCCCGATTCAAGTAGTTTCTTGCAAATAGGTGCAAGAAGCTGGCGCGTAGGACGCTCACGATCAGGATACATCCCTCCATATCGCTTTATTGCTCTAACAGCATTTCTTCCGCTTTCACCATACACTACAAGCATATCTAACTTTTCTTCGGGGTCGTGCGTCACCTTGCGGCGTTATCGAGAAGCAGGAAAACAACGCCTTCCCTGTTAAGTTCCTCAATGGTCAACGGGAAAGGTCGCATTGGACAACGCCGCTTCGAAGGACGAATACGATACGGGAACATGGGTGTCTCAAAAACTATTCGCCTAAATATTAGAATATACACATATTTGAAACCGTCTTTTTAAGCCCATCATGTTACGCTAAAATTTAACATAGGGTTCCATTTAAATAACCCAAAGATGGTCTCATATCTCTGTAATAAAAAAATAGCACAAACATGAAATGTCATCTACATGACTACTCTGCAATTCACATTCAAGTGCTTGGCAGAGGGTTCATCGAACCACAATCATACCATCTCTCTACCATTCCACTCCCGAACAGTGCGTGGGAAAAACGAACACCTAAACCTTTCTGTTCGAGCTCTGATTTCTCTTATTTTATTTTGATGATCATTCCTACCTATGTAGGTTGGGCTCAACAAAATATTTTCGCATTCGGAAGAGAAAGTTGGTGACTGAAATTTCGTTAATAGATCTCGCCGCGACGAAAAACGTCTTTGCTTTAATGACTTCCATCCCAACTCGCGTATCATATCTGCCACACTCTCTCCCCTATTACGTGATAATACAAAACGAGCTGCCCTTTTTTGCACCCTCTCGATGTCCTCCGTCAATCCCACCAGGTAAGGATCCCACACCGCGCAGCAATATTCCAACAGAGGACGAACGAGTGTAGTGTAAGCTGTCTCTTTAGTGGACTTGCTGCATCTTCTAAGTGTCTTGCCAATGAAACGCAACCTTTGGCTCGCCTTCCCAACAATATTATCTATGTGGTCTTTCGAACTGAAGTTGTAATTTTAACACCCAGGTACTTAGTTGACAGCCTTGAGAATTGTACTATTTATAGAGTAATCGAATGCCAGCGGATTTCTTTTGGAACTCATGTGGATCACCTCACACTTTTCGTTATTTAGCGTCAACTGCCACCTGACACACCCTACAGCAATCTTTTCTAAATCGCTTTGCAACTGATACTGGTCTTCGGATGACCTTACTAGACGGTAAATTACAGCATCATCTGCGAACAACCTAAGAGAGCTGCTCAGATTCTCACCCAGGTCATTTATATAGATCAGGAACAGCAGAGGTCCTAGGACGCTTCCCTGGGGAACATCTGATATCACTTCAGTTTTACTCGATGATTTTCCATCTGTTACTACGAACTGCGACCTCCCTGACAGGAAATCACGAATCCAGTCGCACAACTGAGACGATACCCCATAGGTCCGCAGCTTGATTAGAAGTCGCTTGTGACGAACGGTGTCAAAAGCTTTCCGGAAATCTAGAAATACGGAATCAACTTGAGATCCCCTGTCGATAGCGGCCATTACTTCGTGCGAATAAAGAGCTAGCTGCGTTGCACAAGAACGATGTTTACTGAAACCATGGTGATTACGTATCAATAGATCGTTCCCTTCGAGGTGATTCATAATGTTTGAATACAGTACATGCTCCAAACCCCTACTGCAAACCGACGTCAATGATATAGGTCTGTAGTTCGATGGATTACTCCTACTACCCTTCTTAAAAACTGGTGCGACCTGCGCAATTTTCCAATCTGCAGGTACAGATCTATCGGTGAGCGAGCGGTTGTATATGATTGCTAAGTAGGGAGCTATTGTATCAGCGTAATCTGAAAGGATGTATTCAAGTAGCTCCTGTCCCTGCAACTCGCTGTCCAAACGGCATCTTTGTATCTATTTCGGTTGGGGAGATACAAGGAGTGTTATGACTGGGGGACGAGGAAAACAGTGGAGTAGCTGCAATGCTGAAATGGAGCAATTTATCTGACGTCCCAATCGTCATGGTCATTGCCTTTCGGGACAAGGATGGAAGCATTTCCGAAACATCTAAGACCGTAAACTGTTCGCGTGCTGACGTGGTTAAATTATACCAGTATCGTGCACGACAAAACGGCGCTATCCGAAACTGGCACCGAGGCAACTGTGGTGTACCACGGGCAATAGAGGACGGGGCTGAACGACGGCTACGGAAATGCCTACCGGTGAATAGACGTGCAGCTGTTGACCGACTGACCGCCCAGATCGACCAAGGGGCTAACGACAGTGTCTTCACAATGAACGACAGTCTCTTCACAATGACCGTCCATCGAATGTGACTGCGCATGGGCCTCGGCAGCAGGCGCCTGGTTCATGCACTGACTACTGTTCATCGCGACGAAGGCTGGAATTTGCACGTCAAAACGGCTACAGGGCGCCCACTGAGTGGCGATAGGTAGCCTCTTTAGATGATTCACGGTTTATACTGCATCGGACGGATGACTGTTGACGTGCACGGCGTAAGAGCATCTGAAAGGAAACAACCCTGCAACAATCGTCGGAAGGTTCCAGGCCGGGCCGGCCGCGGTGGCCGAGCGGTTTCAGGCGCGTTAGTCCGGAACCGCGCGACTGCTGCTGTCGCAGGTTCGAATCCTGCCTCGGGCATGGATGTGTGTGTTGTCCTTAGGCTAGTTAGGTTTAAGTAGTTATAAGTTCTAGGGGACTGATGACCTCAGATGTTAAGTCCCATAGTGCTCAGAGACATTTGAACCATTTTGATCCAAGCCGGAGGTTGGAGCATTATGGTCTGCGGAATGTTTTCCTGGCATTCCCTGAATGATCTCGTGATTTTGAAAGGCACTCTGAATCAAAACAAGTATGCATCTCAACTCTACACAGCTGGCAGGGTACATGCGTTTTCGAAGAGCACCAGCAACAGTTTTCCATACTCACCTGGCAACCAAACTCCGCGTGTTTAAACGTAATCAAAAATCTGTGAGACCACTTCAGTCGGGCTGTACGCGTTATGACGCCTCAACCAAAAAACCTAGAGCAGTTGGCCACGGTACTGGAGTCAACATGGCTCCACATGCCTGCCTGTACTTTCCAGAACCTCCATTGACTCTCATCCTGTATGTCTTGCAGCGGTCCGCAATGGAAAATGTTGTTCTTTAGGTTTCTGACAGGAAACCACCTTGGCTACTGGACAGTGTATGTTACTTGACGATATTAAATCCGGCCTGTTGACATTGTCACAGGAGACTTTCTTCCTGCGTGTTCTAATCGTTGCCAAGTCGTCCTTGTTGCCAGAAGGTGTTCCTTTGTTTGCCGAACGCAAGTTAATTGCAATGGGGCATATCAGAGGAGTTAGTCACGTACTGTAACACATCACATCAAGAGATCTAGTGAATCGTGGGAATGTCTTTTACACGGCTTCCGATGCGCACTATGTACCACAGCTTTGCGCAATAACCCGCGTGTTTGTCAGTAAGAATCGGCGTTAATGGGTGTAGCTTTTGGCATAAACTCGACGTAAACAACTCCTCTGAAGGATAATAAATGCTCTGTTGACGCTGCAACTAGAAACTTCCAGTGGTGCGTGTGTGTGTGTGTGTGTGTGTGTTTTCTAGGGAATGCACTTAAGTCAATGATTTATTTTCTTTGTGCGATTAGACAATTTTTGCCCCAATAATGGTTCAGAAATTACCAACAGTGATACTTAATTCTTGTGCAAATTACAAAAAAATTAGTCTTTCATCGTTCCACGCCTTTGCACACTCTTTTTTTTTTACTTACTTGGTATTATTTAGCAGCATTAGTTTTCTAGCGGCCAATCTGTATTTTGAACGAGTCTGTGCATAGGGATCAAGTACTGTCGACATTTTCGCGACGTATCCCATCTAGACAGACGCAGCGCACAAAAAAATCCCCATGTGCTCAACTTGAAGTTAGTGGGGATTGGCGAAACGTTCGCCTAGATCGGCGGCGTAGCAGCTAACAGTAGTTCTGGACTGTCTGACATCCCAGCCTCGAAATGGATCTACTCTCCTCGATGACCTCCTCCGCCTAACCAAGGAACGCTTAACTTACCAGACCACACATTTTTAGATCAGGCAAACAATGTTATGAAAGCCTTTCCTTTAACGATTACGCTCCATTCTTCTTCCATTTAACTAGACTTCATGATGTGACTTAACATCAAAGCCAGTACGTTAACAGCATGTCTGCGATCGTAGATTCTGAGTGAATAGGTAAATAAAGTTGTTTTTGGTGTGTAGTCAGGGATAGTCATCGACTCTGCACAAATGTTCGGCATTGAGACTTGGCGCCATTTGCAGCTGACTGCTTGACATTTATACTCTAGACGACTAACCCACCTGCAGCGGTTGAACAACCGACATTTAAATGAAAATAGAATATTCCTCATGTAATTATCCAGTGTCACGCATATTCTCATAGTTTAGTGTCAGTGACATGACTTCTTGCATACGTGGAATGAAATGAAATGTTTTTGATTCTAAGAACAGAAAAAAATTGCTGAAACATACGAATAACTTAAAGTAGCTTCAAAAATGAATTGGAAGTAAGGAATGTGGAAAATTGAGAGAGAAAAAGATATGTTAAAAAGAGCGTTATGACTAGACTGAAACTGATAACGGTTTGTATTTAACTTTTATGCAGGATTGACAATGTACGAAGTGTTTTGCATCCATTGCACGTGCAATTGCTCATGTACTCGTTGACTGGTTCTCTTTAACGTGATGCTTCTTCCAATTCGGGTGTGCGGCGTATCCTTGGAGCACCGCAGTCACGCCTGGTAACGGTGAAGGTACCCCCTCTCGAAGCCGTCGTGTAACTGTGGCGAAAACGGTGTGCGATGGAGCTGGACGCTGTAGATAACGATCTTCATAAAGGCGGTGATCACCTCTTTCTTAACCTTGTGCTTCGCCAAACAGAAGGATCATGTAGGTGTTTGCGGCAAACGTGTACTCAGACATGTTGCTCTAACACTCAGACACGTGAGGCTCGTACCAGGTCAGAAAGGCAGGACTGACGTCAAATGACATTAGCCAATTCGACGTAAGCAGCCCGCCCCCCACCACTGCTACTCTGGGCATACCTGCCTACCAAGCATGTTTTCAAACGGCTACAGCACGGAAGCGGTACGTTTCCCGACATGGGTTCCAGTTTAAAATATAGTCTACTCAGTCGCCTCTATCAGCCCTAGAAGTTTATAAGGGAAATTTTAGAGCACACTGTTTTAAAGGGTTGAAATAAATAGAGCAAGAATACCGGTTCTAAGATTGGTGGGAGTGTTCCTTTCACTGAAACTGAGTCACACGAAAACTATTACGTTGAATGGTCTGGCTACGTATTGCTAAATCTGGATTAAAGACAAAACCAAAATCTGGAGCAAAGACGAAAAAAGCTATGCGTTACATTATATCCCGAGAAAGATGGCAGTAACGGCAAAATGCTGAAGGCGGAAGAGGATTTTATCGGTGATTCAAATGCTTCTGTAATCCAGCAAGGCACTAATGCAAGAGCTAGGTGGGCAGTGGAGCGACTGGAAAAAGTAGGAACTGGAAGAATTTAAAATTAGGTGCTACAGATGGACCATAACAATAATATGGTCGGCTGAAGAAGTACCTAAACAGAGACAAATAGAGACGTCTGTGGTAAACCCTTACCAAAAACGGCAGTACATTGGTACGGCGAGTTCTAACTGTAATAGATACGAGAAATTTGATGCTGTAAAGAGCAGGAGACTAAGAAATAGTAAAGGCACTGCGAGAAGTGCAACAGACTGCCAACCTCTGCGGCTTGCTGTATCCTAAAGTGACGATCGAGTCTTGTTATTCTCTCCTCGGACATGGGTTGTTGCTATTAAATGTGTCGTTGCTTTGTGTGTAATCTCGCTAGTTCGCTGAAACAATAACAGAAACGATCATATACGTGCTGTAAATGTGGAACGACTGAGTCTTAAAGTACAAAAAGTGGTACTGACTAAGGGGGGTGAAAGATGATTTCAAAAGGAAAAAAGTTAACATATATTCGGGTAAACAGAATCTCATGTACTTGGATCTATGCATATGTGGTATCATAGGCTCAAATGGATATGGAATCTGGTTGGCAGCATAGAGGGGATCCTTGTCTGTCAGGATATGCAGACAACTAATCCTATTAGCTTCCATGAAACAGGAGAATACCTTCGATAAATAACGCACTGTAATCAACTTACGTGTCAAATCATATTTGAACTGAAGCCTATTAAAGCTGCTTATGTGAAGACGGAGCGCAAATCAAATGCGTGCGATCGTTGCCGTGAACGAAAAGTGTGTGACGCGCAATTTTTTTACTCGAGCAGCAACTCGAAGTGGTACAGTCACCTTAGATCTTTGGCTGGCGACAGCAGCGGTTTACATTTAATAATGCGAATCCAGAAAGAGAGAAGAAATTTCGATGTTTATTCACACATGTGTACAGAAAGCGTTCTGTCTCCGCCTGGACTTCTGTGACGTTACAGGGGCTGGTACAGGGCCTTTCATTTAAGGATTCGAAAGTTTAGCGACTTACAAATGCCTCTGGATTCAGTGCCTCAAATCGATTTATTATTTCGTTACTTCACAAAAATAACAAGTGTGATACTTTCCGCTGCAACTTAGTACCGCATTTCTACCACCGGGACTGAGCAAGATAGTGAATGCCTCAGACACGGATGATGGTTGTTCTGCCATCTAGGGAGTGCTCAGCAGGCGTTCCAGATAATCACGGCCCTCAGCGCAGCAGCCGCGCGAAACAGAGGTGGACTCTGCTTGCGGACCATGTTGAGCGTGGGCGCCGCGCCAGAAGAATTTGCTGCACTGCACCACTGCCTCTGCCTGCGTGCCAGATAGCGTACGCCCCGCCCTGCCCCGCCCCGCTGCATACACGACCGCTGTGTGTCGGTACGTCGTGCAGCCCACGTCGAAACTAAAAGAGGCGCAGGTTCTAAAAGGGCAAGACATTGTCATGGAAACTGCTTGCTTATGAACCGGCAGTTTCCCGCTTTATATCCAGATGGGCTACACAGTTGAACAGTCAAATGACCCAAATGCAATAATATTTTGACTGTGCGTATTTCAATACGCTCCCAGGTAAGGGGTTTCAGGACCTATCTCCATAACGTGTTGTTCCGAACTGCCTTTTTTTGGAGGTGTCTGTTTCCAAAAAATAACAACGTGGATTTTATGTGCTTGCATCTCAATCTACATTTGTGCTGTGCTTTCACGCTGGCTGACCAAAATTACGAAAAATCGTACAGTTCTTTGGATTTGCCGCCTTCTCACTATCTCTAGCCGGAACCACAACCTCGTCCAAATCCGAAGGCATACCGGACGAAACGCTAACGGCTACTCAGTACTGCATGGAACACAGCTACTTCGTAGAAACTGCAACCTTCTGTCTCAGAAGTTCTCATTGAAGCCGATTACAGCATCCCAGATGAAGAGCTTGTCAGCAGTCCTACGTATGGCGGCTCTGGAGGATCTATTGGAGGAGTTACCAATGGTTCAAATGGCCCTGAGCACTATGGGACTTAACTGCTGAGGTCATCAGTCCCCTAGAACTTAGAACTACTTAAACCTAACTAACCTAAGGACATCACTCACATCCATGCCCGAGGCGGGATTCCAACCTGCGATCGTAGCGGTCGCGCGGTTCCAGACTGTAGCGCTTAGAACCGCTCGGCCGGCGAGGAGTTACAGTTTATATCTTTACTGACATCTACATCTACATTTATACCCCGCAAGCCACCCAACGGTGTGTGGCGGAGGGCACTTTACGTGCCACTGTCATTATCTCCCTTTCCTGTTCCAGTCGCGTATGGTTCGCGGGAAGAACGACTGCCGGAAAGCCTCCGTGCGCGCTCCAATCTCTCTAATTTTACATTCGTGATCTCCTCGGGAGGAGTAAGTAGGGGGAAACAATATATTCTATACCTCATCCAGAAACGCACCCTCTCGAAACCTGGACAGCAAGCTACACCATGATGCAGAGCGCCTCTCTTGCAGAGACTGCCACTTGAGTTTGCTAAACATCTCCGTAACGCTATCACGCTTACCAAATAACCTTGTGACGAAACGCGCCGCTCTTCTTTGGATCTTCTCTATCTCCTCCGTCAACCCGACCTGGTACGAATGCCACACTGATGAGCAATACTCAAGTATAGGTCGAACGAGTGTTTTGTAAGCCTTCTCCTTTGTTGATGGACTACATTTTCTAAGGACTCTCCCAATGAATCTCAACCTGGTACCCGCCTTACCAACAATTTATTTTATATGATCGTTCCACTTCAAATCGTTCGGCACGCATACTCCCAGATATTTTACAGAAGTAACTGCTATCAGTGTTTGTTCCGCTATCATATAATCATACAATGAAGTAACATTAAGTTATAAATGTTTGACCTGTTGTGAATGTTCGACCTTTCATTAAATACAACAACGTAATGTCACAGTTGAACTGATATTTCGAACGTTGCGTCATCATGTAAATTGCAAGAAATTTTATTCGTGTTATACAGAGTATCTGACACTGAGAAATATCGTAACTTTCTCTGCCAAATAATTCTTGTTAACTTTCAGTATAATTAACCTAGTCCTGATGTACTTTGCTGTTGACGATATTGAAATACTACTACTAAGTTTCTGTACAAACACACATCGTTCCTGGCGGAATTAAACCAGCCAGAATTCTCCGCTGGTTGTAACATGACAAGTATCTGCGTGTTCACGATCGTACTCCAGGAAATAAACAGCCAAATATTAGTGACACAGAAAAATGTTCGTACCTAACCACACACTCCGAAATCGCCACATATTTAGAAATAAACAGCCAAATATTTATTTTATCTTTTGTTTTCTAATTATGCGGAAATTTAAATAACATCAAATACAAGCAACTGCGAATACATTTCATGTATTTCATAACGGCTATAGTCGCCACAGTATCTGTCCCTTCGGACAGGCATGCATGTCTAAAGGAGCAGTGCATCGATCTTCTTAACAGCAGAGGCACTGCAATATCGTATTTATCGTTCTTTTGGAATACTGTTCATTCCATTCAACAGCTCTCCCAAGTTCTTTGCTGTCCCTGAAAGAATTGAAATGTCATCGGCAAACTTCAACGTTTTCGCTTCTTTTAGCCGAACTTTAATTCATTCTCCAAATTTTTCTTAAGTTTCCTTTGCTGCATGCTCAATGTACAGTTTCGGAAATACCGGGGATAGGCTACAACACTGTCTCACTCCCATCACAACCACTGCTTACCTTTCCTGCCCCTCGACTCTTATATCGGCCGTCTGATTTCTGTAAAAGTTGTAAATAGCAATTTTGCTCGCTGTATTTTACCCCTGTTGCCTTCAGAATCTGAGTGTGTATTCCAATCAACAATGTCATGTTATTATATGTCTGTGTAATTAAGGAAGAAGTGAAACGAGTACCGAAACATACCGCTTTCCACGTAACAAAGCAAAGAATCGTCGAGCTTGAGATCTCCAGAGAATATCAGCTTCAGTCATGTTTGTGAGTTCACGTCTTGCATAAATCATTCGAGTGGGTCTGAGTATCCTGGCCGCTGAACAGCGATGTGGACATTATAGCAAAACTGTGTATCGGACACAGCTCAAGCTGCGATGTAGGAGAATGAGACTTCGCCCTTGTAGAAGGGACCGTCCCAGGGTTAGGAAAATATAGAACAGGATTACCGGACGGGAAATTCTCATCATTCACCGTACGTGGCTTGAGTATCTATGTACATATAGTTGTAGAACTGAAACTTGCTCCAACTTCTCAACCAGAGCGCCACCTTGATTGGTTGCGTGTTATGACGGTAGCCATAATTTACGTAACTAAACCATCACCACTTCATCTACGCCGGCCGCGGTGGTCTAGCGGTTCTGGCGCTGCAGTCCGGAACCGCGGGACTGCTACGGTCGCAGGTTCGAATCCTGCCTCGGGCATGGGTGTGTGTGATGTCCTTAGGTTAGTTAGGTTTAAGTAGTTCTAAGTTCTAGGGGACTTATGACCTAAGATGTTGAGTCCCATAGTGCTCAGAGCCATTTGAACCATTTTTGAACTTCGTCTACGTTTATTATTACAGGAACACTTGTTTACTCCGTGCGTTGATGACTAATTGTTTGGTTGTTTCACCTAAGACGTTTCAAACGTAACTGAAATACAATCGCTCACAAATGCTTTGCCTACGACATCTGTCTCTACTTTCGCCATTATTTTTGCGAACTTTCCCCGCTTTCTTGATTGCTTTCTCAGTAGGCTTGACGGAAATTTGAGGGGGAGGGGGGCAGGGGAAGGGGACAGCACGATGCGAGAAAGCAGTATCTTAAAGCTATCTTTTTAATAAGTGTTTCTTAATTCCCCATTTAAATTTTGTCGCTTTAAGCTTTCGCTTAAAAGCTTCTCTCTCTCTCTCTCTCTCTCTCTCTCTCTCTCTCTCTCTCTCTCTCTCTCTCTGATCCTATCCTGTTCTTTTGTGGGCTACAAAGGGAACTAAAAAGCGGTTGCTGTTACATAATCATTACTTTATTATATGCTATTTTGCGTCGAAAGCTTAACAGCCATATTAAAGAGTTATGAGCAATTATATATTCACGGTAAGAGCTTTTTTATTGGTTTCGTAACATTTATATTCATGCCTACAAAAGTAACAACTGTAGTTAACCGTTATAGTGAAACAATTTCAAAACTACTTGGTTCGGTGCTACCAAAGTTCATTACTGTTGCTGCCATCTGCAGGCAAATTATTGATTAGTCAGTTGACTAGTGTAGAGTACTGACACTATTGAAGGAAGGAATACGCTTTTATATTTCTTTCTAAACTCACAACTCAAGATTATGTATGTGTTAGGTATCTGTATTCGTAAAAATAGAAGGTATGGTCGAATAATAATTTACTCCATTAACGTAAGCAGTTTTATGTATAGGTTAGCTGAAAACGCGCTACTTTCTGTTGTAATTTAGAGTAGCAGAAAATAAATTTAGCGGGCCTACGTGTAATGCTTAACTGAAAGATGCAGGTGGATCCGTTTTTGGTAGGAGTAATGTTCAGATCCTGGCCCAGCCATCCAGATTTAGGTTTTCCGTTGTTTCCGTAAATCAAACGATGCGAATAATGTGATTCCTTTAAAAAGGATCGACCGTTTCCTTCTCACCTCTGTTCATTACTAACTCAGACTGGCCGTCGACGGTAAACTTTAATCTGCCTTAGTTTTGAAAGATGGATTTTTTTTATGACTCTGTGTAAAGGCCTGATGATGGAAGGTCAACAGTGAAGCGCGGAGTTTAATCATTTAATAAATCTAAATTTCAATGTGGCGGGAATGCGGTACGTTAAAAATGACACGCAGTATCGTGTGCAGTACAATTCGGTTTATGAATAACCTAACACAGTGCCCAAAGTTTTTAAATGTTGCTGTTGTTTTTGCCTAGTTAACGAAATTTTTTGCTATCCTAACTTAGGTTTCTAGTTCTTCTCATGGCGTCAGAGACCACTATGCGGTCAACACTACACCCGTAAACCGAGCGAAGTCATTATGATACTGAGATCGTGTTCTACACGCTCAGGCTTCAATGTCCGTCCAGCCGACCTGACTTAAGTTTTCGGTTGTTTCTGTTTTGGACGAATTCTGGAATGGTTCCTTCAAAAATACCTCAGCCTGTTTTTACCCTTCCATGTTCAACTGTGAATGATGTCCTCTGTACCAATAAGGTATCCAATATTTCTTCCATTCTGGTCGGAATTCAATAAAGAGTACACACGAATAGGAAACACTTGCGTGAAATGCTTTTCTTCGGTTATCCCTCAACGAAATCGTGTCTATCGCTAGTGGCGAGTGTTGCACGTTATTACGACACACTCACATTTACTGATTACAGCACGTAGGCGATGAAGCAATCCATAAAGCGTGATGTATTTACAAAGAGTGCGCCTAAGTTCTCCGTACATACGTTTTGCAGTTAGCTAGTCGTGAGGGTGCAGTCGGTGGTGCTGGGAAATTGCAGAACACTTCCTACAGCTTAAGCGAAGGGTTATCTTGGGAGACAAAGGTGCCTTAGAGCAACAGATTGCTTGCTACGCAAGTGTGTGATTCACTTGAAGACACTTGAAGCTTTGGCGTATTACATCCATAGAAGAGGGAAGAGTCACCGAATATATACAAACGAAGGGGATCGGGCTGTGCACTAAATTTGATAAAATATTGTTGGAAATAATAATCGTCGACCGGTGAGTAAGCTGCCTTCTACAGTGCTGCCTTTGCTACCTCATCAGAAACGTAGACAGTGTGGCGCAATAGAAAAACAGAGGACAACGAGCATTTTTTTTTTTCTTCCTTGTGTAATTCTCTGCCTGTTTGATATGTCGGATGACCTCGTTTTCATTTGAAGATTCAGAGTTGCATTCAAAATGGCCGCATGTTGGTAACAAGCTTCACAGGTGTACCCCTCCTGTCCCCTCACCTTGTACTATTTGAATTTAAATTTCTGATCACTCACCCGTTTTTGTTTTAGAAGGATAGCTCAACACCTATTGGGATCATCAGCATGCATCTACAATAGCAACAGTCTTTCTTAATTTTTAATTAACGGGCAGGGTCCAAGCAAATTTCAGGGCAATAAATATCTGAAGGTGCTAGTGTTGTTAGACTGAAACTGGTAATGCTCCAGCTACATCTGCATGATTAATCTGCAATTCTGAATTAAGGGAGTGGAAGAGGGTTAATCGAACTACTCGTAGGCTACTTCACTGCCTTTTCAGTCTCGAACAGAGCGCGGGAAAAACGAACATCTTCTCGTGTGGTGTCTGATTCCTCTTATTTTATTAAGATGATCATTTCTCCCTAAGTAGGTGGGCGCCAACAAAATATTTTCACGCTCCGTGGAGAAAGATGTTGATGAAATTTCGTGAGAAGATTCCACCGCAACGAAAAACCCTTCATTTTAATGACTACCAACCCAATTCGTGTGTCATACCTGTGACACACTCTCCAGTATTTCGCGATAATACAAAACGAGCTGCCCTTCTTCTTTTTCGATGTCCTTGTAAGTAGGCTGTTTATGTTTTCTCTATGTAAGTAGGCTGTTTAGGTTTTTTATTGGTAACGCCACCTCTGTATGACAATCACTGGCTGTGCTGTGTGCAGTCTGTGGCTGCTTTGCATTGTTGTAATACTTGCCATTGTAGTGTTGGGCAGCGGCAGCTGGCTGTGAACAGCGCGTAGCGTTGCTCAGTTGGAGGTGAGCCGCCAGCAGTGGTGGATGTGGGGAGAGAGATGGCGGAGGTTTCTAATTTGTCATGAACTGATATATATATTATGACTTGTGATGATATTTAGGTAAATACATTGTTTGCTCTCTATTAATATCTTTCATTTGCTAACTATCCCTATCAGTAGTTAGTGCCTTCAGTAGTTTGAATCTTTTATTTAGCTGGCAGTAGTGGCGCTCGCTGTATTGCAGTAGCTTGAGCAGCGAAGATTTTTGTGAGGTAAGTGATTTGTGAAAGGTATAGTTTAATGTTAGTCAGGGCCATTCTTTTGTAGGGAATTTTGAAAGTCAGATTGCGTTGCGCTAACAAAATATTGTGTGTCAGGTTAAGGTCAGTCGTGTATAAATTGTTCAAAGGGGACGTTTCATATGTTTAGTGTAATATTTTTTCTGCTTGCCCTATGTCATGTTTAGGTATAAGTTGCTGCTGTTTGCCAGGCATAGTGTTATTGAATTTGACTTTTGCTAATTTATACTGTAGCTTGCTTTGCAATTTTCCATTTTTTTATTGCTGTTTATAATAATTGTTTTACGTGATGCTGCATTGCCTCGTCCCTTAGTTTAGCATCTGAGCTCAGTAGATTTAAGTTAGCTTAAGAGGGGGTAGCCTATAAGAGAATGAGTTGCGATGAATTGGAAGAAATGCATTGAGAAAACAGGTTTAGGTAGGATTTTCTTGGAAATAAATGATGAGGTAAGATAATGGAAAATAAAAATGAGGTCAGAAATGTGTGAACATATTAATACAAAAAGCATGCTTAGATAGAATTTTTTTGGTGGAAACAAAGGATGAAATAAGAGGAAAGATATATGAAGTTTTGGGTTGGACTGCAGTACCAAATGTTACACTGAAAACGAACCCTGTCCTTTCCTATTGGTGTTATCCCACTATGTGTTTGTGTACCCTTGTGTATTTGGTTTCTTCCTGTCTCTGTGTACTGTTTCATAGAATTTTTTTCTCTTCTAATACTAAGCTATATTCACTATGAGGAGGAATACTGTTATCCTCAAATATAAGTTGCATTAATAATATGTTATTTTCTTTGTAAAGTTGTTTACAATTCTGTTCTGTTTCAATGTTCATGTGTGAAATTAATGTTTCGAAAACTATTCTCATTATTTTATGTATGTACTTATGTCACTATTTTTGTAACACTGATGTATATGTTTATTTCTATTCTTTTGTAAAACCTGTACTACAAATGTTATCTGTATTATTATGTTTTTAATGATGTATTTTGTACCTTTGTAATTGTATTCTTATGTTATAAAATTGTAATTGTCACCAGTTCATGACATTATTAACTTGTTAGTTACATTTCACTGCACACGTTTCAGTTGGTCATAGTATGTGGACAATATGTGAGAAGTAGGGACTGTTAGTGTTTGCACGTGTGTTAATAACTCAGCAAGGGACTGGATAACAGCATTGCTGGTTCTAAGGACAATTTCAAAAACTTTGTGAGTGCACAAGTGGTGGTTTATGGACTTGCTATATTATCCGCAAGACGCTTCAATGGTGATTGTGCACCTGCACAGTCACAACAGATGGCTGCTGGCCATCTCTTCAAGGACTACAGTGGGTCTACATCTTTGATGATCCATCAATATCCTTATTTCTACAAGGACTGCAGTGGGTCTGCACCTCTGGTGGCCCACCAATACCATACTCTCTACCAGGACTACAGTGGGTCCGCTCTCTGATGACTTACCTACCAATACTCATCAAAACTTCGAATGACTCTGCTGTGGGTTTGCTCCATTGTGGCCCATTACCTGTCAGCATGTCAAGAGCCAGCACTGTCTTTCCGTTGGAAGGACAACACTACTTCTTCAAGACTGCATGGAAATCCACTACTTCTGTGTGCATTTTCTTTTACTGCTTAGACTTTGAGAAAAACACTGCTATTTTACTGTGATGAACAATGTGGACTGTCTTTATGGACTGTGAGAAATTTTGATCTTTTGACCAACATAATATTAATAAGTGTGTGCATTTTATATCTTTGTTACTGTAATTGTGAAAAATTTTTGTCAAATCTGTATTGGCCAGTGCCCAACACCATTTGTAAAAATTTTTGTGGGGAGCATGGGGGCTATGTAAGTAGGCTGTTTATGTTTTCTCTATGTAAGTAGGCTGTTTATGTTTTCTCTATGTAAGTAGGCTGTTTAGGTTTTTTATTGGTAACGCCACCTCTGTATGACAATCACTGGCTGTGCTGTGTGCAGTCTGTGGCTGTTTTGCATTGTTGTAATACTTGCCATTGTAGTGTTGGGCAGCGGCAGCTGGCTGTGAACAGCGCGTAGCGTTGCTCAGTTGGAGGTGAGCCGCCAGCAGTGGTGGATGTGGGGAGAGAGATGGCGGAGGTTTCTAATTTGTCATGAACTGATATATATTATGACTTGTGATGATATTAAGGTAAATACATTGTTTGCTCTCTATTAATATCTTTCATTTGCTAACTATCCCTATCAGTAGTTAGTGCCTTCAGTAGTTTGAATCTTTTATTTAGCTGGCAGTAGTGGCGCTCGCTGTATTGCAGTAGCTTGAGCAGCGAAGATTTTTGTGAGGTAAGTGATTTGTGAAAGGTATAGTTTAATGTTAGTCAGGGCCATTCTTTTGTAGGGAATTTTGAAAGTCAGATTGCGTTGCGCTAACAAAATATTGTGTGTCAGGTTAAGGTCAGTCGTGTATAAATTGTTCAAAGGGGACGTTTCATCCTTCATCAATCCTATCTGACGCGGATCCCACACCGCACAACAATACTCCAGAAGAGGGCGGACAAGCGTAGTGTAAACATTCTCTTTAGCACACGTATTACATGTTAGGAATATTCTGCCAGTAAATCGCAGTCTTTGATTTGCCTTTCTTACAACATTATCTATGCGATCGTTTCAGTTTAAGTTATTCGTAACTGTAATCGCTCACTACTTAGTTGATTTTACAGCTTCTGATTTGTGTGGTTTAAAATGTAACTGAAGTTCAGCGAATGCCTTGTAGCACTCATGTAGATGACTTCACACTTTTCATGATTAGTCAATTGCCGCTTATTGCACTATATAGATATCTTGCCTAAATCATTTTGCAATTCGTTTCGATCATGTGATGACTTTATATAACAATAAATAACAGCATTGTCTGCAAACAATCTGAGGACTGCTCAGATGGTCTCCAAAATCGTTTATGTAAATCAGGAAGAGTGGAAGGTGAATGTCAGGTATTACTTCTGTTTTACCTGATGACTTTCCCCCAGTTATTACGAACTGTGACCTTTCTAACAGAAAAGTACGAATCCAGTCACACAACTGAGACGATACTCCATAGACACGTAATTTGATTAGAAGTCGCCTTCCGGAAATCTAAAACTTTGGAATCAATTTGACGTCCCCTGTCAGTAGCATTCATTACTTCGTGAGGATAAAGACCTAGTTCTGCTTCATAAGAACGATATTTTCTGAATCCTTGTTGGCTGTTGTCAATAAATGGTTTTCTTCGAAATAATTCATAATGTTCGAGCTCAGTATACGTTCCAAAATCCTGATGCAAATCGACGTTAGTGATATGGATCTGTAATTCAGCGAATCTGTAATTCCTTTCTTGGGTATTGGTATGAGTTGTGCAACTTTCCAGTCTTCGGGTACTTGTGTTTCGAACGAGCGGTCGTTTGTATATGATCGCTAAATACGGAGCTATTGTATCAGCATACTCTGAGAGGAACCTGAATGGTATACAGTCTGCACCAGAGGCCTATGGCGGTTTGCCTGTACTTCAGTTGCTAACGGTCGCTGTGTTCCCTGCAGGTGACGTCTGCATTCGGTAAGTATTCATTCCTATCACGACGTACGCTCCATGACACGCTCCCAAATATTGTCGTACATCAACGATATCGGATTACCATGCCTCATCGATTAACTTTTTATAATGCCACACACATGCGAGAACATTTTGTGAACTTGTCTGTATGGTTTTTCTTAATAACTGTGGGGATGATGATTACGGTGGTGGTGGTGGTGGTGGTGGTGGTGGTGGTGATCACGATGATATGATGATAAAGATAGCGATTGTTGTGATTATTAGTATTATTGTTACAATGATGATGATAATGATAATAATAATAACAAACCCTGTGGAGGCCCGGGAAAAGAATAGGTCTCCGGTATGTTCTGCCAGTCGTAAAAGGCGACGAAAAGACCAACCCACTAATAGGGCTAACCCCCCTTTTAGTGTGATTAGTTGGTTCAGGACAGAACTAAAGAAGCCTCGGACAAGCGCCGTCATGGTCGGGGACGACGCTTGAACCCTATGCCCGCCCGCAATGGTAACGACACTAACTGGAAAACGATTTAAATTCAAATAGAGGTGTATTGCAGGATATGCTTCCTGCAACCACCCTAGAAGGAAAACAAAGACAGAGGATGAGATGGTCAGATGAAGTTAAGACACCTCATGTTCTGTTATTACCAAGAAACAAACCTAGGAACCAACACAACTGGATACAGATCACAAGTATACACAACATTAATTACCAGATACCCAGAATCAAAATTTTTAACAGAACGACGACTAGCTGATCAGATCCGTGTAATAATCAAAAATAACAGGATACCCCAGTCAGAATTAGAAAACATCAAACAACAAGTACAACAAACACTGAAACAAAATAATGTGCAATCAGAAGAAGAAGAAAATACAGTAATGGACTCAAACATCCCAGAGCAAACAAACAAAGAACAACACGCATCAATTAAACAATCACAGGAAAACAAAATCTTAAGACAGCCACCAGAACAAGCACAAATAGAACACGAAGTGACACACATGTTAGATATAGGAGAAAAATTTCAGCTGACACATATAGAATACAAAGACACAAATACAGACATTAGACCATTCTTGCATAGACCACCAGATAACCCACTAGTCGAAACAACAACAACAACTATCAACACAATCATACACAACAAAATAAATGAAAATACAACTATGGAAGAGTTATAACTACTGATTTATATAGGAGCACTCACTACACTAAATATACACACTAGGCAGGGATCAGAACCAACCAACACACAGAAGAAACCCACAAAACCAGCATGGCAACACAAGCTACTGATCAGAATAGAAAAACTAAGAAAAGACATCGGACAGCTAACACGATTTATAAGAAATGAAATGCCAGAAAAAAAACGAAAAAGGTTAGGTAAAATATCACAACAAGAAGCGATAGAGCAATTAGAGGAAAAGAAGCAGAAATTACAAGCATTGGCCAAACGACTTAGAAGATACAAAAAAAGTGAAAATAGAAGGAAACAAAACCAAACATTCTACACAAACCAAAAGAAATTTTACCAGACAATAGATAACACACACATTAAAATAGACAATACACCAAACATAACAGACATGGAACACTTCTGGAGCAACATATGGTCAAACCCGGTACAACATAAAGACATGCACGGTGGATACAAGCAGAAACAGACACATACAAGATGATACCACAAATGCCTGAAGTGATAATTTTGCAACATGAAGTCACCCAAGCAATTAATTCTACTCACAACTGGAAAGCCCCTGGAAAAGATAAAATAGCAAATTTCTGGCTATAGAAGTTCACCTCAACACATTCACATCTAACTAAATTATTTAACAGTTACACTTCAGACCCATACTCATTCCCTGATACACTTACACATGGAATAACTTATCTGAAACCTATAGATCATGCAGACACAGCAAACCCAGCTAAATATCGCCCCATAACATGCCTACCAACAATCTACAAAATATTAACTTCGGTCATTACACAGAAATTAATGACACATACAACACAAAACAAAATTACAAATGAAGAACAAAAATGCTGTTGCAAAGGAGCACGAGGATGTAAAGAGCAACTGATAATAGATGCAGAGGTGACATATCAAGCTAAAACTAAACAAAGGTCGCTACAATACGCATACATTGATTACCAAAAAGCTTTTGATAGTGTACCCCACTCATGGTTACTACAAATATTGGAAATATACAAAGTACATCCTAAATTGATACAGTTCCTAAACATAGGAATGAAAAATTGGAAAACCACACTTAATATCCAAACAAATTTAAATAATATCACATCACACCCAATACAGATTAAGCGTGGAATATACCAAGGAGACTCATTAAGTCCTTCCTGGTTCTGCCTTGCTCTGAACCCACTATCTGACATGCTAAATAATACAAATTATGGATACAATATTACTGGACATACCCACACAAAATCACACATTTGCTATACATGGATGATCTAAAACTACTGGCAGCAACAAATCAACAACTCAACCAATTACTAAAGATAACAGAAGTATTCAGCAATGATATAAATATGGCTTTTGGAACAGACAAATGTAAGAAAAATAGCATAGTCAAGGGAAAACACACTAAACAAGAAGATTACATATTGGATAACCACAGCGACTGCATAGAAGCGTTGGAAAAAAACAGATGCCCATAAATATCTAGGATACAGACAAAAAATAGGAATAGATAATACAAATATTAAAGAAGAACTAAAAGAAAAATATAGACAAAGACTAACAAAAATACTGAAAACAGAATTGACAGCAAGAAACAAGACAAAAGCTATAAATAGTTATGCTATACCAATATTGACCTACTCATTTGGAGTAGTGAAATGGAGTAACAGACCTAGAAGCACTCAATACACTTGCGCAATCACAATGCCACAAATACAGAATACATCACATACATTCAGCAACAGAAAGATTCACATTAAGCAGAAAGGAAGGAGGAAGGGGATTTATCGATATAAGAAACCTACATTATGGACAGGTAGACAATTAAAGAAAATTCTTTATAGAACGAGCAGAAACTAGCAAAATACACAAAGCAATCACTCATATAAATACATCGGCTACACCACTACAATTTCGTAACCACCTCTACAACCCTTTAGATCACATAACATCAACAGATACGAAGAAAGTAAATTGGAAAAAGAAAACACTACATGGCAAGCACCTGTATCATCTAACACAGCCACACATCGATCAAGACACATCCAACACATGGCTAAGAAAAGGCAATATATACAGTGAGACGGAAACAATAAACACCAGATATTACAGCAAGCATATTATTAAAGATCCCAATACCACAACAGATAAATGCAGACTTTGCAAACAACAAATAGAAACAGTAGATCACATCTCAAGTGGATGTACAATACTAGCAAATACAGAATACCCCAGAAGACATTACAATGTAGCAAAAATAATACATCAACAGCTTGCCTTACAACATAAACTTATAAAACAACACGTTCCCACATACAAGTATGCACCACAAAATGTACTGGAGAATGATGAATACAAATTATACTGGAACAGAACCATTATAACAGATAAAACAACACCACAGAACAAACCTGACATCATACTCACCAATAAAAAGAAGAAATTAACACAACTAATCGAAATATCCATACCCAATACAACAAATATACAAAAGAAAACTGCAGAAAAAATTGAATAATACATCCAACTGGCTGAGGAAGTCAAGGACATGTGGCATCAGGATAAAGTTGACATTATACCAATTATAGTATCAACTACAGGAGTCATACCACACAATATCCACCAGTACATCAATGCAATACAGCTACATCCAAACTTATATATACAACTACAGAAATCAGTAATTATTGATACATTTTCAATTACCCGAAAGTTCCTAAATGCAATGTAACATATACCGTACAGATAAAAGGAAGTCACGCTTGATCAAGGTCCGCGTCACTTTCCATTTTTGACCAGACATAACGTCTGAGAAAAGAAGTAAATAATAATAATAATAATAATAATAATACCATACTGCTGCTACTGCTACTACTACTGCTACTACTACTGCTACCACCACCACCAACACCACCACTAGTACTTGAGGATGTGCTGTGTTCAGTTGAGTGAGAGTTAGATCAAAAAGGAATTTTAACATTTACTTACGTAAACACTGACAGCCATGTTTTACGCCATTGTGTTTGCTTAGCCAGACACAAGTTGAAAGGTGTTCATGTTTGAAGTTCTCAAATAGTTATTCATGGTAGCGGCTGTACTAGTTATTGTCTCTGATATTTTCCAGCTGGAGAAATGCGCCCGTAACATATTGCATGTTTGTACGGCAATATGTCCAAGCGATTTAGTATTAAAACTGTTGACATTTGCGCAACTTGGATAGAACTGTCTGTCACACAGAGACGACACCGCGCACAAACATCTAACAGCACCACTTTCCTGAGCCTGGATTTCAGGTAGTCAAAATGTATCACTTGTTCGAACTGGACTTCTGAAGACATGTTCACTACAGTGCATATGCCTTAACTGATAATTATTTGTACACTGTAGTGAATGTCGGTATGTCACTATTGATGGGGAGATGACTCTCGTCGCGTGCCAGGCATAGGATAGTCCGCATTAGTCTCCCCCAAAGGAACTCGGGTAGTCTTGGCTGCCGAATCTAGGGTTCCCAAGCTGGAGGTTGGTGAGTGCCGAAGTTGAGGCCACGCTTCCTCCACCACTACGAAAGCTGCTCCAGTGCCGTGTTGCACATGTTAGGAACGGGGATCTTGGCGTAATCGACCTGGTCACAAGAATGGTATAAACCTGTATTAAAAAAATCAACGTACAGGAGAGCTACACGACGTTGGAGTTGACAGCTGTTGAGCCGAAGTAATCTGCAACAGCCACCACATGCTGTGGCGTCCAGTTGTATTAGAAGTCTTACTAAGTAGGCAAGACTCTGTGTCGACGGCTATTTCCCCAGTCTTTTGTAATATAAAGGTGGGTAATATTTGTCACAGTACGGTGGTTCGGGTGGAATACTAACTGATAGCGTAAGAGTGCTCGAAAGGTTAGTCCTCTGGGGCAATCATGTCTAACGTTAGAATAGTAAATAGTGGTAGGTACATTTGTATCAAAATTGTTTTTAAATGAAAATACGAGGAAGGTGTTTAACATGGTTTCACATTTCTATAGTCTGAAAGCATGTGAATCCGTAACAACCACGAAGTAGTGAAACGATTTCAAATCGGGACTTCACTTAGAGAGATAACTGTTAAAGAACGTGAACACACCCTAGGACTGAAAACGTTGGGATAATACCCAATAGTGGTAAAGATATAGTTCCCTTATTCATGTGACAGTTTGGTCCCTTGCGACACCACAACAAATATTGACACGTAAGCATTCTAGAGGGAATGATCTGACGAAATACGACGGCTGTAAGAAATATTACGAAGTGAATCAAAGGTGAGCTTGAAAAAAAAAAAAAAACACACTTTCGCTTTTGAATGATGACTCGCAAACTGCGAATAAATTAGGGGAGGTTCAGATTGAAAGTAAAGCTACATGCATCAAACTCGTTGAGGGGTATTACGTTTGAACGCTGTATCCCCACGACACTCGCGTGGTACGGCCAGGTAACGCGTGGGTGAGTGCAGAAATGTGGCACGTTAGGCAGGAGTCACTTGCTCGCTCCCACAATTAATCTCAGGCGATCTCTAGACGTGGAGCTGAGGCTTCCCATTATTTCATGAGGAAACAGTGCAGCAGATACAGTTCACCAAGTGACTGCCTTAGACCAGGCTTTCCCAAACTGTGCTGCGCTAGGAACAACTGTTAACAACATGGCGTTTTTCGACATTTTGACGATACTAATTATTTTTAAAAAAGATTACTATAATTCCTGTGTTGTTATGATTTAAAATTGACGTAACTACTGCAAAAACAAGTTTTCTCATTTTTTAAAATTTTGTTAACCTTCAAAACAAACAAGATGTTACATCAAAGTACCAGGATTCGCAAAATTTTCCATCATAGGAAACGTTTTGGAGCTTCTGTCTTAAACTGAGGCGAAGAAGATACACAAAAGAATGCAGGCGGCCACACTCACTTCGGTATTTGCAATTTCGGTCGCCAAAGTGTGTCCAGTCAGACGAAGACCAGCAGCATTAATAATAACACTCCAGAAAATGTCCTTGTCAAGTAAGCTTCAGTTCTGCCCCAATAGTAACTGACCAATGGCACCAAGTGCAAAAATTAACACGCCAAGGAATAACATAAATCCATTACGCAGTATTCCAAAAGGCCATTACAGCCAGTGTCACTACAGAAAGAAAACATTGATTGCGAAGATTAAAAGTGTATGCAAGCAATCCCTTAAGAAATCTGCTGCAGATAGATGGTGCCAAATGGTTCTGTCTCTTTACAGCTAGCTGCCACGCAGCTTTATATACTGCAGCGGAATGTAAATACATGCAGAAGACATGTATATGAACTAAATTACTTGGCTCTGAGAAAGTTTCGACGCATACTGCAGAGAATCTTACTTTGTTACGGACCGCGAGGTCATGGCTCAAGAAGATGCTTTAGCGAGTGTTCCTGCACTAAGAAATTAGTACAAGAGTAAAAATCCATCAGAAGAACGTTGCCACCTCTGCCATAATAACGCGATAAAATTGGTAACGTTTATCCATGCCCAAGTACTGGGCTGTCTAAGGCATAATTTAAACGTCAAAGAAATCTGATGGAAAAATAGTTTTACTCTTTCACGACGGAAGATTTCCCCTGAATTGTACCGTACGGCACTGATGACACAAGAAAGGTTAGTGTCAGAACGACCACAGAATCCATTTGATCCATCCGTCAAGCATCCGCGAGCTGGAAGTGAACAAATGCGCTCTTATCGTTCGTCATTCCCATTACGTGCTCGACTATCACCCCGATGGGTTGTACATGGTGTGACAACATCCCTGTCACGTGACATGCCTTTAAAATCAATTTTATGTGGCAATACAAACACTTCCTCTGTAGGACAGCGTCTATAAGAAAATTGGGGATGAATGTGTATCGTTGACAGTAAGGCCCGTTTCACACGAGCTACTTTTTGGCCAAAAACTGGAAATGCGTGCATCTTTAGTGTCTGTGTGTAAATCAGCAACCAACCACTAGACGAGTGTGTCTGCGGCGTCAGTGATGTAAATTGTTAAGAGTGTGGAGTTCTGAATTTTGAAGTGCTGCACACTGCGCATGTCCAGGAATGTGGGACTTATGTCGGCGTCTGCTAACATCAGAAGTTAACCTGTTCTATCAGAGCTCACTCTTATTCTAAAGATCGATTTTGTGCCTTCTGTCATGTTTGCGTGACACACTGGAAAGTTACACAAAGTCCTGGGTTTTCTTCCTGCTACTATTTTTCGACAAGAGAGATGAAACATCTGAAGGCGAAAAGATATTTACGTTTTACAGAGAAAAAGGCTACACTTTTCGTAAATAAGAACGTAAATAGATAAACGTGTTTTAATGAAAATTATTTAAACAGTGAAAAAGTCAATAATTTGACGGGAAAGATAACTTTCGACTTTATTTGGCACTTAGCAAGAAAAGAAGAAACAAAAGATAAAGTAAAAAGTAGCTATCCTATTCTTTCAGCTCTCAGAAGTGTAAAGAATTCACCACACAACCTTGCAAGTACTTACGCTATGAATTCTGCGTTGATCATTAATAAACTCTATTAACATTGCTTCTTTCTACATTGTGTTGCTGTATTTCTATTTCTTCGTGAAAGATGGTCTCTCATAACTTCACTTTCACCGTTTAGATGCCAAATTACACAGCAGACAGCTTTCACAGCACGAAATTTTGACGCTGACGTGTAAACGAAAATGACCGTTCGAAACAAACGAGGCTCAGTACCAATTGAGACAGTCGATTGTGTATAAGGAGCTTTACGGGGTTGTGACACTTCCTTAAAGTCCAATTGATTACGTTCGTTCCTGACACTGTCTTCCCTTGAACGACGACGTGCTGGGTTGTGCTTTCTAGGAAGTATTTGAGTCTCTCGGCGATTCAGTTATGGAGACTTTTTTTTCTAGTGAGATTTGTTGGGATACCTCCCCTCCCTCCAACTCACGTGAGGTTTACCATATCATTTTTAAATAATGAAATTTATTTGATATTTTCATGTTTTTGCTTCATACCACTAAAAATACTTAGAAACATATTTTTTTTTGTTCTACATGTTTTTCTGTGAGATTAGATGTGAAAATAACTACATTTAAGGTGCGCTATAACAAGTTTAATTAAATTGTCTTGAAAGCTGACGAATGGGTCTCTAAGTATCTTAGTTTTTGCAAATAATGTTGACAAATAAGTAGATAGAAAATAGGCTGCGACACCACATTCTCTAATTCTTTACTCATATACATGCGGGGTGGCCGAGCGGTTCTAGGCGTTAGTCTGGAACCACGCGACCGCTAAGGTCGCAGGTTCGAATCCTGCCTCGGGCATGGATGTGTGTGATGTCCTTAGGTTAGTTAGGGTTAAGTAGTTCTAAGTTCTAGGGGACTGATGACCTCAGAAGTTAAGTCCCATAGTGCTCAGAGCCATTTGAACTATATCCATGCGCAGTCAAGTGCTTCGTCTAATGCGATGACTGGACACACGACGTCCATGTGTTTTGGCAGTACAGGAAGACAGTAATTGCACCTGTCTACTTCCTCCTCGTGTAGCTGCTCCAACCCATCGTCCACGTCCCACAAGCAGCTTCTCAGTCTGACGGGTGACCACACGTGTTGGTATAACCCCGACCACAGGTACTCGCGCGATTGCATGTAGCGCCGACCTGTGATCCTGCAGCTTCGCAAGTCTTGCTGCATCTGCTAAGGATATTTTCATCATTCGCCAAACGAGACGGGCAGTAGTAATCGTACGGCATTTGGGAACAACCCGCATGTTTGGCATACACCGCGAGAGATTGCCGAAGCAGGAACAGTGTTCGAGTTCCCCAGACTCCGGAACACTAGGTTCTCCGCTCACTTTAGGAATCGGACAAGATGGACGCATGAAACGTCTGCGAACCACAATATGGAGTGCAGTCGCTATTTTCACGACAAATCAGCTCCAAATACAAATTAAAACTTGAGTACGAATTCCAGATTTATGGAAGTGCATTTAACAGCCGTTTTAGAAAGAAAAAGTATTATATATAATAATTGCTGCAAATACTTGGTTTCTCCGACATGGTCTGCATGCCATTGTTCATTGGATAAAAAGGCTCCCGAAAATAGTGTTAATCGTTTTGACTGATACCTAAAAATCTGCCCTTTTATTGCCAAATTATACACCTTAAATGTCACTGAACCATTACTTACTTGCAGATGAAAGACAACATTGTTTGTACATTCCTTTAACAGTATGATTGTGAGTTTTTCAGTCTCTTCATTTATATAATCACTAAGAGAATTCTCGTCGGTGAACTTCAGACTATCTTCCTTTCACAAACGATTAACTTCTTGCTGACGTGTTTGTTTCGACTTGCCAGCATGCCGCTTAATACACGCGTTTCAAAAGTTCCGACACAAATTCATATTGAACACATTGTAACGCTGGCGTTATGTGCGTTGCAGAATATGCGACTGACTCGCTGATTAACACGCAGTATTTCGACCGCCGCAGCAGGGAACTCCCCGAGTGAAATCTGACAGTTGTGCAGCACTTACTTGTTTCAAATCGGGGAATCCCAGGCATACACGCCTTTAAAGCGTTCAGTTCAGAGAAGCCATAAAGAATGGTGGACACTTTAATACTGTCCTTGCTCGGTAGTAATTGTGTAAAACAAAATGTTATCCCTTATAATAATCTATATTATCTGAATTAAAAAGTTAACGTGAAATTTTTATTGCCCCTTCGCTCCCTGAGGAGGCGGATGTATGTAAAACTGATCAAAAATGTTTTTTGGCACCAGGTAGTTCTGTAGCTTGTTAGAAATACTGTCTCCAATTTTAAGAGTTTAATTCGCCCTACAAATGATGTAAAAGCTATCTTGTTTCAACCAATACGCAGTGCCATGCCTAATTTTCTACACGCGACTGCCCTTGGTTGCGGTACTTTATTATTTCCTGCTACCAGAGAAGACATATGTCGAGTGTAGAAGGCTGTGAGCCCATTTACGACACGATAAATAACGATTGTTAAAGAAATGCACACATGTGGAACACAAAAACGGAACGAAAGCTTTAATAACCTCAGAAAAGACGTCGAAACATCTATTGTGATTAAAATTTCCCTGTATGATATTTGGTGTTCAATGACGTTAACAACGGAAAAATCAGGACCCTTACGAGACTAGGATTTGATACACTTTACTTCATTGAAATCCTACTGAAGAATATTGGTGAAGTGCGTATTACTAGTTCTGAAATGTGAGTGAAGGATATTGCCAAAAGGGTGCACAAGAAAGATTAGACTAGGAAAAAAAAAGCTACACGAAGACCAAAAGGACCAAATGTATGGTTATGGCCAACATTAAGATACTTGTTTCTGGGATTAATCCTAATAAAATTTCTTTTCTCCATTTACCGCAGCTCTCATTTTTCATGCTATAAGGGACATTTTCTGCTGAACCATCGTAGATAAAAAGGTGAAATTTCCTACAGACTTTGTACAAACTGTAAGACAACTTCCTATATTCTTTACATTTGGTGTGCATGAATTTTCTGGATCACTTGTGTGTTAATTACTACAGATAGCTTGTCATGTTTTCGTGCGGCAAGTATTTCCATTCTCCGCATAATGCTGAGGTGTTGTGATACACATGTAACTATACCAAGTATTTTTCGCAAATAACGTAGTAAAACACTTTTCACTTCACCAGAACACATTGTGATTGTGGTGAAGTGAAAAGTGTTTTACTACGTTATTTGCGAAAAATACTTGTTATAGTTACGTGTGCATCACAGCACCTCAGCATTATGCGGAGAATGGAAGTACTTGCCACACGAAAACATGACAAGCTTAATTAACACACAAGTGATCCAGAAAATTCGTGTACACCAAATGTAGAGAATAAATAAAAACTAAAACTCACTGATCATGGCACAGTGGTGCCGAAACATGTTTGGGTACTGACAAAAACGGTGTTTTGCATAAGTGGCGGACCTCACATCCAACAATCCTGATAGAATATTTGACAAAAAATGGAAAAAGCCCAGCCTTTAGCCAATAACATAATGACAATATATGCTAAATTTGGTTCAATTATCTCTCAAACAGTAATAAGTTAATTAGCTTGTATGCATCTGTGTATCTTCTCATACGTCGCACCTTTAAATGAGATTTGGTGAGATTTTGCCAGACCCGTCCCCGCCCTCTCCCCCTCCCCCTCCCCCTCCCCCTCCCCCCTCCTCCTCCCCCTCCCCCTCCCCCTCCCCCTCCCCCTCCCTCCACCCCTCTCCCCACCCCTCCCGTCCCCCCTCTCTCTCATTCTTAGCTCGCGTAATTAACGGACGTCCCATAAGGGATGTATTGGAGACTTTGAGTACACCATTGGCACTGTCCTGACGCTGTGTGTATTCCGCGGAAGTCGTGGCTTCCCTGCAGCAGCCGCCAAAGCGCCACGTGGCGGGCGCGCTGACTCACTGCCGGCCACGCCGCTGCCTGCTGGACGTGGCGCCCGCGGCCGGCTAAGAATAGCCGCGGCTGAGCGCCTGCGACCTACTCACGGCAGTACAAGCCGTGGCCGCCTGCGGTCAGTGACGGCGAAGGCGCTGCTGCTTCGCTGGCGTCCGTCGTAGAAAGTGGGCTCCACCGAGGACGACGTTCATTCCCTGACTTCAAAGGGCACTTTAAGTATGGTTCGGTGACTCAGATACAGATTCCAAGTCTCGGGTTCGATCCCCGGTTGGTCCTAGGATTCTTATGTCACTTTTCACCTCATTTAGATATCCAAATTAAACTGTACGTCCCGTTTAAGTAGATGGGTAATTCAGTTCAAAGATCGGAGGAACGGCATACTACCACTAAAAGGACCACGCCTAGTAAAACACTGTAATGTGCAAACCGGCATTCGGGTTGACGACAGATTTACCTTACGAAGTTTCAGCCGCCTTTCGTATAAGTTATTGACGTCATTGGTCTAAACAGAGCACAGATTGTGGAGAAGCTGAATTCAAATCGTGCCCAGTCTTCCACCGTCAGTCGCTAATAATCAACACTGCTGTTGCGCCACTGCGCCTAGAGCGCAATATATTATTTGGACTCACCTTATATTCCACAAATGGTTCCAGGCACCTGTCATTTATATCTATACCTGACAAGCCACGGCATGGCGTGTGGCTTGCCTATTTATTTCGCTGTTGGTGTTGATTAGCATCCCTGTAAGAATTAATTTCTCTAACTTTATCTTCATTATTATAATGCGGTGTTTGGGAAGAAAGTAATATAATAGTATGTTTCTTGACCCGTCTTGGAATGAACGATCTTAGAATTTGAGAGAAATCCATTACCTGTTGCAGGACGTATTGCTGTATCTCTCAGCGTTGAATATACACTGTGAGATCAAAAGTATGCGGACACACCCAAAAACATACGGTTGTCATATTAGGTGCCTTGTGCTGCCACTTGCAGCCAGGTACTCCATATCAGCGGCCTCAATAGTCACTAGAGATCCTGAAAGAGCACAATGGGGCGCTCCGCGAAATTCACGGGCTTCTTCGAACGTGGTCAGGTGTCACTTGGGTCACACATCTGTACGCGAGATTTCCACACTCGTAAACATCCCTAGAACTCCTGTTTCCTATGTGATAGTGAAGTGGAAACGTGAAGGGACACGTACAGCACAAAAGCGTACAGGCCGACCTGGTTTGTTGACTGACAGAGACCACCGACAGTTGAAGGGGGTCGTAATGTGTAATAGCCAGACATCTATCCAGAACATCACACAGGAATTCGAGACTGCATCGGGAGCCACTGCAAGTACTATTAGAGTTAGGCGGGAGGTGAGAGAACTTGGATTTCATGGTCGAGCGGCTGCTCATAAGCCAAACATCACGCCAGTAAATGCCAAAAGACGCCACGCTTGGCGTAAGGAGCGTGAACTTTGGAGGATTGAACGGTGGAAAACGTTGTGTGGAGAGACGAATCACGGTACACAATGTGGCGATCCGATGGCAGGGTGTGGGTATGGCGAATGCCCGGTGAATGTCATCTGACAGCGAGTGCAGTGCCAACATTAAAATTCGGAGGCGGTGGTGTTACTGTGTGGTCGTCTTTTTCGTGGAGGGAGCTTGCACCCCTTGTTGTTTTGCGTGGCACCGTCACAGCACAGGCCTACGTTGATGTTTTCAGCACCTTCTTGCTTCCCGCTGTTGAAGAGCAATTCGGGGATGGCGATTGCATCTTTCAACACGATGCTGCACCTGGTCATAATCCACGGCCTGTGGCGGAGTGGTTACACAACAATAACATCCCTGTAATGGACTGGCTTGCACAGAGTCCTGACTTGGATACTATAGAACACGTTTGCGAAGTTCTGGAACGCCGACTTCGTGCCAGGCCTCACCGACTGACATCGACACCTCTCCTCAGTGCAGCACTCCGTGAAGAATGGACAGCCATTCCCCAAGAAACCTTCCAGCACCTGAATGAACGTATGCCTGCGAGAGTGGAAGCTGTCATTAAGGCTAAGGGGGGGACCAACAACATATTGAATTCCAGTATTACCGATGGAGGACGCGACGAACTTGTAAGTCCTTTTCAGCCAGGTGTCCAGATATTTTTGATCATATAGTGTACATCTAGTACCATTATCATTTCACCCCTTTCCTGTGTTGTTGGATTGTGGTGCATAGGAAGAAAGATATTCGCTAAACCTCTGTGTGAGCTCTAATTTCTCTGAGTTTTCTCGTCTCAGCCCATTCGCGAGGTGTATATTTTGGTGTGGGTGACGGTGAAATGGGGAGGTGGGAGCGGTGGGAAGTAATGTGTTGCTCAACTGTTCTTGGAGCGTACTACTTGTAGCGCCTGCCACTGAAATTTGTTGAGCATCTCCGTAACGATCGTACGCCGACTAAACACTCCCCTAACAAACCGGTCGCTCTTCGTTGGATCTCCTTCCCTCCCCCCCGCCCCCCTGTTAATTTCCTACTTGCCAAGTGTCCCAGACCGACGAGCAGTATCCAAAATCTGTCAACAAGGTATTTTTTTGTGTGAAGTATTATATTTCCTTACTATTTTCTCAGTGAAATCGATCTTACACCTGCACTTCATAAATTTTGTTTTATGTGGTCATTTCACTGTAGGTCGCTCTCGATGCTTACTCCTAGGTGTTAGACGGCAGTTACTATTACAGGTGATTTGCAGCCAGTAGTGCAATCGAACACTAACGGACCTCTTCGCTGTTCGTGTCCAATGTTGTCACCCTGTAACCTCAATTATTACAGAGTATGCAAACATTACAAACATAAGAAATTTCGAGGACTTAACAGAAATTGTAAATACCGAATAACAAATCTTTGTTGGTAATAGGATTTGAACCGGCGACGCTAGCCGCTACGCCACACTGCGTACAGCGCCTCTCGTGGCAGTGTGCTGCATTTGTTTACGGCCAGCATCAGCTGCCTGCCTCTGAACCACTAGTCGATCCTCCGCAGGTCTCGCTACATTTCGCTAGGGTCTTCTGGCGTCGCACAGATAACAGCATCGTCCGCGAATAGCCTCAATAACGCGACCTCTCTCTATATACATTTGTCATCGGCGAACTGTATCGCCCACTTACGTCATGTGCCACGTGTGTAATGAGCGGTAACGACCTTGTGAGAAGTATCTGCTGTACGTCCGACGCTACTTCAGCTTCTTATGCTCTGTCCTCAGTAATAATTACGTTATGTACCGCTGTAGACAACGGCGCTTAGGTTGATGCCGTGTTCCACGACTTCAGGGAGGCATTAGACATCGTCCTGCACTGCCACTGAGTGAAAAAAAAAAATAGTTACCGAGTATCGGACCAGATTTGCGATTGGATTCAAGACCTCCTTGCAGATAGAACTCAACACGCCACTCTTAACGGAACAAAATCGACAGGTGTTAATGTGATTTCCGGAGTACTCCAAGGAAGACTGATGGGACCGTTAGTGTATACGATGTATATGAATGAATTACTAGAAAGCGTCGGAAGCTCTTTAGGACTGTTCGGAGGTGATGCGGTTGTCCATAGTAAAGTAGCAACGCCAGAAGATAGTATCAGTTTGCAAAATAACATGTAGAGGATTGATGAATCGTGCAGGCTCTGGCAGTTGACCGTGAACGTAAATAAATGTAACATATTGCGCACCCATAGGGAAAGAAGTCCAGTACTACACAACTACAGGCTGTTGACGACAGATTGCTGGAAACTATCTACCGTAAAATATCTAGAAGTAACTATCCAGAGCGACCTTAAATGGAGTAACCATGTAAAACAAAACAATATAAAAGCAGATGTCGGACTAAGATTCGTTGGAAGACTCGTAAGGAAATGTAATGCATCCACGAAGGAATGGTTTACAAGGCGCTTGTTCGACAGATTGTTGAGTATTTTTCATCAGTCTGGGTCTCTTAGCAGGTAGGACCGACAGAATACATAGATAAGATCCGACGGAGAGCGGCGCGTTTCGTCATGGGGTCGTTTAATCGGCGTGAGAATTAGAGAGATGCACAACAAACGTCAGTGGCAGACAGACGTTGTGTATCACGGCGGGGTTTACTACTGAAATTTTGAGAGAATACTTTCCAGGAAGAGTCGGAGAACATATTCGTATTATCTCCTCCCACATACATCTAGCGGAATGACCTCGTCAAGAAAATTCTAGAAATTAGAGCTAAAATAAATGGTTACCGACAACCTTCAACCATTATTCCCTTGTGCAAGGGGAGAGCCTTTTGTGGTACCAGAGTAGCCTCCACCTGGTTTGTGGAATATGATGTAGATGTTCTGGTTCCTGTTTTGTTACTAGATTTGAATAGTTTGTGTGTGTGTGTGTGTGTGTGTGTGTGTGTGTGTGTGTGTGTGTACGAAGAGGCAGTGGTAATCTGTAAACATTATGTAAGTCAAGAAACATCAATTTGGGGCCTCCATGTTCGGCACAGGAAGAAGAAAAATGAGTAAGCGACGTGCCACAGGATCAGTGTTCTCACACCACTTTAATTTTTGCAATAGAATTCTCCAGTCTCCAAAAAGACGCACAGTTTTACTAAAAATTGCTGTGAGTGACTGTTGAGTAAGGGTGCTTGCAAGAAAACGGTCCTTCATGTTTTTCTGACCGTGGATCAAAGACGAGACACTCCAGGGTGAGGCCACTCTTTGTCGATGATTTTTTATTGCTGGATCTTGTCGTAGAAACTAAGTGTGTTCAGTTCCTGTGAGCTCAGAAATGAACATCCTCGGTAGAGGGGAAAAGGTGATAGAAATGTTTGGTACAGATCAAGTACTTCGGTAGCATTTTCGTGAAAGTGGTGTTTTTGAGGAAGATCTCGTCTCTACAGTTAAATCCAGCTGAGCAGAGTTCAGTTATGTCTGTGAGAAGTTCGATCGAGAATGGTATATGACGTCTAATAAGGGTCAGTGAAGCTGAAACATAAATAACGGCCTCAGCCAGCTGAGAGGAATTGTTGCACCATTGTATTGGAGTTAATCTGGGCGATAGATGAAGGTATAAAGATTAGCAGGGGGGAACCGAATGCTGCCAGCATCAAAAGTAAGGCTGGGCTGTGTGCAGAGGAGGAGCGACGGTCACCTGCTAAAAAGAATGGGTCAAGTTATCCGTCGCCGGTCTAAGCCCTCAGGGAAGACCAGAATTGATTCGGCAGCGGGAGTCGCAGGCCTCGTAGTTGTAGATGTGCCTTGTCGAACTCACTGAGGGATCCGGCGCTGAACGTAGGCGGAAGTAAATTATAACGAGACTACACTGTTGTGTGGGTATCGCTCACATCCGAACATGCCCGATATGAAAGTTTTTAAGTAGAACGATGTGATTTTTCTGATAGCACACGGTATGTCTCACCAAGAGAAGAAAAATTATGGGATGTCCGGTAAAATGTACAGTGAAGCGCTCCAGAAAAGTTACCGTGAATGTGAAGTTCAACATTTTACATCTCCGGAGTCGAAAATAAACTTACGGCAAAAAATCGCAACAGCAAATTATAATTAATGTGGAGTAATGAAATTTCGGGAATACATTTGTCTAGATAACATATCTAAGCGATTAACATCGCAAGATCACAGATTATTGTGCACTCGAGATAAGCCACTGCAAAAGTGAAATGAAATGCTGGTACATTAATAACTGGTGTAACCGCTAGAATATTGAGTGCAAGCATGCATGCACGGTGTTGCACAAGTGCCGGATATCGCTTTGTGGGGTGGAGTTTTGTGCCTGTGGCATTTGGTCGGTCAATACAGAGGATAATGCTGATCGTGTATGATGCTAGAGTTGTCGTCCGATGGAGTCCCATATGCGCTCTACTGGAGACAGATTAGGTGATCGAGTGGGCCAAGGCAACATATCGACACTCTTAGTGTGCCAGGTTACAACAGGGGTATGTGAGCGACCGTTCTCCTGTTGGAAAACACCCCCTCGAGAGCTGTTCATGAATGGCAGCACAGCAGATCGAATCACCAGACTGACGTACAGTCTTGCAGTCAGGGTGCATGGGATAACCACGAGAGTGCTCCTGCTGCCATACGAAATAGCACGTCAGACCATAATTCCAGGTGCAGGTCTAGTGTGTCTAGCACGCAGAACCGACTTCCATCAGAAAACGCAACAGACCGCCACCTCACCCTCCAACTAGCTCTCGCTTGACACCACTGAAGTCGCGAATGGCGGTGGTCTTGTGTCCGTGGAATGCACGCTAAAGAGCGTGTGGCTCGGAACTGTCTAAGAAGTAGCAGATTTTTAACAGTTTGTTGTGTCGGTATGGTGCCGAACTGCTGCTCATATTGCTGCTGCAGATACAGTACGATGTGTCAGAGCCACACGCCGAACACGATGGTCTTTACTATCGGCAGTGATACGTGGTCGTCTGGAACCTGCTCTACTTGCGACGGTACAATCCCGCGACCACCATTGCCAGTAGTCGTGTACAGTGGCTGAATTCCTGCCAAGTCTCTCTGCAACATCGCAGAAGCAACATCCAGCTTCTCGTAGCCCTATTACCCGACCTCGTCCGAACTCAATGAGATGTTGATAATGGCGTCTTTGTCGCCTTAAAGGCATTCTTGACGAACATCAACTCGCTACGTCCTTTCTCAAAGGTAACTAATGCTCACAACCGTAACAACGTGTATTTAAAGCAAATATTATTTGCATCCTCATAGTGACGCTATTAGCTCCACTCTTAAGCGCCTGGCGCGAAATCTGAACAGACAGTCTTTCAGAAGTAGAACATTCCTACCAACTTTCGTTTATCTCGCACATCTCCTTCTTGGCGTTGCTATTTTTTTCCCTCAGTGTATATGGAGAAAGCTTTCTTGTTTGCGATGTTATGCAGGACCTCGAGTGCTCCTATCTACACGTGCGAGTTATCTGCACTTTCACTGATGCTGAACACACGATTGTTTATTACAAATGAAATGACACAATTTCAGAGACTTTACTGGTCTCTTACAGATGTGATTTAAGGTATTTAGACTGAAGCGGCGAGTGAAAATTTATACCGAGGCCGGGAATCGAACCCGGGTCTCTTGCTTAGTAGTTAGGTGCACTACCCACTAACAATGAGCCACCGTGGCACAGCGGTTTGCACATCTGCACGCATTACCCTCCCCGATCCAATTTCTCACTGTCGCCCCCGTCTACTTTAAATTCCCTCTTACGCACTGACAGCATTACCGAGGCTCTCCATGTTCTGGAATAGCCCCTCAGCATCGAATGTAAATTGGGGATCCAGCGTGAAACCCAAGTGCAGGTACTTATACTTTTCAGGCTGGACCTCTCATTTACATTCAATGCTGAGGTGCTCTTCCAGAACATGGAGAGCCTTGGCAATTCTGTTCGTGTATAAGCAGGAATTTAAAGTAGACTGGGGTAGCAGTGACAATTTGGATCGAGAAGTAAGGCGTGCCAGGGTAATCCGTGCAGTTGTGCGAACCGCTGTGCCATGGTGGCTCATTGTTAGTGGGTAGTGCACCTAACTAGTAAGCAGGAGACCCGGGTCCGATTCCCGGTCTTGGTAAAAGTTTCACTCGCCGCTTCAGTTTATATACATAAGATTGTTTACGAATGTGAACTCTATTTTGCTGTGTGGAATCGCGTTCTGGGATAATTCTGAATTTCAGATGTAGTTTCTACTCAAAAAGTGCTAAAGCAGTTGGCTATAGATAGTTAAATGAAACGTAATGTGAAGTTATACTTTTCAGGCAGTGGTCGTACCATATTACCCAATATTTCTGGATGGTTGAGAGCTGTTATTCCTCTCTCCGTATGTTCTTACTATGAGGGAATCTTCTCCGCTCTGTGAAAATGCAACACTTTTTGATTCTTGTACAATCTGCGTTATCTATTCTGATGTTAGTCCACTACTACAACCACACGTCAATGAGATTCTTTTCAGTGAAAAATTAAATTTTTCTATATCTGTCTCTTCTTTCAGTAACGGTTATGAACATACCTCTTTTCCACGTTTTGTATCCACTGCCCGACATTTCATATCAGCCGTCTGGATAAAGGCCCCTATCACCTACACACCTTTCATTAGCTCGTGTATCGGTCTTTTCTTATCTTCTGGAAAGAACTGCAGAGAAATTCCTTTGCCTAACTAACACCAATTCACCAGGCTACAAGTTGTGCCCTGCCAGATTTCGTTTTCGTTGCAGTCATAATTAAGTTTTCGAATTCCTTGCCTGATCCAATCGTTTCTTTTCACTAACTCTCGTAATAATTCGCAACATGCAACTCTTCGTTTCCTGCCGAGAAACGTTTACCTTCTTAATTGCAATGCAGAGCGACTGTAGGTTTCACTCTGTAGACATGTCTGTAATTCGGTTTTGAAAAATGTCTTTCACTCAAAACCAGTTTTACTCTTCCAGAATGAGATTTTTCCTCTGCAGCGGAGTGTGCGCTGATATGAAACTTCCTGGAAACTTGCCTTTCGCGGGCAAGTGCTCTACGATCTGATCTACCCAAGCACGACTCACGCCCCGCCCTCTCCGCTTTACTTCTGCCAGTACCTCGTCTCCTACCTTCCAAACTTCACAGAAGTTCTCCTGCGAACCTTGCAGAACTAGCACTCCTGGATGGTAGAGCACTTGACCGCGATAGGCAAAGGTCCCGAGTTCGATTCTCAGTCCGGCGCACAGTTTTAATCTGCCAGGAAGTTTCAGTTTTACTCTTACCGACTTTGCTGTCCATAAAGTGGTTGTCTGTGTCTGACACAACAAAAATTCATCTGGTTCTATGATTTGATTGCTCATTTGTACAATGTCCTTTTTAATATGATACAAAATTGTACCTCTTATTGTAATAGACTTTAGGATTTCTTTCGAAAGTATTTTAGTAATTTTTTCGTATTGTTGGCAACAGCTTGTAAAAATATGAAGTGACTTTATTTTTTCTATACTTGGTTGTAATATAATAATAGACTACATCTCCCACAATCAGGTCATTTCCGTCTGTCAATTTTAAGTGATCAGTACATAGAGATAACTCAGAAAAATGGATGAAAGTCAAAATACATTGCATCTATACAGAAGGATATCAAATGGCCGCACACGCTCTGAAACTGATTTAGCAGTAGTGCAGTTTCGTACTCAATAACTAATATTCACGCCGCCCCGTAAACATGTGTCTACGAGAATGAAAACTGAATTGCAATGCATACTGCTAAATTAGTTTGAGAACATGCGCGGTCAGCTAACATTTCTGTACAGATACGATGTAATTTGAACTTTACATACATTCTTCTGAGTTATTTGTACGTATCGATCACTTGAAAATGGCCATAGAGGCAGAAATGACATGATTATGGGTGATGTATACACTTAATCAAATTGTATTGTAGGAATCCATACATGGATGTACACTGAGTTGACAAAAGTCATGGGATAGGTGTATGCTTTTTTTACATGTGGTGGTTATGGTGGTCGTGGTGTCGCATACACAATGTATAAAAGGGCAGTACACTAATGGGCTGTCATTTGTACTCAGCTGATTCATGTGAAAAGCTTTCCGACGTGGTTATTGCCGCACGGGAATTAAGACTTTGAACGCGGAATGGTAGTTGGAGCTAGGCGTGTAGAACATTCCATTTCGGAAATCCTTAGGGAATTCAGTATTCTGAGATCCACAGTGTCAAGATGGTGTCGAGAATACCAAATTTCAGGCATTACCTCTCGCATCTGCCGACGGCCCTCACGTAACGACCTAGAGCAGCGCCGCTTGCGTAGAGTTGTCAGTGTTAACAGACAAGCAACACTGTGTGAAATGACCGCAGAAGTCAATGTGCGGCATACGACGAGCGTATTCATTAGGACAATGCGGCGAAATTTGACGTTAATGAGCTACGACAGCAGACGACTGACGCGAGTGCCTTTGGTAACAGCACATCGCCTGCAGCGCCTCTCCAGGGGTCGTGACCGTATGACCCTGGAGCTGACGGAAGGCTTAGTGTGGCACAGACCTCATAAAACTAAGGACAAGTTGTCAATGAGGCGCTGGTGGTGTCCCCCTAATGGTTTGGGCTGTTTTGACATGGAATGGACTTAGTCGTCTGGTTCAGTTGAACCGACCATTGACTGGAAACGGTTATGTTCAGCTGCTTGGAAACCAATGGCAGCCATTCATAGACTTTCATGTTCCCAAACAGTGATGGAATTTTTATAGATGACAATGCACCATGTCAACGCGACTGGTCTGAAGGACATTCTGAATAATTCAAATGAAAGATATGGTCACCCGCGATCGCCCGACATGAATCCCATCGAACATTTATGGAATATAATAGAGAGGTCAGTTCGTACACACAATCCTGCACCGGTATCACTTCCTCAATTATGGACGGCTATAGAGACAGTATGGCTCAATATTTCTGCAGGGGACTTCCAAAGACTTATTGAGTCCATGCCACGTCGAGTTGTTGCAGTAAGGAGCTCCAACACGATACTAGGAGGTATCCCATGACTTTTGCCACCTGTGTGTAAGTGTATATGTTGTACATGTCCACCTAAACCAGTGGACCAATTTTAACCAAACTTGTTAAATATATCCCTTACTATACTTACTGTGGAGCTAAACACCACCTGTTTATCATAGTTCAGGGATATATGGCGTCATATACAATGAGATGCGTGGAAAACTGCAGCATCATGCATGACGTTTAAATTTATTACTTCTTTGCAACATACTTCCGCAGATGATATTTACATATGGCGTTGAATGCAACGACTGTAATATAGCACTGTACGACACACAGTTCAAGAGACATAATCATAAACACTGAGATACGTGTGAAAATGCTGCATCAAGCATGAAGTTTTAATACATTTATTCATTACTACTGAGACACTCCTACATTCGAGTCAGGTTAAGAAAATCTCTGATTCCTAGCAGCGCTTTGGACAGGTTTCAGTTGCGAAGCGCGAAAAACTTTGGACGAAAACAATAATCGTCTGGAGAGCTATGAAGAGGCATTGCCATAGAAACGTTTACGAAATCGTGTTGTAGACACGTGAAGTCCCTGCGCTCAGCGTACAGAAACTGTTAGATCTTTGTGCGAGTGTTTCACGAATACATGGAAATGAATTTGTTTCAATATTTCACAACAAATGCAGTTCTTTTTTCGTTTCAATTCTAATAAAAAGTTGGCAAAATGAATACCCAGGCAGTGACGGATTTATCAGTCACTAAAGGATAAAGGCGTCACTTCATATCGTCTGATCTTCTCTTCTCTTTTTTTTTTATATATCTACACTGGAATCAAACAGCACAATACCACCAGTAAAACGAAGATGAAGTGGATATGTTCCTTTACATGCAACAGGTATTCGTTTTCGCAGTTTAAGAGAATCAAAACTCCGTCCAGGACTGCTGAGAATACTTAAGGTGAAGTGGTATCTGCTTCCCTCACCTCCTCATTCAATTCTGCAGTTCTCGTTATTGCGATGAAGGCTGTTGGAAGGTACAATATTCACCACATCTTCTTCGATATTCTAACAGAAATTGAATGAATGTCTTGATTATAGGCTATAAGAGATTTGGCTGAAGCTATAAATAAATTTCTCGAGATCTATCCGCCTCAAAGGTGTAATTCAGGCTCATTGCTTAGTTATTGCAATCAGGACTTCAATAGTCCAAGGTGCTATGTCCTTGTCAACTCGTTGTTTTCGTGATTGAAATCTATTTTTTGATGTTTGGGCAGTGACGGGCTGGGTCAGTGACGGGCTGGGTCAATGTCTTGTTACAAGGGAGATGACATTGATAGTTATGTGTATACGGTTTTTTTCTTAATTGTTTATTGACTGTCCCTTTTCTTCTGAAATGAAACAATTACATCAGTGTTCCAGGTTTGGGAAAATCTGTTAATAGGCATGGTGTATAAGGCCATGACGGCCTGGTCTATATAGCCATGGATGCTTGACATAAGCAAAGACATGGAAATGTTTTTTTTTTTTTTCAGTAGAAATGGTTGAATCTGAAGACAAAGTAATGTAAAAGGAGCTTTCATAGTTACTTACAGAACGTATGAGGAGGAAGAGATGTCGCAAAACTGGAACAATGCTGTGATTGTGCTGCTTCTGTAATGTCATTATTTCCATTAGTAACCAGCTGTAAGTAAAAGTCACTTCTTGAACTTCATAAACATTCAACATTTTGCCGCTTTCTCTCGTTTTAAATGGACACTTGAGTCTACTCGACATCACATTCTATTTTGTTTTCTTCGTAGACCTATCGAATTCGATTATTTCTCTTATCAGATTTAATTGTACCCTCAAAGATATTTCCAAATAATTGAGTGTATTTCATTACGTCGTTCATTGGTTCGAAAGTCGCAGGTTCTCTTCAATACATTACTCAAAAGAATTAAGGGATCATGACTTTGGACGTTTGCCATACTCCACTGAGCAATAATAGATGACTGGGCATGTAATCAAAATATGCCAACGCCTTTCAAGAATTACGTACTCAACAAAACATCATTATATCCTCGATCGTTTGCATTAAAATAAATTGGAATGTCCGACAGGTGTCGAAAACAAAGTGGAAACAATCATTTCTCCGTCATCCTCAGTGCTTTTCAATAGACTTTGAGAGCTTCAATAACATGTATGCTCTCCGTGAGTGTTTATCACTGCCTAACATCCACGTTGCAAAATACTTGCGACTCAGCGGAGCTCACTCTGTGGTATCCGCTCCTATTCTTGAATGAGAGCTCATGAGAGTTACTGGAGAGTCTGTGGTGGAACAGGACGACCACGGACACTTCTGTCATGCATGTCCCACATATATGCCCTGGGATTACGTCGGGACTCACCGCCGGTCATTCTATTACTTTAGTGACTAGTCTTGGCCACATGGGCCCTGGCATTGTAAGGAATTCAGCGCCACCACCATACGCAGCAGCCACCACAGGATCCAGTGGAATCTGTTCGATGGTGGTAAGGAGTCCATGCACAACAACAAGACTCGCATGTCTGCCAACACTGAAGCCTCGCCACGTCATCACAGAGCCTTGGAAGTCCGTCGAGTTCCTGGACAACATTTGGCAGGTACCGCTCACCGAGGCTCTTCGCAGACGAATACCACCATGGCCTTGGGGTGGCGGATATCTGGACTGGTCTGTGCATAACACTTTTCGCCAATGACGAAGTTGCCAGTTGACGTGGGAACGGCAGGACTGGAGGCAAATTGCAAGACGGTGTTGCGTCAAGCAGGGTACTCGAACAGGACGTCTGGTGCGTGCGGTCCTCTCTCGTAACCTGTTCGTTACAGTCTGATCGTACACAGCGGCTCCAGTGGCTCTTCTGAAATCACCTTGCAGTGCTTTGGTGGTATTCGTACCACTACAATGCCACAACGCAGAGACAGCCAGATATTGGTCTTCATATGGGGCTGTAATGCATCGGCGATCTTGTTCAACTCGCCTTGTATACTGACCTGTCTCCCTGTAACGTATCCACTACATGTAGAAGACGCGTGGAGAGGCATTGGCGCCTGCAGCAATACCACGAAGCCCATCGTTTTTGGATCAGACCGACCGCCCTTGCAAACTGCACTCCGTTAAGATGTCGCATTCCGTGTGTTTGGTTGAACACAACGTCCACAAATGACAACTGCCATCCGTGTACCTCACTAGAAAACACTGGGACAACGGTACTAACTTAACGTGGCAGTAGCGCTTCCAGCTACCCTACCTACGGTACAGTAACCTCCTAGGGCCGCAAACGTTTTCTGAGACTCGTAGTGTCGAACCTCGTCAGAAACGAGCTTAAAGCGGTCTCAGATCTAGCCTCTGTTGTTCTATGTCTCAGATCATGGGAGGAAGTTGGTCACTCGAAGTGTCATCAACGTCCTAGATCCAGTATTATTTAGCAGTCAACCAGTCGGTCATTGTGCGACTTAAATCACAGTTTTCGAGAGTGTATGTACTCAGCCATTCAAGAATATCAGTGAAATCCTAGAGGCGATCCCAGCAGAAGGGTCGAAACGTCGAGCAGTGAAGAAGTTTGAAGAGAAATGTGACGCAGTCCAACGACTCACTAGAAATCATCATTGCATCCTATCTGTTCATAGGGAGTGTTACCTTGTGGGTATTAACAGCCATGCCGTGTGAATCACTCGATTGGATACGGATTTAAAAAACTGGGGTAATGGATCTCAGACTGTTGCTGATTGATGGAAGAATGCTGGCAAGTGGGGATAAAATCATTTTCTTTCATAATTTTGAAATTGATATGTTAGTGGAGAATAAAGAAACGTATGTATCTGGAGCGTTACAATTCATTGACTCGTTTAATCCTCCCTAAAGTGTAATTACATTTATGTATCATAAAAGGTGACACACATTCAAATGGTTCAAATGGCTCTGAGCACTATGGGACTTAACATCTATGGTCATCAGTCCCCTAGAACTTAGAACTACTTAAACCTAACTAACCTAAGGACAGCACACAACACCCAGCCATCACGAGGCAGAGAAAATCCCTGACCCCGCCGGGAATCGAACCCGGGAACCCGGGCGTGTGAAGCGAGAACGCTACCGCACGACCACGAGATGCGGGCTGACACACATTGAAATAGTTAATGGAGCGTATGGTTCAAAATGGCTCTGAGCACTATGGGACTCAACTGCTGAGGTCATTAGTCCCCTAGAACTTAGAACTAGTTAAACCTAACTAACCTAAGGACATCACAAACATCCATGCCCGAGGCAGGATTCGAACCTGCGACCGTAGCGGTCTTGCGGTTCCAGACTGCAGCGCCTTTAACCGCACGGCCACTTCGGCCGGCTGGAGCGTATGGTATTTATTAATCTTACCATAACTAATAAGACCGCGGGGCATGCCCTGATATTGCGGGACCTCTAGTAGCAATTGTGAAATCTTTACGCTGCAAGCTCTTACAATTTTTTACAGATGATGATTCACAAAACGGTTTTCGAATGTCGATGTAGATTCACTATGAACACATGAAAAACAGAGCACCAGTGGAATTTTATGTGGTCAGTCTGTTAGTGGAAATATTCATGTTTAAATTTAGTATTTGACGTTCAAATTGATTTCTTCCGAACCCCCTTAGGGCATCGGCTGTCGCCGAGCTTGCGCGAAGCACTGTTTAGACGGTTTACGCCTTGCGCGGCAGCGATGCAGACTCCGCTAGCGGCGGTCGTGTTTGTCTGGCCGCAGCGCGTTGTCAGCACCCGTGTTATCGCCCTGAGAGCTGGCAGCCGCAGCTGATGTGGCGCGGCCTTGGCGGCGAGCCCTTTTAGCGTCTTCTTACTCAGGCACGTTTTCGCCACTTACAGTTGCTTCTGGATTTGCTGCACGTGTATGATATAGGAAGTTCGCTCACTTCAAGTATCTATACAAAATAAGTCTATGTCAAAAAATATCTGCGATAGGCTATCGAGACGAAAATGACAACTGCAGTAAAGTGATCCAGTCAGTGGAAAAACAAACGTCGGATAACACGACAGTATATTGGAGGCAGGGTAAACATTAATTAAGGATATAGAAATCTGCACTTCGGCATTAAATCCAGTTGTAGGGGAAGATGTTAGATGAATCACCAAAACATTCAGGTAATTACAGATCACGCTGTAATGTTTGTTTACTGAATGGTCGTCATTATTCTATAGAGATTTGAAACAGTATACTGTAATTTCAAAGCTTAAAGTACGTATCGCCAAAGGATCAAATGTTAAATAGAGTAAAAGACAAATCATTGCAGTATAGACAGTTTTTAATTGTTAGATCGATTCTAGACAACGTAAAAGCTGACATTTCCTGCGCCCTCCGATATCTTGGTAAATTCGTGACCAGTCATCGCGATATCGGTTTTCCGCGATTCTTCAGAGTACTTCGTGCGAATGGAAGCCCACGGAAAATTTCCTATACCATCTTTGTTCCATTCGAGTCTCTGCCTAGTCTCTAACAATCTAGCTGTCGAAGTGCTGTTTAATCCTCAGCTTTGTTTCCTTCCGCCGACTTGGAATAGCGTCGCTGTTCCGTAAAGTCTAAGTTTCTCCTCGGACAGATGTAATTTCAAATTTGTCGCTAGGGAGTGTGTTCTTTAGATGGTTCAAATGGCTCTAAGCACTATGGGACTCAACACGTGAGGTCATCAGTCCCCTGGAACTTAGAACTACTTAAACCTAACTAACCTAAGGACAGCACCCACATCCATGCCCGAGGCAGGATTGGAACCTGCGACCGCAGCACCGCGGTTCCGGACTGAAGCGCCTAGAACCGCTCGGCCATAACGGCCGGCTGTTCTTTAGAGACGTGTGCATTGCGAACATGTTACGAGACAAGTAATATGTACTCAGTAAGAGCTAGTAAATCCAATGTAAGGACGTAATATCCAAAGGCGTTCTAGCTGAATAAGAGAAGTTGCCAAATGCCAAATTTTATATATATCCTGTTAGATTTCACTGTTGAATAACGAAATTTTTACGTAAAGAAAAATACTCAGTCTTGTAGATTTTGCTGCACTGTATTTCGGAATTGACAAGAATTTTTGTTTCCAAACTCCCTTTTTCGTGCTATATGACGCTTATTATTACGTCTTTATGTCTGTTTTTCAGCTCTCGTTTTCTTGTTGTATGAGGAACGCCACTGAAATCACACGTCAGTGCTCTGTTTCACACAGTTTATTACACACATTGTAATGTGAGGCGACGACCTTGACCGCATCCTCAGTTACATCGATCGTTGAACACGTGCTCCGCGTGATATTACGTCAGTGTTTTCTTTCTAGCTATGGCCCGCATATGGGTCTATAACCCCAACAATTTTGGTTACGTATGTGGAGATGCAATTTTTGTACAAAGGAAACGAACATTGTAGGTGATCAGTCAAAAGCATGGGCTCCTCGTCTTTGCTGTACGACATGTTCATCAACTCTAAATGAATGGACGGACTTACTGTACCCTAATATACCAAGTGCGATGCCACCGGTGCTTCAGTGCAATGGGTCTTCCAATTCCAGATCCTCCAGTAGTCACAACAATAAACTTTTCTAGTGACAGTGTCATTTTTCCACATCTAATGATCCCGCCGTTACACCATCATCTAATAAAATGGACAAATCTCGCAAAGTGAACTCAGCGATATTGTTAGAGATTAGAGACTTGGAACTTACAAAAAACAAAGCCAAACCATTAGTTTCTTCCGGAAGACACACCTCGAATATGTACTTTAAGCCAGCATCAAAAGCCACTCTAACGGTATTTCAACACAACAAACAAACGCTGTGACATACTGCACGGATGTTGCAGGTGTGTTGCAAGAACTCAGTATCTTATACAAACAGACTTTTCGGCAGATGGTTCGACAACTAGTTTGAAATCCGTACTATTACATAATGGTGACGTGCTTCCTTCCATCCCAGTGGCACACGCAGCCCCAGCAAAGGAAAGTTACATCGCGATGAGAAATATTTTACACAGCACAGACTATGACAAGCATCAGTGGCTCATATCTGCTGATTTAAAAGTGATCGGTATGCTTATGGGCCTACAAAGTGGGTAGACTAAGTTCTGTTGCTACAGAAAACAGAAGGACTCGCCACGACAAATAGCTTTGTTGCCTGGCAAGAAAAATGTCTCATGGGAGCTGCTTGTAAATCTCAGTGAAGTCCTGTTACCACCACTACATGTGACGCTAGGGTTGAAGGAGTCATTTCCAAAAGCAGTGAATTAGAGCAACGAAAGAGCGTTTGAGTACTAGCGTGGAAAATTCCCTGGACTGATTGCTGAGAACATCAAGTAGTGAGCGCTTATTGGTCCACAAATTCGTAAGGTATTTGGAGACCAGCAATTAGTGTGTATTCTCAGTCCTGATGAGCTAAACGAGTGGCAGTCCTTTCATAAAATTACTTCATTGTTCTTCGGCAATAGAAAGGCTGAAAATTATATTGATCTTGTGAATGATCTTGTATGTGCCTATGGGAAACTGAAATGCAACTTGTCACTCAAAATGCTCTTCATTTACTCATATATCGAAGTTTTACCAGAAATTTATGGGGCGTTTAGAGATGATCATGGTGAGAGGTTTCACCGACAGAACTCTGTAATGGAACATTGATACCAAGCAAGACTCAGTGCATCAGAGTTGGCAGATTTCTGCTGGACGTTGCAGACGGACTCGCACCTTCCCCATAAGCGGCTGACGAAGAGAAAACGCATGATGTAAACAAAGCAGCTTTTAATAGTGTGTCTTTATTGAACAGAATTAGTTGGAGCTTTTCATGTACTTAGTCTAAAGCACTTTGATGTATTTTTCCACATGACAGATTTGTGAATAGGTTAGACTTTACGATTTTACGTTGCTCATATAGTTCAGTGCCACAGCCTACTAAACGTGAAAGAAGTACTAGAACCTATTTAACAAAAATGATGTAATAAATGGATTCAGCGCCCCTTAAATTGTATTAAAAAAACTAGAGCTATTCTAGAAAAACGGACTCCATATTTGTAATCACTGAATCGAATTAACCACAAAACCACTGTAAAATTTTTGGTAAGTAAACGTGTGCTGGGCAGCGCTACGCCTTTTAGACTGTGGCCCATTATGATACGAGAACATGTGAAGAACATAAGTTTCAAAAATTTTAAAATCTGAGCTAATCTAGATTTCTAATTGTCATTTTCAACTTCAACACACTTAAATCCAATAAATCAACTATTCTGGCTTTTGTTAAAAACAAAAAGTTAAAATTTGCTGTCTAGTGATTTTCACCGTGGTTCCATAATAAATATTTCCGCAGCAGCCTGACAGCGTATTCAGTTCTTTAGTACTGTAGCCGACCCATCAGAAAGAAGCGTGCGAGACCTCCGTCTGCCCCTTATCACTTCGATAGCGCTATTCATTCGCTCATTGGTGCTGATTTATGAAATCGTTCAGCGCATTAACTTAATCCACTAAGTCAGAGTTTTAGTAATTTATGAGAGTTGATAAGCGACTGGAGAGGCTTCTGCGCTTACTCTTTCATTTTTGTTGCTGTTTGATATGCTGTGGAAAGCGATCTCAGTAAAGATTTACTGAGCTTACGCAAATGCCAAGGGAGTACCCAGCCGTTGCCTGGCGCAGTAGAGCCTATCGCAGCCGTCACGTGAAGTGAAGTGATTCAGGGAAGCCTGGCAGTAACCCAGTAATCAAGACCAGCCACGTGTAACGCGGTCAGTGGAAAAATTATTCATATCCGAGAGCACAGGCCATCACGAATCTTGTCTGGGATCCATTTCATAAGGTTCTCCGATATTTTGCCTGCAGAAGAGTCGTATTGCATAGCTGATTGGTAAAATTGGGAAGTTATTCAGTCATCGAATTAAAAAGATTTTCTTACTTTTCAGTTCGTGCCACATACTCTCACTTTGTGAGACGTCGTGCATAGGGCTGGAATTTAACTCTTGACAGTAATGTATCGTCTGATGTTAAATAACTAAAGGTTGCTTATGGCGGAGAAAACCCGGGAAAAGGTGGGAGGGTAATCCCCACTCAACAAGTAATCGAACGGACTCTTCTCTCTCCCTCCCCCAGCTAGGTCTAGCATTATTTCATTAGAATACGTTAGCAAACACGGCTATGTAGACTGTTACCGGCGTATGACAAACGATTTGCTTGGAAGACAAGAAGAGAGGAGGAGCCTCAAAGCATTAACATATTGCACGATGTCAACAGGACATACTTTGCAACATTTGCAAAAGAAAGCTATAACTCATAGGTTCGCTGAATCACTAACGTCAGAAGTATTAGTAATTCATATGTTAATTGTATGACATTGAGCACAACAGACCACGGCAACAAAAATCAGGAGTAAGTGAAGTATAAATACATGCCTCACCCATTTACAAACGAAAAGGCAGGTATTACGATATGATCACATAAACAGGTTATCTGTTGAATGACTATCACACTATTAGCTTAACACTGTGATTCTGGACTCGAAGAAGAAAAGAAGACATGCGAAGGAAAGAATTGATACTGAGAATAAAGACTTGTTTATAAAACCATGTCCCACAAATTGTTGGCATTCAACTCATAACATGATCTGTCAGTTTATTTGATTGGTTTGATTTCTCTGCATAGAAATACCTCACTCCTTTGTGTTACGCATGTGTAACCTGCTTGTTTCCTTTTGTCTTATTCGTCTTCCAAGAGATAAACGTCTAGATTCTTATTAATAACAATTAAATACAAAATTTTACTGCTCACATTCCGTCACTTTTTGTGGCTGTAGGTCATCACTACTCCCTTTATTTCATAACAAACAGTAAATCTTCTTTCTCTCCCTCTTATTCGCCTTCATGTCCGTTCTTCATCATGTTCAGGACGTATCTCATACTGCTGCTCTTTGGATAACTTTGCTTGTTTAATTTGTGTCTCACTGTCGCAGGTTGGAATTCGTTGCAAAATCAGGTTTTAAACGACCAGATTGGGAATTTATCTCTGAGTACGAAATTAAGTTATCCAAAGCAGTTGCGAGGTGTTTTATTTCCCCTTTGTATTTCCGTCAGTGCCCATCTGCTCTTAGTTTTCAGTTGCTGTGAGTGTAAGGTTTGGTCAACTGGTTTAATAGTTAATTCCTTCTTGTCGTGCACCATATCATGAATAGATTCATTGAAAGACAGAACAGCTTCCACTCTACTGGAATAAGCGTTTTATTTTACACTTCTAATTCGTTTGGACCGTATATCATTAACATGTGCCTCTATAACATAGCAGCAGCTGCTGCTGTTTCGTTAAAGATCCAGTGGACAACCTGAGTATCGAAGCTGTTCAGTAGTGAAAATAAAAATTTACGCGTATTGAATAGTCGTGAGTGGAAATTGATTTCCCTTTCTTTCGTTCTCCTCCTTTTCAGCTTTATAGTTACACGTAATTTTGGTCTTCTTGCCGTTAATTCTGAATCCGGCTTTCATATTTCGTCTATTAACCCATTATTGAAGTTTTACGTAGACTAAGCGATCTAACAACGTCAAAATTCGTTGATTCGTTCTCAAATTGATAACATGTCACTGATTAAACAGAATATCTTCTAAGAAACACACACACACACACACACACACACACACACACACACACACACACACACACACACACACACGAACATGGAGACGCATTGCACAAACCTTTTTTCAGTTGTTCCTTTTCCATTCTTTATGTAATGGAAGGTTAATCTATTGATTCACGTAAATTGTAAGTGGTGCTAGCATATATATTGTCGAAGTGGATTGCTTCTTGGAACTTGGTAAATCCCAGTCAGCATGATAGCTCGTTTTCTTGATTATTTATGTAACTTCGTTTACTGCTTGCATGTGGTCCATCGTGGAATATCAAATTTCAAACCCAGGTGATTTTATTACACGGTTAATTTTCGTGTTTTTCAGTTTAGTAAAAGTTCGGATAAACTTCAAGTACGCCAGCTCGAAATGACTAATGGCTGCATAATTATTTAATTTTTTAAATTTGTCAAACTGTTTTACAAACTTCCTTGTGCTATATTTTAAACACACGTTCGTTATCGTACATTATACCTATGTTTCCATTTTAGTGGTGTAACTGTTCAGTGTTTTAGCAGGGTGTCCCACCTAAGAATCTTGAGCCTCATTTTCTCTGGTGCTGTGGTGGGTACTTGCACTTTCGTTATTGCATTGTGGAGATGGACAGAGAGAAAGATGGGAGCAGGCGGACATGGATAGACAGAAAGGGGGAGCAGGAGAAGATGGACAGAGAGAAAGAGGAGAGGAGGAGAAGGTGGACAGAGAGAGACGGTAGAGGAGGAGTAGGTGGGCATAGAGAAAGGGAGACAAAGATATGGATATGGATAGGGAGAGTAGAGGGGTGGAGGTGGAAAGATAGGAGTGGAGGAAGAGACGCGTGCAATATATGTGAAATGCGACTTGACCGATTTCAACAAAATTTGACCACATACTACTTGCTATCTGGGAATCAGCACTATGGGAGTCAGAACCTCCTAGATATCATAGGAGCGGAGACAGGGTTGAAAGGAGTTTTCCAACCGCTGACAACGAGGCCCTGCACAACAGGTATGTTGTGGAGGTAGCATCAGCATGCGTTGCAGGGGCAGATGAGCATGACTGAGCAGATAGGAGGGATAGGAGGAGATGGACAGCGAGAGGAGGAGGGTAACATGGACAGAGGAAGATGGAGAGGGGGGGGGAGAGGGGGGAGGGAGAGAGAGAGAGAGAGAGAGAGAGAGAGAGAGAGAGAGAGAGACTGGGGGGGGGGGGGAGATATTTACAATATCTGTGTTGACTGCATATGCAGGCGAAGCTGCGGGGTAAAGGCTAGAGTATGTGAATATACATTGGCGTGCAAAGCTTAAGAACGAAAGTAACTTTTGCGTGATGTGTCACTGCCAAGCAACGTAGCTCGATGAAGCATGGACCATATATAGAAACAACTGCGACAGTATAGTGCAGAAGGTAATGGAAAGAAATATGCAATGAGATGAACAGAAATGACACTTTTATTCAAAGACAATAATTATACTGAAGTCACTGCAGTTCATGATGGTGCCCTGGATATTACAATAGTGGACCATGATTATTAATAGGGTGTGTGACCACCACGGACGGCGTTGCATGCTCTGCAATGTACTCCCATGATTGCCTGGTCGACCGCTGCTGGGTGCTCGTTGGAGCAAGTGAACATGCTGCAATACATCTCCCGAAAGCAGATCACATGTGTTCAATGGGATTCGAGTCAGAGGAACAGGCAGGCCATCCCAATCGCAGAATATCCTCTCGTTTCAAGAGCCACTCCACGTGCGCTGTTCTATATGGTCGCGCACTGTCATCCACAAAAAATGAAGTCAGGGCCGAATGCACCCCTGAAAAGACGCACCCGGGAAAGGAATACAGTGTCACAACGACATTGACTCTTGGGTGTACATTGTTCAAAGATTTGGAGGTCAGTACAAACCATGGAAGATTATGACTCCCCACTCTATGACACTGGACCACCAAAACGGAATGTATGGCAATGCTAGACATACCGTAATATGACGAGAGGTGAGAATAAACAACGCAGCTAGGAACACAGTGCTGATCCAGCTGTGTCATTAAGTGATGTGTGCTGTGCGTGTCACCTGCCTGCAGGATGATAAGAAGTGCTTGCTGTTATTTTAAACTGATGCCCGATACCAGATTAGTTCATATCGGCGAGCTGTAGTACCACAGTAGCGCCTCCGGTTGCCTGAGAATAAATTTTTCATTATTATAACACTCGCATGTCTGTCAGTGAATACTTGGCGCTGGCAGTGATACTTTGCCACACTTGGCGCTGCTGATACAGCTGCCACTGGAGGCGGCGGAGGTCGCGCGCTGGTCGATAGCGGGGCGGCGCCGGCGTTTGCGCCTCCCTGGCACCGCTCCAGGCGCTTCCACGATCGGCCGCGCCGCCACCACACCCCTGCCTACAGTACTTGTTAAATAAGGCGTGTGGCGCGGGCAGCGGGAAAATGCGAGACATTCGTAACAGATGAAGCGTTACTCACCTCACCTCGGAGCAGTATACTCTATGCATTTGTCGCCACAGTCCAGAAGCCTCGACTGTGCTGTTTTTAAAGGGGTTGTTCAAGTAATGTTCCTTGACAATCGGGGATTTTCCAGCCAAACATCAGGCAAGCTACTGGTGGGGCAGAGGTCCGAATTGCGAACGATTAGGAGGAGACGTTCAGTGCAGCGTTTGCCTTACAACCGAGGGAAAATCTCACTCACACCTTTGTCAGAACCGGTGAGAAGCTAAGGGCATTGTGTCGCACTCTGTATCGTTGACGGATTTCGGATGATGCCATTGACGAGTCATTCACTGATGCCTTATTCGTACCCCACCAATCCACCCCAGATCTCTGATAACACACTGGACCTGTCCCGATTGCTCTGAGTATAACATGGCGGGAAATTAAAAATTTCAAGATGGAAATTGTTCTATTGATGGGCAATTCAAAAAAAGTAAAGATGGCGAACCCCTAGGACAGCCTCCAAGACATCAGCATCCAAGCTGGTGATGGGAGACGTTGGTCCTAGCCCAGTTGTCCAGAAATATAAAATCCAAGATGGCGTACCTGAATATATTACTACAGCCTGCATGGTTGTCAGCTTTCCTGGGTTTTCCCCAGCCCTAAGACTTCACAATCAAAGACGACGGACCTGAGGTTACAGGCACAGCCTGACAGATCTCCGAAGACTACAGAATCTGAGATGACGATCCAAGAAGGTGGTCCTGAGCATACTGGTGCAGCTCGCATGGTTGCCAGATTTCCTCGTTTTCACGATCCCTCTCATGTCAGAATGCAAGATGGCGGGTCTGGAGAATACGGGTAGGGCCTACATGGTTACCAAGTCACTTGTGCTAAGAACCCATTCGTCATAAGTTTAAAATGGCGGAAAAGCTTAAAAAACGCAGGGTTTCCCAAAGTCAAACGGTTTTAAATCCAAAATGGTGTCACATTAAACATTTATGGTTTTGTGGGCACTTACATCGTATATGTAAGCAACATGCCTCGACTGTCTGGTGTGAAGTGTGGACAGTGCTTGGTGATCTTCCACACCACTGCAGAGAATACCTACCGTGAAATTTGAAACTCCCTAGATATCATGAAAGAAGATTGTATACATGGAAGAACCCTGGGCATACTAAAAGGTTTCAGATAGATTATCTAATGGTAAGACAGAGATTTTGGAACCAGGTTTTAAATTGTAAGACATTTCCAGGGGCAGATGTGGACTCTGACCACAATCTATTGGTTATGAACTGTAGATTAAAACTGAATAAACTGCAAAAAGGTGGGAATTTAAGGAGATGGGACCTGAATAAACTGCCGGCCGAAGTGGCCGTGCGGTTAAAGGCGCTGCAGTCTGGAACCGCAAGATCGCTACAGTCGCAGGTTCGAATCCTGCCTCGGGCATGGATGTTTGTGATGTCCTTAGGTTAGTTAGGTTTAACTAGTTCTAAGTTCTAGGGGACTGATGACCTCAGCAGTTGAGTCCCATAGTGCTCAGAGCCATTTGAACCATTTGAACCTGAATAAACTGAAAGAACCAGAGGTTGTACAGAGATTCAGGGAGAGCATAAGGGAACAATTGACAGGAGTGGGGGAAAGAAATACAGTAGAAGTAGAATGGGAAGCTTTGAGGAATGAAATAGTGAAGGCATCAGAGGATCAAGTAGGTAAAAATACGAGGGCTAGTAGAAATCCTTGGGTAACAGAAGAGATTCTGAATTTAATTGATGAAAGGAGAAAATACAAAAATGCAGTAAGTGAAGCAGGCAAAAAGGAATACAAACGTCTCAAAAATGAGATCGACAGGAAGTGCAAAATGGCTAAGCAGGGATGGCTAGAGGACAAATGTTAGGATGTAGAGGTTTATCTCACTAGCGGTAAGATAGATACTGCCTACAGGAAAATTAAAGAGACCTTTGGAGACAAGAGAACCACTTGTATGAACATCAAGAGCTCAGATGGAAACCCAGTTCTAAGCAAAGAAGGGAAAGCAGAAAGGTGGAAGGAGTATATAGAGGGTCTACACAGGGGCGATGTTCTTGAGGACAATATCATGGAAATGGAAGAGGATGTAGATGAAGATGAAATGGGAGATATGATACTGCGTGAAGAGTTTGACAGAGCACTGAAAGACCTAAGTCGAAACAAGGCCCCTGGAGTAGACAACATTCCATTAGAACTACTGACAGCCTTGGGAGAGCCAGTCCTGACAAAACTCTACCATCTTGTGAGCAAGATGTATGAGACAAGCGAAATACCCTCAGACTTCAAGAAGAATATAATAATTCCAATCCCAAAGAAAGCAGGTGTTGACAGACGTGAAAATTACCAAACTATCAGTTTAATAAGTCACAGCTGCAAAATACTAACGCGAATTCTTTACAGACGAATGGAAAAATTGGTAGAAGCCGACCTCGGGGAAGATCAGTTTGGATTCTGTAGAAATGTTGGAACACGTGAGGCAATACTGACCTTACTACTTATCTTAGAAGAAAGATTAAGGAAAGGCAAACCTACATTTCTAGCATTTGTAGACTTAGAGAAAGCTTTTGACAATGTTGACTGGAATACTTTTTCAAATTCTGAAGGTGGCAGGGGTACAATACAGGGAGCGAAAGGCTATTTACAATTTGTACAGAAACCAGATGGCAGTTAGAAGAGTCGAGGGACATGAGAGGGAAGCAGTGGTTGGGAAGAGTGTGAGACAGGGTTGTAGCCTCTCCCCGATGCTATTAAAGCTGTATATTGAGCAAGCAGTAAAGGAAACAAAAGAAAAGTTCGGAGTAGGTATTAAAATCCATGGAGAAGAAATAAAAACGTTGATGTTCACCGATGACATTGTAATTCCGTCATAAACAGCAAAGGACTTGGAAGAACAGTTGAACGGAATGGACAGTGTCTTCAAAGGAGGATATAAGATGAACATCAATAAAAACAAAACGAGGATAATGGAATGTAGTCGAATTAAGTCGGGTGATGCTGAGGGAATTAGATTAGGAAATGAGACACATAAAGCAGTAAAGGAGTTTTGCTATTTGGGGAGCAAAATAACTGATGATGGTCGAAGTAGAGAGGATATAAAATGTAGACTGGCAATGGAAAGGAAAGCGTTTCTGAAGAAGAGAAATTTGTTAATATCGAGTATTGATTTAAGTGTTAGGAAGTCGTTTCTGAAAGCATTTGTATGGAGTGTAGCCATGTATGGAAGTGAAACGTGGACGATAAATAGTTTGGACAAGAGAATAGAAGCATTTGAAATGTGGTGCTTCAGAAAATCTGAAGATTAGATGGGTAGATCACAGAACTAATGAGGAGGTATTGAATAGAATTGGGGATAAGAGAAGTTTGTGGCTCAACTTGAATAGAAGAAGGGATCGGTTGGTAGGACATCTTCTGCGGCATCAAGGGATCCCAAATTTAGCATTGGAGGGCAGCGTGGAGGGTAAAAATCGAAGAGGGAGACCAAGAGATGAATACACTAAGCAGATTCAGAAGGATGTAGGTTGCAGTAAGTACTGGGAGATGAAGAAGCTTGCACAGGATAGAGTAGCATGGATAGCTGCATCAAACCAGTCTCAGGACTGAAGACCACAACAACAACAGATATCAGTTCCAATTTCTGTCAGTATTATGTTATTTTTGATGGCCCCCCTGCGGTCACCCCACCACTCCTCTGATATCATAATCAAAGTGTCCTAAGTGAAAATGACAGGGAAATTTGAAAATGCAAGAAACACACTGGTGCTTTAGCCTACAGTGCAAAATATTAGAAATTCAGAATTGTCCAGAGTTTAATATAGCCATCGTCTCACACTTAAATCAAGCTTTACAACAACATTATTTCAACTGCCCTGGTAAGTAATTCGAAAATTAAAGTACACTTGTCCTCTGGGAGAACTTACGCTACAGAATGTTAAAGTAACATGTTTTCTAAATTTTCCATTTAGCTATAAAACAACTCATCCTTGTGCTTAGCCAATTCTCAGTTTCGCTAAAAATGCCTTACAACCGATGTGAATCACAGCGGCCTGTTCCGCCGAGGCGCGCCAACCCATTCTAACTCAAGTCGCAACATGGCACTGTCGGTGGCGCTGCTATTTGGCGGCAGGCGGTCTCAACGTGCATGTGCCAAGATCTTATTATTTGTACTTGCACGATTGTATATACCTCTCAAGATGGTCCCGACATGCTTTTTCTCTTAATACTATCTAGACGTCTATATTAGCTACGACCCTGGTGAAGTTTGAAAAGGGGTGCAGTTATACAATGCTTTTAACAATGAAAATTCTATAAAAAGAAGTGGAAAATGACGAAAGTGTGACTGTCAATACAACCGTTTCTACATCTCCTAACATGTAAATACAAACATCAAAAAAAGGTTTGCATCATCCCGGTTCCCAGAACTCCGGAAGATAGACGTTGACTGTGGATATTGTATCACAGACACAGTCCCTTTGACTGTTGTCACTAAACGCGCCCAAAGAAGTAAACAACCGTGCATGAGCAGCGCCTATTAGACTGAGGGGGTCCGGCAGCGACCAGTTCCAGTCATTCCACAAGGAAGGAGGTACATGGCTCGTGTTGTCTGTAGTTCAACCATGCCTAGACGGTCAAAACCGCGGTTCGATTGCGTTCGCATTGTTACTTTGTGCCAGGAAGACTTCTCAGCAAAGGAAGTGTCCAGGCGCCTCGGAATGAACCAAAGCGATGTTGGTCGGACACGGAGGAGATACAGAGATACAGGAACTGTCGAAGACATGCCTCGCTCAGGCCGCCCAAGGACTACTATTGCAGTGGATGACAGCTGCCTACGGATTATGGCTCGGAGAAACCCTGACAGCAACGCAACCATGTTGAATAATGCTCTCATGCAGCCACAGAACATCGTGTTACGCCTCAAACTGTGCGCATTAGGCTGCATGATGCGCAACTTCACACCCGACGTCCATGGCGAGGTCCATCGTTGCAACCACGACACCATGCAGCGCGGTACAGATGGGCGCAACAACATGCCGAATGGACCGCCCAGGATTGGCATCACGTTCTCTTTATCGATGAGTGTCGCGTATGCCTTCAACCAGACAGTCGTCGGAGACGTGTTTAGAGGTAACCCTTTCAGCCTGAACGCCAGCGAGTGCAACAAGGTGGAGGTTCCCTGCTGTTTTGGGGTGGCATTATGTAGGCCGACGTACGCCGCTGGTGGTCATGGAAGGCGCCGTAACGGCTGAACGATACGTGAATGCCATACCCTGACCGACAGTGCAACCATTTCGGCAGCATATTGGCGGAGACATTCGTCTTCATGGACAACAATTCGCGCCGCCATCGTGCGCATCTTGCTTCCTTCAGTATAACGACATCGCTCGACTGGAGTGGCCAGCATGTTCTCTAGACATGAATCCTACCGAACATGCCTGGGATAGACTGAAAAGGGCTGTTGATGGACGACGTGCCCCACCAACCACTCTGAGGGATCTACACCGAAACTCCGTTGAGGAGTGAGACAATCTGAATCAACAGTGCCTTGATGAGCTTGAGGATAGTATTCCACGACGAATACAGGCATGCATCATTGCAAGAGGACTTGCTACTGGGTGTTAGAGGTACCGGTGTGTACAGCATTCTGGACCATCATCTCCGAAGGTCTCGCTGTATGGTGGTACAACTTGCAATGTGTGGTTTTCATCAGCAATAAAAAGGGTGGAAATGATTTTCTGTACAGGTTCGGGAACTCTTGGAACCGAGGTGATGCAAAACATTTTTTGATGTATGTATAACGTTATGGACTTTCTAAGTAGGCACTAGGACGAAAGGAAGATATAGAAGCAATCCAGAAGCATGCACTCATTTTTTTCGTAAAACATTGTTGAGGAAGGTAATAGAACTGATCATGGCTTGTACAGAAGCACATAGCCCTTTTCACCTCGATTTGTCAACGAATATTGTACTGAAATCAATTAATTTTGTACGTAAATTAGTGAATTTTGCGTTAAACATACTTCCCTGCCGTTGAGCCTGTACACTGAAGAATCAAATACAGCTACCCACTCGTTTTCACACTATGCGATTGATATCTGACAGCAAATACATCACATCTACATCTATAAGTGTGATCCAGACACGGGATGTCACATCAGATATCTAAATCATTTCTGACGAATACGGCTGTAGTTCCTTCAACAGTGGCACTTGTGCGGGAAGTCTTTTGCTAACCAAGGTTTCATACGGTCTTGATAGCGGGTGGTTGTAATTAAATTAGGGCCACTCTGGGAGGTCCATTGTCGACTGTAATTATCGTCTGGCAGCGAAACTTGGTAGATATACTAATGCGTTAATGTAGAACCGATTTACGCTGAAAACAATTCGTTCCAAAAATGTTTCCATATGTAATAGATTGGGAATGGGACGTTTGCAGAAAAGATCAAACAATTGAGAAAGTCATAATATTGATGTGGTTATTACCCGATTCTTACACAATTTTTTCAGTATGAGCACCAGAGACGTCTACGAGATGCTGCATCGGTAAAACGACATGAGCAACAGTTGGTCGTAGGTTTCTGGTGAAATCTGAGCAGCGTGTTCCTGCATCCTGGCCTTCAGATCAAGTAGAGACGAAACGTGTCCTTGTTTTAGATATATCCAGAGGCAAAAAATCACATGGATTCAGATCAGGTGATAGCGCAGACCGTGCCTCTTTAAAACCTTTGGAGATAACGCGTTCGTAGAAGGATAAGTTATGCAGACCTTTCACTGGACGAGCGGTATGAGGTGTTGGCCTGTCTTGGGCGAAAACAGTTGTTTCCACACAGTTGCGCTTTTCCAGAGCAGAAATCAGAAGCTGTACAAGGAGGTCTCGATAACGTGCAGACGTCACCTGACTGGCCCTCTTCAAAGAAGAACGGACCGAGAATAAAGGTGTTGTGAATCTACACCACACTGTCACATACGGCGAATGCGGTGTCTCTTCTTGCGCAACATACGGTTTAACAGTATCTCAAATTTGGCAGTTCTGTGTATTCACTGCACCCTATAGCGAAAAATGTGCGTCTTCACTCCGCAGAATATTGCCCGACCACATGTCGTCAACTTCGATCTGTGCTAGAAACCGAAGAGCAAATTCAGAACACTGCTGCAGATGACGTCGTTTCAGTTGCTGCACTGTCCGGGTCTTGTACAGGTACCAGTGTAAAATAGACCGCAAAAATCTTGGTACTGTTGATCATGGGATAGACTGTTCTAGTTCTAGTAATACCAGGGGCACGTGCTGCATGTTCAGTTACGGCAACAGCAACCGGGCCTCTCCTCAGACCTTTCTGTCGGCGGTACATTATCAGTGTAGCACTGTAATTGCTACAGTTCACATAAAACAATTTCACTAACAGCGCACTCTGTCTTCTCGATTGCCATACTGTTCACTCACGTTATGGCTCGTCAAATGACAGTGTGGATTCATACCGCTATACATATAGTGTACAGCGCCAGATTTCCACCTGGTGGCCACAATTGGAACTAATTTGTTTTCCAGCGTAAATCGGTTCCGCATTAACGCATTAGAATAACTACCGAGTTTCGCTGCCATACAGCCCACACTGGACATCTGTGAGCAGCGGCACTTCAGTCACAACCACGGAGTACCTAGGGGAAGCCATTATGACGGACACTGTACTCCACTTGACGGCTTAGAACTGTTGGTAGACCGTGCATGCTGCAGTGGATTCTTTCTGGTTTCTGGAGGTATCTGGCATCATATGATTACGCAATTCACGTAAATTGTGAGCGTGGCGTCCTAGATGCGTTAAGATCATGCGAATTTGATTGGCTAAGAAATGAACGTGAGTATGCGTCAAATCATTGTAGCATGATTTGAGCATTATGCCACAGACTGTTATCCTGACAAATGACATCAAGCATGAATGGTTGTGAACATTTCAACTAGACTGTGTTCACGTATTTCGTTGCTAATGTGCCTTTCAGACCTCCGACTGTCAAAGGTTTGTCATCTAAGACCATTGGTGGCGCAGTACAACCGTTCGGAAATATTAGAGATGATGTGCAGTGAGTCTGAAACCTTTCCAATAGCCTCTCGAGGTCCGATTAATTTCTGCTATGAATCTAACAGTTGTGTTGATGCCGAACACGACAAAAATACATCGGCCGACACTGAGAGAATAAGCAATGAGAAATCCTAATTAACAATGTACAATGCAGTTTTGTCAGTTTTGCGTCCTTGCAGGCCCGCCACTCTTCATCCGTCTGTCAAACTTAGCTGACTTTACCTCCAGCGCAGTTAACAGCACGCTGCACTCCAGAAATGTGACTGCTGCCGGACGCGGTGGTCTAGCGGTTCTAGGCGCTCAGTCCGGAACCGCGAGACCGCTACGGTCGCAGGTTCGAATCCTGCCTCGGGCATGGATGTATGTGATGTCCTTAGGTTAGTTAGGTTTAATTAGTTCTAAGTTCTAGGCGACTGATGGCCTCAAAAGTTAAGCCGCATAGTACTCAGAGCCATTTGAACAATTTTCCGTGAGTGTTGCCGCTACTACTCCATCAAGCAGCTTCACAAGGGCTGAGTGCACCCCGCTTGCCAACAGCACTCAACAGGCCGGACGGTGACCCATCCAAGGGCTAGCCAAGCCCGACAGCACTTAACTTCGGTTATCTGACAGGAACCGTTGTTACCACTGCGGCAAGGCGGTTGGCTGTTCTGTTTAACTCCCGGAGGAGTTCGCAAAAGTTGCCGAAGTGGACAATATTTCACGTCCACTAGACGTTCGTGATTTATTGCTTAATGCATTTTTAAACAAGATCGTTATTAATTAAGCACACCCACTAATATCTTCTTTTGTTTCTGAGCCTCATTGTACTTACAAGTGTTTCCAATTGTACGTGTTATTTTGTAAGGTGATTCGAAAACACAAAATATCAACGCGATTCTATCGCCTCTATGTCACATCCGCTTTTGCAGAAGCACAGATCACGTGCGAATGTTGGTTGCCTGCGTTGAGTTCAAATGGCGGAGCTTGTTCCCTCACGGACACATCAGTTCCCGCAAAACTGAATATGGTAAAAGCACATGATTTCACAGCCTGCCTAGTGACAAGTTTTCGTATTTGTATAGCGGCTGGACATAATCATTAAAATACACATCTCTCCTTACGTGCTGTCTGCTTTCACAGTATTGCAAAGCACATTCAAAAGTAATTTGGAGAGAATGTGAATGTTTCGATGGATATAAGACAAAACTAACCTCTTCCTGCCAGGAGTTGATGGTGAATGCCCGGGAATGTTTTTGGTAAAACTTCTAATACTGTAAACAGTTCTTAAGTTCCCTTGACTCTTTCACAGTGACAAACTGCACAGGGTTCAGAAAACAGCAAATAAAGAAGAACTGAAACATATACAAGTAGTGTCCTCATTGGCAATGCTCATAGTACAGGCTCAAAATGATTTTGGAAGTACGAAGTGAGCTTGTGATTGTTATCAATGAAAGTTCAAAAGCAACACCTTCCCTCAAGCAGCGAATTTCATAGCTGTGCAGATGATGATAGATCTTCTTGAACCTTTTGAAGTAGCAACAACAGTAATCTCAGGGTAGTCATGTATCATTGCTTACTTAATTATACCACTTATACGAGGTATTTCTGTGAAGTTATTGGACTTGGAAAGCGCATTAAGGAGAAATGCTCGTGAAAATGACCAAAAATTTGAAAAAAATTCTTGGTCTATAGGATATGCTGATTTCAAAAATGTATAGTTTATGGGCATTATCATTTTCCGTTCTTTCTAAAATTGAGGTTGAACGGAATGTTGCACAGGGGCCACGCCCATCTGTCAGTTTGAAGGGCGTCAGAATATATGATGCATTATTTTGTTCTTCGGTTTTTTCCGTTAGTTACGGATCGTTAACAAAGGTGTATTCTAGAAGGCACTGACTCCCGGGACAAAAGTACAGGCATGTCTAGAAGGCTGTGGTTCTAATGTAAACAAAGATCTGAGAATATAAGATTTTGAAATTTCATACGCGTATGGTTTTGTAGTTACAGTGTGTTGTTTTGTTTCTGTGTGTGTTTTTTCTGTGCTACAAATGCCGAGAGTAAAGAAATTTAGCCCCAAACGAAAGTTTCGCGGCAACCAGCTCCAAACACAACTGCATAATACACACCAGTTGCTCCAAAAGTCGCCTGCGGAAACTGTCTCTAGACAGTGCTTCTAGACGTAAACTTTCGCTTTCTGAATGTAATAAGAACAAGTCTATTAGTATCGTGAGCAGCAATAATGACTGAATATTATTGTGAACGTAAATATGCTGTCAAGACTTTCGAAGAGTACTGTGAAATGTAAGTACTGCAATTGTGAAGATAGTATTGACGTTTCCGATGACATTTCAGCAACCAAGGGTCTTTCAAGTCGGTTAGTGATTGCCTGTAACTCGTGTAAGATGCACAATGATACTAAGACATCGCCAGTAACAGATAGTCGACATTACAGTGTAAATATTCAGCTTGCTTACACAATGCGATGTATTGGAAGGGGAAGGAGAGCTGCCCATACCTTTTGTGCAGTGATGGATTTGCCTCCACCTCCACTGGGGTTTGACAGATAAATTAATATATAATACTTTATGTGGTGTAAGTGAACATTCAATGAAAATAACAGCAGAAGAAGCAGTAGCCTTGTCTGAGAATAAAGACATTGTAGCAGCATTTGATTTATTGAAACTGGTAAGTTACTAGACTATGAATGTGTAACAAAGCACTGCCAGGGTTGTTAAAGTAAATTTATTTGCACCCATGTTTGTGTAAAGAGCTTTGGTGGCCCAAGTGGAAACATGGAATCCAAAGGGGTTCAAAATATTTCTAGAAGGATAGAGGTCAGTCGCGGTGTGAGGTATATAGGCTACCTTGAGGATGGATACTGTAAAGGACACACTATTGTTGTTAATGACAGACCATATGGGGACACTCTGATAGAAAAGCTTGAATATTTTGGGCATGTGCAAAATGGGAGCTCGGCTGAGAAAATTCTGTAAAGACTTCAGTGGGAAAAAACTGTCAGACGGAAAACACATAGGTGGTCCAGGTCGTCTTACAAAAAATGAAATTGATTCTTTGACTCAATATTATGGACTAGCAATAAGGAGAAATGTAGGAGATTTGGAGAACATGAGATGAGCTGTTTGGGCAACATGGATTCACAGTGTAAACAGATGAAACCTCACAGCGTGGCTTGTGTCCAAAAGGGGAAGATTCGTGGTGCACGTACTGGTTGAGCAGTTACAGGCATACAGTATACCCACAAACATTCCTTACCACTTGCTGTAATGGAGGCAATTATGCCTATGTGTATGGATCTGGTAAATAGAAATCTACTTAGGAAATGTATGCATGGTCTCTCAGAATGCAAATGAAAGCTTCAGCAGCAGTGTACCCAAAACTGTATTTGTTGGACTGACAGTGCTGAAGATTGGTGTAGTGGATCCAATAACAACATTCAATGATGGTGCAATTTCAAGGATCGATATTATGAAGAAATTGAACATCCAGATGGGAAAGAACATGGTTTCAGCTCTAACTGCTATTGATTAGCGGCGGGTAACCGAGGCTGCAGAAGCTGCTACCAAGGAGTCAAGGATAAAGGAAAGAATGAAGAGAGAGGGTATGGAGGATAAGGGAACAGGAGGACAACTAGATTATGCAGCTGGAATGTTCTAAACGAGCATAGTGATAAGTTAATAAATCTGTAAATATTCTTTTGCGATTTACCGAAAACTTGAATTTTCATCATTCAGGTACCTTTTTCTCCTAAATGGCCGAAGTTAAGTTCACAAAAATTGGTACAGATATTTAGAATGACCTCCTCTACCTCCCTTGCCTACTATTTCCTAAAAAAATTATAACATGGTGACCGTGTCGGTGATATTTGATCTAAGTTTTTAAATATTTTTGTTGTAGTAAAATAAATTACTTGTCTTTTTCACAGATCAGCATCAGGGAAGGAAATTGGAGGCATGAAACACTTATGTGAATGTTGTCTGTATTCTGACTCTTTTTCCAATCTGTGCAGTCAGTGGTTCCAATAAAATGGTATCACAGTGAAATAGTGTTCCGTTTTTTATACTATTATAAATATTGTGAGTACCAAAATATTATAAATATCTCAGTGATTTTTGGGGAAATGCTTGGACTTATGACCCTAATTGTGTGTAAGAATTTTGAGCTACCTCTCATTTATAGATCAGTTGCACTATGGGGGTGAAGATAACGCTAAAAATGTAGCCCGTTCAGGGGCGTGTCCCCTTACCTAATGAAGCATGAAGTTTGCTGGATTCCTTGGTTATATCAGACAGTGAAAGATTGAAACCATTTAATACACGGACTGTTAATATGCTTGCGGCATTCTTACATCCTAGGTTTAAAATAGCTTTGTTTCCGGACTTTTCAAGAGGCAGACAGCATTGCACGATTATGAAACTTCCTGGCAGCTAAAAACTGTATTCCGGACAGAGACTCGAACTAGGTACTTTATCCATTCGCGGGCAATTACTTTTTCCTTTCGCGGGCAAGTACTGTACTGACTGAGCTACCCAAGCACGACTCACAACCTGTCCTCACAACTTTACTTCCGGCAGTACCTCGTCTCCTACCTTCTAAACTTCGCAGAAGTCTGCTACGAACTAGCACTATTGGAAGAAGCACTATTGGCTTAGCCCCAGCTCGGAGCTGTGAGGAAGGGTCGTGAGTCGTGCTTGGGCAGCCGAGTCGATAGAGCACTTGCCCGTTTTAAGCTGCCAGGAAGTTTCATATCAGTGCACACTCTACTACAGAGTGAAAATTTCATTATTACATAATTACTCCTGAAAGAGTGTGCTGCTATCAACGCATCGATGCCAAGAATAATACCTGAATATGAAGAATCCATGCGTAGTCGTAGTACATCTGCTGACACGTCTACCCACAGAATACCAAAATTTCAGACGTGCAAGTCCCATGTCACGATACCGAAACAGACACCCATAGTAGCGCTCTTAGTGGCCTGGCAGCGATCTCCGATTTCGGGAAAATATTGGGCGATAACCTGTATTCTTGCGAAATACGAGTGATAGATAATGATGTTTTTCATTTATACTTAATAAGTGGGTTTGATAATTTGGTGGTAAAATGTACTTATTTGTAAAGCAGTTTCGATCATGTGGCTTTTATCAAGTGGAAATTGTTCCTGATTACGACCTTCCTGTGTGTATTGCACTCCTTTAAGTGCATTGTAAATATGTTTCTCATATTCTGCTTAATTTTTGCTGTCATCCGTAATATTGGTTGGAGTAAATGACTACATTTGTTTTTGTTTCATATGATACAGAAGCTGGTTTCGTTGCATCGTATTCGGCTGACTCATTTCTATTTGTTATTGTTTACGAATCCGCATGTGAATTGGTCGATTGAAATGCATTTAAAGTATATAGCTCGTATTCTACGATATTTTTGTTACCATCCGTTTTTCGTACTCTCGCATTTAATGGAGGCCACCGAAATTTTCATTGACTTCTGCTAAAATGTACTGTTCGTAATACTTTTTAATAAACTGAAAAGAACTGCTGTTGCATTTTGAGTAATTGCAAGGAATAATGCCCTAGTCACCAAGACTACAAAGCATACTCGTCTACATCTACATCAATTCTCTGCAAGTATCTGTGAAATGCATAGCATTCAGTGGCGAGGAGCAATACCATTCAAAGCAGAATTACATGCTCATTCCATGACAAGATATAATAAAGTTGAATACCAGTACTGTCAAAACCTACTAACATGGACTTCTCCTTTAAATGCGAGAAAGTACGGAAAACAGATGCAAACAGAAACGGCGTAAGATAAAAGCAATGCACTTAACACGCATTTAAATTCCACAGGTTCGTTAAGTAGTAACGAATATGCAGAAGTGCGCACAACAGAATGGACGAAACCAGCTTCTGTTTTATATGAAACAAACTCAATTATGGAATCATTTACCCCACCCAACATTAGGGACGCGAGCACAACGCAATCAGAATACTAACAACATATTTACAACGCAGTTCAAAGCGTGCAATACACAGGAGAAGTCGTAATCGGATGCACGATGTGGTAAAACCAGCTTATGTCAACTATGAAACGAAAACCAACACACACACACACACACACACACACACACACACACACACACACACACACACACACACACACACACACAGAGAGAGAGAGAGAGAGAGAGAGAGAGAGAGAGAGAGAGAGGCAATGATATACTTCTGGCGTTCCAAGTGGCCTGGTGGTGGTGGTTAGTGTTTAACGTCCCGTCGACAACGAGGTCATTAGAGACGGAGCGCAAGTTCGGGTTAGGGAAGGATTGGGAAGGAAATCGGCCGTGCCCTTTCAAAGGAACCATCCCGGCATTTGCCTGAAACGATTTAGGGAAATCACGGAAAACCTAAATCAGGATGGCCGGAGACGGGATTGAACCGTCGTCCTCCCGAATGCGAGTCCAGTGTGCTAACCACTGCGCCACCTTGCTCGGTCAAGTGGCCTGGCAGCGAACCAATGTTGTGACCTGACCTACCTATGCTTCGTACCTCTTGCTTCTGCCAGTTTGAAATCGGATGATCTACTTTTTTTGCTCAATCAGCGTCAGCGTAACGTCGACGTTGCTCACCAGTCAGTGATGCTGCAACTGACCTATATTATTAATTGGAAGAGCTTGTAATAGACCAGCATGCTTGTGTATTAGAATTTTTGGCAAAATCTAATAGTAATTTGCATATAATGGACAATAAATGTTCGTGCTGTCCAGAGACATCAGTTCCTGCAGGGGTGATTTTCTTCAAGCCAGGAGAAATAATTATCGAAAAACGCATCAGAGTAAAGAATAAGACTATAAATACGTTTTCACAAAACAAAACTTATATATCTTATTATGAAAATTATTATTTTATACAACAAAAAATTATTGTAAAGTTATTTTTCGTATGAAATGCCTGCGCAAAACAATCTATAGTTTTAAGACATGTTATCGATACTGTCGGGTAATTAAACTACTGTTGTGTAAGTAACTTGCTTCCGAAACCAAAGCTGGTAAAATATAAAACCGATGACTTACTCTACATCTACAGCCTTCTTATAACGATATCACTCGCCAGCAATCCACTCACACAGTCTTTAATAAACGTAGCCTCCCTCGCTTTGACCTGCGAGACAGTGTTAATTCAACTATACGTCTGCAATACTGAATACAGCTTTGACTATAGGTGAAATTCACTCAGAAATCCCCAGCATTTATTCACTGAACCACAAAATGCCTGCACTTAACTGCCAAATGGCATGAACTAAAATATTTGTGAACCTCATGGAAGAGCCTTTTCAGAACAGTAGAGAAAGAAAAGAAGAGAGATTTCTTCCGACAGTTGTAGGGCAGATACAGTAGGTTTCCGTGATACAATTCAGTTTTGTTTGTTTATTTTAACGTCGCCAATTCACATTCTTTGACCAAAGCTTTCTCCATCTTTTACAATCTAACACAAATGTGCCTCGTATAGCTCTGTGCACTTCACCCAAAACTCCTAAATTCAACACAGACCCACTTCATTTTTAAAACAGCAACTAAGGTTATACAGGTCAGAAAAATATAACGTAAGTTATTTCCGTGTTGTTAATCGCTGCAATGAAAATGATATATCATCTTTGACGTATATCGCCTTTAAGTTGCAAATTGACAACAAAAATGAGTCACTTCTGAGATACGTTGACCTGATGTCTCGATGGTAGTTTTGAGTTATTTTAAGAGTCAACATTTGTGTTACGTGATGGCCACCAAGTTCGTCTACAATGTTTAGTCTGTTCCCCATAAAAGAGATTTTAGATATAAAAACGGTTATATGACCTTTTGGCACAGTTAGCTTTGCTGTTTTGTTAATCTGCCAATCTTGGCACTGGATCTCAATGTGCAACTTTGTGCAAGGCTTGGGACTGCCTTGGCAACAGCAGGTTATGTGTAGGACGGAGAAGCTTCAGTAAACCGGTGGCGTGTTCTCCCCTACTACCAAGAGTCATCCCTCTCCTCCCACGATCTCCCGAGCTCTTTGGATGAGACGTGATTACCACCAGAAGTCGGCTGAACGTCTGCCAGCTGCATCGTTATTTTCGTACGCATCGCAATTGATGTAGAAGAATGGCTGAGCTTGTCTGGTATTTATATCCGAACGTGTGCGTTACCTGGCGAGGAGGTTGCTGTTCTGCGTAATACAAATAAGCGTCAGGCGGTGAACATTAGTTCACAGGAGAAGCGGTTTACTACTCCGGTACGAATGTACAGTGAACACAGATTACTGTTTAACGATCATTCCCATCATTGACAGAGAACCATAAATTCCTTAAGTGATTTTACTGGTTATTCCTTTCAGCATCCCTACACACTCGTACAGTAACGTTACCTTAGCACTACGAAAAAATAAACAGGTCCAAGGGAGTATGATATACAACTGTTTGCAAAAATTTCGATGCATCTTTTACCCAAAATTTAAGCTTTGTCGAATTAGATACAGCCAGAATCACTAGATTTATGGGAACCAAATTCCGAGGAGAGTATACAGAAGAGTGCACATTGTGAATACTGAGGTAATACACAAGTTTATCTTTAAGACATTTTCCTTGTAGGCACACGCAGCCGAGAGGACAAATCTGCAGTCGGCTGTGTATCGTTGATTAGCTTGTCTGACGTACATAAGTTTCTACCCTTAAAAGAGCTAACATTGTTCTTTTGCCTTCGCCACGCGCGCGCACAAATGCACACGCACAGCGAGATTTATGAAATAAACATCTGAATCACTTGCTGGGAGGAATAACTCTGCTTCCTTGACGTTGCGCATAGTCAGAACTAGAGTGACTGTCAGCTAGAAGAAAAAAAAACCATTGGTTTCAATAACTGAGCTACTACTGTATTATTATTATTATTATTATTATTATTATTATTATTATTATGTTCCTTGTATTACATTTAATGCAGTCGTGCGAAGTTAGCTATATTAATTCAATGGTTATAGTTTTAACTCTCCGGCAGGTAAAAGGGCAACGAAATTTAGAAAAATGTGTGTAAAGTTTTTTAATAGTATATACGTTTTACGAATGCGATTATTAATTTTTATCCGACGAATTTCCCGTTACGTTACACAGTGTGACATCTAACTCACTGTTCACGCCAGACTACTAGGCAAGGTATATGAAGCACTTCCCTTGCCGACGATTCGTATGTGGAAATGGTTTTGTGCTGCTACCGTCCGCTTGCTCCGCCGAATAGTAGCGTGCTTGCCTACCATACAGCGGGCACAGGTTCGATTCCCTGCCGGGTTGATATTCTCAGCTACCGAACTTCCCCGGTTGGGGCCTCCTGGCCTACAATGCCACACGATAATTTCGTTTCATTGTGATTTTAAGAGACTTACCTCTGCAACAAAATAAAACGTATTTTCGCATATTTTTTCGAGCAACTAACAGCTATACAGCTCTTAACGATTACATTAAGAATTTCTTGATTGAAAACACTACACTAAAGAAAATACCGACTCCAAGTGGCTTATGGAGTACATAAGCCACCTGGAGTCGGTATCCACCCGTACTCCCTATCTGATCAGTAACAGAATACTGTGAGATAACTAATGCTACTAGAAAATACTAAGGGATTATGCACAAAGACGACTCGTTTACTCTGGATGCTCTAGATTTCTGGAAAAGAATGGAATGATTTAAAGGCTAACGCAGGGAAAGTTGACAGTTCCGCTGTATTCTTTCGGACGGTAGGCTGACCATAAAGTTGAATTCTGCTTTATTTCGCCCATTCATTATTTTGTCGTGAGAAACCATATGGTGAGATATAGTGCAAATCAGTTCTTCAGATTTTGTGTTATCAACATCATATTGCACGAGAAATTTTTGAAATTAAATGTCCTCTACACTATTCCGACACCTGTTCAATAAAGTTGACGCTTTTTACTGAAATATTCCACAGATGTTACTCCTGAAGCCAGTGTTTGTCGCTGATTATGTAACTACACAAGTACGCAAAGAAGAAACAGGTGTTACATCGAAATCTATTAAGAGGAACTAATATTAACTTCACTTCAAAGAGAAATTCTCTGCCACTGACAAAAAGACGTAAATGTCTGTTGTTTGCTGTTCAAATTGTGTTAAAGGACAATAGTCAGGAGCAATAACATGAAAAGAATTCTACAGAAATGATTAGTAAGAGAACATTATAAGGTTGATAACAAGACATCATGAAAACACGCCTTTAAGGGCACCGAAAGTAATCCACCCACACTGATGTTATCACTCGTTACTGACAGCACTGAATGATAATTGAAAAAGGACAGATGAACAGATACATGTGCACCTTAATTTAGGTAGATAAACGACCGCTCAAACAGTGGAGGGTCAAATAGATTTTATTATCCCACAGATTCGTGCATTTAAAATCCGATGCTCTTTGGTCAAAGATGGTTCCTGTAATATCTTTGCCACGATGAACATCACCGCAGAAATTCTACTCTTTTGTTTGTTTATTTTGTGTTTTTCAGAATGTTAGTGTCATCGTTAGAGCATAAAGAGGAGCCGACATGTAAGTTTCGATTGCATACAAACGGTTTCTTATCTACTTTGTAGTTGGCCCGGTGTTGGCTAACAATTTGTCTTCACTGTAGCAAATTTTTTGTGCTTATGACTGCTCATTACGTTACACATTCACAAGTACTGATTCTGCGATGACAGTACAAGGCAGGAAAAATTACCAAAAAGGAATATAATAACTTGTAACATAACTTGTCTTAACCGCAAGTACTTATTTTTTTTAATTCGTGCGCGTTTCACCATTACGTCATTTCCAAAGGACGAAAATCCTACTAATACCAAGTACTGCGACCAACATAATAGTATTGTATTACTTATATATATATAATATATATATATATATATATATATATATATATATATATATATATATACTTAGGTCGAAACACGTAAGGGTGAAAGAAATGAAGTAAATAGTTGTGGTCAATACGAGAGTTTAATTATAAATGCAGAATATGACCTCCACGTCTCACCTCATAAAGCTTTTATGCAATATGTTCCTGGAATCTAATTAGTCAATAAGTTGTCTTTGTTCTGACCTTAACATTAAGCGACTGTTTCCTTTTCCTTGAATAATTTTTAGATCAGCTGAGTTCGGAACGACGAGATTATAAACGTGTAAAATGTGTTCTGAGCATCTCTGTATGTCCTCACAGACGACGGTGATAATTGTCATGGCATTCTTTTATACTGCCTTTATTACATGCTCTTATAGATAGTCCATTCATAAACCAGTTGCTGAGACACACTAAACTGACGTGACAGTATTTATTACAGAATGTAAACTGGATGTAGTCAGACGATAAACTGCAAACGTTTCTACACTAAAATCGCAAATAAGTAATCAGATAGGCCTATTATAAAATAAGTAGCCTAGAAACGCCTTCAGAGTTGTTCGTTTAGCTGTAATCGCTGGATCGACTCTATGTAACCGAAGGATCGCGGCTTAAAGGACTAGGACACTCCTGTCGGCATGCGTAAAAATCTATCTATCTCTCTCTCTCTCTCTCTCTCTCTCTCTATATATATATATATATATATATATATATATATATATATATATATATATATATCGTGTACATGACAAGCATGTGTATTTTACTTTTTGTTAGTTCCGCTATTTTAACCATCGTTGACATCCGTCACATGATCCGTAAGACATTTAAGCGTTGGTAGTGAAGTCACCTATAGTTTCTAGAAAACTATCTCAAAATATTTTTAAAATCTTACTTGGTTTGTGAGAAGATGCTATCACCATCAAATGCTGCCAAGCGACTAAATATATTTGAGAATCTGCTCATGCTAACATTAATATTTAAAGACAGATGCTCCTTCGCAGCCAAGGTTTTAACACACACAGGTTCGGTGGCGCTCGAATTGCAGATAGCCTATTCGTATCCTTTTAGCGAAAGAAATTACCGGTAGTATTTGGACGGTAAGGGTGGTTTCTGACCGCCAGGCTGACCACTGGTTCGGGACATAATTAGCGACATTGGTGCAGTCTCACAAAATGATGCCATGAACAATGTTAGTGACGGTCCATCTTCGGTTGTCTCCTTGGTTCTATTCGCTAAAAGTAGATTGTGGTCCATCTTCGGTTGTCTCCTTCGTTCTATTCGCTAAAAGTAGATTGTGCGCCAACACAGTCAAAGAAACACAAACACACACACACCTCGGAAGAAGGCAACGGCGGAACACAACAACCAAGAGTTTTCCTAGAATGTCATTACCAGATTCCTGGTCTGCTCTCCACGAGGGCTGCTTCAGTATGAGTATGCCTTTGACCTTTTTCTCTGTTTAACGGCGACGTTCAAAGTTTAAAGATGTAAAGTGAAAACTCAAGAATAATTTAGTTCCTTTGAAAAAAAATCAGTTTAATGAATTTGTAATACGTTTCATCGCAGTGAGTGGGAACTTATCCGGTTTAAAACAATATAGATAGTTTGAGGGTTGTTACATTATTGTTAACAAAAGTTTTTAAAAGCACTTCTACATAATATGCCCGATAGCAGAAGAAACTAAAAGTAAAGACATCATCAACTCGAAGGTTGATTTACACACGGCAGCGCTTTACTCGGCATGGCCCTATTTGAGGTTGTATGCCATTTTATTCCTCCTACCTTCGAGCTGAATTATCCAGACAATTGTGGTAGGACCTGCTGTTTGACGGGGAGTTCCTAACCATGGTGCAGTCTGTGGATTTTTTATATAAACAAATCATTGCCAGAGCTGAAAGAAACGGTGACAGGAAAGAAATTCTAGGATCGACAGTGAGTCGACACCTGAACCTGTGGATTTGATTTGGGTACTTACTGAGTCACCATGTCCCACAGAACAGTGATACTCTGCACGTTTTGGGTGCATGTTAAGATATGAGCAGCAGGTTTCGGTAAGCATGGTGTATCATGATTAACAGCGAAGACTGACACAAATGACTGTATACAATAATAGAAGAAAAAACCTTCTGGTAAATACTGATCCGTAGAAAAAAGTTTGCGAGAAAATTGCCAATGTAGTTACGTACCGACACTGTATTGAATTCAGTGTGAAACGTGGTCGTATTTAGTACAAATGTATCTGAAATGTAAACGTTTGGTTTAAGCCCCCATCTGTTTGAGCTCAAATTTGACGATGGAAACATGTATGAAACAATAAACAGCTAATTTAGAAACAAGAGAGAAAAAATAACAGGAATAAAGGTGTATAAAGTTATAACCGTACTTACACACAGTTACTGAAGTCATTTACAAATGACTAGAAAGTAAGACCCAGGTAGCTGAAATAACATTTCTTACGGCTGTGAAAGCATGTTCCTGAGTAGCCAGATTAAGAAAGAGCGGTATTAGGAAGGAATGAACCATATTTAAAATACGAAGCAATTTTGAAGACAACAGAACAACACTTGAGGGAACAATTCGACGAAATGAATTGCGACAGAGAGTGTCTTCCAAAGTCGGAAATTAGAATCTGGTAAGGCGAAGAAGTTTGTGAAGGCCTAGGTATAGATGACCACCATGTCAGGCAGAGGTCTAAAGTGCAGAAGTAGAAGAAGAACAAGAAAAATTTCACTCATGGGCTACCGTAATAAGAAATACTGCTGCAGCGCTTTACATGTTAAAATATACTTAACACTTATACCTATTAAAGGCGATGTTCCAAGTGCCGTTCTTGCATTGGATTCAATAAATCACCCGTACCTGCAGAGTGCCAGGTGGACCTAAAAAGAAAACTCCAGAGAATTGACGTGAGGTAAGTTCGGAGGCCAAGATACGAGTTCTCATCGAACTTTGCGTCTTGGACGATGCTAACTCGTTAAATGTCGTCTTGCATCAGCAGCAAAATGTGTCGGTGCCCAGTCATGCTATTACCGTATTCTCCAACCATGGGTCATGGGTGAAATTTGAGCCGATTTAGATGGGGTCGTTTGCGGACCAGTGTTTAGGAGAAAGTTTTTTTGCCCGCTGTTATCTATATTATCACCCCTGTAATTTTTCTTTATTCATTATGAAACAGTTTGTATGCTTTGACTGAAGTACCGAAAGTATTTTCGTTTCGAAAGTGTACTTTGCCACACGGGTAGTTTATGAATGACTGTATGACGATTACAACACATCATGCAACACTACCAGTTTAGGTATAGGTCCTCTGAAACCCTTTTTCCTAGTAATCTGAATGCTGTTTTAAGTAAATAGGTGCTTTTTGCGAACATACAGACGTGGTACAGTTTAGACATGTTTCAGCTGCAACCAATTGAAGTGATTCGCCAAACAGATTTCAGCAATTCGGACGCGGACGCCGTAAAGAAATTGCGGCAGCTTGTGTACTCAACGAAAAGTTGACTTCGTGTCGTTAGACTTGCTTCTCCCCTGTATCACATGATGTCAGCTTTGCTTAGAGCCATTGTCTTATGACCACCATACTTGGCAAAGCACTCTGAAAGGATTTCCAAGAATAGAACGGAACCAAGGAAAGTGTTTCGCAATGTGGAGCTGGGACGCCAGAGATCTCGCGATAAACAACTGTTTAAGCAATTCTATTTAATACTTAGCGTTGCCTTGGTGCTTGCAGAATTGTCACACTACAAACTCGTTGAAGTTTTGATCAATCGCTCATAACATGAATCTCACCTATGGCAATGTCTCTTGTTAATGGAAAACACTTAACGTTTCACCGTAAGTCTGCTTTCACATGAAACTGTACGTCCCTAGATAACTGAGTAGTGGTACCGAACCAGAATGGAGAAGGGCGAGGAGACACTGGTGCTATATACCTAGGCCCAATTAAGTGTTGTGGTATTAACACTGGATATCAGGTCAATAATACCCTCAGTGGTTTTTTTCTAGATTAGTGCAGAAAGTATGAAATATCGTATTTTCGTAAAGAAAATCAGTTATGAATCTGACTGAGGAGTGTGCTGCATAATTAAAGTACCAAGACACAAAGAGATTAACACATTAGCTACCAGTGGGCACTCATTTGTATCAAAGGTAAAGTTGAAAATTTGTGTCGGACAGGGATTCGAACCCGGGTCTCCTGCTTACTAGGCAATCGCGCTGATCACTGCGTCAACCAGACACAGTGATAACCACCACCACAGGGACTAACCTCGCATGCTACCCGTCACATCTAAATTCTCAATTTATACCACACCCTACCGATGCTTATTTCTCTCATTACTCGTGGCATCTCGCCGATTCCCGAAAGAGTTCGGGCTTGGTGTGCTTCTGCACTGAAGGGATCATTGGCCTTCATTGCATAAATACGGTGCCTTTTCTTTTGGACATGTCCGAAAGAACACACACAAACTACCGGAAAAAAATTAGTGCGCCTGGGAAGACGAGGTCGATTTTGATCCGGTGACGGCATATGCCACATGGGGGACAGCAGTTGTAGTGATAATGGCTTCAGCGGCTCCGTCAACAGATATCATAGTGGCAAAGCTACCAGTGAGCCACACGCATCTACCTGTTAGTAGGGAATGCCCACAGCCAGAAGGCTGACTGTGTAGCAACCGTGTTAAGCAAGAACGCAACCATGTTGCTTCCTTCAGCCAACTGAGCGAGTCTGAAAGGGGTCAGATCGGGGCCTTCCCAGTTGCAGGATGGTCCTTTCGGAGAATTGCCTCGCAAGTTCGACGTGCTGCGTCAGTTGTGCAACGATACTGGTATCAATAGTCATGCGAACATGCTCACACCCGTAGACGAGGTTCTGGACGTCCACGCAGCACACACGCCCACCAGGATAGTCGTAATCTAAGGGCAGCAACTATTACTGCATAAATAAGAGGGCTTGTGAACACCAACGTGTCAACGCGAACAGCTGCGAACTGGTTATTTGCAGTGGGACTACGGGAAAGCACACCTCTATCCCATCTGCCACTGTCGCCACAGCATCGACGTGTACGGCTCAGCTAGTGCAGGCTAATTTGGAAAATGGATGGCGCGTCGTGGTCTTCAGCGATATAAGCAGATTCTGTCTGCACCCAAGTGATTGGCATTTTCGCATACAACCTAGACCCGCTGATCAGTGTCTAGCAGACTACATTCATACTAGACACACTGGCCCCATTTAAGGCGTTATGGTCTAGTTTGCTATAATCGACAACTCTCTTTCACCTTTGGTGTTTCTGGAGGGACGCTAACAAGCGCTCGGTATATGCAGAATGCTTTTACACCCGTTCTTTTGTCGTTCTTTCAACTGGGTATGTTGCTCAAACAGGATAATGCAGGCCCACACTTTGCCCGTGAAACTAAAAGTGCTCTGCAAGACGTGCAGCAACTTACCTGGCCAGCATGATCTCCAGAATTTTCTCCACTCGAGCACTTTTGGTGTATGATGGGAAGCGACTCGTTAACCAATAGCTCTTACAGAACTACATGAACAGATCGAGCAGGCGTGGCATAACGTATCCCAGGACAGTATTCACCATCTGTACGATCGACTGGCCTACAGAGTCAGCGCCTGTATTGTCGCCGGTGGACGCTACACCACGTGTTAATATGGTTGTTTCATAGTGGGTCGATACCTGGTACCTCAGAACCACTTGTACTATTAATCTGTAAATGAAATCATTTAATGTACTCCATATGCACTGTTGTAACAATGAATTTCGAGTGAACTGGAAAACCTCAAAGGGTGTACTAATTTCTTTCCGACTGAAGTGCCAAAGAAACTGGTATAGACATGAGTATTCAAATGCAGAGCTATGTAAACAATCAGAATACGGCGCTGCGGTCGGCAACAGCTATATAAGACAAGTGTCTGGTGCAGTTGTTAGATCGCTTACTGCTGCTACAATAGCAGGTTATCAAGATTCAAGTGAGTTTGAACTTGGTGTTATAGTGGCGCACGAGCGATGGGACACAGCATCTACGAGGTAACGATGAAGTGAGGATTTTCCCGTACGACGATTTCACGACTGTACCTTGAATATCAGGAATTCGGTAAAACATCAAATATCCTACATTGGTGTGGCTGGAAAAAGATCTTGCAATAACGGGACCAATAACGACTGAAGAGGATCGTTCAACATGACAGAAGTGCAACACTCCCGCAAATTGCTGCAGTTTTCAGTGCTGGGCCATCAACAAATGTCAGCATGCGAACCATTCAACGAAACCTCATCGATATGAGTTTTCGGAGCTGAAGGCCCACTCGTGTACCCTCGATGACTTCACGACACAAAACTTTACGCCTCGCTTGGGCCCGTCAGCATCGACATAGGACTGTTGATGACTGGAAATATGTTGCCTGGTCGGGCGAGTCTAGTTTCAAATTTTATCGAGCGGATGGACGTGTATGGGTATGAAGACAACTGCATGAATCCATGGACCCTGCATGTCAGCAGATGACTGTTCAAGCTGGTGGAGCCTCTGTAATGGTGTGGGGCGTGTACAGTTGGAGTGAATGGGACCCCTGATACACCTAGATAATACTCTGACAAATGACACGTACGTAAGCATCCTGTCGGATCCCCCGCATCCATTCATATCCATTGTGCATTCCGACGTACTTGGAAAATTCCAGCAGGACAATGCGACACTCCATACCTCCAGAATTGCGACAGAGTGGCTCTAGGAACACACTTCTGAGTGGTTTAAACACTTCCGCTTGCCACCAAACTCCCCAGATATGAACATTATTGGGCATATCTGGGATTCCTTGAAACATGCTGTTCAGAAGAGATCTCCACCCCGTCGTACTCTTATGGATAGCCCTGCAGGACTAGTGGTGTCACTTCCCTCCAGCACTACTTCAGACATTAGTCGAGTCCATGCCACGTCGTGTTGCAGCACTTCTGTGTGCCCGCGTGGGGCGTACACGATATTAGGCAGGTGCAAGAGTTTCTTTGGCTCTTCGTTATATATGTTATAGTGGAAGTTTCAGAGAAAGTATATGATCGCTGGTGATAGGGCACCTGCACTGGCCCATTTAATGAAAGTGGATTACTGATTCCAGTTCTGTCAAACGATACGCATTGATTAGAGGTAATCACTAGTGAATGTATACCTTCACTGCCAAGAGGTAAGGGATTTGAACCATAGCTGTAATAACAAAACAGTTGTACTTCGAAAGTTGCATTTATCACCTGTACTTTGAAAACATAGTCATATTATGTAAAATTCAATTATTGCAGCAGGGACGTGCACGATGGCAGTTGCATTTGAAGAATCCCTGGCCGCTTTCCATCGACTGAGACTTTGCACCTGTCCTTAGAGTAACAGTTTTCTCCACCGGAACTTCCTCCTCGGAGATTATTCTTAAACGGGAAGTACTGAACTGGGACCTGAAACAAAATGTTGTAGTTGCAGCTGCAGTGGCTTATCGTATCGTCCCTTCAATAATTATTTTAAAAACAAAATTATTACTGTGCGTTGACTCGTCTAAATCGGTCAGGCAATAGTCATTGTCAGGAATACTTTCTTTCTCTCTGTTCTCAACCTCTGTTCCTGTTGGTATGTTATCCTCTTGCAATGGATATTTACTGTGATAATTGTCCTGCAATGTTTCAGTCCCTGTCTCACAGCTAACACTCACTTAATTAATTATAGTTTCTAGGTCATCCTCAGAGTGAACGTTCATTAGTGCTTCAGGAAGTAAACTTGTTGAAGACAAAGCATGTTTAGGAGGGCAGCCAAACATCGCTTCATACGAAGATCTTTTAATTCCAAAATGTACAGCGCTATTTCTCACTAACTGCACAAATCTTAATGCATGGCTCCACTCCGGTGTGTTGCGCTCCTGCATCCATGTAGTTAGCATATTTTCTGTAGTGTTAGCAGAAGAGCCAACACTGTTTTTCTAGAGGAGGCCGAAATGCACGCGTTTAATTACACGCTGACTGGCGTTAGGTCTGGAACAGGTCAGAGAAATGAGACTAGCAAAACAGGAGGTAACTGGTAGAATACTTAACTTTAATCCACAATTGTAGAACATCTCTCGTTACGGTACATGCTTCATAATATTAATTATCAATTGAATACGGCGCCTTGCTAGGTCGTAGCAAATGTAGCTGAAGGCTATGCTAACTATCGTCTCGGCAAATGAGAGCGTAGTTGTCAGTGAACCTTTGCTATGAACGTGGGCTGTACAACTGGGGCGAATGCCAGGACGTCTCTCTAGACCTGCCGTGTGGTGGCGCTTAGTCTGCAATTACTGACAGTGGCGACACGCGGGTCCGGCGTATACTAATGGACCGCGGCCGATTTAAGGGCTACCACCTAGCAAGTGTGGTGTCTGGCGGTGACACCACATTTTCTGTGCCTTGATTTGCTCGCTCTGCACTGCCTTGGCTCTGACTGTGTCTAGGTTTACTGTGGACAATCTTAAAATTGGGCCATAGTTCAGTTAAGCTGCTCATTATTCTGTTAGCGAACTCTACCATTGTCAGACTGCAACACTGAGGGAGGTCCTAACAACGTAAAAATGTCATCGCATACCTCTTCAGCTGTTTTGGACCTCAGTGGCCTGAGAACAACGAACTTAGCGCGGTGGTCCTGATAAACTATTTGTAATCTCCATCTGGTTGCGATTGGAAGTCGAAAATATCAACTTGACATCTAGAATTTAGCTCCTTGAACAGCGTTGGCTTCACTGCTATTCTTTTTTTCTGACCTTTTTGCGTTTATAAATAAGGCTCTCACAAACTAAGATAAATTTGGACATCTCTGTATGTTATAAACAGAAGTTTGACTTCAGGCATGTCATCATTCGGACGCGTCCACCGTGGCCAGTCATCACATGAGCATCATGCAGAATATCATACAGTTCTTCATCATAAACGTAGAATTTAATCTTACCTTCTTCAGTTACAGGTTGTATTAATTTGGTTACACCATTCACTTTCAGCATTTCACATATCTTCAAAACTTGTAGTCGTTGCCGTCCCTCTTTCGTCCAGATTTTAGTGATTTTAGCCTTACTGATAAGTGACTCGTACTTTCCTCTGTCCATGAAGACAGAATTATAACTGAGATTTCCCCGTTCCACTCTATGATGTTCGTAGAACTTCACTGATTCAACAATAGCTGCACCGATGTGAACCGTAACTGCGCTACTGTCAACCATAACTGCACTGCTATATAACAACAATAACTAACTGACGACAATTACATTCACGCTGATGCGTGGTAGCGTTGTTGGACGCACTGTTAATAACCTGGGAGCAGCGAGGGTACACCGTCACTAGTGGATAATATGCTACCGTACACTTTCCCTAGCCGATTGCATTGATGGTTCACCTTCACTAGTGGATGTGTGTTTTTTCAGTTTATGGTAAGCTCTTACTGATCACTTCAAAAAAATGGTTCAAATGGCTCTGAGCACTATCGGACCTAACTGCTGCGGTCATCAGTCCCCTAGAACTTACAACTACTTAAACCTAACTTATCTAAGGACATCACACACATCCATGCCCGAGGCAGGATTCGAATCTGCGACCGTAACGGTCGCGCGGTTCCAGACTGTAGCGCCTAGAACCGCTCGGCCACACCGGCCGGCTGATCACTTCAGTGATGATGTACATCCACTACGGAAGGATTACCCCTTCCCTAATCTTCCACTTCCACTATATAAAGTTGTTGTTGTTGTTGTTGTTGTTGTTGTTGTTGTTGTTGTTGTTGTCTTCAGTCCTGAGACTGGTTCGATGCAGCTCTCCATGCTACTCTATCCTGTGCAAGCTTCTTCATCACCCAGTACCTACTGCAACCTACATCCTTCTGAATCTGTTTAGTGTATTCATCTCTTGGTCTACCTCTAAGATTTTTACTCTCCACGCTTCCCTCCAATACTAAATTGGTGATCCGTTGATGTCTCAGAATATGCCCTACCAACCGATCCCTTCTTCTAGTCAAGTTGTGCCACAAACTCCTTCTCTCCAATTCTACAGTTTCAAAACGCTGTGGAAAGAAAATCACTGCTGAGGGTGACGTAAAATTTGAACAACATATTATTGACGTAGAAGGAAACCTCATGGAACAAAAAAAAAGCCAAAAAAAAAGAAAATTTGACCGATAGACGGCGATATAAGCGTCGGAATACGCACACCAACTGACGCGCGTTACACTGCTGTTCCTCACTTTGCGTCCGAGACTCCCAACCTATCTCGGCGAAGGATCGCGCGCTGCGCGACGACTGTCGAAGATGGGGTCACAACATTGCAGGAGGGCCGAGCGTTGGTGTGCAAACATGCAATGCATTGCCCGAATGTTGGACATACATGAGTGTATGTGCATAAAACATGATTAAACATCCTGCGTTTGTATCCATACAAAATCACCCATGTTCAGTAATTGCTTCCTGCTGACCTAACAGCAAGACAAACGTTCGTTATGAAATTTCTTGCTCGCATGGCCATGGTACGTTTTGTGTGCAGACAAAGACCATTTTCAAGTATATGTCAATACGCAGAATTGCAGAAGATGGGCAACGGAAAATCTGCACGCACATCAACTAATACTTCTTGATTCTGCAAAGGTGACTGTGAGGTGCCGGTTGACGGCATCGTGTCTCACACTGCCTTATTTTTTCGAGGAGATGAGTGCGCCGGGTCCCGTTACGTTTACCGTCGCGGGTAATCGATAGGAGTCTTTTTGCGCACCAACTTCATTCCAACCCTTCAACAGCGTGGATGGGATCATTTTTATATAAGGTCGCGTGCTTCCGCACACTGCACAGACAGTGAAGTGGCTGCTTTAGAGGCATTTCGAAAAAGTTAGAATTATCAGTCATTTCCCTATACGTGGCCCTCCAGATTACCTGATCTTCATCCGTGTGACTTCTTGCTGTGGGTTACTGAAAGATGTGTTCAGTGTTGCTGTTACGAAGGTAGCTGACTTTAAGGCAAGCATTGCGCCATGCATTCTGAACGTGACCTTGAGATACTCCGATCTGTTGTGGAACATGCTGTTAATCGATTTCAACTTGTGGCACAAAACGGTGGGCAGCATATTGAGCATGTCTTGCGCCAGTCGTACGACAGTTAGAAATCGATGTCAGTTTGCTCTTTATGCGGTTTTTGATTCCAGGTCAATTGAAAACCGATGTCATTTTTCCTTTTATACTGTTATTAGTCTCGGGACAATTAAAAACCTATTTTTCTATCCGAAGGATTGGCTTACATAACTAACAGTCTGTTGACTGCCGAACTTGGGCAGTCATGCACATTGAACAGTACGGGTGGTGTAATACGCAACTCAGACCAATAGCCGCCGTATTGCGACATCTGTGATTTGTATCCGATCCTACTTACGTTAAGACGCTTACAGCGCTATCCATTAGCGAAATTTTCGTTAATTTTTTTTTTCCGTAACGTAACGGAAGTCACGCAACCTGATGTAATTCAACTGACGTGAACAATATATTTTCGTTGTTAATTAAGATTTTTAACGTAGTACCAAAATTATTCTTGCTGTCTTTTCTTGTCATTTCCTTAAAGTTCCCCAGCTCAGTGTGGTATTTATATTCCTCGAAGCCATGTAATCCTCCTTGGCGGATAACTTACCTTACAAAATTACCGTTAGCCATTAAATATTACTTTTTTGCAAATAAATTACATCCAAAGCGTTAATTTCTGTCGTTGCTTTTAAGAAAACTGAGTGATCGCTTACCTGAGTCCATCTATCACTATACCTTTTGAAAGGAAAAAGATTAGTTATGGTATCAAGTAATCGATATGTGGTACACCCATTCGTACCATTCATTCTCACTGTATTTAGTCTGCGATACTTCCTACAATATTATTTACCTTAATACGCCGTACCACGTGCACCTTACAGCGGTTATTAACACTTTGTTACTAGCGTTCTCCTTAGTCATTGGCGGAATTATTAGCCTCTGATTTGTTACTCTTGTTTTTCCTTTTCAGTAGATCACGGACGAAGATCTTTGAGTAGATAATGCACTTTGTTAGTTTCACCTTTTTTGTTATGTCCAGATCGGATCTCTCTTTTACGTGTATTTCTGAGCTCCTGCTTCCAGTTTGCAGCAGCTATATTGACTAGCTATTTACAAAAATTATTAATGTGCGCGATTTATTTTGGACTGTAGCGTTCGCTACCTCTTCAGTTGTTTTTCCAAAACCATGAAAATCATTGAATGAAAGTTCCGTTATTTTACCACCCGAAGCATTGTAGTAATGTTGGGTTCCACTCTTCAGCTTGAAATGACACTATCACTCCTCATTGTAGCGCGTAAGTCAGCCTTGGCAGCCAGTCTTGGAGAAACGGTCGTACTCCCATCCAGTTCACTGTTCAGTTTTTAGTAAATGGTTCAATAATTGTAACATACACCTGCATGTACAGTAAGTAAATTTGTGGGAGCTCCTTAGAATTTAGGTCTCTCCTGTGAATTGTCCATTGGCGATTATTGGACCTCTATTCCCTATGATCATAACCTAATATTTCGCCGTTGCCCCCTCCCTTTTCCATTACGTAAAAGAAAGTATCTGCAACTGATTATATTAAACGCCATATCGACTATATCAAACGCCATACCAAAATCGATAACACGTAAGGACCCTTTTAACTTCGGTCGCTGTTTTAATCTTAATCACGTATGTACCGATAGTTCTGAGAATACTTCAACCAGGAAGACCTGTATGGCCACAACCAGTCACCTCGCACATTGTCGTCGCGAAACGGATTTTGAAAACTCACCCAGCAAAGTTTAACATGTTGAACGTTTCTCTGGTGCCGGCCGGTGTAGCCGAGCGGGTCTAGACGCTTCAGCCCGGAACGGCGCTGCTGCTACGATCAGAGGTTCGAATTCTGCTTCGGGAATGGATGTGTGTGATGTCCTTAGGTTGGCCGGTGTAGCCGAGCGGGTCTAGACGCTTCAGCCCGGAACGGCGCTGCTGCTACGATCGGAGGTTCGAATTCTGCTTCGGGAATGGATGTGTGTGATGTCCTTAGGTTAGTCAGGTTTAAGTAGTTCTAAGTCTAGGGGACTGTTGACCTCAGATGTTAAGTCCCATAGTGCTTAGGGCTATTTGAACCATTTGTTTCTCTGGTGATATACCAATACCGACTATAAAACTGTACTGATATTGCATCTCGCCTGGATACGTCTTACCGAGCGGACGATTTTATAAATCCAGCAGGTCTTTAGTAGAAACTGTCATTCGTAACTGTCTTTCGTCGACCTCTGCCCAACTACCAGTATCTTCTACATGAATTCGGATAATGTTGTGGTACCAATGAGGCTGTCCGATCTAGAGCAGGTAGCGAATGAAATCTTCCCTGTCCGTATTAGAATAATCACAAAAGGCACATTTGAAAAGGAGTCGGAATTAAACGAAACATCAGCATAGCTACACATTACCATACTCGTTGCTTGCCAGTGCCTGCACCCCTCCCCTATGCGTTGCGAGCCGAGGCTAAAGTGTAACTAGCATGTTACATTTTCGGTGTTATAAACTGAAAATGAAAAATTTTGACGTGTTGTTGATACCAAATAGATAATCACTTATATTTAAAAGCGCCGGAAGAGCAACCAGGTTTTAATTTCGCAGAGAGGGATAACCGTAAACATCTTTTTGTGCTGTGAACTGCAAGAAAGCTGCGACGATGTTGGTTTTACTCGGAAAGATACTGCTGTTCTTTTATTCAGTTTATGCATTTACTGAGTGGTTTTACGTTCTACAGACATGAAGCGAGATGTAGACAGAATAGTCTCTAACAAATGGAAGATAAAATAGATCTGACAAAAAAAAATCGGTACGCATGTTAGTAAGACAATAAATACAAAACACGAGATTATAACACATTTCATGAAATGCAGTTTTAGTGCATTAAGAGCCCACATTACTTAAGTCGCAGTGACAGTAAAACAGTCTTGCAGTCAGCAGGTAGAAAGTCAATACGTGGAGTTGTGCACCTGGTACAACGATTGTGCCTCCTAATCTCGAGAGCTCGTATTGCTTGAGATGTCCTGCTTCGCGTCTTCAGACATCATCACGACTTCTACTGAGGCTTGTGTAGCCATGCTATCGGGAATCAGAACCTGAAGCCGACCTCACCTCTGAATCTGCTATGGCTTGAAATGAATGTAAATTTAATTAACTATTAAGTCAGAAGAATTGTTTTCGGCTACCTCGACCCATTCTCTTCCTTCCGCAAAGTGAAGTGGTCGGTATATTGGATACCGTCCCCCTCTCCCCTCTGGCTGTTCGTATTTTCGGTTTCCATGGTTTCGCTAAATAATTTTAAGCCATTTCCGGGTTGTTCCCTTCAAATAGACCACAGTCAATTTGCTTCCTCATCCTTGTTCAGTCAGAGTTCGCGCGCAGTTTCACATTAGACGTCTGTGAAACATTAAACACTACTGCCCTCCTCGGTTGATCCCATTTTAAGCTCGTGTGCGTCTGCCTTTTCTTAACCGTATGGTTCCTCGCTCTGGTTTGACAAATATATTATACTAGAACTGACATGTGATTACATTTACACAAAATTTGGGTGCATAAATCCTGAGAAATCAGTACCCAGAACAACTACCTCTGGCCGTAATAACGGCTTTGATACGCATGGACATTGAGTCAAATAGAGCTTGGATGGCGTGAACAGGTACAGCTGCCCATGCAGCTTCAACACGATACCACAGTTCATCAAGAGTAGTGACTGGCGTATTGTGACGAGCCAGTTGCTCGGCCACCATTGACCAGACGTTTTCAATTGGTGAGAGATCTGGAGAATGTGCTGGCCAGGGCAGCAGTCGAACATTTTCTGCATCCATAAAGGCCCGTACAGGACCTGCAACATGCGGTCGTGCATTACCCTTCTGAAATGTGTTTTGCAGGTATCAAATGAAGGGTAGAGCCACGGTTCGTAACATATCTGAAATGCAACGTCCACTGTTCAAAGTGCCGTCAATGCGAAAAAGAGGTGACCGAGACGTGTAACCAATGGCACCCCATACCATCACGCCGGGTGATATGCCAGTATGGCGATGACGAATACACGCTTCCAATGTGCGTTCACCGTGATGTCGCCAAACACGGTTACGACCATCATGATGCTGTAAAAAGAACCTGGATTCATCCGAAAAACTGACGTTTTGCCATTCGTGTACCCAGGTTCGTCGTTGAGTTCACCATCGTAGGCGCTCCTGTCTGTGATGCAGCGTCAAGGATAACCGCAGCCATGTTCTCCGAGCTGATAGTCCATGCTGCTGTTCGTGCAGATGGTTGTTGACTTGCAAACGTCCACATCTGTTGACTCAGGGACCGAGACGTGGCTGCACGATCAGTAACAGCCATGCGGATAAGATGCCTGTCATCTCGACTGCTAGTGATACGAGGCCGTTGGTATCCAGCACGGCGTTCCGTATTACCTTCCTGAACCCCACCGATTCCATATTCTGCTAACAGTCATTGGATCTCGGCCAACGCGAGCAGCAATGTCGCGATACGATAAACCGCAATCGCGATAGGCTACAATCCGACCTTTATCAAAGTCGGAAACGTGATGGTACGCATTTCTCCTCCTTACACGAGGCCTCACAACAACGTTTCACCAGGCAACGCCGGTCAACTGCTGTTTGTGTATGAGAAATCGGTTGGAAACTTCCCTCGTGTCAGCACGTTGTAGGTGTCGCCAGCGGCGCCAACCTTGTGTGAATGCTGTGAAAAGTTAATTTTTTGCATATCACAGCATCTTCTTCCTGTCGGTTAAATTTCGCGTCTGTAGCACGTCATCTTCGTGGTGTAGCAATTTTAATGACCAGTAGTGTATTTACTGAAGGAGGTACAGAAATCCAAACCACTGTGACACTTGGTTCTTCAGATTACATAAATGAAACGCATTGTCAGGAGTGAAAATCTTATAAATTCGTAAAGAAAGTCCTATGTTGGATTTGTTTACTCACTGCTCTATGCAGTGAAGCATCGTACTTCTCTTCGTTCGTGCGCTTTTACGATCACTTCGTGGTCTGAGAAGGGGAGGGGTCGGGGAGGGGTCGGGGAGGTAAGCGGCGGAGAGTGTAGATGGGTGGAGAGCACGGGTGGTAGAGGTATCCTTGTTAGTTTTCGGTAGATACTACTCTGTTCTACACATTGTGTCTAGAATTAGAAATTAGTGATTTCTCTTCTACTGCGAGGGCAGAGTGGGGCGTGTGCGACCGTAGGATGTTTTACGTGCGTGGCAGTGACGGTGGCTTCGTGACTCGCCGGGCGTCCACGTCGAAAGTGAGAGGTGCGACTGCGAAGTTTGGCCGGCGTACCTCGGAAGTCCGCAGCGGGCGTTCGGCCAGCGGCCATTGTCAGCTAAGAATAGTCAGCCAGACGTAGCCGATGAGCGCCGCTTGCGCCGCCGGCGCGGCCAGTGGCAGTGCAGCCTCCGCCCAGACATGTGTTCGCGCGGCGTTCTCAGCATGGCCGACTTCACGGACGACGCCGACAACGGAGGTGAGTCCAGCGCCGTGGAGCGCTCCAGCGGCCGGCCGGCGCGCCAGGCGGGGGTCGATCCGCTGTCAGCCTCCAGTCTGGTTCCGTTGGCTATCTGGACCAATAAACAATGACGGCCCCTATAGCAGCGAAATGTCAACGCAAGGACACACACACACACACACACACACACACACACACACACACACACACACACACACTTATTAGATTTTGAAACTTCACCCGACGACGACTCTTACCTTCTTGTCCCCTCCCATACAACCTCTTCGTTGGAACTTGTTTCCTCGTCGTACTAAAGCAAACAACCCTTCTGCCTTCATCGTACGTTTATCACTGAAATGATTTATTTGATACGCTACGGTCGCAGGTTCGAATCCTGCCTTGAGCATGGATATGTGTGATGTCCTTAGGTTAGTTAGGTTTAAGTAGTTTTAAGTTCTAGGGGACTGATGACCTCAGATTTTAAGTCCCATAGTGCTCAGAGCTATTTGAAGCATTTATTTGCCAACCAGTTCGTATTGGCTTTTAACCTACATTCTCGAGCACTACATATAGATATACTTCCTTTTTTCCAGCACTTATGCATTTTTACGCCCGCCTCTGGGTGAAGCAAGACAGTTATGAATTTAGCGAGAATGCGGTTCAAATAAAATTAAGAACAAAAAAAGTTACCTATTTCCGATGGTTACGTTCTTTTCAGCCAGTGAATGTTGGCCTTTTGCAGTAGTGAAAAACCTGTGCATCATGAATTGTTTAAGTATCGTATCAGTTGAACACCTAAAAACCACAGTTGCTACACCAATGGCCATTAAAATTCCTACACCACGAAGATGACGTGCTACAGACGCGAAATTTAACCGACAGGAAGAAGATGCTGTGATATGCAAATGATTAGCTTTTCAGAGCGGTGGCGACACCTACAACGTGTTGACATGAGGAATGTTTCCAACCGATTTCTCATACACAAACAGCAGTTGACCGGCGTTGCCTGGTGAAACGTTGTTGTGATGCCTCGTGTAAGGAGGAGAAATACGTACCATCACGTTTCCGACTTCGATAAAAGTCGGATTGTAGCCTATCGCGATCGCGGTTTATCGTATCGCGACATTGCTGGTCGCATTGGTCGAGATCCAATGTCTGTTAGCAGAATATGAAGTCGGTGGGTTCAGGAGGGTAATACGGAACGCCGTGCTGGATCCCAACGGCCTCGTACCACTAGCAGTCGAGATGACAGGCATCTTATCCGCATGGCTGTTACTGATCGTGCAGCCACGTCTCGAACCCTGTGTCAACAGATGGGGACGTTTGCAAGACAACCACCATCTGCACGAACAGTTCCACGACGTTTGCAGCAGCATGGACTATCAGCTCGGAGAACATGGCTGCGGTTACTCTTGAGGCTGCATCACAGACTGGAGCGCTTGCGATGGTGTACTCAACGACGAACCTACGTGCACGAACGGCAAAACGTCACTTTTTTCAGATGAATCCAGGTTCTGTTTACAGCATCATGATGGTCGCATCCGTGTTTGGCGACATCGTGGTGAACACACATTGGAAGCGTGTATTCGTCATCGCCATACTGGCGTATCACCTGGCCTGATGGTATGGAGTGCCATTGGTTACACGTCTCGGTCACCTCTTGTTCGCACTGACGGCACTTTGAACAGTGGACGTTACATTTCAGATGTGTTACGACCCGTGGCTCTACCCTTCATTCGATCCATGAGAAACCCTACATTTCAGAATGATAATGCACGACCGCATGTTGCAGGTCCTGTACGGGCCATTCTGGATACAGAAAATGTTCGACTGCTGCCCTGGCTAGCACATTCTCCAGATGTCTCACAAATTGAAAACATCTGGTCAATGGTGGCCGAGCAACTGGCTCGTCACAATACGCCTGTCACTACTCTTGATGAACTGTGGTATCGTGTTGAGCTGCATGGGCAGCTGTACCTGTACACGTCATCCAAGCTCTGTTTGACTCAATGCACGGGTGTATCAAAGCCGTTATTACGGCCAGAGGTGGTTGTTCTGGGTACTGATTTCTCAGGATCTATGCATCCAAATTGGGTGAAAATGTAATCACATGTCAGTTCTAGTATAATATATTTGTCCAATGAATACCCATTTATCATCTGCATTTCTTCTTGGTATAGCAATTTTAATGGCCAGTAGTGTAGATTTCTGTTGAGTGCCCGAGTACGGTAAAACTATCGATACTAATAACACTTCGGAGCAAACTGTTATCGGAGATTTGTTCCAGTGAATAATCTTGAATATGATGTAACATGGAGATTAAAGGACGCACAAAAAGCCGGATAGTTGGCCGATCTCCGAATAACGAGGAAAGCAGTCTGTAGCATCCAAATACGCTCGAATGTCTAGCGAACACACCCGTATTTTTTAAACTCCCTTTTTTACATGCGTGTATAGACCGTCAAAGTAAGTTTGAAAATTATGTAATACTAACTTCAGTAGAATTATCTTAGGTGCTTTTTAGAGGTTACTCGAAAGCTGAAACATTCTCTTATCCAATACAAAAGTAAACATCTTCCCTTCCGAGCAGTGCAGCCTGCTTTGTGCAGCGGAACATGACAGAAACTCATTTTTCCGTTTCGCGGAACACCAGCAGCAGTAACGCCACGGTACCGCTGACCGGTGCCAAGGTCGTAGCCACGCGGCAACAACCGAAAGTTGAGTCAGCTTCTAGTCGTTGGCCTTGCAGAGCCCAAATGACGAACGAATTTGATCTCCTCCGTTGCGTTTATGAGTTGTGCGTGATGTCTTAAAAAGTTGTGGTAGCTGGTGCCGGCAAGAGCGCGACGTTATTTTTAGACTGCCATACACACTCTCGTACGAATTATTTCCGACTGCGCAGCCAGATTGTACTCCTTTACACTCCGGGCATACCTGTGGAGTGGTACTAAGAATGTGAAAATAACGAAACAAGATTGCTTGCTACTAATACCTTCACCTTTAGCCTGTCTTGTGACAATTGATTGCTAATAGGATGAGTATTCTTGGTTGTGAAAATAAAATAGTCCTCATTTTCATCATGATCATTCGCCAGTTCAGACCATCTCACGGTTTCGCACCAGTATCTAAGTGTCGTCATGCCCTCTTATGTTGTAATTGCTTTCTCATTCCTCATTATCTCTGTCATAACGTACATCACAAATGACAGGGACATTGCAAACGAAACAGCTCTACAGTGTTTAGAATTATGCAACACGTCTTATGCTCAAAAACTGATTTTTTTGTTTTTGGACAACGAAAATCTCGTCTACAAAAATCATCATGGAGTCCGCAGATAACTTAAGAAACTCAGCTCACTCTGTTCATCCATGAGATCCACAGACTGTAGAGAAGGACACTCAGGCAGGTACTTGACTTCTGGAAGGCATTTGATACCGTCCAGCACTGACGTTTAGTGAAAAAAGTTCGAGATTATCGAGTATGAGGCCAGACTGCAACTGGACTAAAGTCTTCCTTGCAGATAGAATTCAAACTGCAACTGGACTAAAGTCTTCCTTGCAGATAGAATTCAACACGTAGCTCTTAACGGAACAAAATCGACAGACGTAAATGTAATTTTCTGAGTACCCCAAGGAAGTGTGATAAGACCGTCACTGTTTATAATGTATATGAATGATCTAGTAGAAAACTCCGAAGCTCTTTAAGATTGTTCGTAGGTGATGCGGTTGTCTATAAGGAAGCAGCAACGCCAGAAGACAGAATCGATTTCCAGAATGACCTGCAGAGGATTGATGAATGGTGGAGACTCTGGCAGTTGACCCTGAACATAAATAAATGTAACGTACAGCGCATACATAGGAAAGAGAGGTCCACTTCTGTACAACCACACTACTGATGACAAATTGCTGGAAAAAGTATCTACCATAAAATGATTACGACGTAACTATCCAGAGCGACCTTAAGTGGAATAACCATATAAAACACATAGTACGAAAAGCAGATCCCAGACTGATATTCACTGAAAGAATCTGAAGGAAATGTAACTCCTCCACCAAACAAGCAGCGTACAAGGCGTTTGTTTGTTAGTCAGATTCTTGTTCATCAGTCTGGGACGCTCACCAGGCTTCACTGATAGAAGAGATAGAGAAGATCCAACGAAGAGCGGCACGTTTCGTCACGGGTTCGTTTAGTCGGCGCGAGAGCGTTACGGAGATGTTCAACAAGCTCCAGTGGTAGACGTTATAAGAGAGTCGTTCTGCATCACGGAGACGTTTACCACTGAAGTTTCGAGAGAGCACTTTCTGGAAAGAGTCGGACAACATACGAGGGGTACCCAAAAAAACATAGCAATTACTTTCCAAAAGCTATACATTTTCAAATGCTGTACATTTTCAAATTGCTTACAAAACCACCTCATGCCCTTCAAAATACTGTCCAGGACAAGTAATACATTTGTACCATCGGTGCTTCCACTGTTCGAAACATTTTTTGCAATCATCTCTAGAAATGGCTGACAGCTCCTCCCTCGTTTTTTTCTTGACTTCTTCGGTTTTTTCAAATCGGTGTCCTTTCATGCCCCTTTGCATGCGTGGAAATAAGAAAAAATCGCACAGAGTTAGGCCAGGCGAGTAATGTGCGTGGGACAGCGGAACCATACCATTTTTAGTCAAAAACTAACAGACATGGCTGTGTGTGCAGGTGCGCTGTCGTGGTGGAAGAATCAGTCTCCTGTGTGCCATAAATTGTTTGAACCGAGCTCCAAGATAACTCATTAATATCTGACAGTTTATCAGTTGTCTGTCAACAGTCTGTGAGCCCAAGCTATTGAATTTTTTTCAATATTTTCGTCGATTCGGACAGTTGATGGACGTACAGAACGAGGTTTGTCATCAGTCCACGTGTCGCCATTTTTAAATCGGACAAACACTCGTACACTTGAGTTTCTTCCCATACCGTCATCTTGGTCACTTGTTTTCAACATTATATCAGTTTCAGCAGCATTTTTGACGAGTAGAAAACAAAATTTCACAGCTGCACGTTGTTCACTTAAACTTGCCTCATAAAAAACGAAACAAGAACAAAACAGCGCTAGCAAAAACACTCACAGCAGATGAACAAAACAAGCCAGGTCGACAACACAGGCGGCACTGAACTGGGATGAGTTGCGCTACGCGCGCCTGTTGGCAGAAGTGCGTACTACACAAGCTCCGCCCACGGCAATAGCCCCTCGTATTACTTCCTCCGACACATATCTCACGAAATTATAACGACGAGAAAATAGAGCGCGTTATTCGCGACTGGGACAGGAAAGTGGGAAGGGGGGGGAGAGGAGGAATCAGTTAGTGATTCCGGAAGTACCCTCCACCACACACCGTCAGGTAGCTTGTGGAGTATGTAGATGAAGTGTAAACTCCCCCGTAGAGTGGAAGTTTTTATTTATTAATCAATTAGAGCCAGGTCGGTAGCTTAAACAAATACTTCGTCAATCCTGTGATGATCCCGGGGTTAGATTCGTTGACCTGCACTGTTGGATGTAGAACAATGAGATGCTCCTGAATAGTATGTGTTTGCTCTATGATCAGGCAGCAGCTACGCGGGTTGTAGAATACATCAGGCGTACATATGACTGTTTTTGGGTTAGGAAAAGCTCTCTGTAGGGTCGACAAGCAGTTACGCGTAGTATGCAATAGGGCAAGAGTGGACGATCTGTAGGTGATACAGAGGGTCATCCTGAAAGGCCGAGAAAGGAAACGTACACCTAGTATCAGTAAACTGTAGAAGCGGCCTGGATAAAATCACTTATTTATCATCGCTTCTTAATGGTAGTAACACTCACATGGTACTTGATTTGAAAGCTGTGCGACACCAGCAGTAAATAACAGCGAACTCTTAAATTTCGATTGGACTACATATCGGAAAGATATACTGGAGTGCAATTGTGGTAATGTAATTTCCGCTGCAGTAAATTCACTAACTTCTTATGATACAAATACAGAATGCAAACGTGGGATAGTCTGTGTGTAGTTAAATGTCAGAGGTGGATACCCACATTAAATGAACGAAAAATAGAAACACTTTGGAGAAAACTTGAAAAACTGGTCCATAAACCCACCGAGTAGCGGGAGATCTGTATAAGCCGAATATTGATAGTAAGACATACTCGTTCAGAACGGGAGTTAATATATTTGTTTCACTATATTAAACCTCTCCCCGAAAGTAAACATATACATCAATGACCACTGGTCTTAAACCAAAAGGTAACGGAAGATGGGAAGATATTACTGTGTATCGAGTGAAGCAAGAATATGATTAGAAACTATTTAAGCAGACATGTGCCAACGTTCAGCTTGGGACTGAGAATACGGAAGTATCTTAGGTTCAGATGGCTCTGAGCACTATAGAACGTAACATCGGAGGTCATCAGTCCTCTAGAACTTAGAACTACTTAAACCTAACTAAATAAGGACATCACGCACACCCATGCCCGCGGCAGGATTCGAACCTGCGACCGTAGCAGTCGCGTGGTTCTGGACTGAAGCGCCTAGAACCGCTCGGCCACCGCGGCCGACGAAAGTATCTTAGGCCACATCTTGGATGAGATTGTGCCGTGAAGATAACGACATTAAGAAATTACTACGAAAACATTCAGTGATTGTAATTTAATATCTTAACTGCGAGTTTGAAAAATAAAAAATCTCCAAAAAGCTTCTATAAAGTATTTATTCTATCGATTTTACGTATTTGGCTAGTCGATAATGATGACTTAAGGGTGAAACTGTAAATTCTGTTTCGAAAAATTATCCACCGAAATCGATCACAAGGCAGTAGCCACTGTACGGGAGGGTCGCAGGTCGGATGCGAAGTACTAGACACTGTTATCATATTCACGATGAAGGCTGTTTAAGTCCCTGTCCGGACATCTAGATTTCGATATTTCTAATCACAATTTTACTTAAAAAAAAACATTTATTTTTCGACGAATAGTGACGTTTCAAACTTCATTGTTTTATTTTTTACTTCAGTGTTTAATAATTAAGCCTGCCTTTGTTTACCCATTAGTGAAGAAACAGTGTTTAGTTGTGTTAACGAAATATGTTCATATTTAAGTTACTGAGAGGTTTACTCACCTGAAGGCTACATAAATTAAGAAAAAATAGCTAAAGGCGAATTCTTTAGAAAAGACACGCCCAGTATCCTTTCCAAATACCACTCTCTAACCATCGCGTCGTCGATGGGATGACACACCTTAATCTTCCGTTCAGCCTCACTCACTTCTTACTAGCACCAATTTGGAAACCACTAGGGGACTCGCCACTCTTTTGCGGGTTCGTGCTCGGCTACCACGGGGCTATTCTTTTTCCCCTCCCTTGGGGAACGTGTATGGGGTGCTACTGGGAATGTTCTGCATTGTTGTCGCTGACATAAGAACAGTCTCACCATTGTCATTCGCTCCCTTTTCCTATCTTTGTTTCCCTTCTTCTCTCGTTCCTCCGCTTCGGCGTTTTGAGTTTCCTCTTTTTCTTCTTCCACCCTGTGCGTTCCTGAAGGCCGGCCCACGCATCTGACGTGAAATGGTTGACTGGGTAACGCGTAATTCCCAGCCCCAGGTCGACAGGTAGGGTTCGCACGTACCCCCTGATACAGGCCAGGCCCACGGAGGGGTGATTGCCTGAGCTGCAACCTTCCCAAATTGCCGATTGGTCCCTCCATCAGGTATTCGGGAGGTGTGACCTGAGGTGTGAACAACACCTAAGGTAGGTGCGACCCCCTTGTGAAGGGGGCCCCCAGTTGGAAGGACCGCGCCATCGGAGACGCAGGCAATCATGGGGGATTTTCCCGCAATGAGTGAATCATCTTCCCAATCAACGTCCACGAAACGTAAACGTAATGAGGCTAACGATTCAATGACCCTTCCCACTGCACCACAGTTCCTCGTGGTCTGACAGACTGAAGACAGTCAGTCCTTCACCACGGTAAATCCGTTTATTATTCAGAAAGGTGTTGATGCAATTGTCGACCCTGTGAAAGCCTGCTCTCGTTTACAGAATGGTACTTTGCTTTTGGAGACTACTTCTGATTCTCAAACACAATAACTGCTCGCCTCCTCGCCTCTCCACAGCTGCCCTGTTCATGTCGAGGCCCATGACACTTTTACTTCTTACTGTGGTGTCATTCACACTAAGCTTCTTGAGCGTCTAACCGAGGCCGAAATCCAATTTTACTTCTCTGATCAGAGTGCCATTGCCGTCCATCATGTAATGAAAAAGATAGATTCCTCCTTAGTGTCCAACCACACTCTTTTTCTCACCTCTGATACAGTGGTGCTTCTGTCCAAGATCAAAGCAGGCTATGAAATTATCACACTCCAGCCACACATTCTGAACCCGATGTGCTACTACCAGTGTCATCGTTTCAACCACACTAAAACGTCTTGTCGATACCCAGCCAAATGTTCAGAAATGGCTCTGAGCACTACGGGACTCAACACCTGAGGTCATCAGTCCCCTAGACTTAGAACTACTTACACATAATGACATCACACACATCCATGCTCGAGGCAGGATTCGAACCTGCGACCGTAGCAGCACCGCGGTTCCAGACTGGAGCGCCTAGAACCGCTCGGCCACCGCGGCCGGCAGCCAAATGTGTAACCTGTGGTAGGGATGTGCATGAGGGCGATTGTCCGCTTCCTTCTCCCCACTGTATCAACTGCAATGGCGGCCATAACGCCTCCTATCGGGATTGTCCCACATATCTTGATGCGAAGGCTGTCCAAGAGATCCGGGTAAAGGAAAAAGTGCCTTACCCAGTCGCTCCCAAGTTATTGGCTAGTTGCAAACCCCGCTCCTTCTGTCTGGCACCTATAGTTCTATTATTATTACCCCTCGCTCCATGAAGGACACTGCCACACAGACATGCGACCTCCAGTTCAGCTCTTGAGGCTGTGAAATCGCCAAATGTCAAGATCACATCGCCATCCCCCCATCAAGCTGTGCAACAAGTCATCAAACTCTCTCGTCAAGGGGCGAAGCCACCAGCTACACAACCAGTAGGCCAGAAATGTCAGGAGTACTCCCATGAAGACTTCCTCCATCCCTCCAGCCAAACAACAGAGTCTTCCTCTAACCAGAAAGACTCGAAGTAGTCAGCCAAAGGCAAACAGTCTTCTCCTTCGCCGAAGATCCTCTTCAACAGTGTCGCAACATAATACCTTAGCCCGGCTGGCCTCTGTGTCGCTGGTGCGCACCGCCAGCCGTTTTTCAGCGGTGGACTCCACAGACCGACTGCACAAGTTAGCCAATGCTTCCGTTTACCCCATGGAGCAGGAACATCCTGCTTCCGTACCCTGTACTAGCGACTCTTCACAGGCTGTCACTCGGCTGTCGCCCAGGAGACACCCCTACATCTCTTCCTCATCATGGAGCTCATCCAATGGAACCTTCGCGACCTTCAGTCCCACAAAGAGGATTCATGTTACCTTCCGTTCGGAAAGTGAGTGCACTCAGCGACTGTTATGTGACATAAATTACAGGGTGCAGCAATCAGTCGTCCTTTTTCAGATTTTATTAAGCAAATCCAGATTTCGGTTAGTAGCTAGCCATTCTCAATGCACTATTTTCTGTTGTCAGTTCTGACTGACGCCCGAACAACAGGGACTTACATGCATTGACAATAGAAAATAGTGCATTGAGAATGGCTAACTACTAACCGAAATCTGAATTTGCGTAATAAAATCTAAAAAAGGACGACTGATTGCTGTAATCTATAATTTATAAGACAAAGAGGATTTACGGCTGCTTTTAGCATCGCAGCGTCCCCTTGTATTATGCCTTCAGGAAACGAAATTGGGCCCACACGACCGCTTTGAGCTTTCACATTTTTTCCGGTTCGTTTTGACCTTCCCCTTGAGGTCGGCATTCCATCTCATGGGGGCGTCATGCTGCTCATACGGGATGACATTCATAGTCAACCCATCTCCCAGACTACCGATCTTCAAGCTGTTGCAGTTCCCCATCTGACTTTTTCGTACCATTTATGACCCTTTGTCATTCGATGTCGCCAGGGCAGACTTCCTTCAGCTTACTGGGCAGCTAACGCCCCAATGTTTGCTACTCGGGGACTTTAATGCACATAATCCCCTTTGGGTTCTCCCAGGAACTGTCAGAGAGGTACCCTCTTGGGTGACCTTAAACAACTTAACCTCTTCTGCCTTAACACTGGAGCATCCGCTTTCCTTTCCGACTCATCGCACACCTATTCCCATTTGGACCTATCCTTCTACACTGCCCAGCGTGCCCGTCATCTTGAGTGGTCCGTTTTTTCTGACACTTACTCGAGCGACCGTTTCCCATTTGCTATCCGTTTGCTGACTCCTACCCCATCTGCGTGCACACCCAAATGGCAGCTTACTAAAGCTGACTGGCAGCTTTACTCCTCCCTGGCGACCGTCGAGGAACAAGATTTCCCCAGTTGTGATGATCAGGTGGAATATCTCACAAACATTATCCTTACTGCTGCAGAACGTTCCATTCCTCGCACTTCCTCTTTACCACGTTGTGTCCAAGTCCCTTGGTGGACTGAGGCATGCCGCAACACGATTAGTGCATGGAGAAGTGCTCTTCGCGTTTTTACCCGTCATCCTACGACGGCAAACTGCATTCTTTATAAACAGATGCCTGCAAAGTATCTTGACGTTCTTAGGGATAGCAAAAGAGCTAGCTGGATTTCATTCACTAGTTCTTTTAACAGTTCCACCCCTTTCTCTGTCGTGTGGACCAACCTCCTAAGGGTCTGTGGGACCAAGATCCATTGCCCTGTTTCCGACCTGACAGTGGCAGACGTTGTTATCGTGGACTTTATTGCTATCTCCAACACCTTGTGCCGACATTTTGCGGACGTTTCGAGCTCTTCCCACTATTCCCCGCCTTCCCCATTGGAAACAAGCGGAGGCGGCTCGGGCGATAGCCTTCTCTTCTCAGAATCGTGAGTGCTACAATACCACCTTTACTATGAGGGAGCTAGATCATGCTCTCACTTCATTCCTATCCTCTGCTCTAGGGCCAGACGCTGTCAACATTCAGATGTTGCAACACCTTTCTCTTACGAGCAAGCACTTCCTGCTTAACACATACGACCACATCTGTGCAGAGGGCACATTTCCCGGACGTTGGTGTGAAGCCACCGTCGTACCCATACCTAAGGCCGGTAAGGACAAAAACCAACCATCTAGCTAACGGCCCATATCTCTTACCAGCTGCATTTGCAAGGTGATGGGACGTATGATTCATGCCCAGCTAGTATGGTGGCTCGAGTCTCGCGATTTACTGGCGAATGTACATTGTGGTTTTCAAGCGCGGTGTTCTGCAGTTGGCCATCTCGTTACTTTGTCGACTCATGTCATGAATGGTTTACTGCGGAAATCCCAGACTGTGGGCGGGTTTTTCGATCTGGAGAAGGCCTACGACACCTGCTGGCGACCTAGTATCCTCCGTACTCTTTACACGTGGAGGTTCTGTGGCCACCTGCCCTGTTTCCTTCAGCAATTTTTAAAAGACAGAGTTTTCAAGTCGCGTGTGTGTTTTGCCTTGTCGGACATCTTTATCCAGGAAAACTTTGTGCCTCAGGGTTCCGTCCTGAGCGTCGTCGTCTTCGCTATCGCCATTAACCCTATAATGGCCTGTCTCCTGCCGTCATCTCCGGCTGCCTTTTTGTTGATGATTTTTTCCATCTACTGCAGTTCTCCACGCACCTGTCCCACTGAGCGGTGTCTTCAGTGATGTCTTGATTGTCTTTACTCCTGGAGCATCGATAATGGCTTTCATTTTTCCACTGACAAAACCGTATATATGAATTTCTGGCGGTGCAAATGGTTTCTCCCTCTGTCTTTACATCTTGAGCCTGTTGCCCTTTTGTTCATGAAACTACGAAATTCCTGGGTCTCATGCTCAATAGGAAACACTCTTGGTCCTCCCAAGTGTCTTAACCTGGCAGCCCGCTGCACGCAGTCCCTCAGTGTCCTACGTGTGCTCAGTGGCACTTCCTGGGGTGCCGATCGAACCATCCTCCTCCGTTTGTACCGGTCCCTTGTCCTTTCGAAATTCGACTATGGTGCTTTGTTTATGCATCTGCACGTCCATCCCTCTTACGCCGTCTCAACATTATACCCCAGCGTGACATCCGTTTGGCCACCGGCGCCTTTTACAGTAGCCCGGTTGAGAATGTATACTGAAGCTGCTGAACCACCACTGTCCTACCGCCATGACATTCTTCTCAGCAGGTGTGCATACCGTTTGTCTGCCATGCGTGGCCACCCATCGTATGCCGCTTCCTTCGATGATTCCTATGCTTGCCTGTATGGGGCGCGTCCCTCTTCTGTTACCTCCTGGAGTCCACTTTCGGCACTTGCTACGGCGGCTTAACTTCTCTACTTGCAACTTTCCCGGTGGGTGTGAACCCCTCACCACCTTGGCTTGGTGAAGCGGCCCACGTTAACCTTGGCCTTCATTCGCTTCCTAAGGACACTACTCCAGCCTCGGTCTATCTTCTCCAGTTTCACGACTTTCGCATGGAACTTCGCGACAGTACCTTTGTATACAATGATGGCTCTCGGACTGACTGTGGGGTCGGGTGTGCCTTCGTTATTGGCACCCGTGTCTTTTGATATCGGCTTCCACCACACTGCTCAATATTTATAGCCGAGCTCTTCGCCCTGTATCAGGCCACGGAGTACATCCGGCCGCACAGACTTTTCAATTGTGTGCTGAGACTCACTCATCGCCCTTCAAAATCTATGTGCGCTGTACGCCGCCTATCCCTTACTGCAGCGGGTCCAGGAAAACTGTCACTTGCTCACTCTTGGTGGAGCCATTGTGAGGTTTCCTGGTCATGTCGGTCTTCCAGGAAATGAGGCTGATGACGCTGCTGCCAAGGCTGCAATTCTCGTTCCTCAGCCCCCTAGTTTCTATACTCTCTCCGGTGATCTCTGTGTTGCTGCCTGTTAGGAGGTGGTGTCTCTTTGGCGTCGCCAATGGTCCACCCTTCACGGGAATAAGCTCCGGCGTATTAAGCCTCTGCCAGCACCTTAGACGACCTCCTTTCGACCCTTCTGCCGGGAGGAGGTCATTTTAACCAGGCTGCGTATTGGGCACTGTCTTTTTAGCCCACCACTTTGTACACATTGCATTCAAGTTTTTACTTTCCGCCACTACCTGACGGGATGCGCATTTTTTTAACCGTTTACATTCCCTCTTGGGTTTGCCGCTTGAGTTATCGGCCGTTCTAGCAAATGACGCGCGGGCTGTCGACCCCGTTTTACTTATGGCGAAGGCCATTTAATTTTTAGTTTGGATCTCCGTTTCTGTATGGTGCTTCTTTTAGCCCTTTCTCCACGTGCCTGTTTCTAGCTGTCTTCTCATACGTCAATTGGGACTGACGTATAGTCGATTTTTAACTCTGTCTTCGTGTTCTATAGTTTTGACTTGGGCACTTATGGCCCCAGTTGTTTTTTGCGCCCTAAAGCAAAACAATACAAAAAAAACAATTTGCAAAAAAAGGAACAGATTTCATGCTAACATATTATGATTGAGACAGTACAGTTACTCTATACGATTCAACGCGGTTTACGCAATCAGTGATCGCATGAATCTCAGCGTATACTGGTAGTTTATGAGATCAACAAGACTGTGGACGAATCAGAGCGACACGTTTAGTGTTCAGGAAAGCCTTCCACATAGTTCTGCATTGTCAACTACTAAATAAAATACATTTTGATAGAATACAGGAACAGATACACCTTTGTGCTAAAGGCTTCATTCCAGACAAGGAGACACCATCGGAAACAAAAAGTATAGAATGCTGAAATGGTGGTCAGCCGCAATACGATCAACTCGGAGAAGGGATGCAGCTTTCTGTTTTCGACTACACATGCTCTGATGTGACGTCATTCCTTCTGGCACCATGGGTGTTACATACTCGCAGCACCAGGTCAGTATTTTTCTTTGAAGCTGTTTGTAATGTATTTGTAGCGTATCGAGAAATTTAGAAGAGCAGTTGTCGCAATAGTAACGTGGGTGAGTGGTCAAGCACGCTGACTGGCAACTTGTCGGCTCGGTTCGATTCCTGCTGCTACCAACATTTATTTTATTTTATTTCTCACAATATTAAACGATTAAATATATTTGAATTTTATAATTAAACAGTTCAATTTATATTCGTAAAATTAATGTATTCAGTTTATTTAAGATTAATACCTTCGTAAGTCAAAAGGTTATAGGCACCTTCATTGTAGGTCATTGGTAAAATTTTTGCACGAGCTGCCACTGAGTAAGAACAATGTGTATATTAAACCACGCACCAATCCTCCTGCAGCTTAAGACTATCTGAACCCCAGATTATCGGCGGTTTGTTGGTCTGGTGATCCACTCGTGCGAAATGTTGATTCTTTGGAATATTCCACCTCCTGTAGGAAATACTTATCCTCCTCCGAACGTCGAAGAATGTGCTCAGCAAATTGCTTGCATTTCAGTCTACCATCTACTTTCAGTGGCTGCAATGACTGAAACGTCTTCATTACTGAACACCTGTTCGTTGTACATTTATACTTTTTCTAGGGCGGCGAGAATGAAGTGTCATATCCACACTACATGTCGCCATGAAGCTGACCACTTTCGTTTTGATAGCCGAAATAGAGGTTTTTTAAAAAGAAAACTTGAATAATATTCGTATGTCACACACACACACATACACACACACACACACACACACACACACACACACACACACACACACATACATACATACACACACACACACACACACACACACACACACACACACACACACACACACACAGCCGGCCGAAGTGGCCGTGCGATTAAAGGCGCTGCAGTCTGGAACCGCAAGACCGCTACTGTCGCAGGTTCGAATCCTGCCTCGGGCATGGATGTTTGTGATGTCCTTAGGTTAGTTAGGTTTAACTAGTTCTAAGTTCTAGGGGACTGATGACCTCAGCAGTTGAGTCCCATAGTGCTCAGGGCCAACACACACACACACACACACACACACACACACACACACACACAGAGAGAGAGAGAGAGAGAGAGAGAGAGAGAGAGAGAGAGAGAGAGAGAGAGAGAGAGAGTGTGTTCGGTTTTCTGTGTAATGGAAGTAAATTTATTGCATTGTAAAGTTGCTTCAGGAGACCCAGAATGTTCTCAACGCAAGCGATTCTCCGGAGAGTAAACAAAATGTTCTGAAGAACACTCATTCAGTAGCTAATCGCCAGCCGAAGTCTCAGAAATTCGGAACGCATTTGAAGGAACTGAGATGTTTTGGAGTTAGACGCTTGAAGTCCAAGTCAGCGTCGTAGGTCGGTAGTCGAGCGTCACTTTAGCTCCGCTGCTAGCGGTCAGAAGCGGGTTCCGAACGGTTAGGCGGGCGCTGCGGACCATTGAGCGAGGTGGCGGGTCGTGACGTGGCCTTCAGGGGGCGCGACGCGGCGTCGGCGTCGCTGAAGCCACGGCCGTGGGCGCATCGATCCAGCAGGCCGGTCCACCGCATCAGTCACACTAACTCAAGCTTCCGCGTGTCTAAAACAGGTGTTGGTGACAAAATTATGGTTCTTAAGGTGTACCTATGTTCATAGCGAATCATCCTTAAGCGGAAAGGCAAATTAGACAAGCAATCGTAATATAAACCACCACCTTCCGCCCTACACCATGGCGTAGCTTCTCAGTATTTGTGTGGGTGATTTCAAAAGTAGACGGGAGGAAAGCGGTCTGAGAGACGCATCCGGTCATCTCTCGAGGACTTTGTTCTTGGAACGTGACGTCTACATTGCACGTTTTACATTTCACGTCATGAGAAACAACAGAGAAAAAGCAAAGAAAATTATAATCCTGTACTTCAGTCCGTAATGCACATCAAAATCCTGGTCACTGTCTCTCAATTCCTTGGCAGAGGCACTGCGCCTTCACCTCCGTCTCAACTGTTCCTTGGTCTCTTATGATGACATATAGGTCGGCCGCTGTAGTCGAGCGGTTCTAGGTGCTTCAGTCCGGCGCTGCGCGACTACTACGGTCGCAGTTCGAATCTTGCCTCGGGCAAGTTAAGTTTAAGTTAAGTTTAAGTAGTTCTTAGCCTAGGGAACTGATGACCTCAGATGTTAAGTCCCATAGTTCTTAGAGCCATTTGAATCATTTGATGAGATACTGCTTCTACGCCGCGCTGGATACGATGTTTTCATGCCTTTTCTGATCGAGTACACTTTCTTACTGTTGATTCTTACTTGGAAGTCAAAACTGCGTGCTATAATAAATAAACTTTCAAAGGTCAGTACACATAAAAATCAAGATTCGAAGCGAAAGAATCGTTTTTCGTACAAGTACTGACGCTTTCTTTATTGTTTTGAAGTGCTACTAACTACACCCAAATGTACAGGGAGTATCGAGCTGCCGCAAATAGCCCGTTACGGGCCATCCATGGTACTAAAGGAGCAGTTCGGAATTCTACAGACCAATTTTTTTCCACAGAACTATTTATCTCATATTTTAGAAGGTTCAGAAGGTTCAAATAACTCTAAGCACTATGGGACTTAACATCTGAGGTCGTCAATCCCCTAGACTTAGAACTACTTAAACCTAACTAACGTAAGGACATCACACACATCCATGCCCGAGGCAGGATTCGAACCTGCGGCGGTAGCAGGCGCGCAGTTCCGGACTGAAGCGCCTAGAACCTCTCAGCCACAGCGGCCGGATTTGGAAGGTTCAAAGTATCTTTTAACACAACAAAAAAAATTTTTTAACAGTCTATTGTGGGGTTACCCCTTAAGCGAATGGTGTGAGATTATTCTTGTACAGAAAAATACTTCACACATTCGTTCACCCTTCTCTGCCCAGGCTGACAGTTCCTTCCTAGTGAACATGATGCCGAGGTGCCGGTAAGCACAGAGCTAAACGACGCAGTGCTTACGACGCTGTTCCTTATTCGACAGGAGGGAGCTTCAAGGCACCGTCTGGCAGTTTTGTCCAGGTTTCCGAATAAAACTTCCTGCGTATCCAGTCATGGCCTACGTTTCATTCTAATGAACTCTGCACCAACGTGACGTTGAACTCTATCCTTATTGCCTTCCTTCCCTCGCATCGACTCGCCGTGATACTCTGTGCTTTCTTTCTTAATTTCTATACTGTTTTCTTTTATGCTTCCTTTCCTTCTTCACAAATAATTTCTCTCAGCAACGCGCGTAGCTCGTTGTGTCCTTAATTTTTTCGACGTCCATTCCAATTCAACAACTGCGTCTGGAAGCAAAAATTAAATAAGAGTTGTTTGTGTTGCATCTACACTATATTCGAAGGAATGAATTAGAGAAAAATTACAATAACAATAGTAGCTGGGCGAAATCCGACACACCAAAGTTTAATATGCTGGTACCACAGAAACACTTCACTATACAATGCATGCATATTTGATAATGGGACGACACTTTTTTTCGTTGAGGATGAGAGAACACAACTGCTTCGAAAGTTAACGATATGAGATTTACCAGGCGAGCTGCGGTGGAGAACTCGACGGACTGAAGGGTAGTGGAATACGGAAAGGGGCAGGGGGAGATGGGGGTTGACCACGTCGTGCTATTGGCTATTCTTCGTAGGTGTAGCAACAATTTCTTGTAAAAAGACTTCGCTCATCTAGAAGTTTCGAGTAAGACCAGGAACGCGCATTGATATACGATATTTGTCGCGCAAAAAAAAAAAAAAAAAAAAGGTTCAAATGGCTCTGAGCACTATGTGACTTAACATCTGTGGTCATCAGTCCCCTAGAACTTAGAACTACTTAAACCTAACTATCCTAATGACATTACACACATCCATGCCCGAGGCAGGATTCGAACCTGCGACCGTAGCAGTCGCGCGGTTCCGGACTGCGCGCCTAGAACCGCTAGACCACCGCGGCCGGCATTTGTCGTGCACTCAAAGACGTGGGTCCACGGCGACTTCTTCGTTATGGGATGCGGTTCTGCAACAACGGGAGGGATGATTTCACAGAGTACTGTCTTCAGACCGTTTCTGGAAGGTAGTATGCATGTTAGGAACCAAGCAGGCATGTACCCGTGCCTTGTGGAAAAGAGCTTTTGCGCTGTGCATGCTACGCTGCCATCGACTTAGGATTGCAGGTATGAGAAGGAGCCTAGGATTGCAGGTATGAGAAGGAGCCTTATCTTCGTGAACGACTCCCCGTTTAGTCTGCGAAGAAGTAACTAATGTATTTTGATTTGGTGACAAGTTCCAAGTCTTTCCACGTGAACTGTGACCTTGCAGGTCCCTAAGAGACATCTTCGATGCCCGTGTGTCTGTTCAAGCTAGCAGGTAAAGTGACGATTTCATCCTACTAGATAATGCTTAACCTAAGGGGCCTCATTTCGTGAATCAACACCTTGGTCAGCAAATAATTAACAGCACGAATCAACCATTCGGTCTCCTGGCCAGCATTCGTGTAGGTCATGTTTGTGATACTTTCAGAGGGCTGCTTTTTGTCCTACGGTCTCGAAAAATCTGACGATAATTTTTCTTACGTAACCTACGCAGCTGACTTGACTTTATTAACAGCGCGCGCGCGCACACACACACTGCATTAATTAAATGTAGGTTAATGCCGGCCGTGGTGGCCGAGCGGTTCTAGGCGCTTCAGTTTTGAACCGCGCGACCGCTACGGTCGCAGGTTCGAATCCTGCCTCGGGCATGGATGTGTGTGATGTCCTTAGGTTAGTTAGGGTTAAGTAGTTCTAAGCTCTAGAGGGCTGGTGACCTCAGAAGTTAAGTCCCATAGTGCTCAGAGCCATTTGAACCTTTTTTTTTGGGTTAATGAGACTCCATGTTGAATTTGCTTCTGCAATAAGAAACTGACACTTTCTGAGCCTTTAAAACACATTCAGCATTCAAGTATAAATTGTTGCTGTCGAATAGTGTTTTCGTGTTTCATCTGAATGGGACTGTACCAACTGAGCTAACCACGCACGACCCACGACCCAACCCGGGTCTAATATTAAAATCCCCGATGAAGCGCAACGGATATTTAATTAAAAATTGTCAGTGTTTCGGCCCTGCATGTGCATCTGACTGTGTTCGTAGATAATTTCTTCCCTACACGAAATCTAAAATTCCGGTTCCCTGAGATTCTACCAATTTAAAATAATTAGACGTTGCATTGATTATTAATCATCCTTCAGACCAAGAACCATATTTCATTTCTATCACAGAACTAACCTCAAAGTACGAGGGTGAGTCAAATGAAAACTTTAAATATTTTTTTAAATATTATTTATTGTGCAGAAGTGGTACAAAGCTTTATCACTTTTCAACATAATCTCCCCCACGCTCAAGGCAAGTCCTCCAGCGCTTACAAAGTGCATAAATTCCATTAGAAAAAAAATTCTTTTGGTAGTCCGCACAACCACTCATGCAGCACGTGATGTACCTCTTCATCAGAACGGAACTTCTTTCCTCCCATTGCATCTTTGAGTGGTCCAGATACATGGAAATCACTTGGGGCCAAGGTCTGGTGAGTACGGTGGATGAGGAAGACACTCAAAATGCACGTCTGTGATTGTTGCAGCTGTTGTACGGGCAGTGTGGGGCCTTCCATTCTCATGTTGCAGAAGGACACCTGCTGACAGCAATCCACGTCGCTTTGTTTAAATTGCAGGCCGCAGATGATTTTTTAGGAGATCTGTGTATGATGCACTGGTGACAGTGGTCCCTCTAGGCATGTAATGCTCCAAAATGACGTCTTTTTCGTCCCAAAAGAGAGTCACCATAACCTTCCCTGCTGATGGTTCTGTTCGAAACTTCTTTGGTTTTGGTGATGAGGAATGGCACCATTCCTTGCTCACTCTCTTCGTTTCCGGTTGGTGGAAGTGAACCCAGGTTCCGTCCCCAGCAACGATTCTTGCAAGGAAGCCATCAACTTCTCGTTCAAAGCGCTGAAGTAGTTCTTCACAAGCATCAATACGTCGTTCTCTCATTTCAGGAGTCAGCTGCTGTGGCACCCATCTGCAGGCACTTTGTGAAACTGGAGCACATTACGCACAATGTGGTGTGCTGACCCATGACTAATCTGTAAACATGCAGCAATGTCATTCAGTGTCACTCGGCGGTTTTCCTTCACAATGGCTTCAACTGCTGCAATGTTCTGTGGAGTCACAACTCGTTGTGCCTGACCTGGTCGAGGAGCATCTTCCATTTGCGAATTTCCTACTCCATTCGTAGACTTACTGCTGTGACAAACATGCATCACCGTACGGAACCTTCATTCGCCGATGAATTTCAATAGGTTTCACACCTTCACTACGCAAAAACCGAATAACAGAACGCTGTTCTTCCCTGGTGCAAGTCGCAAGTGGAGCGGCCATCTTTATACTGATACTGCGACGGTATGTGTGCATCTGCATTATGCTGCTACCTACAGGGCATTCTGCACGCTGTTTGTAGACCGCTTACCAACTTACAGGATAACGGCGCGAAATTTCGATTTGTTATTACAAATTTAAGGTTTTCATTTGACTCACCCTCGTACTAAGCAGAACAAAGAACTGCTGGGAAACTTTTTAAATGTGCTTTTTCATAATGCTCATAATGAGTTTTGTCTTCTCGCAGTTTATTCTTTGAAGTATTCAATCCGGTATTAAAATTAAATTCAGTAATAATCTGGTCAGGCACAGCGTAAAGGCGTTACTCAGTCAGCAACTATACAAAACAACGACTGATGAATTCCTACAGTGTTGTTACTTCTTCAGTAGCAACAATGGAACCTGACGCTCCTTGGCAGCCAGAGCATTGTCGCCCTGCTGTTACGGCACTCGCCAACATAGCTTGGTACTTCTTTCCCGGGCGCTTCACACTACTGCGTGGCGGCGTAACCATTTTCTTCTAGAACATTTTTGGAACAAATTAGTGCATTGACTCTGGTTGCTGAACAATGTTTCTCGCTGCATTTTCCTAGCTTTATTACTTATTTAAGGGGAGCCGGAGGTGGTCAAATCAAAAAATTACGACTTTTTTTTTTGCTACCGAAAATTGATTGGAACATTCCTCTTTAATGTAAACTTTGAATTATTGTTCTACTCGCCCTAGATGTGGAGTTATTACCATTTTCCCCCACGCCTGCAGAGGAAATGGGCGGCCGCTGAATGCATATAACACCCTCTCCTGACTTCCTGGCGAACTGCTTTGGATTTTCTCGGCCTGTTACGCATACAGCGCCTTATGATACGCATACAGCGAGTGTGCAAGGGTTGGCTACATTGTTTTCTGCGACAAATGAAGCGCTAAGAGCGCGGAACATCGTCTCTTTGCTGTTTACTCTTTCGAATTAGTTCAGTGTCACGCCTGTTGATGGTAGTATTATACTTCTTGTGTAAAGCGTTGTTCTGGTTACGATGCCACATTTTAGTAACCGTGTATATAAGAAGAGGAAGAACGTAGGGAAAAGAAAATTAACACTAATACCAAGTTGCAATACTAAAATTACTGAAACAGTGCGTTCTTCTGCTAAGCAACACAAGGCCGGCCATAGCCCTGTGACATCTTCTAGCAAGAAGCTGACTGGTGGAAGTGACAGATTTCGTGAATATGTTAGTGACAGTGATGATATTAACGAAGTACTGAATATTGGATTATTATCTTCTGTGCTGAAAGAAAGTGTTCTGTGCAAAATGTGTTCAAGTGTAGGAGTGGGACTAGAGACAACAAAGCACTTTGGTTTAGCTTGTGAGATGAAGATAATCTGTGCATGTTGCAAGTATCAAGTGACTTTCTACAATCCACATGCCAGTCTCTTTGGTGAAAATGGACGATCTAGAGTGTTTGATGTGAATGTTCGACTTGTGTATGGTCTTCGATCCATTGGAAAAGGGCCTGCTGCTGGTAAACTGTTTTGTGGCATTATGAACTTGCCATCGCCTCCAAGCAAATTTGGGTACTACTGTGAACTGGTAGGATCCTCTGTTGAAGATGTGGCTTTGAAAACCATGAAGGAAGCAGTGGAGGAATCTGTAGAAATGAACGGTGGTTCTAGGGATTTGGTAGTGGCATTAGATGGTTCCTGGCAATAGAGGGGTCATAAATCCCTGAATGGGGTTGTAACTGCTACTTGTGGTGATAGTGCAAAAGTGATAGATGTTGCAATATTATCAAAACATTCTAGGTGCAAAAATAAAATCAAAGGAGAGCACAGTGGAACCTGTGAGGCAAATTTTAGTGGATCAAGTGGAGCAATGGAAGTGGATGGAGTGAAATAAATTTTTGAACGTTCAGTTCCCAGATACAACGTTAGGTACAAATACTACCTTGGGGATGGTGACTCCAAAGGTTTCAAGACTATAGAGGAACTGAAACCATATGGGAATGAATTTGTAGTTGAAAAGTTGGAATGCATTGGACATGTGCAAAAGCGTATGGGTGCACAGCTTCGAAGGCTCAAACAAACTTTGGGTTCAAGCAAGCTCAGTGATGGAAAGAGAATAGGAGGGAGAGGCAGGCTTACTGATGAGGTGATTGAACGTCTACAGAGATATTATGGGTATGCTATAAGGCAAAATACTAGTAATGTTAGTGACATGCGAAAAGTAGTGTGGGCATTGTTCCTTCATACTACCTCTTCCAATGAATACCCTCAACACAGTCTGTGCCCAAAAGATTCCTGGTGCAAATATAATGCAAAAAAGGATTATGATCACAAACATGGTTTGCCAGCAGCCGTGATAAATGCAATACAACCAAGGGAACAGTGTTAAGTGTGAAGTTCTGAAGGCATTAGGATTTACAGCTGGGGTGAACACTGTACGAGCACTAAGAAATTTTGACAGAGAAAGGATAAGAGGAGCAGAAAGAAGAGAAAGGCATATGAAGTATGATGGAACAACAGGCCAGAAAAGAAGACAGAAGAGGAAGCTTTTGGAGGATGAAGAAGAAGATCCTGATAATTCATCCTATAGTACAGGAATGTATTGAGAAACTTTGATAGCCATTTCCCGTAAATTAGAATTTTTCGATAGGTTTGTTTATAAATAAATAAATCTTCTGCTACCAGTCACGATTTTCTTTATTTTACTATTTGCACGACGCGTTTCGAGAAATAATTCCCATTTTCAAGTGCGTTTTTATGATGTGTGTTAAGCCATTTCTTTTGATGTTGTCAGTGTGTGTGAGTCTGCTTCACTTTGTTGACTTTTACTGTAATACATAAGAAACGCGATTTTTAGTTGGGTGTCAATATTTTCTGTGAGGTTAGTGGCTAAAGTTTGAGAACAATTTGTATTTACAATTTTCTAATGGTCCATTTGTGTAGAGAGTCACACACACTTAACATCACACACAACTTGTACATTTTACACATCGAAAATATCTGATATAAACAAAACAGTTGCAAAGATCTTCTTATAGGTAGTTCACAGAGATAACGTTATAGGTCTTCCACAGATTATGATATGCTTTTGTACAGAGGTTAATTTATCTTTACAATTTGGCTCATGAATTACTTATCCTGATTTTACATTTGTGCTTATTTCTATGTTTTACTATTTTTATTTAAGTATATTATCAAAACATCTGAAGAAATTCACTTATTCATTTTCAAGTTTTTCATTTAATATTTTATCTTCATATTTTCTATAATGTGAATATATCTCCAGTTCTTCAAGCAAATCCATTTTATGTCCTTTATCTAGTCGGTGGAGTACTTTGACATTTTGCTCTATTTTTCCAAATGGGTGTCCTGTATTATGTATGTGTGTTGCTATTGCTGATGTAGTGTGTTTGTTGTGGGTGTATGCTCTAATGTGCTCTGTGTACCTGGTGTTGATATTTCGGCCTGTTTGTCCTATGTAGAACTTGGAGCATTCCTGGCATGTTACCTTGTATATTCCAGAGTCTGAATATGGATCATGATTACACTTTATATTATGTATTAGTTTTTGGTGTAGTTTATTGGATGTAGAAAACCCAATTTTTACTCTGTGATTTTTGAAAATATTTGCAATCTTCTGTGATATATTGCCTATGTATGGAATGCTAGATATATATTTGTTTTTCTCTTTTTCTTCTGTGGTGCAGTTTGTACCTGAGTTTCTCTTCATGGGAATTATTTCTCGAAACGCGTCGTGCAAATAGTAAAATAAAGAAAATCGTGACTGGTAGCAGAAGATTTATTTATTTATAAACAAACCTATTGTATCTACAGTCGCAGGCTTTCAAAAACCATTTATAATGGATCAAATCAGATTAGAATTTTTCGAATATAGGGAACATTTTCTCAAAATCCACTCGAGCTAGAGAGATGAAATTTTTATACAGCATTCCTAGTGGTCAAACTTACATTGTAACACAGCCATTTGGCAATATGTTCAGTAGTTTCATTTCAGTTTAATTATAAAGCAATTATTTGTAAAAAAATTGGATCATTAATAAAAAAATAATTGGAAGGAAACTAGAAAAGATACTCCAAAATCCCCCTGTCATAACTGCAATACTAAACCACTCTATATGTAAAAAAAATCAAATTTTTCTATTTGGTAGTTTATTCATAAATGTTCCTCAAACTTAGTGATTTTAACATGGGCAGCATAGGCACCTCCGGCTCCCCTTAAGGGTGTAAAACAAGCGTATGAATTGTCGACATAGGAGGACCGTGTCCGCCCCGGTAGCTGAGTGGTCAGCGTGACATACTGTCAATCCTAAGGGCCTGGGTTCGATTCCCGGCTGGGTCGGAGATTTTCTCCGCTCAGGGACTGGGTGTTGTGTTGTCCTAATTCATCATCATTTCATCTCCATCGACGCGCAGGTCGCCGAAGTGGCGTCAAATCGAAAGACCTGCACCAGGCGAACGGTCTACCCGACGGGAGGCCCTAGCCACACGACATTTCCATTTCCATAGGAGGACCGTTACGCAACTTCCCTCGGTTCTCAGATTCCAGAACCTCTCCTGCTTACATTCCTTTACTAGCATCTGATCATCTCAGATTATTAACTATAAGAGAACTACAACGTAATTGGTCTCACTGTATACACAGTGTCAGAATCAGGCAATGAGTCACGTGAGCGGCGCGCCTGACCGCCGGCATGTAAGCAGCTGTAGTACGTGCTTCTGCTCTCGTATTGCCGGCCACCGGCGGCGCCTCGGCACGCGAGGGCGCTTCACGTGACTTACTTGCCGTGATTGCCCTTTGCAGATAGCACCGTGGCCACGTCGCAGAGAACGCGTCTTATTTCGTTCTGCCATGCTACGGAAAATCTGATGCTTCACGTTTATTGACGGCATTAAAGTGAGAAAGAAAGAACAGACGATTAATATCGCGTCTTTGCTGCGGTAATTGAGGCGTTGGGAACACAAGGGGATCTTTCATCATTTTTGCGGTAGATTTGTTATTACTGTAGTTGTTGTTTTCACACGGTTCCGCATACGTTGGTTCTAAAATGGGACTTGTTCAGTAATTTTTCCCCTGTCTAAACCACTGTTGAAATTTCGTTTCGTACAGAAAGAGGGCTTATCACAGATACAAGTCCCCGTATTGCGTGAGAGAACTTTAGGCGTGATAGCAGCACTGTAGCGCGATGAGGTAAACAAAGTATTTCAGTACACTGTTCAGTCGAATCTCTCTTTCACTTCATAGCAGTGGACTGGTGAAATTTGAATTTCCTCTGGTTAAGGCTGGGATAGTCCCTCATTCTCATAATGTGCCAAGAGCATACATGGACATCATTTCTCTGAAACTGTATGATTGATGCCAACCCTAAGCAGTTTCGTCGGTATTTTGATAACACTAAAGAAATGTTGGATTGATAAAGTGACTGGCCGATCAGAAGACAATAAATCTGGAAGTGAACTTTGGGACAGTGATAAAGAGTGACAAGTTCATGGACATGTGTGTCTGTAAATATAAACTGGGTTCTTTAATAAGTAAAAAAGTGGAATCAACTCTCCTGTGTTACAAGCCAAGGCACTAAAAAGGAAATTGTCTTCCATTGTATTGTCTATTTTGATATGTATTGTTTAATTTTGAATGTTTATACAAGTAATAGGAATGTGTATTAACATGCTGAACTGACTGGAAAGAACATTTTGCACCAAAATATACTATTTTGTTAGTTACACGATACTTGTGATAAAGTGAGTGGTGTTTAAATCAAAAAGGGATATATCAATCTTTTCTACTATTTCGATTTATTCTGCGTTACACATTTTGGTATAAGATTGCATTCTTCCTGAGGAGCATGTGGGAGTAACTATAAGGTTCGGAAATAATGCTACTCCTTATTATACAATTTTTGCGATATATCTCAAAACTACTGTCGAGTGACATGTTCATCATTTGACCTCAAAACCTCAACTACTCAACGGAGTCTCTGACTAGACAAACATTGGGTATTCGCATAAAATGACTTAGACACATCAAAAGCAAACAAAATTAGGATGCTGGACGGGGATTTCGACTGCCTCCCACTGAATGAGTTTCTCGCACATATGTGATCAAAAGTATCCAGACATCCCCAAAACATACGTTTTTCGTATTAGGTGCGTTGTGCTGCCACCTACTGCCAGGTATTCCATATCAGCGACATCAGTAGTCATTAGACATTGTGAGAGAGCAGAATGGGGCGCTCCGTGGAAATCACGGACTTCGAACGTGGGCAGGTGATTGGGTGTCACTTGTGTCATACCTCTGTACGCGAGATTTCCACGCTCCTAAACATCTCTAGACCCACTTTTTCCGATGTGATAGTGAAGTGGAAACGTGAAGGGACACGCACAGCACAAAAGCCTGTAGGCCGACCTCGTCTGTTGACTTACAGAGTCCGAGAGGTGAGAAAACTTGTATTTCATGGTCGAGCGGCTGCTCATAAGCCACATATCACGCCGGTAAATGCCAAACGACACGTCGCGTGGTGTAAGGCGCGTAAAAATTGGACGATTGAACAGTGGAAAAAAGTTGTCTAGAGTGACTAATCACGGTACACAATGTGGCGATCCGATGCCAGGGTGTGGGTATGGCGAGTGCCCGGTGAACGTCATCTGCCAGCGTGTGTAGTACAAACAGTAAAATTCGAAGGTGGTGGTGTTATGGTGTGGTAGTGTTTCTTGTTGTTTTGCGTGGCACTATCACATCACAGGCCTACATTGATGTTTTAAGCATCTTTTTGCATTCCACTGTTGAAGAGCAATTTGGGGATGGCGATTGCATCTTTCAACACGATGGAACACCTGTTCATAATGCACGGCCTGTGGTGGACTTCGTGCCAAGCCTCACCGATCGACATCGATACATTTCCTCATTGTAGCATTCCTGAAGAATAGGGTGCCATTCTCCAAGAAACCTGATAGAACGTATGTCTGCGAGAGTGGAAGGTCTCATCAAGGCTAAGGGTGGGCCAACACCGTATTGAATTCAGCATTACCGATGGAGGGCGCCACGAACTTGTAAGTCATTTTCAGCCAGGTGTTCGGATACTTCTGACGTCCACGTACACGAATGGGTTGTGTGTCGCCTTATAATTCTTCCGATGTTAAAATGCACTGCCAGGAATATTAGGAGTCCGCCATGCACTCGGAAAGACAAATGAACATTACAGTTTGATAAAATAGAAACATCGATATAGAATGTGTGGCATGAATAAAACTGCTAAGAGCAGGTGTATGTATGACCGCGTACGGGCAACAAGTCATTAGGATTACAGAGATGACGAACACTTAGGCCAAGCAGCTCCCATTCTTGTGTGACGTCGTAGTTCAGTCACGCCATACTCGGGCCAGGGAAATGGGAACGCAGGAAACATGTGTCAGTTGACTTCCTCTATATCAAATATACTAATACCACCATGAGAGACAATTCGAACAGGGCAGAATGACCGGATTCCGGAAAAAATGGATTTATATAAAGACAGTTTGGCTCTTACCGAGCGCACTGCTTCGATAGTTAAGCATTTGTGGCACTAGTAGATACAAAGATGCATACGCAACGACAAGCTGGTACTGGATTATGCGAAGTGACTACGTCACGGTATGTGCCTTGTCGCCAAAGATTGTAAGGATCTATAGAACCCCGTGCAGTGATTATTTTACGCTAGAGCATTGTAGCAGCACACTGCGTGCAGAGGACTGCATTTGCGACGGCTTTCCTTATCCAGAAGCCACAACCATCCATGACGTATACATTCTCATTGGCGTGCTGAGTGGCAAAGTGTAGTTATACCACACGAGTCCCACTTTAACTCGTCGGGCAGTGATGACAGCATATTTACTAGTCGCTATTGTACTGACCACAAACTGGCGGCTTGCATTGTTGAGTGAGGCATCATTGGGTAGAAAACATGAAGTAGTGATGACACCTGTATGTTGAGGGGCTCTGAATAACTTTTGCATCAGGTGGGTTTGGATTCTGTTACTTATTAAAGTAAATCCATATAGTACCATTTAGTAGCACAGTGTCGCGCCACTTGTGTGCTTTCTGAATGGCAGGACGGGTATCATTACTGCCTTGCCTCGTGCGTTCTGCTACCATGTATCTCATCAAACATGTCAGTTATGTGCTTCGTCGGCAACCTCTTTCTTACGATCTGGCTATCACTGACGATGTTCCATGTGCTAACACACCCATTTTTAATAAGCAACCACAAGAATTCAAAAATCTCAGCAGTAATACACGCGCTTTCAAATCGAAACTGAGGAGTTTCCTCAAGGGTCACTCCTTCTATTCTGTCGAGGAGTTCCTTGAAAAATAAAGCTGATTCTTGTTGTATTGTTGATTGCGTTTACTTAAACTTATGGCATGACTTTTTTGGGTTTATAAACATTTCATTTTTATTTGTTATTACTTTTACGTTGTAATTTCAAGTACTGACACGTTCCATGACCTTGGAGATTTGCTCCTCAATTTGGTCATATGGAACTTGACGTGTAAATAAATAAATAAAGTTAGGGTCTGATGGTGGCACGGTTTACACGATGTTGAATTTCCAAAATTAAATGAGGGTTACAGTTCTGTAACCTTAATCATATGCACATTTAACGCATCAGTGGTGTAAAATGTGTTCCAGTAGTATATATCATCGTTGGTGTTGCATTTTTTTTACAAAAGCTAATTTTTGCTACGCAAACACTAATTTGCAGCAAGTTTTAGCGTGGCGTGTAATTCACATCGCTGCAGGCCACACTTCGTCCTCCCTTCCTATCGCTGCAGCTCGTACGCACCGCGGCACTGCCAAAGACAAGGATAGAAATTTAATTTGTACCGCTGTCTGAAAGAGACAAAACTGATTATTTGAGTTCCGCAGCTCTCAACTATGATGAGAATACATTGAACTTGAATAAAACTACAAACAGCTGTTTGTGGTTTTATTTAAGTTCAATTTACTATGAATTTCCACGGCTGTGGCTGGCCATGTTATAAAATTTTGTGTATTGTGAGTGTTGTTAGAATATAAATCTTCTATTCTGTAAATTATTCAGTAGTGGGCAAGTAGTATTACGAATATTGTCATAGTTGTTTCGGTTTGACGCTTCTCCTTCATTCATCAGTGGAATGGAAGCCCAGCAAGATGAATATTTTTGTCTAGCGCGCACAGTCGATCCAGTCAGAAGTAACACAGTTCAGATCTCTGTCTCCTCATTGTATATTATGTTTTCTGATACTTCCCTAATTGAGGTGAGTAAAATCGTGGCATGATTCCGTTGAAAAGGACATGACCGATTTTGATCTCCATTCTTGCTCTAACCTAGCTTGTGCTCCATCGCTGATGTCCTCGTCATCGTGGCACCTGGAACTGTAATCATTCTTATCTACTTACGTCTTGAAAGAAATATATGAAATTATCCGTAACTGCCTGAGGCGTGAAACATCGTAGCGAGTATATTTTCATTGTTTTGAGATTTGCAAGGATAAAAGTCAAAGACCTTTCTCGTAAAGAAAAATGTCACAAGACTGACAATGGCTGACCAGTTTCATGCAAAGAGTGAGCGGTAACTTCTGCTGCCAGTGTCTGTTTCTGTAACTGTGTGAGGGGCTCATGGCAAAAAACGCATTTATTTACGCAGTAATTTTTAAATTATTTTTGTCTTCATGGCTGAGACCACGTGCTTTCTCCATGTCCACAACCTCACCATCCCTCCGTAGATTACTCTTTGCCACTTTCCAGCTGATATGTTGTAAAGCTTCTTCGAGAAAGCGTGTTCATGTCCATCCCCTGTACATCATTGTAGAAGTTGAGAAATTAGTTTACTTGGGATTCTTTCGGCTTATGGTATCTAACGTATGGTTTACCTCACACATTGTATATTAATATTCACTCTCTCTCTCTCTCTCTCTCTCTCTTTCTTTCTCTCTCTCTATCTCTCTGAAGGAATATTTTACTGTACTCTTTGTTGGACCTAGCGTTTTTGTTTGCACACACTTTTCACCATAACATAATTCTTGTTGTTGTGGCCTTCAATGCTAACATATTTTATCCTGCTCTATACAAAAAAGTGGGACAAGGATGTAGGATAGGTACTAACAGGGAATCTATCCTCTCTTGATGCATTTACCTGATTCTGTGAGCCTATGTTATCTGCCTAACTATGAGCCATCTGCTCTAGTAAAGGCTAAACTGCCTCTGCAGTGGTAACTCATTGTTCCATTGTTTTGCTCATTATAAAGTCTGTGTCTATACCAATAGGAAAAAATACAATAGGAAAATGCAACAGGAAAAATACCATAGGGAAGGACTTAATACTAATATCACCATCACACACTCAACTACACACTCCTAGCCTTTATACTTGCGAGATAACCATGTGCATTCTCTGGTATAATGACCAGGCCTTCTACATTTAAAACAGATCACTGCTGAAGACTGGGTGAAGGGAGCAGCAAATTACACTGCCCCAGCAAATTGCACTGCCCACACCTAACTCGGTACAAACCACCATTATTGTCCCTAGTCACATCTTTCAATCAACCTTCCAATTTAGGCAATTAGACATTGTCAATACAATTGCATGGAAGAAAGTTAAAACATTATGTTTTCACTCAACATGTCGAGAAGATAATGATGAATACTGTCCTACAATGTCACTCACTGTCACTGGCTTTCTTCGAATACCAATTATAGTGCAATGAAGGGTGCAAACATGATTAATGCCACGATGCTCATCTCAGGATGACTTGTGCAGGTCAGTGGATTGCATATTACCAGCTCCCTGGTGGCTATGGGATCGGAAGAGCTCAATTAGCAATGACATTCTTTATTCAGTGAGACACTTTGTACAGAGGTTGATGGTGGCTATTTGGTGGCATTTGAAGACCCCAGAGAGCGACTGCTCACTCAGCATAACGTGTGACAGTGTGCTTGGACATGATGGCATGGAAATACTGAGTGGGAGAGCTGCCACACAGTGAAATATCATTGGCTGGTAGCCTTGCAGACACGAGACTGACATCAGCATTGGACAGGCAGCAAGACATGCACAGGACAGCCAGCCATTCCAGCCATTGGTCGGGAGCGTGGTATGGTTCTTCACAGCCGAAACAGGTTTGATGCAACTCTCCAAGCTATTCTATTCTGCTCAAACCTCTTCATCTCTGCATAACTACTGCAATCTAAATCCACTTGAACATGTTTACTACAGTGAAGCCACGGTCGCGCTCTACAATTTTTATGCGCCAAATTCCCTCCATTACCAAACTGATGTGCCCCTGACGCCTCAGGAGGTCTTCTATCAAACGATTCATTATTTTAGTTAATTTGTGCCATAAATCTCCCCTATTTGATAGCCTTTTTTTAGCTATCAGATCTACATTACTGATACTCATCATGTAAGTGGGCTGCTTCTGTGTTGGTAGCGTTGTGTAGCGCTTTGCATTGGATCTCTGACTGCGCTTTCTTTCTAAGAGACACCGTGGCTGTTTTTTGGGCTCGTTGCTGGAAGTTAATCGCCAGTAGTGTTGGGCAGTTGGAAATTAGTCGCCAGCAGTGATGGAAGTATTGTTGGGTAGTTGTAAGTTAGTCGCCAGTAGTGATGGAACTACTGCTGGGCAGTTGGGGGTGAACTGCCAGCAGTGATGGATGTCAGATGCGTGAAGTTAGCATTGATGGAGGGCAGAGGTCTGAAGTGTTAGCGTAGGCTAACGATCTGGAAGTATCCGACTTGGAGATTGAAAATTATTCATGATTATATACCTTTGTACTGGATGTCAATGACGATTTATATTCGTGTTTGAACTGGATGTCACGTTATTAAGGTAAAAAAAATACATTATTTGGTTTGCAACAAAATTTTTCCTTTGCTAACCATATGCCTGTTAGTAGCTTTAGTAATTAGAATCTTTTATTTAGCTGGCAGTATTGACGCTCGCTGTATTGCAGCAGTTCTCGTAATGAAGAATTTTTTTTGAGCAGTCAGATTGCGTTGCGCTAGGATATTGTGGGTCTGTCATTCAGCAATTTAATTACAGATACACTCATTTAAATAAAGTTGTTTCAAGCATTCTTCTGTAGCAAAACATTTCAAAAGCTTCTATTCTGTTCTTCTATGTACCGCTAATCGTTGATGTTTCGCTTCTTTGCAAGGCTATACTCGAGACTTGCTATCAAAAAAGACTCCACAACACTTAAAATTTATATTCTCCGTTAACAAATTTCTCTTGCAGAAATGCTTTACTTGCTATTGTCAGTGTAAATTTTATATCCTCTCTGTCTCTGGCTCCGTCCGTTAATTTGCTCTCCAAAAAGCAAAATCCATAGCATACTGGAGTCGGATTCGGGAGGACGACGGTGCAAATGTCCATCCGGTCATCCAGACTTAGGTTATTCGTGATTTGCCTAAATCGCTCGAGGCAAACACTGGAATGTTTCGTTTGAAAAGGACACGGGCGATTTCCTTCCTCATTCATCCACAATCTGGCCTTCGCTCAGTTTTTAATGACCTCGACATCGATGGTACGTAAACTCTAACCTTCCTTCCTTTTTATCCCATTACATTGGTTTCACTTTTGTTAATGTTGACATTATAGCCTATTTTCAAGATACTATCCATTCCCTTCATGTGAGCTTCCAAGTCGTTTACCGTCTCTGAGATTTTCTGATGACATTGCAATTTTGTCAAATATTTTATTTCTTCACCATGAACTTTAATTAGCTTTCGAGTTTCTCATTGTAATCCTTTAGCTCTTGCTCAACGTACAGATTGAGAGACCTCTAAATGATAGAGTTTTACCAAACTTTTACGTCTTGACTTATCTTTTTCTGACATTATATGGACGGTTTTGCAATATTCTCAGTTTTTATTTTTAGATCTTTGTTACTAGCAAGGATATGAATGATTTTTACTTGCTCCATAATCGAGCCACGTTCAGCCCTCTAAACGGTATGACGTATGTAGTCTTTTGGAATTTCAACAAGGCATAATTCATTCACATAGATATTTGATTGCTGTAGCGCTTTCAGTTCCTGGCCTGTTAAGGTACAATAAACATTCAGTAAAATCCTTGAAAACTTCTCTTTTGAAACACTTTCGTGACATTTATTTGGACGCGCAGCTTCTGTATTCAGTTACCTGTTCTAATGAATGTATGCTGCCTCCCTGTCACACGGATAAAGCAAACAAACATTGAAGTGAACCCTCTGTTCGAGAATACTGCCCACTATCGTCCCGCAGGCAGACTGTATCTTTATTACTCATGCTAACAGCCCCGCGGGTTGCGGGTGTACCTGGGGTATCAGATAAATAGGAGCACCATACAGAGTCCAGTAAATATATCCGAAGTGCCACATTCTCGTGTTATCAAGATTATTGACATTAGTCACTACGGGTGTCATACATTTCGTGAGCCTGCCTCCATTGATATAAGCCTGAGTCCATTGATATAAGCCTAAAGTATTTGGCAACAGTATTAACTAGTACGTCTTAAGCGGTTAAGTGTATTGCACTGTCCGTGTTGTGTTGTACATACAGTAAACAGTGTTGTAAAACTACATTACCAACTCTTAGAAATGTTCTGTTTTCTTATCTACATCATTGCTGCCTCTGGAATGTCGTTTTAATACAATTGTTGCTCTCTTTTGTAAATGGCATAGTGTAAGATCTGGATCAGAATACTGCATAAAATTTCTGTGCGTCTAACGCATACGGGTTTCTTTTAACATGCAGTAAACAGCACCCGTCCGATAGCATTCTATTCCGTTTGTTCTGAATACCTTGAAACAGTTTTTGCAGCTTCTCATCGCACTGTGTGTTCTCACCGTAAAAATTCGAAGAGAAGTGGTACTTTTCTTTATATTCTTCTTTTGAATGAAATTTTATTTCCCATTATTTTACTTCACATGTGATAGGTCGTTTATTCGACTCGGCGATATTTAGCTCATGTTTAGCCGTAACATTGGTCTATAAATTCGAAGCAAATTCTGCTAAAGTAGAAAAAAAATCGCGCTCTCAGCCATGTTTGCTTACCGGATTACCCTCTTACATTTGCTTTTGTGATCAGCTCGTATAGTTCTGTAACATTATTTAATATCAATTTAACACAATACCGACTGTGCAATACACTGACCAGCGTAAGATGTAATATTGTATCAAATACTTTCCATGTTCATGTCGATGGAATTTAGGAATACGCTGTTAATGGGAAGCTGGGTATAATTTAATATTTGGAAACACCCACTGCTATGATCATCTCAGTTACAAATAATGAGAGCATCCTTCAAACACCGGCATTTTAAGAGTAATATGAAAAAATTACCGTGAGACAAAAAGTAAGTTACGGCTCTTAAAAGCCATGGGCCTGCATCATGGAAAACCGTAATGCGCGCCCCTGAAAAACTGTGTTAAAATTCTCAATAAGTAAATCTTGTTTTCCCAAACAGAAACGGTATAGAGCAGAAATTAAGTTCTATTGTCGTAACATGACTATTTACGACGCATCACAGTAAGACTGGCAAACAGATTTTTCGTAAATTTTACGAGACAGTCGCTATATTAGACAACGAAATTCGTCCATTAGCAAACCTCAGTGAACACAGGGTCTCTGTTGCTCAAGTAGGGCAGATGTTAGAATATAACAAGCAGGAAACTGAACCGACTAATGAAGTTAACGTTAACAATAAAAACGACAGCCGAGAAGATGAAACTGCTGAACCTGTTCATCGCAAAAATGAAATACGAGGGAATATTGCAAGTCTTAAGTACTATTAACCGTAGGTATATAGAAGAGGAGCTTGTGGCACAACTTGACTAGAAGAAGGGATCGGTTGGTAGGACATGTTCTGAGACATCGAGGGATCCCCAATTTAGTATTGGAGGGCAGCGTGGAGGGTAAAAATCGTAGAGGGAGACCAAGAGATGAATACACTAAGCGGATTCAGAAGGATGTAGGCTGCAGTAGGTACTGGGAGATGAAGAAGCCTTCGCAGGATAGAGTAGCATGGAGAGCTGCATCAAACCAGTCTCAGGACTGAAGACCACAACAACAACATATAACCAGGTGGGCCAGGAAAGAGGAAGCGAATATAATAAAAGAAAACAGAGGCGCATCACGGAAGTCGATATGTGAATTAATGTACTAGGCAAAGCAGGGCGACAAGCAACGTCCAGTGGCTTGAAGGAATCCATTCTCTTTGCTCGTGCTGACATTTCTTTGTACGTGGCGGAAATAGCTACCACCAACATCAAATATTTTATTTGTAAGTATAACTGTTTTACACCTGTGATTTTTTACATAATCACAGACCGATTTATCTCTTCACATGTAAAAAATAAGGATCGCAACAGCAGATAGTATCCAGAAAGTGACTATTGTTAACCAACCGACTCTGCGCATATGAAGGGCGGTGCACGTAATAGTGCGAATAGATTTCAACTGCTCACAGTATTAGAAAACAATAGATGTTGCCTGGCTTCTAGTTTTTCTTCTCCGTCTTGGGTTTCACCACTCTGTGGCTCCATTAGCTAATGTCTTAAACGTGAATGCATTCTTACTGAAGAGAGACTGGCAAGTTTAATGGAATGATTAACTGATGTAATTTCTTCTGTGTTCGTGATGATGTAGTGGGAGAAAATAGCTTAGACTCCAACGTGAAAACATGTACAAATCTCCCATGCTTCAACTGAAACGTAACTGTCACTCAATGAAATATTGATATCACGCAGTTTCGAAGCTCTTAGCAACACAAAATCAATGGTGGACTAATGACAATACTAAGATTTAACTTCAGTATGTGTCGCATTTAGCGTGCAGATGCAGCGCATCAGATCCATGACTCTAAGGTAAATTATGCAGGTTGGTAGGATCATATTTCGTAAATCAGAGTTTTTGTTTTTCGTTCTAGGGAGCTATCTGTAGGACTAAGTTCGATGTCTGTGAATAAAGCACGTGTCTATTGGTGAAATATAAGATGTTTTGTTTATTATATCAGCACGGTAAATTTTATCATGACTAATTTCAACGTAGGATTGCGTAGGCCTACCCCCCTCCCTCTCTCTCTCTCTCTCTCTCTCTCTCTCACATACACACACACACACACACACACACACACACACACACACACACGTGCGCGCGCACGGTACGCGCGCCTCTTCTGGTTAGTTTAATGCAGCTGCTCGACCGTATACACTAAAGTCCTTAGCGAAGGATTAGATCAGTGAAACCTTACGCTCCAAGCAGAGCGCCGGTCACGCCAGATACATTTCTAGGGCAGCACGATGCAGCCTTCTAATTTGGGAACGTGATTTTTCTCTTTCGGACATGAGTGAATACCATAAGACGACTGAAACGCAAATAGTTCTAAATTGTTTCACTGGGAGAACTAACTATCCCGGTTTGCCAAACAATTTTCTTTCCATGTACTTAAGATGAGTCAAACCACTAAAGGGAACACAGTGATCGCCTTGCAAATTTTCTTATTGTGTCAGTTTTCCAGCCTCAAGTCACTATCATAACCGGTTTCTACTTCTTAGAAACTTATAAACTAATCATTACATGATCTGAATACTTTATATAGTGACTTTTCATAGAAAATGTCGACATCGCTTTCTTCACGTTTTGTGTTTACCACGGGGCAGATTGTGACCGAAAGAGTAAACAGTCGTAATTGACCTTTTAGATAGGTTTGAAATTATTGTCTATGTGTTAGGACCCGGAAAGAATGTTCGTCTTCGTTAGAAAAACCATTCATTGGGTTTCAATGCGTAATATTATTCGTTCCACATGTGCGTATAAGCGCGCCATTGTGCACGAGTGTGTGTGTGTGTGTGTGTGTGTGTGTGTGTGTGTGTGTGAGAGAGAGAGAGAGAGAGAGTGTGTGACGGGGGGGGGGGGGGCAGCGTGGGGAGGGGGGAGCGAGAGTTAAGCTTTTTCGAAACTAACAATGTCCAGAGTGTAGCGAAAAACGTTTTGGAGTCTTTATGGATTGATCAGGGTTGGAGCATCACGAGAAGAAACAAAGTATGAAACGGACCCAATTAGGCGGCACATTATGGTTCGTTAGCGAAAAGACTGGAAGTCACTTCCGAGTTTGTGATGTTACCCGCTACTCATCGACGGGCCCATCCTTGAAGTAAAAGCGCGCTTCTGAAGTTGCAGCTCGATATCATCTGTGAATCATGATATGCATATTCCGACCCGCAGACAGATGCTTCACTGCGGAGAACAGGTCTTCAGATGACGAGAAAGATTACACAGGCGATAAGAAACGTTATGATTTCACAAGAGGATTATTTAGCCCAAATGGAGCAATAGGCATTTACTGGTAGCAAACATGATAGAATGTCTGATTACTGATGTAATTAAGTTCAAGCACATGTAACAATGAAATATTCCGCTAAGAAACAGGGAAGGAAACGCCCTGCGTTGAAATCTAAGCTATTATGAGTGGGAGAAAGGGTAGCTGGAAAGAAGAGTCTCCGGAAGTGCGTCAACTATAGACGGAGGATACCAGAAAAATGCGTTATCTTGAGTCGCATAGTCTGCATGAGGTATTTGAACATTATCACCGGTAAGCGAATCTAAATTTCCCAGGTATTGCTCGTAAGTTCGCCCACAAGATGCAAAGATCTGCATTTGAGTTTTGGTCGAGTGCACAATTGTAATCTGTCAGGGAAAAATAAGTTTCATCACACACTCTTATTGCAGAGAATAAGTTCCAGTGTTGAAAGATAATTCCATTTTGCTCCAGGAAAAGCATAAAAATCCACATTTATCGTGGATTACGCTGTTTTCGATGCAACAATGATGATGAATACTTTAGTGCAAAATCTGTTAAGCCCAATATCCCAGTGAGATGGGACTCAATCAAGAGCACTTAAGAATTGTCAAAGCAGAAGTACTTGTTTTCTTAAAAAGAGCAATACTGTCACAACAGAAAGCACCTCTGTGTTTGTGCGTGATTGGATAGTGTGGAAGCGTAACCACCAACCGAGGGCGAGAGAGCATGTATTTATAGCTCATGAAGAGCAATTAATCCGTCACCCCTGCATCAGGGTCCTGCCACCGTACTAATGAGGCAGAACAGCGAGCGGAGTCAGTGGCCAGGCGGCGAGGCGTGATAAGCTCGCGACGTGGTTGCCACGTGACCACGACCGGGGCGCCCATTGGCTCCAGCGCGGGTGCGGGGGAGGGGAGGATTCGCGCTGGGTCTCAACAGAGGTGCGGCGCGCCAGGCGCTCAGTCTGGTCTGATGCTCCGCCAGCATGGACACGGATTTCCGGTACCTGGCGCAGTGGCGTGGTGAGTGTGGCGGCGTGACCGCCGTAACGTGCGGGTGCGGGTGCGGGTGCGTTCACTTAGGATCGCGTACACGTGATATGTTCTAAAACGCGACTTAGGCGCTTCGTGGCAATGACGGGAACAAAGCACAACTACATGTATCCCAAGCGAATTGCAGTACAGTGGTTTGTGTATAACACTAATAACATACCAATGTTGCGTATGTACAGATAAAGGCGTTGTTTTTCCTTCAATTGTCTATTATTGAGGTTTGCTGTACGATTTCTGTAACCTCCGCCGGATATTTGGACCGATACTTAGCTTTTAGCTGTGTTGTTACGTCTGGGCGGATGTCAAACAGCCCACTCTACCCTTTGTAATAAAAAGAGAATCCAAAAACGAAAAAGTGTTAATATACTTTCAATGTGGCTCGTACTCGTGCCATATTGCATCGTCTAGCTTATACTGAAACCTGTGCTTCGCGATTTCGCAGATATGGAGTACTTCTGCTTCCGCTGAAAATATTACAAATACAGTCTTCAAGGCGCCAGGGCGGATTGTGAACAGTAGAGGTTACTGTGAGGAACGCGTCGATATGAGACAGACGTTATCCCTGAGTCAATGCGTCAGTTGTTATCTAGTACTTGCCTACGTCTGACGATGCCGCTTATCAGAATGATGGCAGCTTGGTTTATCCAGAAGCTTACTATTTACGTCACGTCTCGTGTTTGTCTCTTACTTAAAAGTAACCGAGACATTAATTGCTTGAACGCACATTGTAGCAAGGGCACTGATTAATTTTTTCACTCCGTAATGGCTTGGTATATGTGAACTCTGTCTCGGGCAATATGTTACTACTGTTAAATGAAGGAACACACGCAATACCACCTATAATAAAAATACTCGACGAAACCTTACACGTCAAAGGTTTGTTAGATTTGCAAATTAAAGTTTGTAAACAAAGCCGATAATTGAGAGCAGTTGTATTTAAATTTTAGTGGGAGAGTCACAAGGGGGTGTGAAAGTCTGCAGGTGTCAACGCTATGAGTAGCGAGGCAGGTAACCGTGTGTCTGTTCTGTAACTGAACTCATGCTCGAGCTGAGCAATGAACAGTAGTGTTGTAAGCCTAACTTATAAGCGAGTACCAGAATCCTAGATAACATCTAAATGTTTTCAGAAGTAGGCATCCCGGTTTACTTATTCAGTTATTCGACTATATTGCTTTTCGAAGTGAATTCGCCTTCCTTTCGTGACTCTATAGCATGCGTAGAGTTAGTAGAGTGTTTCTTTAGATTTCCGAAACTAGTCTCATTACTATCGACTGCTGTTTAAATTTCTAATTCCCAAATTCAGAAAGAGGCTATGTTAAATTTCAATCTGCCTATCTTGCTGCAGTCGATGCTTACGGCTTCATCCAGACTTCGTCACATTCTGCGCAGCTGAACAATGATAGGCGGCATGAACTCATAACAAGTAGTGGGCTGGAAAGTTGCAGCACACTCGCGAAGTGATATGGGAGCACTCCATGCTGGCAATTGAAGAAGGGCCCGAGCTCCATGCACGTGCGCTGCTTGGCCGTGGCCCACCGTGTTCCCAACCGCAGACTAAGCAGGCAATTAAAAGCACAGCCGGTAAATCGCAGGCGCGTTGCGCAACCGATCACGTGACTCCCAAAAGCCGGCCCACGTACGCGGTGGCCACAGCAGCTGTAGGGGAGTCCGCATTGTTTACCTCTGCGTTCATTGATACCTGGAGCTGCGGTGCGCGCTTCTTTATGTGTCAGCCTTCTCAGATCAGAGCACATCTATGAAAACTGGCTGTTTCTTCAGCATTGAGCAAACAATTTTTGTTTCGTTTTACCCAGACATGTTTGCTAAAGTTACAGCGTCATCAGCAGTAGTTTTTATTTTCTTTCTGTTAAATAACAGGAAAATTGCTCTTTACTATCTCTGTATATAGACCTTCAGTTTTAAGAAAAATATTAACAAATTTGAAAATGGACAGTTTTTTATATACTTTGCCAACGCATGCTGTTGCTTTTGTGACTTTCTGTATTTTGCGTTACGTCTGTTCTTCTTTCGAAGTTTTCAATCTACAACCATATACAACGCATATATGAGGGTGGTGAGATAAGTCTAGTTAAAAAGCAAGAAAAAATGTTTTTTTTTTCGATAACAATCCACCTTGCTTCTCAACATAGTCCCCTCTGAGGGATGTACACTTGGTCCAGCAATTCTCCAGCTTTTTCATGCCATCGGAAAAATACGTTCTGCCAGGCTCTTCAAACTACTCGTTGACTGCAGCCATCACTTCCTCACGTAACGAAAATTTCTTCCTAGCAGGTCAAAGTTTCAAGTTAAGGAAGAGGAGCACGTTGCTGGGAGCCAAGTCTGGTGAATAAAGTGGATAATGACCTAATTCAAAGCCAAATTCATGCATGCACTTCTGCCATTGTTCTCGTTGATGTATGGGATGGTGCATTGTCCTGGTGAAAGAGCCCTTCTTGTGTATTTTTTCAGCCAACACAAATTCCAATCAGACAGTGAAGCACATTAGAGCCCTGTTCTGTTTCCACCCTTTTCCAAGTAATCTAGGAGGATTATTCCTTGGAACCCCCCCCCCCCCCCCAAAAGGGCCATCACCTTAATAGCTGACAAAATTGTCTTTGCGTTCTTCGTTGCACATTCAGCAGGCTTTGTCCATTGTTTTCACTGCCATTTCGGCTCTGGTTTGTAACGATGGATTCAGGTTTCAACAGTAACAAATTGACGCAAAAATCTAGCGTGTTGCGATTAAAAACTTAGCCAGACATTGTGTTGAAATGTTGTGCCGGTTGCGCTTTTCGTCGAGTTGAGCAGTAGCTGCTCCCACCCCTCACACAGTTTCTTCATAGCAAATTCTGTGCTCAGGTTATTATGCACTCGCTCTGGTGGTAGGCCTGCAGTCTCAGCGATATTAGGAATTTTTCTTCGGTGGTCTTGCATTACAATATATTGGATTTTGCGAGTAGTTTCCTTTCTGGTAGCCTCAGTTGGACGTCCGGAGCGCGCTTCGTCTTCGGTGATTGTCCGCCCACGTTTACATTCATCAGTCCAAAAGTAAATGTTCTTCAGTGATGATGCAGAATACCCGTGAAGTACATCTAGTTCTGTTTTGATTTGTGTGATAGTTGGCCCCTTCAACTGAAAATGTTTAATACCAGCTACTATTTTCAGTCGCAGTTGACACACTGACAATTTCAGGCAACAGTTAACAACCAACTGTACACTGTACATTGTTAAAATTCTTTATACGAACGTTGGAATAATCAGGCTTACTAACCACGAAGGCACAACAAACTGTTCCATTCTTTCATTGATATTTACTACATTTATCAAATTACCCACGTGCGTATGTGTTTCCTCTTACTACTGGGTAAAAAGAAGAAAAAATTGTACCTCAAATTATGTTCAGATTTACTTGAAATTGTCGTAAATTAAACGACGTTAGTTTATGAAAGGACTGATAATATATTTTCGACATAAACCTACCCCTGTAATATTTGAATACAGCATTAGCAGTGTGCTGCTTGACACAGTCACGTCGATTAAATATCTAGGCATTGCGTTGCAAAGCGACGTGAAATCCAATGGGCATGTAAGGATTATAGCAGGGAAGGCAAATGGTCGACTTCGGTTCACTGGGAGAATTTTAGGAAAGTGTGATTCGTCTGTGAAGGGGACAGCATATAGGACGTTCGCGTCCCGTTGTTGAGTACTGCTCTAGTGTGTGGGATTCGCATCAGGTCGGAATGGAGGAAGACATCTAAGCAGTTCAGAGGCAGGCTGCTAAGTTTGTTACCGGTGGGTTCGAACAACAAGCGAGTATTACGGAGATGCGTCGGGTAATCAAATGGGAATGCCTGGAGGAGAGACGAAGTTATTTTCGAGGAACACTATTGAGAACTTTCAGAGAACCGGAATCTTAAGCCGATTGGAGGACGAGTCTACTGACCCAGCGCACATTTCGCGTAAGGATCACGAAGATAAGGTTAAAGACATTAGCGATCGTACTGAGGCGTATAGATAGTCGGTCTTCCCTCCCTCTATTTGCGAGTGCAACGGGAAAGGAAATTAGTAGTAGTGGTACAGGGTACCCTCCACCATGCACCGTACTGTGATTTGCGAAGTGTGTATGTAGATATAGATACTCCGAGGAGATCTTACAATCCAATCGTGCCATTAGCATGATGTAGAGCAGCTATACGAACTCGAAGTCAGGTAAAGAGATGGCTTTGACATCGTGAGGGTCGTAGGCTAAGATTGTTAAAGCCCGCTACTGCCGAATTGCTGTCGGAAGCACAGGATAGTGACACGGCACTAACCGCGCACATAAGGTAATCATCCGTGTTCAGGCCTGAGACGAGGCAATCGCGCCCGACTCTGGTCCGACCGACCACTGCCAGTGCCTCATTGGACCCGGGACGGCGAGGCGTGTAGTCTGGCGAAGCTGGCACCCGACTGCACAGAAATATACATTTCTTCAGAGTTTTTGATAGATATGCTATGTTTAGCGAGTTCTCTGTGGGAAATTTGGAAAGTTTTGCAGAATTTCGTGATGAAAACAAGAGTGCTCGGTAAAATTTTAATCTTCTAAAACAATATTTGCGAAAAAAATGACTATCAAAGTTACGAATGGCTCTAAAAAGAGTTCTACAGAAATTCTAATGACATTTTTTTGCAGATAAGTTTGAGGTATTTGCAATAATCGAGGGACCCACTTTCATTACATAAAATAACAAAATCGCATCAGAGTTCAGATGACAGTTCCGGATAGCACCCAGAGTGTTCCACTGAAAACCCTAGTTTGGCGTAATTGCGATAATGTGGGCTCCACATTCACTACATGAAAAGAAATCGTATAACAGTTCTGATCACAGGTCTGGATAGCGCCCCCAAGAGATATATCGAAAATAGTCAGTTAAACCCTTACTCGAACTCTGACAACTTTCATCCCATGTAGGCTTTCACGGCCGGCGTCTTCATCAGTAAACACTTCCGGGCTAAGTTGCCGTGGTCGATCTGCAGAACTTCTTCTTCTCCCAGACGTTTCGTTCTCAACTACGGAGAACATCTCCCGAGGTGAGTCGACGACTGGCTGCTAGGAGCTGGGGCCGCCGCTTATATGTCGATCGTAGAGGGCGCCACCGCACGCCACGTGGCGTCGATGTGTAGCTATCTCTGGCTATCGTCTGTTCTCTCGATTGCAGGCAATCGATTGTCACGTGATTGATGCAACGTCCACCGCCTTATCTTGTCCAATTTTAATCCTTCTTCTTTACGATTAAAATTGTATAGATGTTTGTGGATTTCAATTGCCTCTCTATACATACGTGTATAATAAAGCGCCGTCCTCGCTAGCACGCTTGTCTCACCAAATTTTATTTCGTGATATCCATCCTTAAAAACATGTTCCCGCTACTGCCGATTTGTCGATATGTCCCAAGCGACAGTTTCTTTTGTGCTCCGTCAACCATGTATTGATGCTTCTTTTTGCAGTTGTTATGTAAAACCTGGCGGTCATAATCTGCTACGCACTGCCGCATCGAGTTGTTGATATTTTTATAATGAAGCCCAACAGTTGGCAGCTCTTATAATTTATAAAAAGATTGAACATTTACAAATGCGTACATGAAGTTTCCACAGGGGGAAAACATTTTTGTTACAACTAAGAGACAGTACTATTTAATGTATACAATTGTAGCTCGTGGGTATGAAAGGGATGCGCAACAATACTACACACGCTCGTTTGAACAGTTTCATAATGCTAGTTCAGTCGGTGCTCTTGTGCAGTTATCGGACTAGTGCAGCTACTCGTATAACACTGGTAACCTTATCAGCATTGAACGTCGTCTCAGCTTTAAAGAATTTAAAGTGATCGATGATACTGGCATTCTTTTCACTCCGTCTCATTCTGCCTTCCAAAAACTGTCGGGTGCCTTGGCTGATACCGGATCAAAGTTATCGTCGAAACATGTCCACACAACATAAGATCGTCATCATCCTCTTACCTTCGTTAGAAACATCTTCATTTTGGAATGTTTCAATGCCCGCGTCGGCAAACAAGTGTCCTGGAGCCCTTTTAGTTCGTTGTCCAACAAGGACATAACAAGACAATTTGGCTTTTTACTGTTAGCAGAAAAATGGGCTACCGTAAAACCATCAAACAGGAAACTAGGAAACCCTTGAAGTTGGAAATAGTGAAATGTACGGATTTACTGGATGATAATTCTAGTGCGATTTTGTATATTTTATGTACTGAATATCAGTCCCTAATTGTTACAGTTATCTCGTAAACTATTATCTGCACAGAAAATGGCATTAGGCTTTTCAGTAGAGCTCTTGGGGGGGGGGGGGGGGGCGCTGTTCAGAACTGTGATCACAACTTTTTGCACAATTTTTGCAGAACTATGCAAATTTTGTGTAGATCACTCGGGAACTATAGCTCATATATCAAAAACACCGAGAAGATGTACATTTCTAGAAAGTTGGGATCCAACTTTGCCAGTAATGAAAATGGGTCCCTCGTTATTGCATTTATCTCATAAACTATCATCTGCGCAAAAAGTCATTAACGTTTTCTATAAAACTTTTGGGAGCTATTCAGAATATTGAAAGTATTTTTTTTTACAAACTGGAAAATAATTTTTTTACAAGATTTTTTCCGAAGTGTTCTTTTTTTCGCGAAATTCAAATTATATTCAGAGAACAACAGAACTATGGCATATCAGTAAAGAACTCTGAAAAAATGTATATTTCTCGAGAGTCGGTCGCCAACTCCACATGACAGGGGCAGGTGGTCAGCACACCGCTCTCTGGGCCGTAGTCGGGTTTCTTGACCTTGGAAGAGCCATTAATCGGTCGAGTAGCCGCCTAGTTGGCCTCGCGAGGCTGAATGCACCCCGTAAAGTTCATGGCAGTATCGGGTATCGAAACAGTCTCCCACATGGCAGTTAGCCGCGCTGACCACTCAGCTACGGGCGAAATGGGAGTAGAGGAGAGGAATTGGCGCTGATGTGGTGATCAGAAATGGTGCACCAGGGTCGTGTCAAATCCCTGAAGTGAGGGCAAGTGGGACTGTCACCGGCGACAGGTCATTGTAACTAGCGGACCTCTTCAAAATAAGAGAGCAGTATGTTGTACCAGTATGTAGGCAACCGGTCCACTCCGTCTTGTCTCTTTACTATAAGCCCAGGTACAACACTGCACTCTATAGTAAAAGGTCACATACACGAAATAGTTACGCAGAAGTCACACTAGCCAGTTTACTCTAAATGAAGTATACGCAACACTGATCATTGTGAGAAGCTAAAGCTTACACCTGATTGATTCTGAATGAAGATAAGCTCTCGACTGCATATATTTCGGCTGGGAGGGGAGTAGCGGGGTGGTTGCCAACCTTAGTTATTGAAGAACGCAGAAAAAGTTAGTTTATGGGGTAGTTATTGATTTTCTTGATTTTGAATCGTAGAGAGATAGGATTTTCCACTTGTGTAGACTTTGATGTATCATGGAGTACATTCCTGTAAATTCGTCCCCGAGCGGAAAATCGTTCATTCGGCAACATCTAAAGCGCAATGGACACTTGATGCGTCAATAATCATAATATTTTTTAATTCTTTTACTATTTTTAATATTATCGGGGAAAGTTACTGCAGAATTCCATAGCACAACGTAACATCTTAAATGCTGAGTCGCCTCAGATTCGTCGGTTGACAGCATGGTTTGTCAGAAGATGAAAAATGTAGATTGGTCAATAGGGACGAACCAACATGACAAAGTACTTATTGCACAAACATGACAACCCTTTCAAGTTCATAGAAGTTTCTGCTAGTAAAAAAAAAAATATGCGTGAGAGACCAGAGCTAAACAAGGAAGTTGTGGATAAATGAGGGTAAGGGCGATTGTAAATTGTTGAACCAGGCGCAGTACAGAGGAAAGTAGATAGCGTACATGGCAATATAAATGTCGAAACGACAATAATAAAAGATCATAAACAAGCGGGATGGGTAGTTTACAGTTATTGTTGGCGGATGATGTCAGTTTGGAAATTAGTCGTGTTCTTCGTTGACAGGTTGCGATCTGCAACGACATACACACATCAAAAAAAGTTTTGCATCAACTCGGTTCCGAGAGATGTGGAACCTGTACAGAAAATTGGAATAGAGATCAACATAAACATCGTTTCTGCCCGTTTTATTGCTCATGAAAACCACACATTGCAAGTTGTACCACCATACAGCGAGACCTTCAGAGGTGGTAGTCCAGACTGCTGTACACACCGGTACCTCTAATGACCAGCAGCGCGTCTTCTTGCATTGATGCATGTCTGTATTCATCGTGGCATACTATCCACAAGTTCATCAAGGCACTGTTGGTCCAGATTGTCCCACACCTCAACGGCGATTCGGTGTAGATCCCTCAGAGTGGTTGGTGGGCCACGTCGTCCATAAACAGCCCTTTTCAATCTTTCCCAGGCCTGTTCGATAGGGTTATTGTCTGGAGAACATGCTGGCCACTGTAGTCGAGCGATGTCGTTATCCTCAAGGAAGTCATTCACAAGATGTGCACGATGAGGGCGCGAATTGTTGTCCGTGAAAGCGAATGCGTCGCCAATATGCTGCCGATATGGTTGCACTATCAGTCGGAAGATGGCATTCACGTATCGTTCAGCCGTTACGGCGCCTTCCATGACCACCAGCGGCGTACGTCGGCCTCACATAAACCACCCCAAACCAGCACGGAACCTCATGCCTTGCTGCACTCGTTGGACAGCGTGTCTATAGGCGTACAGCCTGACCGTGTTGCCTCCAAACACGTCTCCGACGATTGTCTGGTTGAAGACATATGCGACACTCATCGGAGAAGAGAACGTGATGCCAATTCTGAGTGGTCCATTCGGCATGATATTGGGCCCATCTGGACCACGCTTCATGGTACCGTGGTTTGCAAAGCTGGACCTCGCCATGAAGTGGGGTTGCGCATCATGCAGCCTATTGCGCACAGTTTGATTCGTAACACGACGTCCTGTGGCTGCACGAAAAGCATTATTCAACAAGGTGGCGTTGCTGTCAGGGGTCCTCAGAGCTATAATCCGTAGGTAGCAGTCATCCACTGCAGTAGTAGCCTTTGGGCGGCCTGAGCGACGCATGTCATCGACAGTTCCTGTCTCTCTCTGTCTCCTCCATGTCCGAGCAACATCGCTTAGGTTCAGTCAGAGACGCCTGGACACTTCCCTTTGCTGAGAGCCCTTCGTGGCACAAAGGAAGAACGCGGGCGCGATCGAACCGCGATATTGACCATCTAGGCATGGTTGAACTACAGACTACACGAGCCGTGTACCTTCTTCCTGTTGGAAAGACCGGAACTGATCGGCTGTCGGACCCCCCTCTGTCTAATAGGCGCTGCTCGTGCATGGTTGTTTACATCTTTGGGCGGGTTTAGTGATATCTGTGAACAGTCAAAGGGACTGTGTCTGTGATAAAATATCCACAGTCAACGTCTATCTTCAGGAGTCCTGGAAACCGGGGTGGTGCAAAACCTTTTTTGCTGTTTTTATATCGCCATCTCCTTAAGTCATTGCGTGAAAATCAACTGTATGCTTCAGTTACTTGCTGTTTGGATGACATAGTACTGCGTTTACTGCCGTTTAGCCAGTGTGTGGAAGTAATTCCAGCCCACCTGGAATCGCATGTATGCAAAATCTTAAACGTTTCAATTTACATACTAACAGCATGCACAGTGACGCCACCTACTCGGCAACTAGAGAAAGTTCGTTGAATATCACCACCACCGTGTAAAATCGTATCTTGTTGCTAAAAGCACCTTTATTTTTGTGTGTTTCGGTTACTGACAAGCGTAGCTACCTGTGATGGACGGAATGGTCCCTTCTTCCTCTATAATCTTCGTGGTCGTTTCTGATCTAGAAGATCCGGCACATAGCGCCATTTTGCTAAGTAACCCAAAAACGTCCCTTCTCATTTCAGAACGATATTTGTCGAACTTGGGGTTTCATTTGCTTTTCACCTTATTTTTCGCTTAACAGACCCTAATCAGCCTTCTCCATACACATTTATGATATGTAGTTTATATTTTACATTAGTTATTAATTCGGGTGGCCTGCCATTGGGTATGTGTAGTTCAGATTGCACAGCAGGTCCGAGACTGCTGCATTCTAGCCTAGGTTTCGAAAAGAGAAGTTACACTTCGTTTAATAAGATAGGAATGCTTTCAGGCATTTCATGGCAATCGAATTGGAAAAAAATAGCTGCGAGCCCCCATAAAACACGTTGTCTGTATTGTCTGACACTAACGATATGCACTAAATTTGGGAAAAGGCAAGATAAAACAGATGAATGTGAAAAACAGTTCTATAATCGTTGAACACAGTATCAGTGGTTTGTGCTTGACGCAGTCACTTGGATTAAAAGTCTAGGTGTAAAATTGCAAGCTCGGTTGTAGAGAGGGCGAATGGTCGACTTCGGTCTATTGGTAGAACTCAACGAAAGTGTATCTTGTCTGTAAATGAGACCGCGCAAAGAACACTCGTGTGACCCAGTCTTGAATACTGTTGGTTTATTAGGGGTCCCCACCAGGTCGAATTATAGAAAGACATCCCCCAAGAAATTCAGAGGCGTGCTGCTAGATTTTTTTACAGGTAAGTTCCATCAACACACGTGTATTACGCAAATATTTCGTGAAATCAAATGGGAATCCATGGGAGGAGGTATTGCCGCGAAACAGGAGTGAGAGTTTATAGCACTGAGATTGTGCATCAGATCTCGGTATAGGATGGAAGATCCAGTGCAATACATGTCTGCTGCATGAAGATGTTGAAATTTTTAATCTCTCCCCCCCCCCCTCTCCTTCTCGTATTTTTTATTTAAAAAAAAAGGAAGACCATTACGCTGTGTTAAAGTGCGCCAGGACAAGAGATTAAAAAACTACATTAAAATTGCCTGCTGCTGTACTATTTGTCTCGTACACTGCCTGTATCTGTGAGACCGTTACTAAGACGTAATAAAAAATAACGCTGTCATCAGACTTAAGGTTGGTGTGAAGACCACAGTGCTCTGCTGGGCAACGTCCTATTCGAGATGGTAGAACCTTGCCTTCCAGTGATCATCGAACAGCATTACTCTGTTATTGGGGACCTACAGTGTAACCTGGACTCTGAACGTCCCAGCGACTTGGCATTTTTCACAGTAACAAGTCATTGTCGGACATGAAAAAAGTGATAAGTTGCAAAAAAGTCTTTGGACCTACTAGTGATTGCACCCTTGACCTTCAGACTAGCAGCCTGACAGCTATTGAGCAACATAGATACTGTACTGAGAATGAGCATCAACAACTACGAGAACAGTGGTGAAGTGTTGACAGTAAGAGATTGTAATTTCCACATCAAAGTTGCGCTTATTTGTCGACACTAAAAAGTTAGGTAAGTGCACTTAAGGCGACGATTTCCAGCAAGTGAATGTCATCCCTGAAGTAGGAGTCTGTAAACTATGAATAATAATCTAACGGCTTTCTTTCCTTCTTTTGTAAGCTCAAAAGTTTCCCGCTCACGAATACTATCAGCTGTGGGAATAGGTGGAAGTGAGAGTGTGTCAAATTTTGCGAATATAGTGAAACTTGTTTTCGTACTTCCTTTAGGTCAGCGTTCTTCAACGCGCCGTTCACCTTCTACCAATTCAATCCCTCCGTCTTTCTATTTCCCAAACACATTTTGGAGCAGACCCATTGTCCTGAAAAAAAAACATTTTTTGTAGTGCAAGCATGTTCTCATGTATTTTTCATGGAATTAATACAATGACCTGCATTGTACATATCCCTTTTTCTATCATTTTGAAGAAAATTTGTGAAAAGATGTATTTTGCTTTCCACAAAACACTGCTCATAATGTTTCCGGCCGCTGTGGACGAGAGGTTCTAGGCGCTTCAGTGCGGAACCGCGCTGCTGCTACGGTCGCAGGTTCGAATCCTGCCTCGGGCATGGATGTGTGTGATGTCCTTAGGTTAGTAAGGTTTAAGTAGTTCTAAGTCTAGGGGACTGATGACCTCAGATGTTAATTCCCATAGCGCACAGAGCCATTTGAACCAGCTGAATGAAAATCCAAATTAGACTAAGTTCCTTGTTAGCATCTGCCGAAGATAGGCTGCATTGTTTGTAAATGTATGAAATTCTAGGAAACTCTTAACTGTTACTGTAATCTTCAGGGAAATGGCCTGGGAATTTATATGGTCGAAAAATGACGTCGTGCAGTTCATTGTTCGTAATAAAATATTTTATTAGATGCTCAAGGCCTATACACCAATTGAGAAAAATGATAGGTAATATTTTTATATTAAAGAGTTATATAAAAGAGGTAAATGTTCTTATACACATTTGCATACATATATTCCAATGCTAATCAGAAAAAAATGTGATCTGCTAACAGTGAGAACAGTGGTATTCTTAAAGTTGTGGAATATAGATATAGCGTTCATGCGCACGTAGTTTATTTAACTAGAGTCTGCCTGATAGTCGGCGGAGCTGTAATCAGTGGAACACTGCCATGGCGTCCGCGAACACCGGTCAGCGCTGCCTCGGAGTCGCGCGGTTCTCGCGGTACCAAGAGCTGTTCTTGCTCTGGGTGTCGCGGGCTCATCAAACCGTTTTTACACACTTTCTCCCTCCTAGACTCTTAAAGACCCACTCCCAACGAGCGAAAGGGGAATTCACAACGTTTTTCAGCAGGTATTCGAATGTATGCAGAAATAAACTGGGATGGAGTTTTAGAAATCTTGTCATCGTTTCTGCTGCTGGTCACACACACAGGTTCCTGGTAGTTAATCCAAGCACGTGTGCCCAGTCTCCGCCAATCGCTGGGCTTCGTTGCCTATGCCTACTGCGGCAGGACTCGCCGCGTTCGCTGAAAGATAGCTAGGATTGCGCCGAAACAAGTATACACTGGAGAATACAGCTCGGGAGACCTACAAGCTAAGCCGCTTACGCAGTGTCGGCATTTTGCCGTCCATTGTGCTTTCATGCTCCTCCCCACCCCCCTCCCCCCACCACAGCCCCAACCCCCACCCTCTCTTTTACGTTATTATAACGCAGCTTCCCAAATGAAATGAGAAAAGAACGGTGCAACATTTTAGTTAAACAGTTATATGCCATTCCCTTATATTCTACCACATGCTTCAATCAGTTCAGCTACAGGTGCTCGATTACAGTTTGAAGTTAAGAATTTGAAAAGTATGATAGAGAGCGTTTGTTGGAGGAGATACTCGGTCTCCAAAGCTTTGCGTACTTGAACATTCTTTGTTTTTGTTGTCAAGAATAAAGAAGTTGCGATCCACTATGGGCGGCTAAGCGACCGACTGCACATACTTCCTAATAACGTCTGGTGACCACTTCTTCACGCCTATACGAGCTGCTGTAAAATTACTCGATTAATATAGCTGTTTAGGGTATGAATTATGGTGTCTTCGTTTCGCACACAGTGCTCCTACAGTTGTAATAATAAAGTTGTCTCGCTAACTCAGCTTACACTTTTAATCATCCCCCTTCGGAACTTACCTTCGCAAACTGGGGCTCTTCGTTGCTTTCGAGACGTTAAATCCTTATCTTCGCTTTTGTTTTCGCAGCCTCGACCTGGTATTGTGGTCAAGACATCCAGCTCGCTGTTGCTTTACTCTCAGAAGTGCTGTGGGTTGGCCCGAGAGCCTCAGTGATCTGCGGAAAGGAAGTACAGAGATATTGTCAGATTAGAGCTTTGATGGCTCCGTGGGATGTCGTTGGGCTGCTCAACTTAAAAAACACTGACGTTACTGAAGGATCGCTACTCAGGCTGTATACCCGAGGGGAAGACCCGATCCTGCATGCTGTGTTACAATCAGGAGTTGTTTGACATCATTCGTCCCAGGAAATAGCGGCATTTCCGGAGCAAACGTTGTTTACTCCTGCTGTTGAAGTCTCGCCCATTTCTGAGGAAGCCGCACCCTACCTTAATAATAGAAGATATTTCGACAAAGATATTCATCGGACAAGGAGGAGACACGTTGTGTCCTAGTTACCGATCTCCTTAGTTCAATCTTACTTCACCGTACCTCGCGGACAATGAGAATGTGACACTTTTGATGATTGTCTTTCACGTGTGGGCCTTGGTTTCATTTCAGGAGGAATAAGTAAGTGTGTATCAGTCAGATTTGACTTTCTCCCTTATTGTTATTACCGGAGTCAGAGATGGACCCTTATCTCAGTGTGTCATTGTGTATCACGAACTCAATGAAAAGATCCATAACGATTTCGAGCTAATGACTATACTCTGTTCATCATAAGAATAAACCTGATGTAAACAAACACAAACGTGATGATTGCTCAGAAACCATAGTACACGTACACTAGCGTTGTTACGCTTTTGGAAGTAGGTCCTACTTATGTGTGAGATATATTATTACTAAGTTACGTTAAAAAAACTTTCAGATATTCCAATTATTAACAACCATCAACGTTTTTCTTAATCACGCTGTAGCTATGTAGTTTTTATTTCAAAAATCGTATACTGTCAGTCTCTCTGTACTGGTGTACTCTGACGTCGCGCTGCCAATACCTGGTATAAAAGTGACTGAGGCTGCTTCCAGTTCTGTTGTGAAACACGCATGTGGAACACGATTAAAAAGTCCCATAAATAGATTATTCTTAATGGTTTTCATAAACTTACAGAAAAAACCGACTTTGAAGTTTTCCGAGGGACTGTATTTGGTACAGTTCATATACAAACCCACATTGAATGTATAGCGGAATCGGTAGCGTTGTAGCTTGTTTACCTAATTCAGTTCATGGATCGCTGGTTCAAGCCTCGCTTTAGTTATATTTTTTTCGTTCAATCTGAAATACATACATCGCTTAATTGTAAAATTCATCATCATTTTTTATGACTAATGCAAGTCTTCTTATTTCTAATTACATATTTCACGCCAAATTCCTGTTTTCATTTGAAAGATAAATTCTTAATTATCGATATTTTATGAAATATTGTTAATAACGATTGCTTAAATTAAGAAAACATAACAATTTAATTTTAGGGCAAAAATGAATTACCAAATACTCTTTATTTGGGCTATGTTCATTGTTTTATACCAATCATTTTCACAATATCGAGCACATCATAGAAATGCTGCATTTTTACATTTGCCGCTGAACCCAATAGAACTGATCTGGCGCCAAGTTAAGGGATTTGTTGCGAGAAGTAACAAGACTTTTTAAGCTGCCAGATGTACATGTTACTGCCGAACGCTGGCGGGATATAGAACGGCACGTCATAAAAGAAGAGTAGAAAATGCGGCGCCAGGGTGGCTTCGTGGATTCTGTTGTTGATAGACTCGTTATCAACGTAGTAGATGCCAGTGCCTGAACTGAAATGTATTTCTCGGATTCAGATAAGGAAGGAGCCAAGAGATTACCAGACGATTGACGTAATTAATACCTTCAGTGGCTTCAGTATTCAACAGTATGGTGAAATCCCTGCAGTACGCTTTTGCATCACACATAGCTCACTCAGAAAAAGTACCCTATGTTTAACTTAGGAATTTTCATAACTTTTGTTTGTAATTAGAATACTATGTTAGGTGAGAACGAGAACATGTTATGCTTTCCGTCTGGTCACCTGAGAAGCGTGCGGTATTGCTGGAGTTATGTCTAATATTATTTCATTCTCTTTAAAAATTATGACGTTCGAAGCTATATTGTTTCTCTGCTCGTCTCTTTTTTTCGTCTGAGCTGCAGCTGGTCACATCATTGCAGGTTAGTTGGACCAGCTGACTGGCCAGTGCTGTCCACGTTTAATGCGCCGGTAACGCTGTTGTCCGGCATTATCGCTTGTTGTCCGGCATTATCGCTTAGTTTATGTTCGTGTAACACAGCATATAACATATCCGTACGATCCTACTTGACTGTGCTCGAGACAGGTTGTCTTCCGCTCTGTGTGAAACGAAATCCAATGAGATTCAAACAAACGAGGAAAATGGGTGGCGTCATGCTTACGTCAGGTTTAGTCTTGCGATGAACAAAGTATAGCTTAATGTTGGTGATATAACGAAAGCACTCAGCTTCTGCTCCTCGCGATACTAGCGGTGTTCTGGGTTCCTCATTGAGTATTCCCGCGGCAGTGCACATAGGATCGTGGAGGGCCTCCGCGTGCCGATGCAACAGCAGCTGGCTGGGCGCGGCTTCCGGGCCGCACACGTCTTTGGCAGCTCGGCCTTGGCGCCGTCCCTGATACCTCATGCCACTGCCAGCCGGTTGACTGCGAGAGTACTGCCGTTGCACAACTCCGCCGGTCGGATAACTCTGCGATTACGATAACAGCCTGCGTTAGCGACTCCTTGCACGCTTCGGCGGGCTTCCCAAAATCCTGAGGCAACCAGAAAAAATGTGTAACAAAATAATCAGTCAGAGCTGGGTTCCAACAAGTCTACTCTCTCAAGATCTGGCAGTCAAGAAACGTTACGAACTCACATAAGTTGACGTAAATAAGTCACGTCAAATTTAATATATCACAAATTCGGTCTACTATTTGTTACTCAGGCGGCATTTTTAAAAATAGTATCTGATTCAGATGAAATAATGGAGGAAGTTAATGCATGCCTTGATTTTCGCTAGCCATAGGTATCTAGAATCCATTTCATTGGGATACTGGAATACTCTCTTTCAAATTCTGAAGGTGGCAGGGGTAAAATACAGAGAGCGAAAGGCTATTTACAATTTTTATAGAAACCAAATGGCAGTTATAAGAGTTGAGGGGCATGAAAGGGAAGCAGTGGTTGGGAAGGGAGTTAGACGGGGTTGTAGCCTTTCCCTGATTTTATTCAATCTGTATATTGAGCAAGCAGTGAAGGAAACATAAAAATTCGGAGTAGGTATTAAAATCCATGGAGAAGAAATAAAAACTTTGAGGTTGGCCGATGACATTGTAATTCTGTCAGAGACAGCAAAGGACCTGGAAGAGCAGTTGAACGGAATGGATAGTGTCTTGGAGGGAGCATATAAGACGAACATCAACAAAAGCAAAACGAGGATAATGGAATGTAGTCGAATTAAGTCGGGTGATGTTGAGGGTATTAGATTAGGAAATGAGACACTTAAAGTAGTAAAGGAGTGTTGCTATTTGGGGAGCAAAATAACTGATGATGGTCGCAGTAGAGAGGATATAAAATGCAGACTGGAAATGGCAAGGAATGCGTTTCTGAAGAAGAGAAATTTGTTAACATCGAGTATAGATTTAAGTGTCAGGAAGTCGTTTCTGAAAGTATTTGTATGGAGTGTAGCCATGTATGGAAGTGAAACATGGACGATAAATAGTTTGGACAAGAAGAGAATAGAAGCTTTCGAAATGTGGTGCTACAGAAGAATGCTGAAGATTAGATGGGTAGATCACATAACTAATGAGGAGTTGTTGAATAGGATTGGGGAGAAGAGAAGTTTGTGGCACAACTTGACCAGAAGAAGGGATCGTTTGGTAGGACGTGTTCTGAGGCATCAAGGGATCACCAATTTAGTATTGGAGGGCAGCGTGGTGGGTAAAAATCGTAGAGGGAGACCAAGAGATGAATACACCAAGCAGATTCAGAAGGATGTGGATTGCAGTAAGTACTGGGAGATGAAGAAGCTTGCACAGGATAGAGTAGCATGGAGAGCTGCATCAAACCAGTCTCAGGACTGAAGACCACAACAGCAACAACAACAGTGTCGTGAGTAGTTGATTAAAGATGTATCCGGAAACGAACGAGTGCAGATGGCCTAAACGTTATTGCACTTAGCCACCTGAGAATGATTAGGCTTTAAAGTGAAGTCACGAGTATATATAGAACTTCACGTAAATGTAATGTAGCAAAGTCAACAAGGAACTCCCATCAGGTTTGTTGCAGCTGTTGACTGTTTAGCATTAGGATATGCCACAGTGGAAGAGAGACGAAAAATTTGATGTTACTATTCATATCAAGGATTGGCTGTGGGCAGCGAGTCACTGCTTTGGATAAATTTCTCCAGTGCTTCGCTCGTCATTCAGTGAAAACATTATACAGTTAATATTTTCTTTCTTCGGATGGTGTAAATGTTTCCGTAGAGGTTTTTGTTTTATTACAGATGAGGCGGGAATGGAGGGGATGGGGAGCTACACCAGGGGCTAAATGAAGTCTTACAACTTGTTGGGTAATCACTGGAATGTCTCCAATGATAAAATATGCATCGAACAATAGATGTTATGAAACACCACAAGAAACGTCGTTCCATTGATACTTCATTGTGAGTAATGCGTGTATGTTGTAAGTTAAGACTGACAGAACCGGTGCAAGGTTCCATGAGATGTAGGATTCCTGACGGTTTTCCATCGCGCAATAGCTTATGCGGGTCCTAAGTAAATTCTAAAGGGTAAAATATGGACTGCGCCTGCTGTGTAGGCCGGTGGAACATGTTTTCAAAGTAGAACTCGCTAACTACTTCTGTTTAAATGTTATACGTAACGGGCAATGAAAAGAGAGGTGACGCTCCACTCTGTAAATCATAGTGCCCGGCGAATTAAGTAGCAAAGCTTTTGCAGAAGAACTGTCGAAACTGTAGTTAAAACTTCTCGTACATACCCTAGTAGGAGTTCGCAAGTAGCACAATGTCCTTTGCCTGGTGATGGTAATCAGAGGTCTTGGCTTGATGGAATGTGACCCACAAAACAAGCAAGTTCAATTATTTTATATTTGCTTGCGTCCATGAACTGTCATTATTTCAAAAACAATACGGTCACGCTTTCGGGATGCATGACATTGTTAAGTAATAACTTACTATGACGTCCGTTAATATGTATACATTACCATTAAGACGACATCGTACTATGGTCAGCCATATTTATAAATTCCACGTTGTGGGCATAAGAAAACAGGAGTCACTGTCATTCCGTATATCAATTCCTGTATAATTTTTGCAAATACTCCATCTTATTTTTCACCGTGAGTGTATCTGGTATACGAGTACATTAGACAACTCTAATATTTAATGTAATTGAGTGTCTGTCTGCCACCAATTTCTTGAGTTATTACTGTTAAGTAAAACTTCAAACATTATTTTTAAATTTAGTTCCAAACTAATGTGAGCCCAGGATGTTGGTGAATCTCTTAGCAAATGTGATTTTTTTTTCTTTTTTGTAGATGACTTAACATTTCATGAAATTCTGATTTAGTGAAGTCAAACATGCCCGCGACAGTTTGTCAAGACTCTTGGGGATTATCATCGTCAGCTATGCCTCAACTTCTCTGTTAGGTGTTAACTTCGTTACGATTTGAAAGGAGCCTTGCGCACATCCTGGTGAGCACCAAATGTTGTCAAATCGGACGTTATTTGTGGCGAAGCAGCAACGTCAGTGTCCTATCACGGAGGGAAGAGGCTATAAAAGTTTCGGCAGGAAGGCGAGGGAAGCGAGTTAAAGGGGATGCGCCGACGAGAATGGAGGAGTGCGCGCCATCACCTGCACTGCCAATACGGCTTGCGTGCCCTCCTTCATTTGGAAGTTTCCGCCGGAAAATCTTTGGCGCTGGCTGCACTATATAGTGTCTACGCCGTCCTCGAATAATGCATTTGGCGCTTGTATAGGCCGTTTAATATCATTTGTGACATGGTTAACGTGACGGCTATATCAACGGGAGGAGCCATCCGTGGCCCAGTATTACGGCTTGGTACAGAAGATCTCATTTCTCTTAAGTCACGGGCTAACGATTATTTCTCCGCGGAACGACCAAGTACTCTTTTAATCGTATTGTGTACTCCAAGAAAAGGAAGAGATTCAGAATTACTAGGTCACTGACGTATGCTTTCAGTTTCTACGATTAATATGAAAATCATAGTCACGGTTCAGTCTCACCAATGTGATCACCGCCAATGCCGTCAGCGTGCAACAGCCAATCACAGACGGTAGGTGCAACAACTGGCAGCGGACGGTAGATAAAGCCTGTCGCAGGGATGCGGCAAATATTGCAGTTGTCGCACGCGGCAACGGAGTGGTTTAACTGACGTCCAAAAGGGCACGATCATTGAATTTCGGGCAAAGGGTGATGGGAGCATTTCCGAAACGGCTGAGTTCTTAAACTGTTCACATGCAGGCCGGCCGGTGTGGCCGAGCGGTTCTATGCGCTTCAGTCTGGAACCGCACGACCGCTACGGTCGCAGCTTCGAATCCTGCCTCGGGCATGGATGCGTGTGATTTCCTTAGGTTAGTTAGGTTTAAGTAGTTCTAAGTTATAGGGGACAGATGACCTCAGATGTTAAGTCCCATAGTGCTCAGAGCCATTTGAACCATTTGTTCACATGCAGCCGTGCTTAAAGTATACCGTGGTTGGCAAAAATGGCAAAATGGCACGATCTAAAACCAGCGCTGAGCTAACTATGTGGTGCACCACGGGCCGTAGATGACAGATCAACTGTTGAGCAATTGACCGCTCAGATTAGCCAAGGGGCTACCATCAGGATCTCCTCAACGACCGTTCAGCGGACGTTGCTACGTATGAGCCTCCACAGCTGGCGCCTGGTTCATGCACCAATGATGATTGCTGTTTATCGGCTGAATTTCGACGCCAGTGCCTCAACTGCACGTCCATTGGGTGGCGATAGGTGGCATTTTCAAATGAAAACTATATATTTAGTTAAATCTACTTATAAGGTTCTTGGATACAATCGTTTGGTAGGATGTGTAGCTTGTATGATGGGAGGAGGAGGAGGAGGAGGAGATTAGTGTTTAACGTCCCGTCGACAACGCGTTCATTAGAGACAGAGCAGAAGCTCGGATTAAGGAAGGATGGGAAAGGAAATTGGTCGTGCCGTGTCAAAGGAACCACCTAGGCATTTGCCTGAAGCGATTTAGGGAAATCACGGAAAACCTAAATCAGCATAGCCGAACGCAGGTTTGAACAGCCGTCCTCCTAAACGCGAGTACAGTGCGGTAACCACTGCGCCACCTCGCTCGGTAATTATGATGGGACTACATTCATTGAGACGAACGACATACGATTAAACTGTATAATATTATGAGCGCATCTAGATTAATCTCCGTAAATGTGTGTGTATGGCTATTTTTTTCGCGTTCTTCTGTAATGAAATAACTTGGGCAACGTATGAGAACTACAGTAACTTTAATCAGATTCTCAACCAGTAATAATAGAAACACCTCTCCAGTCAATGTGACTTCTGCTGCTCCAACAGCCTGTAATAATATTCCGGTACAACAAGTATTCCAAATAACATGGCGTTGCTGGTTCGTAACTAATAGTATCGGGCAATGTGACAATAAGCATACAGGAAAGGGACGAAAAAAACCTTAATGATCTAAATGCCTTATGGTCTGTGACAGTGCAGAGGTTGAGTGAAATAGGGGGTTTTGACAGTAGGATAGAAGCCTCATTAAAAGTGGAGGTATGTATATCAGGAATACCAATAAGTTTTGATTTCATAACCCGAAAAGACATCTCTGTATTGAAATCCTGTTGCCCTACAAAAATTAATTGTAACTTATTTGTTCCCATCACAGGAACAGCGTATGTGGTCAAGTCACTGCCTTAATAACAATGGATCTGTTAAAAGATTGCGATGTCGATTCTATTGAAAGTCTTCGTAGCACTGTATCACCCGGAATTATGTGTCTTTTACAATGCTATTCAAACAAAAAAGTAAAACACGAATTAGGAAGTTTGCAAATGGCTTTTAGTTTCTTCGAACTAAGCCAAGATGGGGTACAGAAGGTAGAAGGGAGGTATGATCAATATTCAGGGATACGACAGAGCAACAACCATTCGAAGCAAAAAAGTCTAGCTCTGTGAGCACTTTATCTTCGATACTATGAAACAAATCTATCGTACTGCAAGCTCTTTTTTGCGTTCCATGTTTTGGGAGGCTTTTGTCATCGTTCTTCTAACTGGTTTTTATGCGGCCCGCTAAGAACTCCTCTCCTGCGCTAACCTCTTCATCTCAGAGTAGCATTCGCAACCTACGTCCTCATTTATTTGTTGTATGTATTCAAATCTCTGTCTCCCCCTACCGTTTTTACCCTCTACAGACCCCCCAAGTAGCAAGGAAGTTATTCTTGGACAAGAAGAAGGGACGGAATGACTGAAAGACATCCTTTCTTCATCGATTGTGCGGAGGCAGTGTGGACAAAAACAACAAAAAATTGTCTAGTGAGCACAGGGCCCAAAACGCATGCCTTAAGGGCAACTGACAATTTTTCAGTAGAAGAGATGTGTTTCACAGTAGCGACGATGAAAAAATGTTCATAGTTCTTAAGGTATGCACATTAGAACCCGTGTTACTGGACTCTGGTTCTCGTTTTGGTCTGTACTATATACCACCACCCAAAATATAGAAAGGAAAGAGCTTGCAGCAGAGAATATTTGTTTCACAATATGGAGGCTATAGTGCTCATTGCTCTTAAGGTATACATTTTCGAATACTTTTTTCCAAAACGTTTTGCTTCGAATGATCGTTCCCGTCATATCTCTGAATGTAGACCGTTCTTTCTGCATGTGTTTTTCAATGGAAAAGCCTGCATTTGAACAATATTGTATTTGTTGTTACTCTTAGCATTTACTCCCTACAAAAAATGTTTATTTGTGCTTCGTTAACGCTCAGTGGCTCAGAGCTCAACGAAAGTATGTATTTAGTTTCTTACAAAACATTTATACTGAAGAGTGAAGTGTAAATGCTTTACAGTGCACAAAATTTACGAAATTATTTCGTTCCTGGTACTGCAATGAGATTATAAATTATTTATTGAATAACATGTAGTAAAAAAATTACCACCAAACCGAATGTTAGAGATTCGATCCTAGATTTTTTCTCTCTCACTGATCGACTTTTTTCTCTTCTGACAACAATATGTTCTGGTAAAAATGCCTAATTATGTGTCAATATGTAAGTCCCCTGTAACATTATCAAAGAACAGGGAAAGGCAAGGACATGCCACCTCCAATACGAGTTTGAGAGCGAAGGATTACTATGTTCAAAACACCCTTCGGGTTGAGAGCAACTTTACCCTATCGTATCCTCGTGTTTTTAATTAGCAACCTATTATGTCGATAAAAATCGATTAGTATCCCATCTGCATTGTTTAGTTTTCTTAGTGCTTACTCTCCCACAAAATTCTGCTTGCATTATTCTTCTGCTAGACTTCTAAAATCTTTCATGATTATGGTACTGACTTCCGCGTTGGCAAAAGGTTTTATCAGTATGCAGTACCCGTCATATACTTCATTACTTTCACGCTTCGAAGCTGGCGTAGTATACATGGCAACATTGGAACATCCATGAGAATAGTCTTTATTTACATGTTTCTCAAAGCATTGTCACACAGCTCTTTGGTTACACATTACCTAATTCGTTTTTCTCACAGATCGTGCCCCTCTTCCACAAAATTTCCGATTTGATTAAAATTCCATTTATTTGTATAACCGTTTTCCCTAGGTCGTGTCTTGCTGTTCTCAAATATTGAAGCAACGAAATTTTGACACCACAGCTGCAGCTTATTTACTAGACTAGTTTCAGGCTTTGCCCATTTTCAGCAGCCACGCTTTTGCATTTAGGATTGGTTAATGTGGACAGTTCTATTTGTCACCACACTTAAATGTGTCTTATATCTTCAACGCCTAGCATAATGTGATCCACGTGACAACGATATTTTGTGCAAAATGGTAATTAGTTCTTACTGGATTACACTGAGTGAGACACATTTTAATTGTAATGACATGAAGAGAACTGTCCACCCGCCAGGTTCGCCGAGAGCGCTAATGCGCTGCTTCCTGGACTCAGGTTGGCGCGCCGGCCCCGGATGGAATCCGGCCGGCGGATTACCGGCGAGGGCCGGTGTGCTGGCCAGCCTGGATGTGGTTTTTAGGCGGTTTTCCACATCCCACTACGTGAATACCGGGCTGGTCCCCACGTCCCGCCCCAGTTCCATGACTCGCTGACATTTGAAACACGTTCACACTATTTCATGATTTACACTAGACACAGACAGCTGGGGTACACTGATTCCGTCCCGGGAGGGTACGGGGTGGCGGCAGGAAGGGCATCTGGCCACCCCTTGAAATTAACATTGCCAAATCCGAGCCGGCCGGAGTGGCCGTGCGGTTCTAGGCGCTACAGTCTGGAACCGAGCGACCCCTACGGTCGCGGTTCGAATCCTGTCTCGGGCATGGATGTGTGTGATGTCCTTAGGTTAGTTAGGTTTAATTAGTTCTACGTTCTAGGCGACTGATGACCTCAGAAGTCGCATAGTGCTCAGAGCCATTTGAACCATTTGAAGCCAAATCCGATTGTAACCACGCCGACCCTGCGAAAACTGTGGGACGAAGGCGTAAACGATACTTAGATAGATAGATATAAAGAGAACTGTTTACACCAGTCATATCCCAAATACAAATACGTGGCTTGTGAAAATGGGTAAAGTCCGAAACTAGTCAGCTTATTTAGCAGTGGCTGTGTTGTTAAAATATCTTTCCTTTAAAAGCCTTTATCTGTATTGCCCTGTACCCCAGGATTAGGTTCATTGTCAGTCTGCGCCGTTTCATTCATTCATTCATTCATTTCTTTTGCCAGATTCTGGGCACTACCTTATCCTTTTGGTCATATATTCCATGCTCTTATATTAAAGCTATTGCTTAAATAAGTATTTTAGCCCTTGCCTGTGGTCCCATTTGCATGATTTTGATTCAGAAGGAATAGTTTGTAATTTACGAACCATAATCATTCGAAGTGAAATAATAATGTGGTAGTCTGTTATTCTCCTGCGCTAAGAGAATAACGCCAACGCACTTGACGTTTCACAGAAATAAATGCGTTAGCTCTGAGGTGAGGGACTAATCAGTCAGTCGCAGGTGCCCTTCCACGTGGCATGAGGTCTTGCGAAAGTTGAAGCATCGCGCTCGGCTACGCAGAGCCAGCGATACGGAAACTGTGGCACCGCGCAGATGGCTAGCGAATCCGTTTTTAGCGCTGGTTTGTTTGCTTCTCCATTCCCGACCGATTTCTTTGAAGGCAACTTCAGAGAACCTCGTTTACGTGCACACGGTTAATCTGACTCCCTCGCAGATAGCGATTCGTGAATCAGCGAGATGACGTTGGCTTATAATTGCAACTGAATGTGTGAATCACGCCCTCTACTTGCTTCCCGCTACTTGCCACCCGCAACCTCCCGTTGGCGGAGGTGACGGCCTAGTTTCGCAGGTGTGTTCCTCGAACTACCCACGCCGAGGGGGAGTAGCCGTATTCATTGAAGCTTGCAGCTGTGTCCTGTCTGATTGTGAGAAGGAGGATTAGTCTTCTGTGCGGTCCGATCCCGTGACTCTGCATTTAATGCACATCTCTCTCTCTCTCTCTCTCTCTCTCTCTCTCTCTCTCTCTCTCTCGTCGGGTGTAGGTACAGTATACATGATCAGAGTAGTGGGCTGCGTACACAACACTTCTGAGAACCAAGTCCTGACACCCAGGCTAGAAGTAGCCTACAATGAGTCTTCTGCGTACACAGTAACTATAAAAAGTGAAAAATAACTTCTTCGGAGCTTCAAAGTTGTCTAATGGTTATTAGATGAAAGATAGTGTAGGCACAAAAATGTGGAAAAGTAGATGTAGAAAAAGAGAAGACAAAAATTGACTTAGCGACAGTATACTGCTTTTTATTCTCAATTTGGATTACCATAAGATATTTGCCCTCTGAAATTGAACATTGCTTCACAGTATACAGTTTAATTTTTATTATAATTCTTCCACATCTTGCAGAAAAAGTACCGTGTGATTTAAAAAAAGAACAGATTTCAGTTTATTACATACAAACTATAAAAGATACAAACATGTGGCACATGTCGCTGGACAGTGGAAGGTTCAAAGTTTTATGTTCGCACAGACACTATACCATACACTCAACATGAGAACTATGCGTTGCTCGAGAAACATCGAAAGGTTAGTCTATTTCATTCCACACGGGAATCTACAAATCCATGTTTGTTGATTCGGCAGCTTCAACAATCCGATTTCTCAGCTCTTGAAGAGTAGCTGCCGTAGGTGTGACGAAAACTGTGTTTTATGAACAGTGAACAAGATCTTGTTGTCCACTTCTTACACTCCAACGTTGTGGGATGGTGTTGTTATGGTACGCAACTAGACTCCAAGCATTTTTTATGACAGTCTTAAATCTGCTTGTGCAAAGGCGGCTTCTTGCTGAATCGACGTGGGCACGTTGCACCTGAACAATGAACTGACTTCGTGGAAATTCCAACACACAAAATGATTTCACTTGTGTAGTCGCCAAGTTGCTACAAACCAATAACATCACAGCTGTGTCTAAGCGTTGAACCTCCTCTATACGCTGGCATGCCCAATGTGTTTGTATCTTTTATAGTTTGTCTGTCACAAACAACTGAAATCTGTCCTTTCTTTTTAAACTATACTGTTTATGAGTACCCATAAATTCAATAAAATGTGACGTACATCAATATTCATCAAAGAAGTTCGTCTGAATCTTAAAAAAGGGCGGTAATCTGAAATTTTGAAGTAAATAGATATGCTAAATTACACACAGGAGGAGGAAAACAACGAAGGTTTGAGCAAAAATATGGTATGAACTTGAGTCGTTCAGGACGAAGCATTGTGGAACAAAAGTTTTACTTGAAGCGTATAATGGCATCTGTCGTGTGAGAACTAAAACCCTATGTGTGAGACAACGCTATCTGGATTCATGACCACCTTTTTCCGTACAAGTACCGTAGGACATACCTCCTGAGTGCATGGCAGCATGCCTAATGTCTAACCTGGCTGAGCGTCCTGGCTTCTTTCAGTTCTTCCACGGAAACCTCACAAAATATCAAATGTTATAGTAGATTGCTATTAAGCGTGCAAGTGCTAGAGGACGCGAAAAGCTTCACTGATTTTTCAGTTTAGAATAAACTCCGATACCTTTTGGTTTATAATTGGTGGCTTATAGAGTGGAAATATCCTCCGAGGATAATAAACGATTTAATTCAGTTTACAGAATCATTTAGTTCACCGTTGAATAGAATATCACTTCCAACTTTGAGATCCGATTACAAACTCTACAGCAATCTCCACGCTCTAATAAACCAGAGCAACAAGAATATCAGGGTAAAAGTAGATAACGTCTGAGGAAGCACTGAGAATTAAGACCTCACAAATTCCTCAGAGAAAGTTGAAAATTCGAGGTGGTGACTCCACCGGTCGAGTTGCAAAAGGGAGACCAAATGACAGATTTTAAGAGAGAGGTAACTTCTTACTATCGAACGAATGAACGAAGAGAGATTAGAGTTTAACGTCCCGTCTGCAACGTTGTCGTTAGAGACCGAGCACAAGCTCGGACTGTGAAAAGGGCACGGCCGGTTTCCTTCCCCACCCTTGACAAAGGAACTATCCTAGCATTTACGTCGAATGAAACCACGGAAAACCTAAATCTGGGTGGTGTATCCAGACTTGAACAGTCGTCCTCCAGAATGCGAGTCCAGTGTGCTAAGCAGTGCGCCATCTCGTTCTTTAACAGAAAATGAGAAAAGACTAATCACTTATTGTAAACAATTCAACCTAAAACTCACGTTTATTGAGTCTAAAGCCAACCCAGAGACGAGGAAAGCCGGTGTTTACCCTAAACCTGTACTAGATAAACACATATGATATGGCTTATACTGTACTTGTGCAGTTCGCGGAATTTAGTTGTCGTGAACAATTCTTGGGATGCTTGTGCCCCACAGTGTCAGTACTTATATTTGTAGTCAAATTTGCAGGCTGCCGGCTACGGTGACGTATCAAACCATACGTGCAGCTCAAGATAGGAAGCGTCAGGGAAACAGTGTTTGCACTGTGCAGGCATATACACTGAACTGACAAAAGTCATTGAATGTCTCCTAACATCTTGTCAGACCTCCTTTTGTCCGGCATAGTGAAGCAATTCGACGTGGCACGGATTCAAAAAGTCGTTGGAAGTGCCCTGCAGAAATATTGAGCCATGCTGCCTCTGTATCCGTCTATAAATGCGGAAGTGTTGGTGGTGGAAGATATTGTCACGAAATAACCTCTCAATTATGACCCAGAAATGTTCGATGGGCGATGTGCGTAAGATCATTCGCTCGAATTGTCCAAAATACTCTTCAAACCAATCGGGAACAATTATGGCCTGGTGACATGTTTGGGAGCATTAAATCCATGACTGCCTGCAGATGGTCTCCAAGTAGCAGAAATAACCATTTCAAGTCAATGATCGGTTCAGCTGGACCAGAGAACCCAGTACATTGCATGTAAACACAACCCATACCATTATGGAGCCAGCAGTATCTTGCACATTGCCTTGTTGACAACTTAGGTCCATAGCTTCGTTGGTCTGCGCCACACTCGAAACATACCATCAGCTCTTACAAACAGAAATCCAGTCTCATCTGACCAGGTCACGGTTTTCCAATCGTCTGCGTCCGGCCATCCAGATTTAGGTTTTCTGTGATTTCCCTAAATCGCTTCAGGCAAATGCTGGGATGGTACCTTGAAAGGACACGGCCGATTCCCTTCCACATCCATCCCTAATCCGCGCTTGTGCTCCGGTTCTAATGACCTCGCTGTCGACGGGATGTTAAACATTAATCTCCTCCTGCTCCAATCGTCTAGGGTCCAGCCGATATGGTTAAGAGTCCACGAGAGGCGCTGCAAGCGATGTCGTGCTGTTAGCAAAGGCTGCTGCTGCTGCCGCAGCACATTAATGCCACATTTCTCTGGACTGTCATAACGGATACTTTCGTCGTACTTTCCACCTTGATTTCTGCTGTTATTTCACGCAGTGTTTCTTGTCTGTTAGCACTGACAACTTACTCAAACGCCAACGCTCTGGGCCGTTAAGTGAAGGCCGTCGGTCTCTGCGTCCATGGTGAGTGATAATTTCTGAAATTTTGTATTCTCGGCACACTCTTGGCACTGTGGATCTCCCAAATAAATATAATGTCTCATGCGTCTAGCTCAAACTACCATTCCGCTTTCAAAGTATGTTACTTACCGTCGTGCGGCCATAATCACGTCGGAAACCTTTTTACGTGAATAACCTGATTAGAAATGACAGCTCTGCCAATATGCTGGCCTTTTGCACCTTATGTATGTGATGCTACCGCCATCTGTATATGTGCATATCGCTATCCCACGACATTCGTCACCTCAGTGTATATTGGGCTTGATTGACCTTCGAAGACAAAGCCGTGAGTTAGGCATCATTGTTGGGTGTGTTCCGCCTATTACGGTTTAAGGCATTATAACGCTATACTAGTTTCTGATGCGAAAAATGCTTGGTCTTACTTACGCTTCATTACTTTAGGGTTATTGGAACAACGCTTTAGAAAACAAACTTTCTTCATATTATAGACTAACTGAAGAAGCAATTCCAAAATATTCTTGAACCAGTTCTATTGATTATTAAAATTTTTAGATAAAGGAACAAGTATTTAACTCTCTCTCTATCTCCCACTCTCTCTCTCTCTCTCTCTCTCTCTCTCTCTCTCTCTCTCACACACACACGCACACACACACACACACACACACACACACACACACACACACAGAGAGAGAGAGAGAGAGAGAGAGAGAGAGAGAGAGAGAGAGGCGGGATTGAAATGTATGCCATTCAATCCTGATTTAAGGTTCCTTTCTTTCGGCCCTCTATCACTTTGAACAAGTCCACGCTCTATTTCCTTAGTCTTTCTTCCGCAACAGAGCTTGTGCACTATCACAAATAACTTAAGTTCTCGAAAGCACCTGACTCTCTCCTTCCGCCCTTCTGTTTAATGTCGTGCGTGCCTCACAGTAAGGGCGCATACGAACTCCTCAGTTCTCTCAGGAGACGGTGACGCGCGTGGGAAGCGGCTTCTTTTGTGAGCGGATAAGGCCGGCCGGCCTGCTTGCAGCCCGCGGCGTGAGCTATCTGCGGCGTGTCCACGCACGCTATCTGGCAGTGGCGCCGGCTCCCTGTGTTCTCGCGCCGGCCAGCGGCGACTCTGCAATGCGGCGCGACTGGGCGGCTCGCCAGCCTGCTTGCACGCTTCTACCACTGTGGTTTGCGTCTAACAAGACGCGTGCCCACGGGGACCAGGGAGGGACGAGTGACTGACAAGACGGAAAAGAAACCCCTTCCGTTCAGGCTCACGGTTCTGCTGTACAATGTAGCTTCATAGCATTGACTGACAAGTCCACACAGTGTGACTCTTCCTCAACAGCCAGAGCCTCAGCTGTGAAGCTGCTTGCAGAAATGTCAGCATAAGATGCTACAAATTAAGCAAAGAGGCTAAGTAAGTGGTGCCATCACTCGAGAAAGAAATTTTTTTCTGTACTACGAAAGTGCTCGATCTTCTCTCCTTTATTGTTGCACCTATTGGGTAGCTATGACAGATGACTTACCAAACTAGTCTCCTCTGTTTTACGACATATTGACCAGCAGTATTTAAATCATTGGTAAGGGCAAGGCTTCTTATAGTCATTTATTAGCCGGCCGCAGTGGCCAAGCGATTCTAAGCGCTTCAATCTGGAACCGCGCGACCGCTACGGTCGCCGGTTAGAATCCTGCCTCGGGCATCGATGTGTGTGGCGTCATTAGGGGACTGATGACCTCAGATTTTAAGTCCCATAGTGCTCAGAGCCATTCGAACCATTTGTCATTTATTAAGCGAAGTCCAGTGCGAGATCAGTGACTTTATTTGAACATAATTGTGCGAAATACTGTGTTGTTGTGCATGTTAGATCATTATTTATAGTTGGCGAATAATTTTTTTTAGTATTAGGGCTCCACTTAGATTGAGACCATGACTGTTGTTTCAGTTTCGCTAGTCCTCCGCACCATCCTCTCTCTCGAGTACTCTTATACAAATATTTTTCGTGCATTTTGTTCACTTTCCTGAAACAATACGTTTAGGTTCACAACAGGGACAAATATTTCGCCAGTACTGAACTTTATTTCTGGCAATTTCTTAGGCAGTTTCTGTTATCATCATTGACTGCTTCTTTGCAACTTTGCGATAAATTCGCCGTTCGTGTATTAAATAATCGGCAGTTTTGACTGTTTCTGTGGTTACTTTTCTGTTTCGCACTAAAATGAGAAAAAGAACATCATCTACCGCGGACGAGATGCATTTTTATCTCGTTGCCTCAGTCATTTAATAATTAATGAAACTGAGATATTTTTGTTGCTTATTTTCCTCTAACAGGATGGGCAAAGTAAGATCAGAGGTCGAGGTGGATGCAATGGCATATCTTCTCTAACAGGATCGTGACGAACAAAATACTGTAGTGTAGAGGAATCTTGGGATTGCGTCATCTTTCAAGTAGTGACGACATGGGTGAGAACTGAAGTGGAAAGTAGGTGAAGAACGTAAGCAAGCGATTTCGATGTTTCTTTGATATATTATTTCTCCCTGTTTGATAAATAACAATTAAGTATTCTGTTAGAAAATGTTTCTCGATTTAATTTTTATACTGAGAAGAACCTGAAAAATCTGCTCATTCGTTGCCTGTCTCATCTGTTGTCTGCGGTCGATAGCGGCCTTCCTCCCGTATCATCGCCGTCACTGTCTGCGGCGTTCGTCGATAAGTCGGCACGTTTCACTATCGTTGGACGTGACACTACATTTGGTCCACATACGCCCAGAATTTCACCATGAATCTCTGTGCAATTTAGACGTTTTACCCTCAAGAATCGTACTGTCCCCCGTACTTCAACGATGGAGTGCGCTTCCGGTTGCCATGCCATTTTAGTCTCACACTGTGATACACCTGTTATTCTTATCGCAGCACAACTGTGTGTAAGAGAAACCAGGAACATGTACCCCCTTCTGACAATCAGCCGCTGTTGTCGCGCAATTGCCTTAGCGGGGGACGACATGTGTAACTTACTTTCTGAAGTTCCTACGTAGAAACCTTCATCTGTGTTAAAGTGGTTCGTCATTTTGTTTATTCAAAAGTTTTTATACCCATTATCATCTGAGAACTAAAATCACACAGGGTTTCGAACCGATGTTTCCACATTTTCTTTACTGGGTGTTCTAAATTTTTTGCTAGGTTTATTGCACTGGAGGATAACAATTGTGTTAAAATTCAGGCATGTGTAGAAGCAGCGTTTCCTGGTAGTCTCATCAGGACCGACAGAAATAGCTTCACCTTATCATGTTTGATTTGTTCAACGTCTGTGATAAGCGGGCTTGCTTTTAACAATAGAGCATTCATTTTGTGTCGTCACTTGATACTAGCCTGCATCACGCACACCGTGCCAGCTATGCATTATTTTCAGTCGTTGCATACTCACATACTTACCTCGTGTGTGTTTTCTCGCTTCGAGGCACTCTATTGCCTTCCGACTAAGCGGTTGTCGGAAAGGTTTCTGCAAGAACAGTCCATACAGAGTGTTTGACAAACAGAACTACCTGAATTAAAGTGGATAATCTAGACTTTTAGAAAGACATTCTATGTCGTTTAGATATGGAACGCGTATTGTAATGAATTATTTCTGTGTTAAGAGTGCAGAGGAGCTTAAAGATGACTCAAACTTCTTGCTGCATGTTCTCTCAGATCCGAAACTTCGTCTCATGCAGGGACAGACGTTGGCTTGTGACTCGATTTGAATCTACAGTTCTGGCGACCTGTTTCAAAATTTATGCGGGCCAGAAAGCGAGCTTGCATTGCTGAAGTGACATAACATGCTGGTTTGCCGCATAGCTTCAGTCTCTCAGAAAATTTAATCGCGCTAACTACCTACCTTTTTATACTTCATACACCAACCGCTAGCAGAGGTTGCTTTTACTGTATTATTAGCTGTTTACACGGCAAAGGATGCTGTGCTTGTCATTACGTCATTTTTTTAAGCAAAGTGTGTCCAACTGACTTGATAATAATACCATATTTAATTCAGCTGTTCATGAATATTACGAAAATAAGCAACCCAGGATTTTCGCACCAAACAACCGGCTTCGGGTAATGTCGGTATTTTTCTCTCCATAATTCGTTCTTGCCTTACGCCCGAATGTTGCTTTACTTGTTATGTTTAACCAACGATTTTATCACGAACTATATTTTCATGGATAGTAATTAGCGAAAGAGTTCTGGTTGTTGAGAAACGTCAGGTCAGTTCTGCAGGTGTTGGGACCAGAACTAATTCGCTTGTTACATGGGGAATCATTGAGGTGACATTATGTGCCATTTTTTATTAGAAACACTTTAAGTAAAGCCTGTTCAAAACTTTTTTGAAAAAAAAGCGAGGTAGCCGATATTTGAGTTTACACATTATTTACTGCATGTTGAAGAGCATTAAATTGCTGAGATTGCTGACGACGACTTTATTCCAAGATGTGTACAAAGAGGAATTTTCAAGATTCAGGAATACGAAAGGAACAATCTTTGAAGCGAAGAAAGTCTCGTAAACGTGGTCTCTACAACGCATACCTTAAGAGGTACGAGCACCTGTTCGTCTCCGCTGCTGTGAAACACATCTCTTCTACTGAACAAGTACCTCATAGCTCTTAAGGTATGCATTTTAGAGTCCACGTTTTCCAAATAATTTTACCTGTTTTGGTCAATATCACCTTATTCCCAAAAATTGAAAGCAAATAGCTTTCAGTAGAAGAGATTCGTTTCACAGTTGGAAGTTGAAATGGTCCTCATAGCTCTTAAGATATGCATTTGAAGGCATTCGTTTGCTTCGAATGACTGTTGCTGTCAAATCTCTGAATACTGTACACTCCTCCTGGGACACCCTGAAGAACATGGTTTTAATTACCATTTTACTAGTTTGGAAAGATCAATGTAAATATTCTTCTAGAAAAAAAATTAAGACTTGAAAATCCTCGTGTGGATTGTTCAGAAGTAGAAGACGGAAGTGAAGCAGGTATCTCGTGTCGTTAATTGTATTCTGGGCGGTGTAACGGCTCACGAGATTTTTGTCACGGGACACCGAGAAGTGGAGTAGCCACAGATTCGAAGAGCTTAAGAACTCTGACAGGAACTTTTTGTTTAACATCATGCAGCAACATCAGAAATCAGTGGAAATCATTCATGCAAGGTGCTGTCAATACTTTTGCCGTTGGCTGTAACTCTCGCGTGTGATTTCCAGCAGAGAAAGCTTTGTTCTTGGTCTAATGCATTAAATATGATTCAGTGTACTTTGTCCCCGACGAAACCAATGAGGAATAGGTGACAGTGACAGTACAGATGACTGCAGGGTTGAATTTCGTACAATGTAGTATTTATCTGCATGAGGTTCGGACGTGGATAGGCGGTGCATTTTGCATTCCTAGGTGCAGCAGCGTGGAAAGACAATGCCGTTAAATAGTCGAAGATTGACAGTTATTTCGTTTATTGCGAGTAGTCGATATCCTCTCTCTCTCTCTCTCTCTCTCTCTCTCTCTCTCCGTGTGTGTGTGTGTGTGTGTGTGTGTGTGTGTGTGTGTGTGTGTGTCTTTCGACCACCGGAGTAAAGCTTTGCTCTGTTGATCGCTCAATATTACGGAATATAAACGTCATCTTTGCGTTAAAGGGAGTACATAAAGTGATGTGGATATAAAATGTCGATTTTTATTTTTATGTAAAATTGTTGTTTGATGTTTTCTCTTTACTTTGATTTATGCTTCGTTGATTTTGGAGGATTTTAAGTATATTTAATTTCTTTAGAAATAATTTACTGCACAAGTAATTTCTGAAGATTCGATGAGCAATTGCTCAGTTACGACAAGATACGTGGGTAACAGTTTACTCTAGAAGGCGATGATTAATGTTGATTTATAGTAAACATCGTGCTGCATAGGTTGGCTACATTCGTTGTTGTGATATCAGTTCCTGTTTGTGGTATAATACGTGGTATCATCCACCTTTCGTAAGGCGCATTACACTTTTTGTTTGTACATTTGGACTTACTGTTCATTGAGCTGTTTTTCTCTCTTTAATATGACTCTACCACAGGGAATATTCAAGAAGAGAAGAAATAAGGGAAATAGAGTCTACAGATAATGTCCTGTTAGAATTTTACATCCAGAGAATGAGGTTAGGGCAAGCAACACTGAACAAAGTTCTTCACCGCCAAGTGCTTTCAAGAAGCAGCTTGTGAACATCAATAGTGTGTACAGTGAAACCAATGCCATTGATAGCAGTTTAATATTAGGTTTCAGTGTACTAAGAACAATGATTAATCAAATTGCATGCTGTAATTTGTGTGGAGGAGAGAGAATAATATCTGGAAATGTCTTCAAAACAAACGGTTCAGTTTTTAGTTTGGAAGTCTTGTTAGAGTTGTGTGAGTAAGAAAGAATTTTGGACATCCGAAAAGTGTAAAAACAATAACCTTTTTGAGACAAACGTCAGATGTTTCTATTGGGCCGAGTTGCATTGATAAAGGCCAAAAGGGCTGGGAAAACTTTGCATGCTCATATGAATTTGTCATGACCCCCCCCCCCCCCCCCTACAAATGTTTCATAATAGACGGATGCTGAAGGGGAAACAGTAAGAGTAATTGCAGAAGAAACAATGAAATGATCGAAGGGCATTGTTGGCCGCCGTGTGCAAGTCTTATTTCAGTTGACGCCACATTGGGCGACTTGCGTGTAGGTGATGAGGACAACACAACACCCAGTCCACGAGCGGAGAAAATCTCCAACCCAGCCTGGAACCAAACCCGGGCCCGCTGCCATGCAGCTAAGCAGGCGGACATTGCAAAAGAATCAATGAAATCTACAACAGTGGAAGCAACTAAAGAAAATAATGGTAACAACGACATTTTCGTAGCATTTGACGGATCGCGGCAGAAAGAAGCCACCACTCTAAAAATTTTTGTGCAGCTGCCCTAAGTATTGGTACTGGGGAGGTGCTTGATACTGAAGTAATGTCAAAACATTGTCATAGATGCAGAAAAGAATAAAATTACGTGAACGCAGCTATCAGAAAACATGTGAGGGATCCAGTGGAAGAATGGAAAGTGCCTCAGCTGTGAAGATCTTTCGTCGCTCTCAAGAACAACGTGGGTTTCGCTATGCTAAATTCATTGGCGATACTGATTCCAGTTTTTTCAACTCAATAAGCGACAACAAGCCTTATGATGACCTAACACGGCAAAAGCTAGGATGTGTCTTGTCATGTGCAGGAACGACTGGGTACCCAACAGGGTGAAATCAGGCGGAACTTTTCTAACAAAAAGCTTTAAGATGGCAAGACTATTAGAGGACGTTTGACTGACAAAACGAACAATCACCTAAGTGAATACTAGGCCAAGCTGTTAGAAGGGATACAAACAACCTGGAAGGAATGAGAAAAGCAGTATGGGCAACGTTTTTACAAACGACGTCAAGTGATGAGAAGCTATTACACTACCTTCAATTGACTGGTGTAAATACCGCAAAGCTGAGGCAGCAGGAACCGAATCTACCAGTATGAACATAGACCCTTAAGCTGTTGGAGCAGTAATGAAGCCACTGTATGGAGATCTAGCACGTCCAGATCTTCTGAAGAAATGCTTCACTGGAGAAACACAAAATGCAAAAGTAAATGAGTCTTTCAATGTTTTATGGACCAAGGTGCGCAAAAACCTATTTGTGGGCTTGAAAACTGCGAAGATTTTGATCAGTGATACTGTGATCGCCTACAGTGATGTAAATGCAGACTTAAGCAATTCAGAGCTAAATCTGGCCGTAATACGGGAGTAATGCTACAAGAACTGGATAGAGAGCGAGTCTCCAAGGCAGAAATTGTAATCGTAAATAAAAGACAAATAACAAGATCCCTGAGACAGGGAGAAAGGGACTGCATCTTGTTGATTCTCAAGAATATTACGAAGTTGTAGTGTTTCAGAATGGCACTTCATTCTATAGTGAGTTTTCCTTCACTTCATTGGTGTGCTGCTAAAAGATAGTATGCGTGATGGTGTACTGGTTCTCGATAAAGACAGTCTCGCTGCAACTGTACCTTTTTTTTTAAACGAACTTCCAGCTTGCTGGAGTAGCTTGGGTCAGCAACTTCTGCTAATCTGTAGAACGATAGAGTTCAAAGTTGCAAATTTTGTTGGTTGGTTGGTTTTTCGGGGGAAGAGACCAAACAGCGAGGTCATCGGTCTCATCGGATTAGGGGAGGACAGGGAAGGAAGTCGGCCGTGCCCTTTCAGAGGAACCATCCCAGCATTTGCCTGGAGCGATTTAGGGAAATCACGGAAAACCTAAATCAGGATGGCCGGACGCGGGATTGAACCGTCGTCCTCCCGAATGCGAGTCCAGTGTGCTAACCACTGCGCCACCTCGCCCGGTGCAAATTTTGTACTTTTTATTCACTTGATGACTAGTTTCGGGCCGAGACACATTTTCAAGTCGTCGAAACATAGTCGAACATGGCATTTTCGAATGTGTCAAAAATGTGCAATGAACAGCTACAATACGTACATACAGTTGTCTGTATGCACTGTAACTGCCATCTTCGAGTATGTTACGATTATTTGAAAGTGTGCCTCGGCCCGAACCCAATCATCGAGTGAATAAAAATAAAAAATTCACAGCTTTGGACTGGTTTTTCATTCTACTGGTATATATTTTACCCTGAGGGGAATGACTATCTTATAGTTTCTCAGTGGACGGTGGAGATCTTCCGTAAAGAATGGAAAACTCGAGTGTAGCGTCCAGTTGATACCGTTCTGTTTAATGGCTGACGGGTGTTCGAAGCTGTGATTACCAGTTGTGTTTTATAAAGTACGGATCACTAATCATCGCCGGAGAAGAATCTGTTCCACAGCCGCACGCTTCTTGCACAGAAATTATCATGCATTTCCAGATCACATTTTATTTTTCACACTGTGTATCTTTTACTGAGTATTCTGAAGTATTTTGGGAAAGAGATAATTATATACTTCACTGACTTCTTGCCGCTAAGTGGACTTTGTTTTGAAGTCAAGCGTTTACCTGAGACAGGAAGGATTATTGGGCTTATAAGAAATGTAGCCTGAAGGCTATACAAAACTGCAAAGATGTGTGAAGTCCTATAGATTACTAAGCGCTTGACTGGGTAATCCTTAAAGTTGTGGCGGGAACAGAAAAGTATAAATGTGCGTCAGACTGGCCAACAAGTTGTTCTACCATGTCTTGTAGTTCACTTAATGCAGCAGACTGGTGTTGTATACATTCTGTCATTGTAAAACGAAACAACGCAATTATGTAGCTGATTTCTCGCAATTCAGACGAAATATGCTAGGTTACCGCAACAACTTGTTCATATCCGATCAAGTTCCACAAGTTAGATATTCAGTAATGCCAAACGATTTATATAATGTACAAAAGACGGTTCACAATTCTAGAATGAGCTTCTGTAAAGTTTGGAAGGTAGGAGACGAGATACTGGCAGAAGTAAGGCTGTGAGTACCGGGCGTGAGTCGTGCTTCGGTAGCTCAGATGGTAGAGCACTTGCCCGCGAAAGGCAAAGGTCCCGAGTTCGAGTCTCGGTCGGGCACACAGTTTTAATCTTCCAGGAAGTTTCGGTTCACAATTCTGTTTTACGAACTACGGTAAAGTTGGTAAAAGTTATGGCTCTCCTTGACGTCAGTGGGGTAACCTTTTCAGAACCAGTGCCAGATACTTCACGAAGTCTTCTCGCCCTTCCTGCATGACTTCCGAAAAGGCCACGGCCGATTTCCTTTCCCGCCCCGATCTTTACTTCATGTCTAACGACGTCGTTGTCGACGAAACTTTTTTTTTTTCTTTTCTTTCTCCCGCATTGGCGCATGGTCGACATGGTTATAAACTGATGTGGCATGGTTAATTGAAGGGATGACCGAATGCCCTTCCTGTCGCCATCTCGTTCCCCGCCCCCCACCCCCAGAGATGGAACATTTGTATCCTAAGTGTCTGCGTATAGTGTTATTCGTGTGAAAGTGAGCGAAAGTTTTCTAGATGTTTACGAATCGTTTAACGGAGGTGGGACGTAGGTACCAGCTTGGGAATGTGGGAAACAGTCTAAAAACGACATCCAGGTTGTCCGGCGCACCGACCCTCGTCGGTAATCCGCCGGGCGGATTCGATCCGCTGCTGGTGCACCTCCCCATCCGGAAGCGACGCTTTAACACGCACCTCTATCCAGGCGGGTTGTCCTTGACGAAACGTGAAATACGTATCTTCCTTCCTTTGTCCATCGTGGCGCCGCTCTCGAGAATTCAGAGATGAAAGTTAGGAAGAGGACGAACAGGTATAGGCGTGTGTTTTTCACGGTAAGCTTCCTGACAAAAAAAAGTGGAACATACAGAAGGGGAGGAAGAAACAAAATGAACCTTTGAGTTGCGAAGTTATGTGATGTTCTTTTGGTGATTACAAAATCGACTCAAATTAACAAAGAATTTGGCAGTATGAGCCCGCAAATCATTATGACGTTGCTTCGCCTCTGGCCTGGTTGTAAGCGATTTTTGTGGTAGAAAGAGCATCATAGCATCATAAAGACGTTGTATCCTCGCCTGGGGCAGGCTGGCCCACAGTTACTGGTGCTTGGTATTCTAGATACTAGCCATGGGACGGAGTTGACGCCAGAGCGGAGCCCACATATTTTCTGTCGGGGGCAGATCTGGTTATATTGCTAGCCACGGAAGTACGTCAGTATCGCGCAGACAGTTCATAGGGACCCGAGCTATGAGTGGACGAGCACTGTCCTACTGAAAAGCGGCACAAAGATGCAGTCGCGTGAGAGGAAACAAATGAAGACACAGGATGTCCGTGACGTAACGTTGTGCCATCTGAGTTCCGTCAGTCACTACCAGCCGTGACCTGGAGTCATACCCGATGGCTCCCCACACCTTGGAACTAGGAACAACAATTAAAAGTCGCCTCCATACTCGTTGCGATGGTCATCCGGGGCAGAACAGAACCGCGTTTCATCCGCACACAATGCGACGCCATTCATCAGCAGTCCATACTTGCCCACGGCGCCGCTCCGAACGCAGACGTTTGTGTTAAACGGTCCGGTAACTCCCCAGCCCAGATGCTGCTAGTTTCGCACCAGTCGGCAGAGTGCTGCAGGGAATCCATGGCAGGTGCAAATATATGAAGGGATTATGGTGTGCTTGGCGCACAATACGGCGACCCTCCGTTGTGCTGGTCAGATGTGGTCGACCGCAACCTCGGCAACGAGTAAGCCTTCTCTCATGTTCCCATGCAGTCTAATATCGGGCTACTGAAACATCCGAATGCCCTACGAGTCTGAATTTTGCACAGTTGTACCAGATGACCAAATGGAAAGGTATAAGGATGCCTCATTCAAACTGTTAGGTGCTGATAACATGTACGCGTGTGAGACAGAGTTATGTCCGTGTCCTTCATAGTGTTCACTCAACATCTGACGCTGTTTATGTTCCTTATGTACCCTACAAGGCTTAGTAACAATAATAAACACGAACAACACTAATGCACTCTGAGAGTCGTTGTGTCTGTTACAGAGAACTAAAGCAGTAATTATCTACATATCCCCGAATAATGAGTGAGTGCGTGTACGAAGTTACTTCAACGTCGCACCAAGTCTTCTGGGTGTTCCACATTTTAGTCAGGCGGTCGCACCGTGAACACTGTCACCTGGGCATGCAATTGGCAAAAACTTCAGCTGCGCACTGGCCGTCTCTACTAAAACAGACTTGTTTGATGTTCCATGGACGTATATTTTTTCTTACAGCTATCAAATGAAGATACCCATGACGATGCCGTTCTCCGACATAGGCATTCTCGTATGTTACAGTTTCGCTAGGGACAGAACTGCAGCTCAAATGGAAGATGATAGAGTTGGAAAAAGGTCGCAGCCTTCTTGAAAGAAAGAAAGGCACGGCTTTCGTCATCACATGGTCATGATTTAAGTAAACATAAATCAGCATGGCTGGACAGGGATTCCCCACTTATCTTGAGTCCCCCCCCCCCTCTCTCTCTCTCTCTCTCTCTCTCTCTCTGTGTGTGTGTGTGTGTGTGTGTGTGTGTGTGTGTGTGTGTGTGTGTGTGTGTGTTGTTCCAGAGCGAGCTGAACTAATATGTCCAAAAAATATTCGAAAGATAAAAACTTCTTTTTCTTTCTCGTGTGGACTATGAAAAATTCCCAAAGCCTATTAAAAAAAAAGTATTTTTGTATTGTTTTGAATTAGTCGTTTATCCGAAGTAAGAAATCTAGGAATCAGATTATCTCATTTTATAGTTATAGATAATCTTCATAGTGTGTGTCGAGAACAACAGCCTCTTCTTACGAACAAAACAATGTACACTTTGCCGCTGTAAGACTTATTACAGAAGAAACTCGGCCCGAACAGGCCTTGAAGGCCAAACGGTACCGACCGACCGCCGTGTCATCTTCAGCCCAGAGGCGTCGTTGGATGCGGATATGGAAGGGTCAGCACATCGCTTTCCCGGGCATTGTCAGTTTTCGTGACTGGAGCTAGTTGGCTGGTTCAAATGGCTCTGAGCACTATGGGACTCAACTTCTGAGGTCATCAGTCCCCTAGAACTTAAAACTACTTAAACCTAACTAACCTAAGTGTTGTGACTTGGCAAGACAGCCAAGCCAATATGAGGTAGCCGAAAGGCACGCGTTTAAGCTCACGCAGGCTGGCGTGAGGTCTGGAACAGTTAAAGGAGTTGAGTCTAGTAAAAAAAGTACGTAGCTTCTGGAATACTTAACTTTAATCCATAATTGGTAAACAGCGGTCTGACGGTACATGCATCACAAGATAAATAGCAAAAGATAATGGCGCCTTGCTAGGTCGTAGCAAATGGCGTAGCTGAAGGATATGCTAACTATCGTCTCGGCAAATGAGAGCGTAATTTGTCAGTGAACCATCGCTAGCAAAGTCGGCTGTACAACTGGGGCGAGTGCTAGGAAGTCTCTCTAGACCTGCCGTGTGGCGGCGCTCGGTCTGCAATCACTGATAGTGGCGACACGCGGGTCCGACGTATACTAACGGACCGCGGCCGATTTAAAGGCTACCACCTAGCAAGTGTGGTGTCTGGCGGTGACTCCACACTAAGGACATCACACACATCCATGCCCAGCCGCTACTTCTCAGTCAAGTATATCCTCAATTGGCCTCACAGGGGATGAGTGTACCCCACTTGCCAACAGCGCTCGGCAGACCTGGACTGTGAGCAAAGTGCTACCCAAGCCCTAAGCACTTAACTTCAGGATGTCAAATGAAGCACCTTTCAGCCGTCTAGTTTCCAAACTTATTTTATTTGGCTACCAGTTTTGGTGATATACTACGCCGTCTTCAGGCCCCTGACCGACGTGTAGGGAGATTCCACCTCTTCTCTGGTCAAAACAGGGGTCAGAAATATTGGTATTAGTAGATTTCTACTTGCTATAGCGATCACTCTAAGAACCGAGTCCCGCAACCATCTCTGAAAAGATGGACATACAAAGCGCTTAACTTCCGTGATCCGACGTGAACCGGTGATACTACTCCGGTAAGCCCTTTGGGCTTTGTACGGAAGAGCTATTGTTAAAACCGACGCATTGGCGCTATCTAATGTGTGGAATAAGTACAGCAGGGTCTCTGATGATTCTACAGCCAAATAGTGGGACTTGCTGGCTAGCTAAGAGCGCTAATGCACATTCCCGATTTAGCTATGTTGGACACGAGTGCGTGCTAAACAAGGCGGTAACTATAGTCTGATTAAAGTTAATTAGCCGGCCGAAGTGGCCGTGCGGTTAAAGGCGCTGCAGTCTGGAACCGCAAGACCGCTACGGTCGCAGGTTCGAATCCTGCCTCGGGCATGGAGGTTTGTGATGTCCTTAGGTTAATTAGGTTTAACTAGTTCTAAGTTCTAGGGGACTAATGACCTCAGCAGTTGAGTCCCATAGTGCTCAGAGCCATTTGAACCACCATTAAAATTAATTAACAGTTGAGACTTCACGCGTTGCAGCTAGTTTCCTCCAATCAAAACGCTCAACGTCAGGCCCGAACCGTTCGCCGTTGCCATACTGCCACAACTGGTCAGTTCACTTCGAATGACTTGTTCGGCATTCTTTTTCCATGTGTTTCACTTTTATTTCATCGTGTGTGATAACCACACACACACACACACACACACACACACACACACACACACACACACCACAAATATATTACGATGCTGGTGAAATATACGCGTTTCATGCACAGCACTAACTAAACCATGCTGGATACTTCCGCACAAGACGCGGTTCAGCGTCACATATTTGGTTATCATAGTCACAGAGATCGGCGTACGTTAGATAAGCTTCGCATGACATTTCGTGCCGGCCGGAGTGGCCAAACGGTTCTAGGCGCTACAGTCTGGAACCGCGCGACCGCTACGGTCGCAGGTTCGAATCCTGCCTCGGGCATGAATGTGTGTGATGTCCTTAGGTTAGTTAGGTATAAGTAGTTCTAAGTTCTAGGCTGGGATAGCCATGTTCTTTGTTTACTTTTATATTCTTACTCTAGTGGCGGCATACTTTCAACAGTATTTCATTACTGAATGTTGTTGTCTTCAGTCCGACGACTGGTTTAATGCAGCTCTCTGCGCTTGTCCATCATGTAGCAAATTTCTTCATTTCTGCTTGACTGCTGCGCTGCAACCTACATCCATTCGAACCTGCTACTGTAGTCAAGCCGTGGCCTCCCTGTACAATTTTTACCCTCAGACTCTTCTGCATTCCCAAATTTACGATTCCATAATATCTTAGGGTGTGTCGTATCAACCGCGTCCTTCTTTGTGGCGCGACAGGTGATAAATTTCTTTGTCCTCCAATTCGATTGAGTACCTCCTTATCAGTAATGAAACCGACCTCTCGTAGTCATCAGCATTTTCAGGTAGCGCCACATGTCAAAAGCTTATATTCTCTTCCTGTCGGAGAACTATTCACTTCCGCAAAAAGGTACACTCCACACAAGTACCTTCAGGAAAGAACACTTAAATTTATATTCAGTGTTAACCGATTTCTGCTTTTGAGAAATGGTTCTCTTACTGTTACCAGTCTACATCTTCATCTGTACATCGCTCACTACTACTTATTTTGCTGCCCTACTTTCAGTATCTCGTTCCCTAATCTAATTAGCTCAGCATCGCCTACTTTGACTAAATTGCACTGCCCTTGTTTCATTATTATGGCCTCCGAAAGAAAAACGAAAGGCATTCTTCGATCGGCTAAATCGTTCTGGAGGAAGATACGTCTGTTTCTAGTGAGGTAAGCCTATGACAATATGCTAGAATAGAATAACGTAATAATGTTTATCGAGACGTTTACCTGCCGCTCGACATGTCACTGGCATCGGTGTGTGGTGCTGAGTACAGCGTCTTTCAGCTACCTTAAGCTGTCCCAAACGCCGAAGTGTTTATGGACGAGAAGCTGATAGTTTTATAACGTCACAACGTGGAATTTTACGTTGCACGACATTCCGTATCTGAAAGAGTGAAATAGACAAGCTACACCTCTTCTTCGTGGACGGGCATGTAGGCACTGAGATGCAAATTTTTACGTCACAAGGAGAACTTGGGAGACGCCATACTGGATTTCACCGTAGTCAGATGAAGCCCATATTTGGTGGGTTTTATGTTATAACTTACACCCTATGTATATAGGCTGTTTCAGAACACCAGGACATTGAGGATTTGTCGAAAACGCGTCGTTAACGGCACAGTTTGTTATAACTGTCAATGACGTATCAGCTGTTAAAGCCTTCAGGACATATCACGACACACTCGTGTGTAAAAGTTCACGCAATGGAGTAGATAGAGGTGTCAGAGTTCACTGGTACGCGTTCTGTTATCTCCAAACTTTCTTATTCGCCTCGGCGTTTTCTGAAAGGTTACTGAGGTGGCGCGGCGCGCGTTGTTGCAGGTAGCGAGAGCCCGACGACGTACGCGGGTCCGCCGCAGTTCTCGCGGCCGGCGCTGGTGCTGGACATCCCGGCCCCGGCGGACGGCACGGCGCCCAACACCGCCTCCAGCATGGAGCTGCCCAACGAGATCTCGGCGCCCTACGAGGTGCCGCAGTTCCCCATCGAGCAGCTCGAGAAGAAGCTGGCCATGCAGCGCCAGATCACCAGCAGGTCAGTCGAATATACTTCAATTCCGCAAGTGCCGCAAAATCGATTTTCTCGCATAACTTACGCTACCGAGGACTCAGTTTGAGAGGTGCTGTTGCAGACAGCACGTACTAAACCACAGAAAATTGATACAATAAATGAATGAACCGTTCAGTGAAAATTAAAGGAAAGAGCCTGACTCCTGCGAAACTCGTAGTCCTTTGATTATAAACTTTGAGGAACACTCGTGTGTTGTCACTAAAGTTACCGAAGATCTTGACAATGTCAAGATGATCTACGAATAGTTTCCCCGAAAGAAAACCCTGAACAACACATAATGACCGTCACATGAAACCCTCTCCCTCAGGAACACTAACGTTACGTTCATCCACAAAAATGACATGTGACGAAGAATACGTATTACATGACAAACATCGCAGTTCATAAATAGAAATAAACTCTTTCTCATGTAGGCAGCTAAAAAATTCATTTTGAGCCACGGTTTGTTGTATGGCCGACGCTCTATCCACAGAGGATAGTGCGCCTGCAGGGACTTATCCCTTGTGTGCTCCCCGTGAGACCCACATTCCCAACATGTCCACACCACTACATTCGTAATGCGCCTAATAGTTGTTTGCCTATCATACTCATTACTCGTGGCAGATTAATCTACCAAGTCCCGTACGAGTTCGGGCATAGCGCGTGCGTTCACAGAAGGAGGTCTATGGCCGGGAAGCCATTTTTAACTATATATGACGGTAGTATCTGTTCCCGAAAGAACCGTTACCGTTGATGACCATGCAGCTTTGCTAGAAAGAAATGATAATTAAATGGACACCCTAGCTGCAAACAGGCGTTTATATACTTCATTGGGGACATGTTGAAAATGTGTGCTCCGACCGGGATCTCCTGCTTACATTTTCAACATGTCCCCAATGAAGTATATCAACGCCTATTTGCAGCGAGGGTGTCCATTTAATTATCATTTCATTCTAGCAAAACTGCATGGTCATCCACGGTAACTGTGCTTTCGGGAACAGATACTACCGTCATATATAATATTGTATTGTGATTTTTAAAAATGAATCTGTTTATTGTAAAGTTTACAAATTTTATAAAGTTCGCCAATTATGCAGACAAACGTAATGTTGAAACTTCCTGGCAGATTAAAACTGTGTGCCGGACCGAGACTCGAACTCGGGACCTTTGCCTTTAGCGGGCAAGTGCTTTACCAACTCGCCCGCGAAAGGCAAAGGTCCCGAGTTTGAGTCTCAGTCCGGCACGCAGTTTTAATCTGCCAGGAAGTTTCATATCAGCGCACACTCCGCTGCAGAGTGAAAATCTCATTCTGGAAACATCCCCCAGGCTGTGGCTAAGCCATGTCGCCGCAATATCCTTTCTTCCAGGAGTGATGGTTTTGCTAGGTTCGCAGGAGAGCTTCTGCAATATTTGGAAGGTAGGTGACGAGGTACTGGCGGAATTATAGCTGTGAGGCCGGGTCGTGAGTCGTGCGTCGTGCTTGGGAAGATCAGTTGGTAGAGCACTTGCCCGCGAAGGGCAAAGGTCCTGAGTTCGAGTCTCGGTCCGGCACACAGTTCTGCCAGGAAGTTTCATATCAGCGCACACTCCGCTGCAGAGTGAAAATCTAATTCTGGAAACGTAATGTTGATGATTTTATGCGTATCTTCCACTTGTCTAATAAAGATGAGCTTCTATATATGAAATATTATTAGAATTTGTTTCTGTGCTTGGATACAAATACAATTGCTTATGATGTTTAATGCTGCAGGGCACAACAATAATGATTTTTGGACAACATGGTTGTGTAGGTGAAGCAGCGACTCGTATGATTAATCAATCGGATTTATTATTATTATAAACTATGATAGTTTCCTGCCTTTATGTAGACAGGAGTGACACCACCAGCAGTCGACCAATGGTGTAAACGCCCAGAAGATCACCCCCTACGTCGGGTTGAAACCGGTTGGCGGTATGATGACAATAAATGCGATTAAGACTGTTTTTGAACAATTGACAACGATAATGGTTCGCGGTAGTTAGCCAGTATGATTCAATCACCACAGTTTCGGTACAGGCAGTGTCAATTATATATTTCTCTAAATGAAGGTGTTTTGTTAATAGGCCGAACAGGTGGCGGTGGTGATTGTGACGACGATGCAATCAAAAATAGTCCTGCAGTCAAGCAGAGCCATATTGTAGCTCTCCGGCAGACACGTCTTCCTCTTTCAAGCCTTCATGAGTGTTCAAATGACGCCGCTGTAGTGTACGACAATTCAGCAGGCAACCTCCCTTGCTGACAAGCCTTCTTATCGCAAAGCGATAATGCCAGTGTACACAAGCGGCATTACCCCGATGACAGGGCGTTGTTCTGAACTCCACCGAGAATGCGGAGGGACTAGGCATCTATTACAAACGTGGCCTGCCTATTTTGTCTTGAACCGAAGTGCAGGTTAAGTGCCGTAGTCTACTGTATTGTGTGCTTGAAGATGAAAACGTGCTTTAGTGCATAGATTGTTGTACACTGAAAGTGTGATGTCAAATAACTATAAAAGACATAAATCATCAGGCTGATGTCGTTGCAGCAATTATTACCGATAGAATGTAATTCTCGATGTTTGCAGGCTCATTTGTTAAGAGTATTCTTTACAAAACTTCGATATCCTTGTTCTAGTAACGACCCGACAGCCAGTTTTAACCTGTCACATTTCTTTAGTACAGCACAGACACCGCCGAGAGTGAAAAATTCTGTCCAAGTTTGTAATGATTTGTATCTTCAGCGACGGGTAATTGGACGAGGAATCTCGAACATTGGGCAAATAGTGGAAGCAATGAGCGATGTTCAAATGTCTGTATTCTTCAATGTCAGCTTTTACTGGTTTATCGACTCTGAAGTTCTTCGTTGAATGTTTCGAACTGCCATTCGTGCTATTGTGCTACCAATGTCGCACTGCTAACGGATCGACTCACTGCTTTAAGATGTCGCTTGTTTGCCTCGACACTCTGCAGGCTTAAGTCGAGCTCTCGACTTTGTCCTCCTTCCGCAGCTGCACGGCAGCGCTACCAATTGGAACTGTGTCTAGGCCCGAGAGGCGCGTACGATTTACTCGTTTTGTAGCTCACCGGTCCCACTAGCAGTTCGGACTTCTCACAAATGTTCATCGTTGTACGTATGCTCTAAATAGTAAAGTGATGTTACCTCGAATTCTTTATGTTGTATCAGATATTAACAGTACTTTGGGAACACATTTAAGCTGACTTCTGTGGTTTGAAACCTAGTTAGGTGTGTCAAATTTTAAGACAAAGGAATTTAAAGTTCCCGTCCTGGCCAGTTGTTTTAGATTTGCCAAAATGTCCCTGAATTACTTTAGGTGGCAAAGACCGCTATTTAATGCATTCTGCAACTATTGCTCAGCCACTGGTATCTTAGACATTCACAGAACTTGTAATTTCTTACAACTTGAAGGAGAACTGCCGTTGTGGGCGTATTATCTTCTCCAGCTCCAACAGAAAGTTACTAATTACGGAATGCACGATAAAATTAGGGCTCCTGTCCCAAATCGAAATTGTAATATGGCTGTGTAGATACAATGTATCTGCAAACACTGTAAACCTCATTCTGAAAGAAAATTGTTGTTAGGGAGCATCTTTTTCCGATTATGTGTTTGATAAAGCAATCAACAACCCGAAGGAATCTCGTTTCTGAAGGTGTTAGGCATTTTCCTTACTTCGACATTTGAAGTGACATTACGAACCAGTTACAGGGGGACCTCCAGTCTAACCTGGATACCGAACCATGGTGCAGTTCGGAATTTTTCACATTAAACATTACCAAGTGTGAAAGAATCGATGACAGATAAAAAGGTTAGAAATGACGGGGAATCGAACCCCAGGCCTTTGGATGTTAGATCCGCCACACCACCGAACGGAGTGCGATTTTCTACGCCGGTCTGCCTTATCCCAGCAACGCAGTGCGTAGGAGGAGCAAATAAGAATACCTGTAGATAGTATGTCGTCATGTAAAGCTTTCAAAGACTTTTACAGATTAAATTTTGTCAGTTGTCGATGATCGTTAGATTATTCGAAGCATTCGTTTCTCTTGGCCTTTTTTTTCCCAAGATGAACTACATGTTCTCCATTTTGATACTGCATGTAAATATAAATATAGCGACCGCCATAATTACTGTGTGAATAGCTCCTATTCTGAAGTTCCTAAGTCTACAAGCATCTATTACTCTACAGAATATGAGATTTTCTCTACCCCTACGTAAACAGGAAGGTGGACCACTTAAGTATTCTGAAATGAAACTTTCGTTAAACATGAACTTCTTCACAGCCTTGTAGTGATGGTACACTACTTGTATCACACTCATATTTGGGCAGAAAACGCGCCATGTGTGAAGTAGGACGCTGTCATTTTGACGATTCTTCTTCAACTTTTTTGTTAATTTTTGCTGTTATGATAAGCGGCACAGTGGTCATCGTTCGCCGAAAGCTGAAGGCGTTCATAAGTCCCATGACTACGTATGGTATGCTGTTCTCTTATCTGCCAATGTCAGGACACAAATCATGCGCTTGTCAAGGAAGAACAGTGTGCATCCGCTTTGGCTTCAGAAAACATCAATTCTTGGACATGTACGAGTATTCATCTTTGTGTTTTATGAAAAATGCTCGTATTGCTGTATCTAACTATATACTGCTTACAACAATCTGGTTTTAACTGAAAACAAACATTCTTGGTTACCGGTCTTTTAAAGAAGATTGTTAATAAAGATTATGTAATTTAAAAAACTACAAATAAAATTTTTCCTGTCTTTTTGCATTTTAAATTTCACTTAAATTTTCATACAATAAGCAGCTTCGTTTAAAAATTTGAATCTACGTAAGACCGAACGCAGGTTTTAAATTGTAAGACATTTCCAGAGGCAGATGTGGACTCTGACCACAATCTATTGGTTATGAACTGTAGACTAAAACTGAAGAAACTGCAAAAAGGTGGGAAATTAAGGAGATGGGACCTGGACAAACTGAAAGAACCAGAGGTTGTACAGAGTTTCAGGGAGAGCATAAGGGAACAATTGACAGGAATGGGGGAAAGAAATACAGTAGAAGAAGAATGGGTAGCTTTGAGGGACGAAATAGTGAAGGCAGCAGAGGATCAAATAGGTAAAAAGACGAGGGCTAGTAGAAACACTTGGGTAACAGAAGAAATATTGAATTTAATTGATGAAAGGAGAAAATATAAAAATGCAGTAAATGAAGCAGGCAAAAAGGAATACAAACGTCTCAAAAATGAGATCAACAGGAAGTGCAAAATGGCTAAGCAGGGATGGCTAGAGGGCAAATGTAAGGATGTAGAGGCTTATCTCACTAGGGGTAAGATAGATACTGCCTACAGGAAAATTAAAGAGACCTTCGGAGAAAAGAGAACCACTTGTATGAATATCAAGAGCTCAGATGGAAACCCAGTTCTAAACAAAGAACGGAAAGCAGAAAAGTGGAAGGAGTATATAGAGGGTCTATACAAGGGCGATGTACTCGAGGACAATATTATGGAAATGGAAGAGGATGTAGATGAAGATGAAATGGGAGATATGATACTGCGTGAAGAGTTTGACAGAGCACTGAAAGACCTGAGTCGAAACAAGGCCCCAGGAGTAGACAACATTACATTAACACTACTGATGGCCTTGGGAGAGCCAGTCCTGACAAAACTCTACCATCTTGTGAGCAAGATGTACGAGACAGGCGAAATACCCTGAGACTTCAAGAAGAATATAATAATTCCAATCCCAAAGAAAGCAGGTGTTGACAGATGTGAAAATTACCGAACTATCAGTTTAATAAGTCACAGTTGCAAAATACTAACGCGAATTCTTTACAGACGAATGAAAAAACTGATAGAAGCGACCTCGGGGAAGATCCGTTTGGATTCCGTAGAAATGTGGGAACACGTGAGGCAATACTGCCCCCAACGACTTATCTTAGAAGAAAGATTAAGAAAAGGCAAACCTACGTTTCTAGCATTTGTAGACTTAGAGAAAGCTTTTGACAATGTTGACTAGAATACTCTCTTTCAAATTCTGAAGCTGGCAGGGGTAAAATACAGGGAGCGAAAGGCTATTTACAATTTGTACAGAAATCAGATGGCAGTTATTAGAGTCGAGGGGTATGAAGGGGAAGCAGTGGTTGGGAAGGGAGTGAGACAGGGTTGTAGTCAATCCCCGATGTTATTCAATCTGTATATTGAGCAAGCAATAAAGGAGTAGGTATTAAAATCCATGGAGAAGAAATAAAAACTTTGAGGTTCGCCGATGACGTAATTCTGTCAGAGACAGCAAAGGACTTGGAAGAGCAGTTGAACGGAATGGACAGTGTCTTGAAAGGAGGGTATAAGATGTACATCAACAAAAGCAAAACGAGGATAATGGAATGTAGTCTAATTAAGTCGGGTGATGCGAAGGGAATTAGATTAGGAAATGAGGCATTTAAAGTAGTAAAGGAGTTTTGCTATTTGGGGAGAAAAATAACTGATGATGGTCGAAGTAGAGAGGATATAAAATGTAGACTGGCAATGGCAAGGAAAGCGTTTCTGGAGAAGAAAAATTTGTTAACATCGAGTATAGATTTAAATGTCAGGAAGTCGTTTCTGAAAGTATTTGTATGGAGTGTAGCCATGTATGGAAGTGAAACATGGACGATAAGTAGTTTGGACAAGAAGAGAATAGAAGCTTTCGAAATGTGGTGCTACAGAAGAATGCTGAAGATTAGATGGGTAGATCACATAACTAATGAGGAGGTATTGAATAAGATTGGGGAGAAGAGGAGCTTGTGGCACAACTTGACTAGAAGAAGGGATCTTGTTGGTAGGACATGTTCTGAGACATCGAGGGATCACCAATTTAGTATTGGAGTGCAGCGTGGAGGGTAAAAATCGTAGAGGGAGACCAAGAGATGAATACACTAAGCAGATTCAGAAGGATGTAGGCTGCAGTAGGTACTTGGGAGATGAAGAAGCTTGCACAGGATAGAGTAGCATGGAGAGCTGCATCAAACCAGTCTCAGGACTGAAGATCATAACACAACAACAAGACCGAACGCAGCTACAGCCACGTAGGACCGAACCCATGTACCCCCCCCCCCCCCCTTTTCCCCCCAACACATGCACGCTACCGCATAGCCACACTACTTGTCTGAAAAATGCAACGTTATTTTAGCGTATTAAAAGCGATTTTCTCGAGAACGTTTGAGAGTTGAATCGAACTGCTTTGGGAGGAGAGGTAATTTGAGTTTTGAACTTCATGTACAATAAATTTAAAAAATTAAAAAATACGATTGTTGTGTGGTCCCTTGTTAGAGAAAAACTGGCAGTGTTGACACATGCGGAGGCACAATTCTATTGTACGCCTGTCAAAATTAATCAACTTTCTGGGTTCATCTCACGTATAGCGTACGGTATACGAAGCCTTGAGCCTGTCTAAGTACATCGAAACGCGCTCCCATCTTACTACTGTACGCTTATAAAATCCTGGCCATTTCTAGAAGACCAGGCAAGAGCCACAGTAAAATTTAACCGCGGTCAATTCTCTCATTTAACTTTTCATCCTTTGTCATTATTTTTCTGTGCCTTCACAGGAGGAGGACATAGTAAGAAAATGGATTGTTCGCAGGCAGACGAAGACACAGAATTACAGTGTCCGTAGTTATAAAATTCACGTGCAGCTTTGGAGGCGGCTGCAGAAGTGGTGCTCAATGTATTGACCCGTATTTGACAAGAAACAGCCTTCGGACGTCAGTTAGAGCTGTCAGTTACATGGACCAGTGGTTCTTTTTATTTACGCGTAACACCACAAAAGTGTGTTTACGTTTCAGTAGCCTTCCAAAATGAGGAAGCACTTTTGAAATAATCTATTTCGCACCTGGCTGGAAAACGGTCAGACAATTTCTGTTGGACTGTGCTGCTGATTCCGGCGGAGGTTCGAGTCCTCCCTCCGGCATGGGTGTGTGTGTTTGTCCTTAGGATAATTTCGGTTAAGTAGTGTGTAAGCTTAGGGACGGATGACATTAGCGGTTAAGTCCTAAAAGATTTCACACACATCTGAACATTTTTTGAACAATTTATGTTATTGAAATGTTTAAAATCTTGTCATCTACGGAAAAGAGCCGCACCGTTATTCGTGCTGAAATTAGTGGGAGTGTTAACACAAACTGCGTAGCTGCGTCTGTTTACGCACTTCCAGCAGAGCTATTCTGGGCGTGCGGTGACGGCGCTTATTACACGAGCTGGCCAGTGTCGGGTGGGCGCGCCTGCCGCTGCGGTCCCAGCCGCATTCCACGTGCTGTTGTTTGTTTACCACCGCAACGCAGTCGCCGCTGTAACGAGGACAGCTCGCTGAATAAACAGGCGGTCCAGTGCGCAGGCGCGGCCGTGCTCAGCGGACAACGCGCGCGTCGTGGGCTCTGTGAACGCCTTCTCTGTTCTCGGAGGCGATAGCGGCGGTTACGCGCTATTCCTGCTTTCTACTTGTATATTGCAGGAGGACTATGTCGTAAGCGAGTGTTTGAACTCGTGACACTTGCTGACGAGCAGATCACATGCTAGAGTTCAAACACGGTACTTTGTATCGTCTTCTTTACTTGAATTAATTCATTCAGCTACTCTACGGTTAGGACTGGCAACTTCTTTTCGCGCTGCAAGTTGCCTGATTAAATTTTGGCTTACTGGGAATCTCGGTGTAGACGGTGCGCAACGAATATGAAATGGAGTACTACTATGTTATTCCCCTATGGGATAAGTATTTTCTTCACAAACATTCCCAAAAGTAAGTCATCCTGTACAGAGCTCTAAGCAGTGTACCGCCGTGTCGATCAACTACCTAAAATACTGTTGGTTCTACCAAGGCGAAATGAGGAAATTAGTTTGATCGATATGAATGAAGTAAGTTGAATATTTTTCCTTGTTTCCTCTAGTTGGGAAAAGTGTTGAGTGTATTAGGTTAACCACTGTGAAATACTATTAAGGGCATTGAACATACCATCTACATTGGTGTTATTTTTGTACCACAAATATATTTAAATTGTAGCCATGACATCTAACACTGTAAGCTGCTGTTTGATTTATTTTTTAACCAGCAACTTACAAGGGTTAGCAGGGATAGCACTAAGTACACCAGCGGCTATAGATTTTAAACAAAAACCTTACTTATAATTGTCTCTAATAACGAAAACCATATCAAAATCCCTGCAACAGTGTTTGAAGTTAGTCTGCACATACAGACGGAAAAATGCGGTGGGGAGAGCTTTAAATTATAACACAGGGTGATTCAGCTGCTCCTAATTATGAGTTTTATGTAAGCTGGAACACCCTCAAGATTTTCATTCATTCGTTGTTCATTCATCTCCCTCTCACTCTCCCCCTCCCTCTCCCCCTCCCCCTCCCTCTCCCCCTCCCCCTCCCCCTCCCCCCTGTGTGTGTGTGTGTGTGTGTGTGTGTGTGTGTGTGTGTGTGTGTTGGCGTGCGCGCGCTATTAGTCCCACAGAAAAAATGAAGAGGGCTGCTTTCTTTGCAGGAAATTTGATTTAGTTAAATTTTGTACTGGGATTCTTTTTCGCTGGAGGCCACGGTTTGAGAGTTTCTTTAAAGAACAACCCGTTTGGAGGTCACTTTTGCACATTTTCTTGAATAATTCGCAGACTATGGCCTCTAGCGAGAACGTATCCTGGTACAAAATTTAACTACATTAAATTTCCTATAAAAAGGTCCTTCTCATTTGTTCTGTAGGACCAATAATTCGCGCATAGCGAGGGAGAGTATGAAAATCTAGCTGGTGGTATTTGAAGGCATTGTGGGTTGCATAAAGCCATAAGTAGGGGCAGCCGAATCGCCATGAGCACGTCTGCGACCGGTTTCGCTCAAAGAACGTTATACGGCATCTGTTGCATACGATCATGCATACAATAAAATTTCAAGTGAAAAAATGTTTAAAAATTGCAGTAAAGACACAAGCAATACTTCCATATTTTTATTAACACATACATACATACATGAAAAAAGTCTAAAATACTATATTTATAATTAATGTTTAGTCATGCAGAGGTAGATGCATGGAGTGTGTATCACAGACAACCTCCGAGTGACACACAAAATGCACCTGCTTCTGCATTACCAAACATTATTTCGTAGTTGAAAGTTGGCGACACATCACAGGATCCTCTTAACAACGTGTCTCCACTTTCCTCGGTCTTCTGCATGTAGGAGTATCTGGCCCCATGTTTTGGATTGCCTTCTCCTTTATCTGATCATTGGTCATCTCGGCGATCGTCCCTGCAATCTATTCTCTTCTACTTTGCTTTGGGTGATGTTCTTTTCCAATTTATCATCCTGTCGTCCAACTATATGAGCAAAGAACTGCAGGATTTACTGGGAGAAAATACTGGACAATCTCTTCTTCACCCTGAGTTATTGAAGAATTGATCTGCTGGTTCGTTTGACCCCCCCCCCCCCCCCCCCCGTGATATTCTCAGCAACATCCTATACGATCACGTCTCAAGAGCATCAATTCTTTTACTGTCCCCTTCAGTTATTGTCCGTGTTTCAGTCCCGTATAGGAAAACTGGAAACACCAGAGATTTACCGATACAGTCGCAGGTTCGAATCCTGCTTCGGGCATGGATGTGTGTGATGTCCTTAAGTTAGTTAGGTTTAAGTAGTTCTGAGTTCTTGGGGACTGATGACCTCAGCAGTTAAGTCCCATAGTTCTCAGATCCATTTGAACCATTTTGAACCAGATATTTCAACACACTCAGTTCATTGCGTCTTGTTAGAGCTAAGTCTTTCCAAATCACTGTCAACTTCGATGCAGCATCCCTACCCTACGTTTTAAGTAAATATTACATTTTTGACATGAGTATGTATCTTCCGTTATTAACTATTGCTTGTTTTTTTAATTTCAGTTTTCAAACGTCCTGTATAATGACGTTTGTCCGAAACTGTTTGCACATTAAAAAATAAATGAAACATTTTTACAATTTATAAAAGCTATAGAAAGCAATCACATAAATCACTTAAGCTGATTTTCTGTTTAATGTGTCGTACAGCAAGAGGAAGACTCGTTGAATCACATGCCATGTGGGAGAGTGAGTATGGACATCCTGACCATACTAATTATAGCATTTGTGTAGTTTTCCAGATAGCATGTGCACTAGAATGTGCCGTTGTGTAACTGTGACATGTGACACAACGTCGTGAATGAAATCTTGTAATTTTTTTTTTTTTTTTTTAAGTTCGCGTTTTTAAAATTTTTCCTGATAGGGTTTTCAGAGCTCGTTTCTGGATCAACTAAATAATTACACTGAGTTGACAAAAGTCATGGAATACCTCTCAATGTCGTATTGGACCTCCTTTTGCCCTGCGCACTGCATCAACTGTGTGGACTAGCACACTGGACTCGCGTCCGGCCATCCTGATTTAGGTTTTCCGTGATTTCCCTAAATCGCACCAGGCAAATGCCGGGATGGTTCTTTGGAAAGGGCATGGCCGTCTCCCTTCCCCATTCTTCCCTAATCAGATTAGACCCATGACCTCGCTGTCTGGTCGCCTCCCCCAAATAAAACCCAACCAACTGTATGGGATCAACAAGTCGTTCGAAGTCCCCTATAGAAAAACTGAGCTACAGTGCCTCTATAGCCGTCCACAATTGCAAAAGACCTCCTACGGGTCGGGGGTTTAAAATAGGTCCGAGGTATTCCTGCTTGACATAAGAGGCGACTAAAATGAGTCTCACACGCTTCGGCCTTTATGTGATGGTCCCCTGTAGGGTTTGACCTCTATTTTTCAAAATTTTCCCGAAGAGCGAGCCAGTTGGGGAAGGGCACCTTACATGGTGCATCGTGTCCATCATGTGCTGAGACCTATCACATCCTTCGTCGACGTGGATCTGCACTTCTGCTCGTTTTCCAACTGTTGGGCAAGGTCACCCTTCTGGGTGCGTTTTTTTCCATCAACTGTGCAGTATCATTTTCTACGCTGACGATGATAATGGACTTGTTTGCTTCGTTGCACCTGATATCCAGCACGGTAGCCAGTCTGTTGTGGTGGGGCCGCCATGTACCCTGTTGGTTGTAGCCCCCTGACTACACAGGGATTGCTCTGCTGATGCCAGCGTCATTAACTCCCCACGTATGCCGAGGAGTAGATGCCCGTCACCCTGGGGCATAGGGACTCCCTGCAATGGCCATCCTGCCAAGTGGTCTTTGTTGCGGCTGGGTGGCGCCCGAGGAGAGGGCCCATGGTCAGAGTGGATGGCATCAGAGCAGATGACACGCTTGTGGTCAAACACCAGCAGTCTCACGGGCTCAATTCAATGCACAGAAGTACAACCCCAAATCGTTCCCCTCCCTGGCTACACCATGGGAGGAACATCAGACTAACGATGGCAGTGGCTCTTATTCAGCCTGGTACCTTGTATGTTAGAGAGCTGATGGGGAATCTTACATAATGATGAAGCCTCAGTTTTTTGTTGAGCATTTAGAGGACGGGTTTGGGGAGGTGGAGGCCTTGTCCAAAATGAGATTGGGGTCAGTCCTGATCAGAACAGCATCCTCTGCCCAGTCATGGGCGTCACTAGCTTGTGACAAGCTGGGGGATGTTTCTGTAACCATCACGCCCCATAAGAGCTTAAATATGGTTCAGGGTATCATATTTCACAGGGACCTTCTTTTTCATTCTGCCGATGAGCTGCGCGCTAATTTAGAGTGACGAGGTGTACATCTCGTTCAGCGTGTCCACCGGGCTCTGGGGGTTGTCAGGTTGCCACCGTTGCCTTCATCTTGGCCTTCGAGGGTGATACATTACCCGAGACAATCAAGATGATGGTCTACTATTGTGATGTAAAACCCTATATCCCTTCCCCAATGCGGTGCTTTAAATGCTGGAAGTTTGGCCATATGTCTTCCCGCTGTACTTCCAGTGTCACATGTAGAGATTGCAGACGCACACATCCCAATACTCCATGTGTCCCGCCTCCCATCTGTGTCAATTGCGGAGAGCACCATTCGCCTTGCTCGCCTGACTGCAGAATTCTGCAGAAAGAAAGGAAAATCATGGAGTACAAGACTCTGGACCAACTGACCTACACCGAGGCTAAGAGGAAATTTGAACGCCTAGATCCTGTACATATGACATCGTCTTACGCCGCCACTCCAACAGTTCTAACCCCATCAGCTCCGCCAACCCCAGTCACTTCTCAGAGCCGGAAGACTACACCTGCTCCCTTGATGGTTGGGGCACTTCCCTCCTGTTGCTCCTGCACCACCTACTTCAGGAGCAACACCACCCCAACCATCGGGGATATCAGTCCCCACTTCTGAGCCGGAGAAGTGTAAGTCGTCTTTGGCTCCTCTCGCTAGGAAGGGGTTCCTTGGGTCACTCCCCGCCCGGGTTTCTGCTAGTGGGAAAGATAACACCCGCCAATGGCTGAAGAGCTCCAAAGCAGCTGGTCGTAGGGCTTCACGCTCTTCCTCAGCTCCGGGGACTGAATCAGTGAAGTCCTCCGATCCATGGAAACCCAAGAAACAGCGAGAGAAATCCAAAAAGAAGGTCCCCAAAACCAAGGGAATTGCGGTGGCACGGCTACAAGCTGTGCGTCTATGGATCAGGTGGAGATTTTGGCGTCCGTCGAGGACCTAGATCTTGCTGGACCCTCAGACACAATGGATATAGACTATTTAGGCAAAAAGTAGGTGGTAGCAGGTGACTCTGAGGGATAAACTGCCTCTTTGAATGTTCCATGCCTTCCCACTCTCACGTTGACGTCATACTCCAGTGGAATTGCGGCGGTTTTTTCCACCTCCTGGCTGAGCTACGGCAACTGTTACGCTTTACACCTGCTTTCTGCGTTGCCCTCCAAGAAACCTGATTACCAGCAATGCGGACCGGTGCCCTCGGGGCAATAAGGGATACTGCAGGAACCGTTGCGACTATAATCGGCTGTCAGGTGGAGTTTGCATTTATGTCCTAAACTCGGTCTGTAAACCTGTGCCCCTTCAAACTCCTCTTAAAGCTGTGGCTGTCAGAATAAGGACGACGCAGGAAATAACTGTCTGCAATGTATATCTTCTTCCAGATGTTGCAGTATCCCTGAATGTATTAACTGCACTGATTGATCAACTCCATAAACCTTTACTACTTCTGGGAGATTTTAATAACCATAACCTCTTGTAAGGTGGCACCGTGCTTACTGGCCGAGGCAGAGATGTCGAAACTTTATTGTCTCAGTTCCACCTCCGCCTCTTAAACACTGGGGCCGCCACACATTTCACTTTGGCTCATGGTAGTTACTCGGCCATTGATTTATCAATCTGCAGCTCAGAACTTCTCTCACCTACCCACTGGAGAGCACATGATGATCTGTGTGATAGTGACCACTTCCCCATTTTCCTGTCACTGCACCGGCGTCAGGCCCACGGACGCCTGCCCAGATGGGCTTTAAACAAGGCGGACTGGGGAACTTTCACTTCTGTTGTCACTGCTGAATCTCCCCCACACGGGAACATCGATGTGACGGTTGAGCAGGTGACTACAACAATCGTTTCTGTGGCAGAAAACACGATCTCTCGCTCTTCAGGATGCCCTCGGCGAAAGGCAATCCCTTGGGGGTCGCCTGAAGCCGCTGAAGCAATTAAGGAGCGTCGGCGAGCTCTACAGCGACATAAGCAGCACCTTTCCCTGGAGCACCTCATAGCCTTTGAACGGCTCCGTGCCCGCATTCGCCAACTTATCAAACGACGGAAGCAGAAGTGTTGGAAGAGATACGTCCCGACACTGGGTGCCATACGTCAGCTTCCCAAGTCTGGGTAAGGATCAAACGTGTTTTCGGGTACCAGACCCCTAGAGGTGTTCCCGGTGTTAACATAAATGGCGTGTTATCTACCGACGCAAACGCGATTGCCAAGCACTTTGCTGTAGCCTCTGCGTCGGAGAATTATCCCCCAACCTTTCGCACTCTCAAACGGCGGCTGGAAGGGAAAGTCCTCTCGTTCACTACACGCCACAGTGAATCCTATAACACCCCATTTAGAGTGGGAGCTCCTCAGTGCCCTTGCACATTGCTCCGACACAGCTCCTGGGCCAGATCGGATCCACAGTCAGATTATTAAACATCTCTCATCTGACTACAAGCGACATCATCTCGTCATCTTCAGCCGGGTCTGGTGCGATGGCGTCTTTCCGTCGCAATGGCGGAAGAGCACCGTCATTCCGGTGCTCAAACCCGTCAAAAACCCGCTTGATGTGTATAGCTATCGGCCCATCAGCCTCACCAAAGTTCTTTGTAAGCTGCTGGCACGTATCGTTTGTCGGCAGTTGAGTTGGGTCCTGGATCTTATGGTTACTGGTTCCATGTCAGGGTGGCTTCCGCCAAGGTCGCTCTACCACTGATAACCTTGTGCCCGTCGAATCTGCCATCCGAACAGCCTTTTTCAGACACCAACACCTGGTTGCCGTCTTTTTTGATTTACTAAAAGCGTATGACACCACCTGGCGACATGGCCTTGCCACATTATAGGAATGGGGTCTCAGAGGCCCGCTCCCGATTTTTATCAAAAATTTCCTGTCACTTCGTACTTTCCGTGTCCAAGTTAGTGCCTCCCATAGTTCCCCCCCCCATATCCAGAAGAATGGGGTCCCGCAGGGCTCTGTAAAGAGTGTCTTTCTATTTTTAGTGGCCATTAATAGTCTAGCAGCAACTGTTGGGCCGTCCGTCTCACTTTCTCTGTATGCAGACGACTTCTGCATTTCGTACTGCTCCACCAGTACTGGTGTTGCTGAACGGCGCCTACAGGGCGCCATCCACAAGGTGTAGTCATGGGCTCTAGCCCACGGTTTCCAGTTTTCGACCGCAAAGTCGTGTGTTATGCACTCTGTCGGCGTCGTACCGTTCATCCGGAACCAGAACCTTACCTTAATGACGATCCACTCACTGTAGTGGAGACATATCGATTTTAGGACTCGTTTTCAACACCTGATTGACTTGGCTTCCTCACCTTCGTCAGCTTAAGCGGAAGTGCAGGCAGCACCTCAGTGCCCTCCGCTGCCTGAGCAACACGCTGCTGCAGCTCTACAGAGCCCTTGTTCAATCCCGCCTTGAATATGGGAGTCTGGTTTATGGTTCAGCGGCGCGCTCAGCGTTGTGTTTATTCGACCCAGTGCAGCACTGTGGCATTCGCCTAGGACAGGAGCATTTAGGACTAGTCTGGTGACGAGTGTCCTTCTGGAGGCCGGAGTCCCTCCACTGAAGGTTAGGTGTGCACAACTGCTGGCCAGTCCCGTTGCACACGTTCATAGTTCTCCTGTGCATCCGAATCACCGTCTCCTTTTCTCACTCACGCCGGTTCATCTTCCGCATCAGCGGCCCAGGTCTGGGCTTCCAATTTGCAGTTCGTGTCCCTTCTTTCCGAAATGAAGTCCTTTCCTTTACCACCTATACTTGAGGTTCCTTCACGTACACCTCCATGGTGTACACCTAGACCGGGCTTCGCCTGGACGTTTCACATGGCCCTAAGTACTCAGTTAACCCCGTGGTTCTCCGCTGGCACTTCTTCTCGATTATTGACATGTACAGAGGTCACGAAATGGTTTACGCCGATGGCTCGATGGTTGATACGTCGGCTTCGCGTATGTCCATGGTGTTTTTAGGTATTACTATACACGATTCTTGCACTTAGTAATTACCAGCGCGTAGAAATAATTACAAACAAAATGTTTAACTTATCTTTCTTCCGTTTTCTGCTCGTTACCTAAGACTGGGTTTGTTAAGTTATTATTGAAACATATTTCTTCCCATTTTTCGTCATCAGACATCATGTCAGATCTTCACAATACAAATTCTACAGACAGAGAAGACAAATGACCGCTCCAGACGAGGGGCACAGTATCTTTACAGACCAAAAGTTAAACGTAGACTCACAGAATTCCTGCGCAACCCCCATATTTATAATCTCGCATTTCCCGCAAGGATTTTCTCGAAACGGAAACTTATAATTTCAATAATCTTTTAATTAAAACATTAATTTCGACAAAAATGTGCATTTTTAGAAACGTGACAGTTATGGTTACAAAAATATAGTTTCGGTTATTCAAATTTTTGCATCAGAATGCGAAAGTTTTTTATTCCCACTAACTTTACAAACAATTCATTGCAAAACAAAATTACCCTTTCAGAAGCGGAGAAAAAGTGGTTTCAACTGAGGGATGTCAAGCTAATGCAAATAACTTTCACCTGTGTAGAAATTTTAGGCAGTGCATACATTGCAGTTGCAGTAATTTTGTCATATTTCTAGTAATAAAATGTTTTTAATAGAACTAACTACACTAATCCAGTGACGCGACTCGCAGCTTGATGCTGAGTAATGACATTTAATGTGAAACGTCTTTAATAAAATTTCGACAGAATCTGAAACATACTGATTACGTTACGAATTTAATAAGACAATATAAAATAAATATAAAATGAAGTTTGGATCATTATTTCCCCTTTTGTTTTTGATTACTTCCTTTATTTTAAAAAGGTCGTGCGGTAGCGTTCTCGCTTCCCGCGCCCGGGTTCCCGGACTCGATTCCCAGCGGGGTCAGGGATTTTCTCTGCCTCGTGATGACTGGGTGTTGTGTGCTGTCCTTAGGTTAGTTAGGTTTAAGTAGTTCTAAGTTCTAGGGGACTGATGACCATAGATGTTAAGTCCCATAGTGCTCAGAGTCATTTGAACAATTTTGAACTTTATTTTAAAAGAAGTGTGATGTTTTTTCTACACGTTAAACATACACTATATTCTTGACTATAGCTCGAAAATGAATGCTTTATAAGTTGCATGACATGCTTAATTAAAAAAGTACATCCACAAGTTCACGTGGAATGCTTAATTCAGATAGAAGTTAGTGTCTCTTCGATAATCATTGGTTAGGCTACTACTGTAATGCAAGTTTTTCTACGTACATCCCCCCCCCCCCCCCACACCCACCCCTCCCTACCTTCCGCCACGCCTCCCACAGATGCTCTTCCATTTAATGCATTATCAAGAGTTAAAAATACTCCTGTGATAACGTTATCTTGATTACTTTGCAAGTGCAATTTCCATGATGCGGAAAAAGTGAATAACGAGTATGTGGAAACGCAGTGTCAGTAGTACAAAATAAATGCGAACTTATGCGACAGACTTGAGGTCGTGCAACGCCGTTTGTGTTACACATTTCAGGAGCTGAACGAGACGTCGCTGTGCTTGAGAAAGTTGTTGGCACAGCGAGGCAGGGTTCAAATTCCTTGCTGTTTCTTTTTGTGCTTTCCGTACCTGCAGCACGCATATGTTGGGATAGTACAGCTGCATTAAAAGTAGTGTAGGTGCTTTTGAATCACAGATTCCAGAACACAGCTGTGTAGGTGCACGCTCTTCTGTACCACCCGTAAATCCAAAATACGCCCTGCACGAACGAATGATTAGATATCGTTTCTGCGACTCAGTGGTGAAGGGTAGCACTTTTCTACGTTGTAGTTCAAAGGAAAACGAGTAGTGATATTTCTATAAATATAAAAAAAAAGTATGACATTTTACAATTCGTAAAATTATCTTCAGAGACTGAGTACAAAATAATAAGGTACAATCAGTCTCAGGTTGTAGAGCAGCGCCGGCCGGAGTGGCCGAGCGGATCTAGGCGCTACAGTCTGGAACCGCGCGATCGCTACGGCCGCAACTTCGAATCCTGCCTCGGGCATGGATGTGTGTGATGTCCTTAGGTTAGTTAGGTTTAAGTAGTTCTAAGTTCTAGGGGACTGATGACCACAGCAGTTAAGTCCCATAGTGCTCAGAGCCCTTTTTTTTTTTAGGGCAGCCTAGGTACTTAAATAATTCTTCGTTCTCCTTCCAGGCTATATAGTAGACCTAGTGCGCAAAGTAAACAGGGTTGTTCTTGTTTTCCATGAGTTTTTAGGAATTTTCTAGTTTTTCTAAAAATATCAGATTTAGTTTTAAAATTTATACATTATTTTGATGGAGAGCTGCTATATTAGCTGGCAGTTGCGATAAAATCATGTTAACTGTTGTATGAAATCAGTGTGCTTGTGTCGTGCAGTTTACGTTTTAAAAAAGTGATTGATATCTCCTCGTGTCACTCCATCACATTCACATTAAAGGATTATAGCGAACCTGCATTCAGCGAAGATGGCTGGGGGAATGATTTATGATCAAATCTCGTGCAAATTATAGAACTTATAAACATTTTATTCGCTTTAATTGTGTGGAACCGGAGCTTCGAGGGAATGTTTAGCTTCATTTCTCAATAATATTACCCTTTACTGTGTATCGATGATACCGTCTTCTCGTTGACGCCATGTGCTTCTATGTAGTGCAGACTTCAGGTCTGATGACGGTAATAAAATGTTTTTAAAAGCATCTGTTGGAGTGGCGGTCTTCGCTAAGTCATAGACTTTTTAATGTCAACGTGTCCCATTATTATTATTATTATTATTATTATTATTATTATTATTATTATTATTGTTACGTAGTATTCTGCCTACTGGCAGGTCCATGTCTTCGTACGGAGAATTTCTGATTCCACTGTTCCCTGCCTTCAGCTTCTTCCTTCGGTCTGTTGTATCTCCTTCCATCTTTCATGCCGTCCAGATGTTGAATTCTTCTTCTTCCTCGTCCTGCGTTTCCTCTGAGTTCCCCTTCGATGACATCATGTACGAGTCCCTCGTGTCTAACAAGGAAACATCCCCATCGCACCCCCCTCAGATTTAGTTATAGGTTGGCACAGTGGATAGACCTTGAAAAACTGAACACAGATCAATCGAGAAAACAGGAAGAAGTTGTGTGGAACTATGAAAAAATAAACAAAATATACAAACTGAGTAGTCCATGCGCAAGATAGGCAATATTAAGGACAATGTGAGCTCAGGAGCGCCGTGGTTCCGTGGTTAGCGTGAGCAGCTGCGGAACGAGAGGTCTTTGGTTCAACTCTTCCCTCGACTGAAAATTTTACTTTCTTTATTTTCGCAAAGTTATGATCTGTCCGTTCGTTCATTGACGTCTCTGTTCACTGTAATAAGTTTAGTGTCTGTGTTTTGCGGCCGCACCGCAAAACCGTGCGATTAGTTGACGGAAGGACGTTCCTCTCCAATGGGAACCGAAAACATTTGATCGCAAGGTCATACGTCAACCGATTCCTCCACAGGAAAACACGTGTGGTATATTCTATACGACACTGGTGACAGCATGTGCGTCACATGACAGGAATATGTTGTCGACAGTACACTTGGCGAATGGGTAAAAAGATTCTTCTACCTTGCCCGATTTGGGTTTTCTTGTGGATGTGACAATCACTCCCAAAAAAGTGATGAAAACATAAGAGTTTGTCACATAAACTGAAAATTAAAAGTTAAACTTTTCACTCGAGGGAAGGCTTGAACCAAGGACTTCTCGTTCCGCAGCTGGTCACGCTAACCACGGGACCACGGCGCTCCTGTGCTCACACTCTCCTTGATGTTGCCTATCTTGCACATGGACTACTCAGTTTGTATATTTTGTTTATTTTTTCATAGTTCCACACAACTTCTTCCTGTTTTCTCGATCGATCTGTGTTCAGTTTTTCAAGGCCTATCCACTGTGCCAACTTATAACTAAATCTGAGGGGGGTGCGATGGGAAGGTTCCCTTGTAAGTACATGTCCAATCCGGTTGGCCTTTCTTTGAAGAATTGTACGCAGAATACTTCTCTGTTACTCTTCGCAGTACATCGTCATTTTTTATGCGATCTGTCCACTTGATCTTTTCCATTCTCCTCCAGCACCACATTTCAAAGATCTCTAAGTATTTTTCTCCTTCTTTCTGACGGTCCATGTCTCTGCTCCATACATTGCAATGCTACAAATGTAGCACTTTATCAGTTTTTTCATCAATTCCAAACTCAACTTGCTGGTCAGCAGAGTCCTTGTTGAAAGCAGCTTTGGCCATGGCGATTCTTGCTCGGATTTCGTTGGTGCAGTGGGCATCCTTTATGATAAAACTTCTCAGGTGCTTGAACTGATACACATTTTCCAGTTCCCGATTGTCAACAGTTATCTTCAAGTGTTTCTCACTTCCCGTTTCCACCAAATTGTTCATCATGTGTTGTAGCTGTCTCTGATTTTTGGCGAGCACTACCAGGTCGTCTGCATACTTGATGGTGTTGATGAGACGTCGTCCTACTTTGAAGTTTCCGCATCCTTTCCGTGTCCCTTTATACACACAAATTTTCAAGCGTGCTTCTACACAGATTGACACACATACGGAGTGATGATCTGCGATTGAAAATTCGATCGTTCGTTCTTTTAGGGCTTAACGTGTTGAAATATTCGTCCTTTGTTACGTAATATCGATGTGCCGTGAGTGTACGACGGAGGCGGCAAGGATGAGTGCGCTCCGAGCCAGCGCGAGCCGGCCGTGACGTCCCGGTACGAGAAGTGAGTCCACCCGTGGCGTCAGCGCCCAGCCGCGGCGAGCCGAGGCCCTTCCTCGTGCGAACACGACGCGGAAGACCGCTCAGCCTTGTGTCTGCCGAGGCCGCCCCCGTGCGATATATTTTCTCGCCGTCTGCCAGGCGGAAGCGTGCCGCGTGTCGCAATATCGTCTACGTACAGATACATACATCAATTTATTTATTTATTAATTAATTACATATTCCGTAGATCATTTGAACGATTCTTTTATCGAAATGATGTACTCGTATAACGAATCAATTTACAGGGTATGTACGAGGTTTGTCCGGAAAATACGTATAAAAGTTGAATAATAACTTTATTTTACAGTTATTCAGGTATTACAATATGGTCTCCTTCAAAGTACTCACCTTGAGACGCGATACACTTCTTCCAACGCCGTTTCCACTGTTGCTAAGATTGCTGATAGTCTTCAGTTGTGATGTTGTTCAGTTGCCGTGTCGTTTCCGCCTTGATGGCTTCCACATCTCCCAAGTGCCGCCCCCGAAGCACCATTTTGCATTTCTGGAACATGAAGAAGTCACACGGGGCTAAATCGGGTGAATAAGACGGGTGGTCTGTCACGGTGATTGAGCTTCGGGCCAAAAACTCGCGCACAACGAGCGACGTGTGAGCGGGCGCATTGTCGTGATGAAGGATCCACCTGCCCCCTTTTGCCAACTCCGGTCGAACTCGGGCCACACGAGCTCTGAGACGTGTCAGAACTTCAACGTAAAAATTTCCGTTCACTCTCTGGCCGAGGAGGACAAATTCCTTTTGAACAATGCCCCTAGAATCAAAGAAAACAATCAACATTGTCTTCACACTGCACCTTGATTTTCGCGACTTTTTTGTTCTCAGTTCTCCTGCTAGTTTCCATTCCTTGCTTTGAGATTTGAGCTCCACATCGAATTCGTAAAACCAGGACTCGTCTCCAGTGATTACTCCGTTGAGAAAGTCCCCTCGTTCCTCTGCTTCCAACCAATCCTCACAGCACTCAACCCTCTTTGCTTTCTGTTCTGGCGTCAAGAGCTTCGGTACGATTTTCGCACACAATTTCTTCATTTGAAGTTTGTGTGTCAGGATTTCGTGAACGAGTGTTTTGGGAATTGACAGCTCGTCAGCAATTATTCTGACTGTCTATCTACGGTCTTTAAGAACAGAAGCCCGATTTCGTTCAACATTTGCATCGGAACTCGATGTCGACGGGCGTCCTGGGCGAGGGTCATCGTTCACTTCTTCTCGGCCATCCCGGAACCTTTTTAACCACGTGTTCACGGTTGGTTCCTTCATAGAATTGTCTCCGTAAACCTGTTTCAAACACTCAAAAATCTCACGGCCATTCTTGCCTAGCTTTGCAAGAAACTTGATGTTGACGCGCTGTTCCTCAATCAGAGAGAGCTCCATGCCGACGACAGGTGAAAAAGGGTAACTGTCAACAAGCTGCCGCACATTCCCACCTTCACGCAGAGTGCTCTGACTCGAACTGAGCGTTGATGGGACTGATTACAGCGGTAGTCCCACCTGGTGGTGACTGCAACTTGTAACATAAAGACATTCAACTTTTACACGTATTTTCCGGACAAACCTCGTATACATGATTAGTGTTAACATTGATGAACGCATTATTATTTTAGTCCTACTCATGCAACCACACTTAAAAACGAAGTTTCCTTTTTTACTGCCTACCAATTTTTAAGTAGAAATTCGTCAGTGGAATAGAAAGAATTGTTCAGGAGAAATGATTTTAAGATGGATTTAAATCCTGCTTTGCTACCTGTCTGACATTTTATGTTATTGGACAAATGATCAAAGATTTTTGTTGCCTCATTTTCATCTCATTTTTGAGCCACTGACTGCTTTAATAATGGGTAACAAAGGTAATACATCTAGTGCTGTGGGTTCAGACATCAGTGTTCTCAAATTGTGATGGATTATTTATGGCGAATTTCATTAGCGACTATATGTATTGTGACGGCGCAGGTGTGATGCCGAGCCCAAAAGTATCCGCACATCCATAGTTCGGAAATGACCACGAGACCTCACAAGAGGCGCATCCGCCATTATAAAAGGAGACGGTGAGTACTGCGTCGTCACAAGAGAAACAGTAACAGCTGATTGGGTCGGTCAGGAGAGCTCAGAGAGTTCGGACGCAGACTTCTCATTGGATGCCACCAAAGCGACAAATACACCAGGGATATTTCAAGCCTTCTAAAGCTGCCAAAGTCGACTGTTAGTAAAGGAACAACCACAGTTGAATCAGGACCAGGCAGACCTCATGTACTGACAGACAGGAATCGTCAAGCATTGCCAAGGGTGTTTGTAAAAATCAAATGAAATCACCAGCAACAGTCCTCCGTGTGGTCCAGATTGCTACTAGCAGTCCGTGTAGCACAATGACTGCGCGCAGGGAGTTAAAAAGAATTGGGTACGGTGATCGAGCAGCTTCTCATAAGCTACACATTTCTGTAGTCAGCGGTAATTGATGCTTGAGGTGGTGTTAACATCGACGCCACTGGACGGTGGATGACTCGAAAGGGTGATTTAGAATGATGAATCACTCTCTATCTTGTGGCAATTCGATGGTAAGGTTTTGGTTTTGCGAATGTCTGGAGAACGTTACCTACCGTCGTATGTACCGCCAATAGTGAAGTACGGAGGAGGTGGTATTAACAGTATGACGGTGTTTTTCCTGGTTAGGGTGTGTTTCCATTATTGCGCTTAAGAAAACGTTGAATGTGGAAGGAAATGGACACATCGTACAGTATTGTGTACTGAGTACAAAGAAGGAACAGTTCGGAGACGCTGACAGTGCATCCCGTCAGAAAGCAGCACTCTGAGACTATGGTTTGTGGACAATAACAATCCTGAAATGAACTGTCCTTCCCACAGTTCCGACCAGAACCCAGTGGTACGCCTCTGGGATGCGCTAGAACGTCGACTTCTCTCCAGTCCCCTGCGTCCACCATTATATCCTCCATGGTCTCGGCTCTTGAGGAGGAAAGGCTGCCGCAATTCTTCCACAGGCAGTCAGACTCCTCATTGAAACTGGCTCCAACAGAGTTTAAGCCGTTATAGAGGCGAAGGGTGAACGAACCCCATAATGAGGTCCATCAATACGTGTCCTAATACTTAGGATCAGACAGTGTACTCCGAAAGCCACCGTACGATGTATGGCGGAGGGTGTTTTGTACCATTGCCAGTCATTTTCTTTCCTGTTGCAACTGCAAATGCGGCGAGGGAAAAAGACTGCCTGTATACTTCCGTATGAGCCCTGATTTCTCTTGCTTTTTCCTCCAGGTCTTACACGAGATATACTTTGGTGGCAATGGTATCTTTCTGCATTCTGTCGCAAATGCCGGTTCTCTAAACTTTCTCAATGGTGGGTGTTTCGCGAAAAAAAGCGACTTCTTTCTTCCAGGAATTCCCATTTTAGTTCACTTAGCATTTCCTTAGTACTCGTGTATTGATCGAACCCACCGTGATAAATCTGGCAGCACACCTGATCTGCATCGACGTATTATTTTAATCCGACACAGTGGGCATCCCAAACACTAGAGCAGTACTCAGGAATGGGTCGTGCTAGTATTCTTCACGCGGTATCCTTTGCAGATGAGTTACTCTTTCCTAAAATTACACCACTAAACTGAAGTCGATTATTCGCCTTCCCTATTACCGAACTTGAGTTGATATTTTATCTGCGTGACCCTGTCAAGCAGCACACCAGTAATACTGGATTCAAACATTAGAGAACTGTTTTTCATACTCATCTGCGTTTAATTACATTTTCCCGCATTCAGAGGAAGCTGCCATTAATACTCCATCGTTACTGTTATGGTATTATCTCTGATTCGTCCGTGGCCAGGGTACCTTCAAATAATGAAAGTGGTTGGCCCACATTTTGCCTTAGACTCCATCTAGCTGATATAGTTTGTCTGAGGAATGCCACGCCGTTGTACCAAGATAGCTGCAATCCCAACAGGCTGCAGTGTGCAGTGTTTGTCACTTGCCACGTAGATAGCGTTCCGGAACAGCTCCTTATGTTAACTACAGGTTATGCCTCATACGTAGCCTTCCTCCCTACCAATGCTTAGTTTTTCAACGAAAACTCGGTTGACTATTTTGTATCATTGCGTGCCATCCTTTATTGATGCTCTGTTTGTTTCAGTCAACGGTGGATATGAACACAAAGTAAAGAATATTCTGGTAAGCTACTACTGCGACATCGCAGAGCGAAGTAGCGCAGTGGTCAAGACGCCACCAAGGTTCATGGGACGTTGATTTAAAACACCTTTGCCGCTCATCCTTTCAGAAGTTTTATTTGGTTGCCTTAATCCAGTTGGAGCGAATGTTCTTGTGGTTCATCAATAGGTACGCTTGTATTCTCAGCTCTTCTCATTGTTCATCTGAAATGGTTAACAAGCTCTAATGACGTTAACAGCGTGGGACTTGGAATGTAATAACTGCTGCTGTTCCTGTGTCTGCTCCGCTTCCTCTATGCCAGCTAATTTACGTGGTCATTCACCACTGAGTCATGCATCGCTGCAGTGATGTTATTAAATTGTTATTCTAGCGATAAATTTCCGAGAATTCGCTGTATTCATTCCCTTGGAGGTGCTAGTCTCTCAGCAACGAGGGTAAGCGCCCGCGAGGTTGAACAGGAAAGAAGACACAGCCGTGACAAGTAGGTCTGGAGTCGTTCTGTGATTTGGTCTGTCAGTATTCTCAAGTGACTAAATTGGTAGGACACTTCTCGTTGAATTCAGTGGTCCGTGCTGGAGTCCCGGTTCGGCACTTGGCAGATATGGTTACTTGTTCTTTTTCTCAGTATGCATAAGCACTAATTAAAAGACGTGCAGCTTTTAACCGCCTTCTTTATGAAGTTTGTTGATGAACTCTAATTACATTGCTTTCTGAAAAACATTTGTAGAACAAGTCGGAAATGTAAGAAAATAAGCCATTTTATACAGGGCAAACATTTCTTGACTGGAAATGGAGGAAAAAAAGGGCCCATGAAAATGTGTCCAGAAATGGACGGTGTGCGTGCTACGACGACAAATCGTCCCAGAGGACAGTACAGAGCAACATCGCATCCACGTCACAACGAATGTTCAAAGTGGCCTCCGTGAGGTTTCAAGTGATAGCGATAGTAGTAGTTGTCATGCAGGATACACATAATCCTACTTTGGCTTACACCGTGTTGGCTTCTGTCTGAAAGGAACCATGATCACACAAACGCCCAAAAATGGCTCGAAATGTTGTGTGATGTGGTTGATGTCTGAGAGGGTACTTGTTTTTGTATAGCCGTGCTGCCTCTCGACCGTTTCCATCTGTCTGGTCGTCACAAACACTATCTCGGCTTGTTCCTGCCATGGATACCGGCCCATTCTGCTGCTTACAGTACTCTGCGTCAAGCGCACAGCCTGTAACACACAAAGAGCTCACGGTACTTTATCGGAGAAACTGTCATTCGTCAGCGCCGTCTACAGTGGCAACGATTCATTTCCGACACATGTTCATGGGACCTTTTTTCCTCTTTTTCCAGTCAGGAATCCGTCCCTGCAGTTTGTCGGTTTTATTAATGATCACTCTCTATAGCTTTATATGTCAGTTTTGGTCTTCTGTCCGGTAGTGTCACAGTCAAACAGTTAAGACGCATTGTGCAGACTCTATGAAAAGGAGACTTTCAAGGAAATCTTATTTTTCTCTATGGTATTAGAAATCTGGGACTTAAAACTACAGACTTCGGGAGACCACGCGGACTATGTCTCTGAAACAAAATCGTACTAAGCAAGGTTGTTTGAAAGAAAGTAGGATTCGTTCAAGGTTAGGATGGAAAATTTTATTTTATGGACACACAGTATTTCCAGCCACGATCAGACCATAACTCGGCTGTTTCTGTGTTTGCTAACTAGACCAGTCTCTCCACCCCTCCACTGTCACTCTGTACTCGTTTAACGGATAAAACTACGGTCTCCTCCATGAGTGAAAGTTAAATTAGAGGCACTATTATGAAGTTAGGGAACGTAACTGGCAATGGTGGACAATCGATGCATGCACGACAGCGACACAGCGGCGTCATTAACACTGGTGACGGAAGCTCAGCGCTTGGTCTGATACATGTGGTGACATTCTTGAATTTGCTTAATGAGCGAAACAAGTCGTCTGAATTCGAGCAGAAATTAAAGGTTGAACGCGACGAGACTGAGTTCATGTTGCGTGCCTTTACAACTGCTGTATTGCTCGGAAGATAAACATTTACCCAGAAAATGTAGTTGGGTTGGGTTCTTTGGGGAAGGAGACCAGACAGCGAGGTCATCGGTCTCATCGGATTAGGGAAGGACGGGGAAGGAAGTCGGCCGTGACCTTTCAGAGGAATCATCCCGGCATTTGCCTGGAGCGATTTAGGGAAATCACGGAAAACCTAGATCAGGATGGCCGGACCCAGGATTGAACCGTCGTCCTCCCGAATGCGAGTCCAGCGAGAAAATGTAGTGATTGCATCTATAGCTACATGTGTTACCTCTGGTCTGATAATCATTACAGTGTGTGTGATACAGGATATTTTATTGTACGCTGTAAGGTATTCTTACCGTTCGGTTTACGAGTGGAGCATGCGAAGCGTAATACTCAAGATCTCTATGAACGGACTGAAGAATGTTCACAGATCTTTACCATGAAATCGGTTCTTCGAATTTTCCGTGTATGCTTTAACAATGTATTAGACACATTCGTTGGTGTGTCTGCCTGTGGAGGTTTTTCAGCATTTTTATCACTCTCGCGCGATTCTAAGAATTCAATGACTAGTCGCGATGTTCCTTTTAATTTTCTGAGCGTTCCGTGTTAGTCGTACGCGGTAATTGTCCCACTCAGCAGAACGGTATGCCAGTAAAAAGCGAAAAGACAGTTTGTGTATTCCACTAACTCCTCCGTTACATTTGTTCGTGTTCGTAGGTTCAAAAAGCGATTTATATGTCTGGATGCCTGTCCACTTGTAAAACTACATACTTGCTGTACACGAAAGTCTTGTGCACTTGTTGACTCTGTAGATCGCGTCTCCTTGTTCGGAAATTTGATTGTTCTGGCAATCTGGTTTCTTGCACATTTACGACGGAAATTGAGAAAAAAATCTAGCATTCGCCTAAACGTCTGTGCAGCATAATCCAAGGTAACTGCTTGCCGGACTGATACAATTTGCGTCAAGCCCTACTATTTCTGAAAGCATGATCTTTAGAGTATGTCAGCATAATTACAGGTCATTACTAATCTTTTGTTTGTAGTTTCTGATATCAAGTACAAGAACATCAACACGATTCGTCTATTACATCAAGCGAGTTGGAGGTGTGGTTACCACAGTGCTCTCGCATTCGAGAAGAGTCGAGCTCATATCCTCATCCAGCCGTCAGCATTTGTTTTTCGAGGTTTCCTTGAATCAGTTAAGTCTAGAAGTTCCTTTGAAAGCGTCACAGCCGGTTTCCTTCCCCACTCTCTCTCTACTTCAACTTGTGCTTCGTAGTTGACACTACGTTAAATACAAAGTCACTTTTTTTTCCTGCTTTACTAAACAGTGCGACACATGGTGGAGGGGGGGGGGGGGGGGAGGAATCTCTTGCAATGTTTCCAGACTTCGTTTTCCCTAAATTCTTCTAGCTGTAAGTCACCGACATAAAATATTAATATAACTTACTCTTTGTCGAACAAGGCGTATTCTAGACTGTCTACCATGCTCTCATGATGTTTGTTTTTTAAAACCGCCCCATCATATGACGCCTTTATGCGTAATCGCCATGTTTCGTGAATTAAGTGCTTAAGTTGCTTAAGTGTAAGATAAGGCTAATACAACTACAGAGTATCACTGCAGAAGAGACTCGTGAAGATGCCAATGATGCGATTGCGTAGGAGCAGAGACCTTGGAGCGCCATAGATACAACACCTGTTGTCGTCCTTGGTGACTGGTTGCTACTTTATTCGGACTTTCGCGCCCAGTGCCAGAAAATCGCTGGCAGGATATCGCTTTTTCTTCTGTTTGGAGGGAAAAAAGCAATTTATCTATGCTCAAGTAAAATGGGACGACGATATCAGTTTTCAATAATTCATGTCGTTCAGAAGGATTACTGGATTACTAATGGAATAGGTAGTCTTCATTTCCATTAAGAATACACTTAATCCCTTTTCAGTATAGGAATACTAACTAGGACAGCTCGAGTCCAGAATGACTTCGGTCGTGCCGGATGTGTTGTTGCAACTTGCGGCGCAAGCTAATTAGGACGGGTAAGACAAGACTAGCAAGTGACCGCTGATGTGAGTGGCATTCATCCAGAGTCCTGTAACGTGAGAACAGTTGCCAAAATAGTCGCCACAGTGCTAAATGAGTCCATTTTATAGTGTACTGGGAGTGCTCTACGGAATCCTTTGTTCGACCCTCAGCAGAAAAAACAAAACACAGCATACACATTCTGCGATATAAGCTTCAGGTTTTTAAGTGAGCTTCTGGATTATGACTTGAGACACACAATCGCGCAAGGTAGACAATGGGCTGGCATTCGGAGAGACGTAGGCTGAAGTCACCGCTAGGCCATCCAGATCCAGAATAAGATTCTTCTGAATCGTTTAAGGGAAATACAGGAATGGTTACTTTTCAAAAGGACGTGGCCGATATCCCTTCCCAGTCTGAGTTTGTTGTCTGTCCCAAATGACCTCATCGACGACGGGACGTTAAACACTAATGTTCCTAACTCTATTGGTGAAGAACAATAGTACCTTACTTGAAAATTTATTTCATACGTCACTCTGTTGCGAACTTTAAATGAGACTTGATTTATTACTTTCAACAATATTACGTGGAATATGTGGAAAATTCGAAACATGGTTGCACGTAGATACTATGCAGCTACTTCAGGCATCATTCCCTCCTCAAGTAGCGACGGAATTCTGCTCAAGACATTCACGGTTTTTTGCTTCGCGATGTATCCATCGTGTCATAAATGGTGAGCGCTATTGCACTAATCTTCAGCGACTTCGTAGGGCTGTGAAGAAACAATGCGATGACTAGCTGTCATGTATAGATCACATACCGGTAGGCCAGACACAAATCTTGTTAACATGATGAGCGTCGGTGGGCGACATTTTGAAAATAAAAAGAAAGCTTTCACGGTCGTATGGAGACAGCCATCCGATATATAAAATATATATACACCGGGACGAATAAAGTGCAAACTTTTAAAAGTTTGCTGTGATTCAGGGGAAACAAGGAATCCGGAATCCTGCTTTGCGTGTATCTACATATTCATTTAGAATCTGCAAACCGCTGTGAAGTGCGTGCAGAGGATTCGTCCCGTTATACCGTGTGCTGGGGACTAGTTCTTTTTTTTACGTATGGACTTGCAGCGCGAGAAAAAAAAGCTATTTAAATGCCTTTCTGGGCGATTACACTAACCTTTCTTTCGTGGTGGGGTTGTAGCACATTATAGTTTAATGTAAATTCTCCATCTGATACAGGTTCTTGAAATTTTTTAAACTGGTGTTCGTCTGCCAGTTTAGGGTTGTGGTCATTCCCGTGAGTCAAATAAACCTGTTACCATTCGTGCTGCCCTTTGTTGTATACGGTCAACATTTTTGGATAGATCAGACAGTTGTATTTTGTAACAACCTCCTTTAGCGACTGACTATTTGAATGAGCTTATGTTATGAAACAATTTCCACTTGTATGCATGCTTTGATTCCAGTTCTAGTTCATTGCTACTGCAGTTATAGGATGTTATGTTTTGCGCTTTGTAAAGTGTACGAATTTGCAGTCCTAAATATTTAAAGCAAACTTTTCGCGACTTTGTAATCTTGTCAATATCTCTTTGAATATTTGTGTAGCGTTTCTCAGATAGTACAGCACTTCATTAAACATTAAGTAGTGAAGTGTAGTCCGTTCGAGGCCACTCTCCATAGCTGCTAGATTCCACCCCGCCCCTTATGATATTAAGGAGTGTTTCCAGATTTTCCTGCTCCCCTCCCACCCCCTCACTCTTATGATGTCACTGCGAAAGTAGGGCTGTTTCTATAAGTATAGAATGGCAGAAGTTCAAAAAATCCAAGATGGTGCATTGTCATGTTGGTGTGAAATGGAAAGAAATTTAGTGGGGTCGCACTGTGCCAGTTCTGGCACAAAGGGCATTATCTCACCTTAGACAAAAGACGTTCTTTCCCTTGCAGGTCCAAGCCAGCATGCTATTCATAAACACATAAAGTTTTCCTCCAGCCAAACTCATATCCGTAGCACATTTCAACTAGGGAATGCGCTTCGAAGGATTGCTGTTCATAGTCATAGCAAAAGATATGTTTCCTGTCTAAACCTGCTGGCTATTTTCAAGAACCCACTGAGGATATATAAACATAACTATGTGATCAAAAGTATCCGGACACCCCCAAAACATACGTTTCTCATATTAGGTGCATTGTACTGCCACCTACTGCCAAGTACTTCATATCAGCGACCTTAGTAGTCATTAGACATCGTGAGAGACCGGCTGTTGTGGCCGAGCGGTTCTAGGCGCTTCAGTGTGGAGCCGCGCGACCGCTACGGTCGCAGGTTCGAATCCTGCCTCGGGCATGGATGTGTGTGGTGTCCTTAGGTTAGTTAGGTTTAAGTAGTTCTAAGTTTTAGGGAACTGATGACCTCAGATGTTAGGTCCCATAGTGCTCATAGCCATTTGAACCATGGTGAGAGAGCAGTATGGGACGCTCCGCGGAACTCGTGGACTTCGAACGTGCTCAGGTGATTGCGTGTCACTTGTGTCATACCTTTGTACGCGAGATTTCCACGCTCCTAAACATCCCTAGGTCCACTGTTTCCGATGTAATAGTGAAGTAGAAACGTGAAGGAACACGTACAGCACAAAAGCGTACAGGCTGGCCTCGTCTGTTGACTGACAGAGACCGCTGACAGTTTAAGAGGCTCGTAATGGGTAATAGGCAGACATCTATCCAGACCATCACGCAGGATTCTAAACTGCATCAGAATCCACTGCAAGTACTATGACAGTTAGGCGGGAGGTGGGAAAACTCGGATTTCATCCGATGCCAGGGTGTGGGTATGGCGAATGCCTGGTGAACGTCATCTGCCAGCGTGTGTACTGCCAACAGTAAAATTCAGAAGTGGTGGTGTTATGGTGTGGTCGTGTTTTTCATGGAGGAGGTTTGCACCTCTTGTTGTTTTGCGTTGCCCTATCACAGCACAGGCCTACATTGATGTTTTAAGCACCTTCTGGCTTCCCACTGTCGAAGAGCAATGCGGTGGCGATTGCATCTTTGAACACAATGGACCACCTGCTCATAATGCACGGTCTGTGGCGGAGTGGTTCACGACAATAACATCCCTGTAACGGACTGGCCTGCACAGAGTCCTGACCTGAAACTTGAACCACCGACTGACATCGTACCTCTCCTCAGTGCGGCACTCGGTGAAGAGTGGGCTGCCACTCTCCAAGAAACCTTCTAGCACCTGATTGAACGTTTGCCGGGGAGAATGGAAGCTGTCATAAAGGTTAACAAGGGGAATGCCAGGGTTGGGAAATGTAGTTCGGAGTGACGGCGCGTGATTGCAGCACTACCCCATAGAGTTTACAATGCCCCAGCCATACGGCCAGATGGCCATCCATTCACGAGAAAAACGCTCCGAAACTTCCAGTCCTACAGTATATAATACTCATGCGTCCGCTCACTGAAGCGAATGGCACGGTGGCCGATGCAATATTGGTAACAATTCGTGCTTCGTATTTTCAAAGTATCTCTTTGCTTTTCCTTATTAAAAAAAATTACAATTACGTTCAAATTTAAAACTTTTGTTCTTTCATCATTTTCAACCTTTCCAACCAAATTATTTCCTTCAAATATTTGTTTGTATTGTATATTGAAAACTGTGTGCATGGGAGAATAATATTCATATTGTGAAGACTATGAATAAGGATATGTTTATTCGCTGGATTCCGAAATTACACAAGAGCCAGAATGATATTTGTCATAAAAACACTCGAAACAAAAGATGTTTGAAGAATTTGCGCTTCGAATAAATGAAGTTTTTTTACACGAGCAGCGAGTTTTCAGGATATCTGTCGAAAAGCAGACCTCGTTAACATTTCTAAAGATGTGTCTTTCTGCGGTTAGTTTCGACGCGAACCATGCGTATTGGATCATATTGTGAAAAACAGGAGATGATAACTAATGGTGAACGATCGAGTGAATTTTAATACAATCTTCTCGTGAATTAATGTCTCGTTGCTGTTCAATTAATGTGGCGCAATTTTGCAGACATTTAATGAAATTTTTCACCTGTCTGTAAAAATAAACATCACAGGGCTGCACTAGTGGTGTACACTTCGGTGGAATAACTTTCAGGGTACAGGTGGGACGTTGTGCGTCGTCCTGGAAAACCTCGTCATACAGTTGTGGTTGTGTTTGCCTTCCCAGGAGTCGACGATGAGGAGAAACATTTTTTTCCGAACATAGGACTTCAAAGATGTTTTAAGATACTCGTACGTGTTTGTAGTCAGCTTTCCAGATTTTGATGATGTCATAATGACGTTCTTGTATGCTTTGGCGTATTCATCGATCGTCTTCTGGACTTGGGGTCCAAATGCACATGTTGTCTCCTGTAGGCATACAAAAACACTCGGCAGGACACGTCCAGAAAAAGTAATAGCATGTTGTGCTGTATATGAATGCGTAACTTTCTTCATGTCCACTCTCTTCACAAGTACGGTCTTGCTTCCTTTGTGGGTGAGAGTCCGGTTGAAAGTAGACTGGTACTGACATCCTGGAAGCAAATGAAACAGCACGATATTTAATGACCGAAACGATTGTACAATTACATGATTATATAAGAGAATTATTCAAATGGGTATTCGTTGTTTGAAGTACCATTTATAGAATGTAATTTCATTTTGTGTCACATACCTGTTTGATCCGTGTTGATAATATAGTCCCTGTCAAAAGTGGGTATTAAATCTTGAGTTTATAGCCGGAAGGTTTCTGCAACAGCCAAGGTTTCTTCCAATGTCACTGTTTCCTTTTGTGATGCGAATTTTGTCACTTTCTGTTGACGAATCCTGTGCCGTTGTTTAAATCTCTCCACCCATCGACTAGAAGCTTTAAATTCAAAGTTTTCATATTGTGCGGCCGCTGCTAAAGCCCATTGTTGCAGATTTCGAGTGGCAACTTGCTGGTAATTGTGCCTAGCTTCGACAAAACGATCGTTAAGTCCACGAATCTATCGCTGTGTGTGTGTGTGTGTGTGTGTGTGTGTGTGTGTGTGTGTGTGTGTATGTGTGTGTGTGTGTGTGTGTGTCAAATACATATACATCCTTTTTAATTTCATCTTCCCATCGTGATAAATGACATTCTTTACTTTTCAGCGCCTGCAGACTCCACCGAGGATGTGCTTTCGCAATGTCGACGCATTGTATTTTGTATTCTAGCGAAATATACGTAGGCTCTTTAGATTTTTTTTCCCTGGGGGTTCATACTCGTCCGAAGAATCGTCTATTGTAACCACTTCGAATTCTACATCTTCACCACCTTCATTCTCGTGAATTAACTCTTCATTAACCACGATAGTGTTTTCACTCAAGAAATCTATCACAGTGTTGTACAACTTCTGTGCCATCAGCATAGCTTTGTGTGGAATTGACGATGAACCTTCTGACGTTAGTAAATCGTCTTCAACCAGCAGTACACTGAAATGGGTAACTGCATCTTTAATCAGCAACTTAGATTTCACGCTGTGTAGAGAATCGTCGGTAAAATCTTCTACAAGTCCCTCAGAACTCGCGATGTGTTCACTTCGAAGCATTGTAACCTCAAAACGTTAGCAACAGGAAAAACTTAGACACACGTGTACTAGTTCCAAGCGAGCAAAAGCAACTGCTAGGTTCTTCTACCCTGTTTGTAGTGCAGGGAACGCGGATGCGCGGCTATCCCTTCGCTCTCCCAAGTTTGTCAAATGCCCCTTTGTGGGGACCCTTGTTTATAGCGGTCTCATGACATTGAAGTCGATCGTGTACCTGAACTAGTCGGATAGAAGCCGTACGCACCTGTTCGACGGATGTTATGTATAATATACATGATAGAAATGAAATATTGTCAGTATACAATACAAACGAATATTTGAAGGAAATACACTACTAGCCATTAAAATTGCTACACCAAGAAGAAATGCAGATGAGAAAACGGTATTCATTGGACAGATATATTATACTAGAACTGACATTTTCACGCAATTCGGCTGCATAGATCCTGAGAAATCAGTACCCAGAACAACCACCGCTGGCCGTAATAACGGCCTTGACACCCATGGGCATTGAGTCAAACAGAGCTTGGATGGCATGTACAGGTACAACTGCCCATGCAGCTTCAACACGATACCACAGTTCATCAAGAGTAGTGACTGGCGTATTGTGACGAGCCAGTTGCTCGGCCACCATTGACCAGACGTTTTCAATTGGTGAGAGATTTGGAGAATGTGCTGGCCAGGCAGCAGTCGAACATTTTCTGTATCCAGAAAGACCCGTACAGGACCTGCAGCATGCGGTCGTGCATTATCCTGCTGAAATGTAGGGTTTCGCACGATTCCAATGTGCGTTCATCGCGATGTCGCCAAACAAGGATGCGACCATCATGATGCTGTAAACAGAACCTGGATTCATCCGAAAAAATGACGTTTTGCCATTCGTGCACCCAGATTCGTCGTTGAGTACACCATCGCAGGCGCTCCTGTCTACGATGCACCGCAAGGGTAACCGCAGCCATGGTCTCCGAGCTGATAGTCCATGCTGTTGCAAACGTCGTCAAACTGTTCGTGCAGATGGTTGTCTTGAAAACGTTGACTCAGGGATCGAGACGTGGCTGCACGATCCGTTACAGCCATGCGGATAAGATGCCTTTCATCTCGACTGCTAGTGATACGAGGCGGTTGGGATCCAGCACGGCGTTCCGTATTACCCTCCTGAACCCACAGATTGCATATTCTGCTAACAGTCTTTGGACCTCGACCAACGCGAGCAGCTCCTCTTTACACGAGGCATCACAACAATGTTTCTCTAGGCAACGCCGGTCAACGGCTCTTTGTGTATGAGAAATCGGTTGGAAACTTTCCTCATGTCAGCACGCTGTAGGTGTCGCCACCGGCGCCAACCTTGTGTGACTGAATGCTCTGAAAAGCTAATCATTTGCATATCACAGCATCTTCTTCGTGTTGGTTAAATTTCGCGTCTGTAGCACGTCATCTTCGTGGTGTAGCAATTTTAATGGCCAGTAGTGTAATTTGGTTGGAAAAGTTGAAAATGTTGAAAGAACAAAAGTTTTCAATTTGAACGCCATTGTATTTTTTTTTTCAATAAGGAAAAGCAAATAGATTCTTTGAAATTACGAAGCACGAATTGTTACCAATATTGCATCGGTCACCGCGCCATTCGGTTCAGTGAGCGGACGCATGTGCCTAGCTTCGACAAAACGATCGTTAAGTCCACGAATCTATCGCTGTGTATTTGTCGCTGTGAATGGCTGGCCATCTGGCCGTATGGCTGGAGCATTGTATCACTATGCGGTAGTGCTGCAAACTCGCGCCGTCCCACTCCGAACTTCGTTTCCCAATCCTGGCACTTCTCTTGTAAGGGTGGGCCAACACCATATCGAATTCCAGCATTACCGATGGAGGGTGCCAAGAACTTAAGTCATTTTCAGCCAGGTGTCCGGATACTTTTGATCACATAGTGTATTTTTCACTCTACGGGTAGTAAGCACCCTGAACTTGCTTGCTACTTACAGTTGATCTACCTTCAGCAAGGTGAAAAATTACCCAGTAAATATATTTTACATCCGGCCGGTGTGGCCGAGCGGTTCTAGGCGCTTCAGTCTGGTGCCGCGCGACCACTACGGTCGCAGGTTCGAATCCTGCCTCGGGCATGGACGTGTGTGATGTCCTTAGGTTAGTTAGGTTTAAGTAGTTCTAAGTTCTAGGGGACTGATGACCTCAGCTGTTAAGTCCCATAGTGCTCAGAGCCATTTGAACCACTTTTTTTTTTATATTTTCCCCGTACAGTTAGAAAGCTGTAGGTCTGTTTACAGCAGTCATGGTGTCAGATTTCCTGGCTTATTGATGTAGCCTGCATGGTTGCAAGTCACTTGTGCTAAGTGTAGATTCCATTTCTAAGTTCAAAATCACGGAAAATTCAATAATCATTGCTTTTCTGTGAAGTTATAGTTCACTTGCCCTAAGCTCAAGTCCCGTTGTGCTATTTCAACGGTTGTCCCCGAATTCTCCGATATTGCAGTTTAAAACAATTGTCACCCTAAGTTTGTATCTAACTTAAACTAACTTCAAAACACACACAATTCACACTGCTGCCATGGCTGGGCTGGGCCGTGCCATCCACATGAAGTCCGATGCCGTGTCGGAGTGCCGCTGCCTGTGTCGCGTTTGCATGTACTCAACTCACTGGCGCTACTGAAGGGTTGGAGTCCGCGAGCACCGAGTTCAAATCGCCAACTGGTGACAGCTATTTCGGATTCTCACCGCTAATATGCTGATGGTGAAAGCTCTAAAGCAAAAGCCATGTGACCCGAGTTAAAATGCCGAAGAAATATGAAAATTCAAAGAGGACTCTTATACTTCAATTCATATGAAAGAAAAACCTCGACAAATACAGGTTGAACCTGTGCTCTGAAGATTCCGAACAATCTTACTTCTGTGTGTAGATTATTATAAAAATTTCGTGTCGCTAAATGACTTGGAACAAGTATTTTTATTGGACACCACTCTGGCGAGTTGTATGTCCCTAACCTACCTCATTTAGCCAACCTGGAAAATGGAACCTATAGTTTAACGTGGAATCTGAACCATGTGTTCTTGGCGATGAACACTAATGAATCTGTGGTGTGACCGAGATTCGACCCAGCGACCAGAGTTTCCAGGCACCTGCTTTGCTGCTAGATCACCAGGCCTGTCATGTATATATAGTTCATCTTTAAATTTTGATGAGTCAGTGTACGAGTGCCAAAATTTGTGACATATATGGCGGTATCGTTCAACTGTTTCAACTTACAACAGTGATTCCCAACCTGGGGATAATAACCCCCTGAGAAGTAAAATGAGCTTTTCTGAGGGGGGAATCGCGAGAAGAGTTAGTTTGAATTTTGGTCACGAAACCAGATTATTTTTAAATACTCATTACTATTATCACTATTTTGTAAGGCTGTAATATTGCTTACAAAAGTTACTAGTAATTACATTTTTAAAAACTAATATTAATGTGTGACAAAAGTTGGTGGAGGTCCTAAAAACCAAAATAAAGATAGAAGCAAAATTAGTTTTATATATTTTTATAAGATTTCACTCCAGTGTTTGGTTTATAACCGAGATATCACACCACATATGCGGCACACATCATCTCACTCCATCTCTCTGAACATATACTCCCCCCTCTCCCTGTCTCGATCTCCCCCTCCCCTCTCCCTGTCTCGATCTCCCCCTCCCCTCTCCCTGTCTCGATCTCCCCCTCCCCTCTCCCTGTCTCGATCTCCCCCTCCCCTCTCCCTGTCTCGATCTCCCCCTCCCCTCTCCCTGTCTCGATCTCCCCCTCCCCTCTCCCTGTCTCGATCTCCCCCTCCCCTCTCCCTGTCTCGATCTCCCCCTCCCCTCTCCCTGTCTCGATCTCCCCCTCTCCTCTCCCTGTCTCGATCTCCCCCTCCCCTCTCCATGTCTCGAACTCCTCCTCCCCCTCTCCCTGTCTCGAACTCCTCCTCCCCCTCTCCCTGTCTCGAACTCCTCCTCCCCCTCTCCCTGTCTCGAACTCCTCCTCCCCCTCTCCCTGTCTCGAACTCCTCCTCCCCCTCTCCCTGTCTCGAACTCCTCCTCCCCCTCTCCCTGTCTCGAACTCCTCCTCCCCCTCTCCCTGTCTCGCTCTCCTCCTCCCCCTCTCCCTGTCTCTATTTCCTCCTCCCCCTCTCCCTGTCTCGATCTCCCCCTCCCCTCTCCCAGTCTCGATCTCCCCCTCCCCTCTCCCAGTCTCGATCTCCCCCTCCCCCTCACCCTGTCTCGATCTCCCCCTCCCCCTCACCCTGTCTCGATCTCCCCCTCCCCCTCACCCTGTCTCGATCTCCCCCTCCCCCTCTCCCTGTCTCGATCTCCCCCTCCCCTCTCCCTGTCTCGATCTCCCCCTCCCCTCTCCCTGTCTCGATCTCCTCCTCCCCCTCTCCCTGTCTCGATATCCTCCTCCCCTCTCCCTGTCTCGATCTCCCCCTCCTCCCCTCTCCCTGTCTCGATCTCCCCCTCCTCCCCTCTCCCTGTCTCGATCTCCCCCTCCTCCCCTCTCCCTGTCTCGATCTCCCCCTCCTCCCCTCTCCCTGTCTCGATCTCCCCCTCCTCCCCTCTCCCTGTCTCGATCTCCCCCTCCCCCTCTCTCCCTGTCTCGATCTCCCCCTCCCCCTCTCTCCCTGTCTCGATCTCCCCCTCCCCCTCTCTCCCTGTCTCGATCTCCCCCTCCCCCTCTCTCCCTGTCTCGACCTCCTCCGCCCCACCTCTCCCTGTCTCGATCTCCTCCGCCCCACCTCTCCCTGTCTCGATCTCCTCCGCCCCACCTCTCCCTGTCTCGATCTCCTCCTCCCCACCTCTCCCTGTCTCGATCTCCTCCTCCCCACCTCTCCCTGTCTCGATCTCCTCCGCCCCACCTCTCCCTGTCTCGATCTCCTCCGCCCCACCTCTCCCTGTCTCGATCTCCTCCGCCCCACCTCTCCCTGTCTCGATCTCCTCCGCCCCACCTCTCCCTGTCTCGATCTCCTCCTCCCCACCTCTCCCTGTCTCGATCTCCTCCTCCCCACCTCTCCCTGTCTCGATCTCCTCCGCCCCACCTCTCCCTGTCTCGATCTCCTCCGCCCCAACTCTCCCTGTCTCGATCTCCTCCGCCCCACCTCTCCCTGTCTCGATCTCCTCCGCCCCACCTCTCCCTGTCTCGATCTCCTCCGCCCCACCTCTCCCTGTCTCGATCTCCTCCGCCCCACCTCTCCCTGTCTCGATCTCCTCCGCCCCACCTCTCCCTGTCTCGATCTCCTCCTCGCCACCTCTCCCTGTCTCGATCTCCTCCTCGCCACCTCTCCCTGTCTCGATCTCCTCCTCGCCACCTCTCCCTGTCTCGATCTCCTCCTCGCCACCACTCACTGTCTCGATCTCCTCCTCGCCACCTCTCACTGTCTCGATCTCCCCCTCGCCACCTCTCACTGTCTCGATCTCCCCCTCGCCACCTCTCCCTGTCTCGATCTCCTCATCTCCCCCCCCTTTCCCTGTCTCGATCTCCTCATCTCCCCCCTCTCCCTGTCTCGATCTCCCCCCCCCTCTGCCTCGATCTCCCCCTCCCCCTCCCCCTACCCCTCTCCCTGTCTCGATCTCCTCCTCCTCCTGAGAGTGTCCTCAGTCAAACTTATCACTGATGTCTTTCCACTCCAGATTTTAATTCTACTTCTGAAGATTACTTCTAATTCAGTCATTGCTTTTTAGATATTTCCACGAGCTGTGCTGCGTGCAGTTTCGGCTTAGTCAGCATCGCTGCCTGTCGTTCTGCAGATCATCTGTTTAAATCCAATCACCAAGCAATTATTTGTTATTTAGTATTTATCAATTCTGGAAGGTTCGCGAAATTTCTATTTGTATATTCTGGAATATTAGATGTATGTTAATTAACCGACTTACTAATTTGCCAATGTATTATGACAAAGTTAATTGAAAAATATCTCCAGATACCTATGCAAGCAAAGCACTTAGTGTCACAGCACATTAGGTGTTTGTATAAAAAACGGCTGTACGTTGATTTTCGTAATAAACACGCTTTTAGTGCTGTGTCTTTTTATTTCATTGACAAATTTAGTTTCCGATTTGAACTTAAGTGTAGTTAACAATATGACACCTTTTGGTAGAGACGCTGGGTGCTCCAAAACATCTTCTCCACTGTGGCAGTTTTACAATGTTAAGTCATCTCCTAAGGACAGGGACCGGAATACAAGCAATACATAACTCCCACGATCCCTAATTGCACGGCACCAATGGATTCCAAGGCAGCAGATAGTCACCTGCACATCAGGCATTCAGGAATGTTCTCCGAAGCTGCTTGTCAGGATCCAACAAGATGACAGAAGAGGTTTGACCGAATCGCCAAAAGCTACAGGTGGGATGACACGGTGTGTTTGGCAAGTGGGTACTTTTACTCGGACGGTACATCCCAGAAGTGGTCTGAGAACGACGAAAAGCTACATAGCTGGAATCAATTCCTAACCCGATTCAAAAACTGTATGGTGACAATCCAGCAAGTCCGTTTAGCCACAGAAAAATTGTAGGACTGGATCAACGCCATGGGACACGAGACAGTGCTGCATCCAGAATGTTTTGTCTGTGTGCCACATGTGATTCCAGAGGAGCTGATGAAAAGGGTCGCAGAAAACTTGTACCAAGATATTCTGTTAAAGGATGTCCAAATAACTGAAGATTTCAGTACAACCGGGTTTTATACAAACACCTAATGTGCTGTGACACTAAGTGCTTTGCTTGCATAGTTATCTGGAGATATTTTTCAATTAACTTTGTCATCAAGGAAATACAACAGAAGTGAGTTCGACGAAATAGGTGTGATCAACTGCCAAATGTGGTTCCTGTGTCAGTGGAACATCACGACGACTCATCTCTCTTATATACCAGGCTGTAAGCGATACGGCAGCCAGAACTGTCGGACCGAGTAAACAAGAAATAGTAGCCACGATTGTTCACTTCGTTTGTCAGGAGGTAATGGAGAAAGTTGAAGGAGAAGCACATCGGGCTTTGGTACAAGTCTTCGTCAGAAGTCGAACTGCGAGGAAGCATGGACTCGGCCAACATGGACCTCTGCTGCAGCCATCAAATGACAAGCCAGCATCCAACCAACTCTTCTACTAAGTATACCGCCCCATAGAACAACTGTCATTTGAAGGACAACACATCGGTCTGTTTTCACTGTGAACAAATACGCTACTGTAGAGAAAGAAGGCGAGTTTTCTGTAAGTATTAAGCCGCCAAATGTCAACCATCATAACAGTTTTATTCACACCAGTCAACTGCAGTCAGAGTCGATTTGCGCTACGAAGCCCATCACCAGACCATGGACAAAGTCTCATCCCAACACGTTGTAGCGTTCCTCATCGTCGCCATGCAGAGATACCAGCGATAAGTCTCGCCGCCAGTTTAGGTAAATTGAGAGAATCAAACTAAACTCCACTCGAAGAGAGGTGACCCTATATGGAGGTCAGCACGCCATAGATGAAAATCCTCCATGGATGGCAGTTACCAAGATGTCAGGAAATCTCATAGACTTTTTCATCGACAGCCAAACTGTCCGTTTGCTAGTCGACACGGTGGTGGTGGTGGTGGTGGTGGTGGTGGTGGTGGTGGTGGTGGTGTGTTGGGGCTTATGGGCGCTCAACATCGAGGTCATCAGCGCCCTGACACACATTAAAAGGAACGAATGTGGACAGACCTAAGAAAACTAAAGCACTCACTCAAAGAAAGCGGTAAAAGAAGGAAAATGCTACATAAGAAAGTAAAACCTAAGGAAAGGGGAAGCGTAGCAACAACAATGTCACAGGAAATTGTTATTGGCTGGCCACTTACATAAAATATGGGCGAGCTTGTCACACAGTGAGCAAATTAAAATCCTCTCCCTAAAATCTTTGTAAAAACATTTGACAGGGCACAGAACTTTAAAACTTTAACCACATTCGTCCGAGTGTTGCCTAAAAGAGACGGCAGGTCCGCTGGCAAGTCAGCCGCGACCCGCTGGTCAGAAAATAAAATGCAGTCCAATAAAACGTGGCGCACAGTGACCTGGACGCCGCAAGCACCACACATTGGAGGGTCCTCTCGCCGGAGCAGGAAGCCGTGCGTCATAGGGCTGTGGCCTATTCGAAGCCGAGTTAGGAGAACCTCGTCCCGTCGATGGGACTGAAAGGAAGTACACCACACACGCATTGTGGGCTTGACTATACGGAGCTTATTGTCAGTCACTTCCAGCCACTCATCCTCCCACCGACGCATGACCCGTGAGCTCAACAGCGAGGTGAGTGCGTGCAAGGGGATAGCACACTGAGATACTTGTGGGGCGAGACACGCCTCCTTGGCTGCGAGATCTGCCCTTTCATTCCCAGCAATGCCGACATGCCCCGGAACCCAGCAGAAAGCTACAACCATCCCCAGTCGCTGTAGTCGGAGGAGGGCATCCTGGATGGTCTGGACAATTTTGTCTGCCGGATACAAACGTTGCAATGAGTGAAGGGCACTGAGTGAATCGGAACAGACAAGAAATTTAGGAGCGGAAGAATGTCTCATGTGCTCCAGTGCCCGCAAGATCGCAAACAATTCTGCATCAAAGACAGTAAAAGTGTGAGGCAGTCGGACCTTGAGGACACGATATGGAAAAACAACTAAGCAATCAACAGAATCCCCTTGTTTCGACCCATCCGTAAAAACAGCTACATAGTCGTAGTGCTCAGATAAAATGGCAGAAAATGCTGCATTAAAAACGGTAGCAGGAGTGCAATCTCTCTTGTACTGCAATAAATCTAAAATCACTCCGGGCCTCTTCAGTAACCAGGGTGGCAGGCGGTTAAAACCTTGGATTTAGGGTTGTACAGACTCCACACCGAGGGACTCTAGTACACGTTGCACACGGATCCCAAACGGCAACGTAGCCCGGGGACGGCGGGAAAGAAGGCGGTCCAGAGGTGGATGGGCAACAAGACGGTGAACAGGCGAGCTGGGAGCTGCAAGAAACTTACAAGCCTGGCGCACCAGCAGGAGCTGCCGCCGGATGGTAAGTGGCGGTTCGCCAGACTCAGCACAGAGGCTGGGTACGGGACTGGTCCGATAAGCACCCGTGGCCAGTCGGATCCCAGCATGGTGAACAGCGTCAAGGATCCGCAAATAAGATGGCCTGCTGACCCATATATTGTGCACCCATAGTCCAGCCGTGAACGCACAAAAGCTCCATAAAACTGTAGGAGACGCGCCCTGTCCGCGCCCCAAGACCTGTGGCTGAGGCACTTGAGGATGTTCAGTGCCTTCAGCGTTCTGGCTTTCAAGTCACGTAGGTGTGGCAGCCATGACAACCTGGAGTCAAAAATTAGGCCCAGAAACCGCACTGTGTCTCTGAAATGTAGGATCGTATCCCCCATATGCAAGGCAGGCAAAGTAAAAAGATGACGAGAACGATTAAAATGAACACAGACACACTTATCTGCAGAAAACCGAAAACCCGTCTTTGCAGCCCACTCCTCTAACCGCCGCACTGTTAGCTGCAACTGACGGCTCACGGTTGCAACACTGGTGGAGGAACTGAAAACAGCAAAGTCGTCCACAAATAAGGAGTACTGTACTGGACTCCTCACTGTAGACGTTATACTGTTGATGGCTATGGCAAAGAGGGTAACGCTTAAAACACTGCCCTGGGGGACACCGTTCTCTTGCTCAAAGCGATCAGACAGTGTGTTACCAACGCAGGTCCGAAAAAACCGCTGAGACAGGAAAGACCGAATGAAAATCGGGAGGCGGCCACGAAAGCCCCATTGATGCATTTGTGCAAGAATACAGTGTCTCCAAGTAGTATCATATGCCTTACTGATATCAAAGAAGATACCGATACAGTGATGCTGACGGAGAAAAGCCTGCTGAATAGCCGCCTCTAGGAGGGTCAGGTTGTCGACTGTGGACCGAAATTTTCGGAATCCACACTGAAAGCGGCTAAGGAGCTGTCTGGTCTCTAACAGCCAGACCAGACGCCGGTTAACCATCCGTTCCAGGGTCTTATCCGACACAGCTTGTCAAGGCGATACTACGATAACTACCGGGACATGTGCGGTCCTTCCCTGGTTTGAGGAGAGGGATGAGAATTGCCTCCCTCCACGAGGTGGGGAACACTCCTGTCTGCCATATGAGATTAAAAGATTCGAGGAGGACATCCTTTTGTGTAATTGAGAATGCTTGTCACCAGCTATGGAAAATGGTACTCTGTGATTCGAAAACAATTTTTATGGAAACTGCAAATAGGAAATAACATCCAGCTGATAGGAACAGAAACCGTTCATCAAGAAAGTTCCAGAGACTGATTTTATTTCTGGCGTATCAGCGGCATCAGCACAGTGACTATGATGGCAGTTTGAACTTTGAACTAACAACTGTAAACAACAGACGTGCATTCAACCAGTAAGTTGTAAATAGGCAGCGTTGAGTAGTGGATGTGCGGCCGTAATGCGCCAAGATTGTTGTCACAAATAACACAATCAGCAATGAACTAAACAATTCTAAATCGAATGTTTAAGACGTTGTTCAAAATATTTTCAAGAAGAGAAAATTGCCTTCAAAGGTTATTCTGCACACTTTGACCCCCAAACAAAAAAGACATGTCGACACGCTATAATTTGATTGAAACGCAAAATGCAGACTTTTTTTCTGGATAAGATCTCCGTGGGTAAAGTGCGAACCCATCACAAAACGACAAAACGAAGAAGTGCAAATTGCTCCTCTGATGATTTGGTAAGACCAAAGAAGGTGCGAACGTGACTTGTGAGTCGAACAGCATCCGAAAGAAGGACTTCCCTGACAACTTCACAAGGTTGTATCAACGCTGTGTGCAATGTACTCACGTGGGGTCGGGGTGGAAGGGGCGACGGAGAGAATTATGTAGAACACCTGAAACATTAAAAACACCATCTCGACATTTCTGTTTATTGTTTTTATTATTAATTCACTAACGAGATATATTGCAAGAATAACTATCCGTGATAGAACATAGCCCTTCGAATTTTTCGTCTTTACGGAATGTAGTCATAAAGTCATTCTTCGATGGGACTTCTTGAAAGCATCACAAGCCGTCGTAGATTGTGGAAGGTGAGCTACAGTTTCATGAAGCTCTATGGGCGATTGTTCGACGTTGAAGGCGTTATTATCCCGCCATTAGAGGGTCCCAGTCGTCTGTCTAGCATCCCTGTTTTTTGAACACGTTCTAAGTTGATTTCTGAACGAATCATAAGTTGATTTTTGAATACATGCATAGTGTACGTGATGTCCTTGCCCGAGGAGTCCCCGTCGCATCTAGAAATAAAAAAGCTTTCCCGCAGACTAAAGGGGACGGGGCTATACGAGCTAAGCCGAATAACCCGAACGGATGACTGCCAGTAGCTCTTTGTTTATATGGTTGATTCAGTGTGCGAATGATAAGCGTTGTTATAATTATTAGCAAAATCCTTAAATTCAGACTACGGAGTGGAAATAAACAACTAACAGGAATAACAGGCAAGAAAGATTACATATTAACTTCTCGGTGTATCCAAGAAAATGAAATTTTGACAGAAAATTTTTGCCAGATGGCTACACTACCAAGGCTGTGTTCACAGTGGCACAGACAAGTCCTCAGACACTGTCGCCAGAGGTCGCCCGAGAACTATGGCGGATAGCGTAGTCATAGTGCGTCCGATTTCCTTCGTCAGTTTTGGATAGGGTCAGTGAGGTTAGATTAAAATATATTATATGTATGAAGTAGGTTAGATTTTAACCTCTTTGAGTGGGGTGGATTCCACAACACCTCTGTGCTTGGATATGAGTGCTGCATATCGGCTTCTGCTAATTAAAGAGATGCCGAATGCAATTTGAATGAGCTTTCTTGTCTCTCAAAGAACCTGGCGACTACTGCATACTCTGTCCTCAGTTATCGGAATTACCAGACAAATTTTACGAATGTATAAGATGACAGGAGAAACGTTCTGTTACATACTCGAGATAATTCGTGTTGATCTCAAAAAGCAAGTTACATACACTCTGTTTCGCTATATTTATTTAAAGTTGTGCAGACGTACGCAAATTAAATCCAATGACTGTCATTTAGCACTCGAGTGAAAAACAAGCATAAAGTGTAGCATAAGATATTCTGAAAACCTAAAGCACTTAAAAGTGGAAATACATACCGTACACCACAGTTGCAAACCACTTCATATTAGCAGAATCTCTACCTTACTGACATAAAACACCAGTAAGCAGTAATAATAATAATTTGTAGACTATTGATGACAACTTACCACAAAAAAGATCCAGTACAGTAGCTATAAGCATATAAAATACTCCACCCTTATTTTTTGAGGTTGTAATCTACACCTAAAATTTCCAATAAAGATTTGGCCTATTTGAGGTTTAGAATAAACCTGCGATTTCAGTGCATAGATTCCGAACTATATCTCGATTACGATATCTGTTTATTATGCTCCATATTTTGTGTGCGATAACGTCGGTCAATTTGACCAAAGAAAACAAACTGCTTTTAATTTGACCGATTGTTGTCCAAAGCTAGCGACAAGATCGGCTATATTGTGCCCGCGCACGTATTGGCGTATTGATTTGAAAAGATCGGCCTGTCTGCGGTCGATGTCGGCCGTCGGCCGAACCCACCGATATCGGAGCTACTGTGACCGCAACCTTAGGCTGTGGTCACAGTGGCATCGACAGTGGTCTTCAGATACCGTCGCCATAGGTCGCCCGATAACTTCGGCCGACAGTGTGGTCATGATACCTCCTATCTTCTTCGTCAGTTTTTAGCAGGGTCAAGGAGGTTAGCTTATGTTAGAATCTATTCTGTGTGTGAAGTAGGTTAGATTTTTAACCTCTTAGGGTTGGGTGTATACCCTAACGCCTCTGTGCTTGGATACGAGTGCTGCATAGCGCCTTCTGCTAAGGAAGAGACGCTGAATGCATGTGAAGATTTCCTGTAACGTAAAGAACATCGCGAGTACTTTACACTCTGTCCTCTGTTATCGGAATAACCAGTCATGTTTTACGAATGTATGAGATGACGGGAGAAACATTCTGTAACATACTGGGGATAATTCGTAGTGACGTTTGAATAGGGATGTGGAAATGGAGATGGATTAATAATTGCTTGAATAATTGGAAAAATTAATTGGAAACAATAGTTGAGAAAATGTTGAAAGTAATTTATGAATCTCTGAACAATCTTGGGTGACCTTTAACCGATACCAATATCAACAGACCTTGTATATCATTACATTCAAGGTCAATCGACATGATTTGCATTATATATTACTGCTTCCGGTAGTGTGTTGTACCAAATAATCACTGCGACCATTGAAACTGTCCATCTGTCTATAAGTTCTTAAACAAACGAAGCACGTTATTTTTAGTATAAGTAAATCATGTTCAGTAAGTGCCTATCAAGTCTGAGTCTTTAAGTCATTACCTTCTCATTAATCCCATTGTGTTTAGTCTTGAGTGTGACAATGTCGATGTAGGAACGCTTCTCCAGATATGGCGGTAATTATTCTTGTCTGCACAGAACCTCTTGATGCAGGTTGGTTCAAATGGCTCTGAGCACTATGGGACTCAACTGCTGAGTTCATTAGTCCCCTAGAACTTAGAACTAGTTAAACCTAACTAACCTAAGGACATCACACACATCCATGCCCGAGGCAGGATTCGAACCTGCGACCGTAGCGGTCTCGCGGTTCCAGACTGCAGCGCCAGAACCGCGCGGCCACTTTGGCCGGACTCTTGATGCAGGATCTCGGCGGAAAGTGAAATGATGAACCGATAGGAGTTGAACTTATAACTGTGCGAATAAATATTCCTTTTCTAATAATTTTTATAATACTTTTAATGAACGGTTAAAATACACAGTTTTAACAATGCTGGGACATTGGATCCAAGCATACGTCCGTACTCTACCACTTCCCGAAACAAAAAGGATAAAGATACATGAAGTAATAAAGTGAACAGCGTATTTCTTACTTTGTTTCATATAGATAATTAATATTATCCTTGCCACAAAACAACTCGTTAATTTACTTTTGACGGTGTCTTTGGTTTGTAGCTCATTCAGTTTACATATAGCTTTTATATTTATATATACACCGGGTGATCAAAAAGTCAGTATAAATTTGAAAACTTAATAAACCACGGACTAATGTAGATAGAGAGGTGAAAATTGACACACATGCTTGGAATGACATGAGGTTCTATTAAAACAAAAAAAAAACGAAGTTCACAAAATGTCCTACAGATGGTGCTGGACAGCAAAACGTCTGTGACTGCGCATGACAATCATGTATAAAAGGAGCTGTAATGAGAATCAGATGCACCAGCAGTCGCAGCATGTTGACGTTACCTGAAAAGGCGCTTTTAGTGAAGCTGTATTATCAGAATGGGGAATGTGCTAGTTCAGTGTTACGATCCTATCGCCATAGGAAGGGGATTTGAACGGGTAAAGGTCCGTTGACAAATGCAGCTGTGGCGAGAATGATTTCAAAGTTCGAAGCCACGGGTTGTTTAGACGATAGCCCCATAGTGGCCGACCGAGCACAAGGCGTAATGCTGCTGGGACAGTTCAGGAAGAAATGGCGACTGTAGCGGGTTCGTCTATGCACGGGGAAGTCAGCGGTCGTGCAGTCGCACGTCGGACCGGCATTCCGTACACTACTGTTTGGTTGGCACTGAGGCGTACCCTCCGATGCTATCCGTACAAAATCCATCGGCATCGTGAACTGTTACCTGGCGATTTAGTGGAGCGGAGGGCTTTTGCTGTGTGGGCGTTTCAAAAGATGGCGGAAGACGACGATTGGTTGAGTAACGTGTTGTGGACCGACGAAGCTCATTTTACGCTCCGAGGGTCTGTCAACGCCCACAACTGCAGAATTTGGGCTACCGAAAATCCTAGAACTGTCGTTGAAACTCCATTGCACGACGAGAAGTCACGGTATGGGTTGGATTTACCCCATCTACCGTTATCGGGCCTTTTTTCTTCGAGGAAATGTGTGATTCTGGTTTTGTAGAATAGAATTGAGGAGAAGAGGAGTTTTTGGCACAACTTGACAAGAAGAAGGGACCGGTTGGTAGGACATGTTCTGCGGCATCAAGGGATCCCAAATTTAGCATTGGAGGGCAGCGTGGAGGGTAAAAATCGTAGAGGGAGACCAAGAGATGAATACACTAAGCAGATTCAGAAGGATGTAGGTTGCAGTAAGTACTGGGAGATGAAGAAGCTTGCACAGGATAGAGTAGCATGGAGAGCTGCATCAAACCAGTCTCAGGACTGAAGACGACAACAACAACAACAACAACAACTGCTACCATGATGGGTGAGAGGTACGCCGAAATGTTACAGAATCGCATCATCCCCAGCCTGGCTGATAAACACCTGCTGGAACGTACGATGTTTATGCAGGATGGCGCTCCACCCCATATTGCTAGACGCGTGAAAGATCTCTTGCGCCCGTCGTTTGGTGATGATCCTGTGCTCAGCCGTTATGTTCGAGGAAATGTGAGACATGTTATGTGGTCTTAAGTGTGCCACGCCTCTTCACACAGCATTCTTCCACTGCACGTCACTGTATTTCGCTCTGCGCAATTCAAACTTGCATATTTTGTAATGGAAGCCATCAAATCTGTATTCACGACAGCGGAAATTAAAACATCGATATATATGTTGTGGTTCCAGTAATTGCTTCTGAAACAATGAGTGGCTTCTTCTGCACTATAGGGTGCAATGGCATGAGCTGTGCTGCACTCAGTGTGGCGTAGCAGTTAGTGTCACTAGCTGTTGTGCTGTAGCTTGTCAACTCAAACCCGATCACAAAAAAATTTGTTATTTAGTGTTTATCATTTCTGGAAAGACCTCAAAATTCCTGATGTCAGTAATGTTTGAATGCTCTGGAATATTCCAGGAGTTGAGTTCTGTTCTGTCTGTACATAGGTGTTTACAATAAAACGTCCTTCCAGTGCTACGTGCTGTATTTCATTGAGGACCCTACTTTTGTATTTGGACGTAATTGTGGTTATGGAGTGACAATATACAGTTTGAACAGTATCACAAACATTTGATGAAGAAATCACTCCAACTTCTTTCAAGGAAACAGTGAAATAATTAACACACTTAAAAGCTCGAGTTCTAATGGGATTTGTAACATTTTTGCAAAATATTAAAAACATTTATGTCTGGTGTAGCTACCATATTCAAAAATACATTTAATGTTTCATTTACGCAAAGTATCTTTCCAGACAGACTTCTTGTAAGTTTTGGAGAGGGTAATGTATTTGAGAATAGCTGAGCACATCTGAATGTATAGGATTCTTAATCACAATTTGGATTCCAGGAGGGCCCTTTCATTGAACATGCCATCTACTATTTCACTGACCATGTGTTAAAATATCTAAACAACAATATTTCACCTGCTAGAAGTCTTTGTGATCAGCCTAAAACATTTGACTGAGTAAATCACAAAATTATTTTGGAGAAACTTGACGTTCAAGGCTTTTGAGGATGGATGAAGCAAAGGGTTACATGAGGTAACTCGTGCAGATCTTGGAATGAATCTTCTGAGTGTGAACAAATTACTGAGTGTTCCACAGTGTTCAATTGTGGGACATTTACAGTTCTTGCTGTGTGCAAATGACCTTCCATTTTACACCAATAAAGCAGAAATAGTGCTTTTAGACGTTGATAAAAGTATTATAATCAATCCCAACAGAGAAGTGACAATAGAAGAAGTAATAAATCAAATATTTGAAGTATTATTGATTGGTTCTTGGTAAATGGTCTGTCATGTAGGAAAAAAACACAGTGCACTCAGTTCTGTACAATGCAAGATCTATCGTTGTCAGTAACACTACGAATAACACTAAGAACAACCATAGGAATAGTGCTCGAGGGAAAAGAATGTGTTAAAATGATTGTTCAAAATTTCTGTATGTGTGTATTGGTCGAAACTTGAGTTGAAAATAATGTTATTAAAGATCTGCACAAACACTTCAGTAATAAAGCATTACTATGTTTACTTCCATTAATTTATATCATATTGAATAATTTTCTGGGGCACTTCCACAAATACACACAAAATATTGCACAGATATTTAATTTCCATCCTCAGACTTCATGTAGCCAAATGTTTAAAAAGTTATGCATACTAACATCACCTTCAGTCCATTTAATCCCTTACACAATTTATCATGAAGAATCAGTTGCATCTTAAAAATAATAGTAGCGTTCATAAATATAGCACTAGGAAGAAAATAGCCTCCACTTTCCACAATTTAACCATCTTGCACAGAATGGAGCAAAGTGTGCAACCATAAAAGTATTTGACCACATTGCTTCTGCAATGAAAGTGTTGACAGATAAAAGTTTTAAAATCAAATTGTTGTTATTTCTATTGGCAATTCTTTCTTCCACACATCAACTTCTGAATAGGTAGTATGCATATTAGTGGATTACATTCATCAAATTTGATCGCAAATTAAGATTTTAGAAATTCTCATTATTCAAATACACAGCACATTGCCTTGTTTTCACAGTGATAATGTCGCTTACTTGTAAGCTTACTAACATTACCACATCATGGTTAGTTGTCACAAATTTGGTTCATGAAACATTAAAAAAAAACTACACTGTACAATAGAGGGGGTTGAGACTGCATCCTCACCTTAAGCCCTGTCTAATCTGAACATTTTGTCCTTCTACTCTGGTTGTTTCTTCTTGGTTCCTGCTTGTGGTGTGAGCACGTATATCTGTTGGTATAGGCTGCAGTAAATTGTAATGAGAGAAATTCTTTCTTTTAACTGTTTACAGTAACTCACTCTCTACCTTACCTTCCTGTTCATAACAAATTGTATTTCTGTTATACCATCTTCTTTCCATTTCACTTCATCAATCCACAACATGGCAGGAGAGCTTCTGTAAAGTTTGGAAGGTAGGAGGTGAGATACTGGCAGAAGTAAAGCTGTGAGGACCGGGCGTGAGTCATGCTTCAGTAGCTCAGATGGTAGAGCACTTGCCCGCGAAAGGCAAAGGTCCCGAGTTCGAGTCTCGGTTGGACACACAATTTTGATCTGCCAGGAAGTTTCATATCAGCGCACACTCCGCTGCAGAGTGAAAATCTCATTTCAGGCCACAACATATCTAGTTTGAGCCTGTTTTTAATATATAGTATTGGCAGTCCCCCCACACAGAAAACAGAATGAGGGGTATAATCTAAATTTTTTTCCAATGTAGAGATGATCAGGACAGTTTTTGCCAATTCCAGGCTTTATTTTCCGTGGAAGACATTATATGTCTTTAATGTTGCCTTCTGCATCCACATACTGCTGATTCTTCTATCTTTAGGAGCAACTTTGCACACTGATAGATGCTGCCCTCTCTTTCTGCTCATTTGCACTTTTTTGCAAGGCCTTTGACAGAATGAGGGTGGCTGTGTATACTGGAAGTCTTTCACAATGCCACCATTGGTGACAATTTATATTACAATTATATATATATAGTGGCTGGAATTGAACCTGGAACCCAGGACTTTTTAATTTGTTGTCAAAGACACTACCCTTATACATCCGTGACTGACTGTGATTATAGAGTGCCAATTCACATAGATCTCCCCCTCCCTGCAAACACACATACCCCCTCTCCAATGGTAGAAAGGGGCAGTAACAGATATTATTTGGATCTGGTGGAATTAAAATTAGTAACACAATCTATCTTTCTGTGTGTATGCTTTACAAGAATCACAGTTCATGAATCAACATCCTCCCATCTTTACACAATACCACATGTTGAGTAGAAAGGCACAAATGTAGAAACTGTTTCACGCTGTGTTTGTACAATGGTCTAACACTCATCAGATAGATAAGAGATATTGTTGAACACCATTCTCAAAGTAATTGCTACTAGAGTCTGATTAGCTACCATGTTAACAGTCTATGATGCATGTCATCCACCTACATTTATAGCACCAGGAACCAACAGAGCTAATAAACCCATTACCCCTAACCTTTCTCATTTTGAGCAATTTTAACACTCAAAACTTTTTGTGGAGCAACTAAATGGTTAGAAAAACACATTAACGTATAAGACATTTGTCTGTTGAATAATGGGGTACCAATGCACTTCATTTCTGCATGCTGTACTTTCTCTTCTATTGATAATTCCTATGCAGCTCCAGCCACATACCAATGATACAGTGATATGTTCATGGCAGTCTGTGTGATGCTACAGTTATCCCATCACATCTTTGATCCCATGACTCAAACTTAGTGGAAGATTGCCATTCTGGTCATTATAAATGTAAAGTGACAGCGTGTGCCCAGTCCAAGCCTGAAATGAACCTTTAAGCCATGTTGACAGGACAAACAAAGTGCGTAAACCACACTGTTTCATTCACAGTGCATACTGTTGAACTACACTGATAATTCAGGTGTACTTTTACCTCCTTTGCAGAGCTGTCTGTACTTAATGATTTCTTGTAATCAATAGAATACTGTGAAAGAGTTTTCTGATAGTAAAAAAAGGAAAAGTAACACAAACATGGCATGTCATGAGGGTGATGCAATTTTTTTTTTGAGCAGTTTATTTCCTTCTAAATTTGCCTAAAATATCCTTGCATGCACTTGCAAAATACAGCTTTATCTTATTTTCACCTTTGCTCAACAAATCAAGGATATGTTCTTCACCCATTTCTACCCTAATTTTCAGTTCTGGAAATCTCTCTTCCAAATTTTTGCTTCAGTGATACTTTGGGACTTCTCTTGCAAGTAAATGAATCTATTTGATTACTTGTCTCTCTCACTTTCAGAAAGTTTTTGACAAAATTCAATTTGATATGTAGTGAGGTTATGTAATATTTTTTAAAGACAGTCACACAGTTCATAAGATCATGTGTCAACTTTTATGGAATGGTTAACAATATAATCTCTACTGATATTCATGGCTGAGTTAACCAACTTACTAATTTGCCAATGTATTATGAAAAACATCTCCAGATAACTATGCAAGCAAAGCACTTAGTGTCACAGCACATTGCAACACAGTACACTGAAACTTGGGCTGACATTAGTGAGTGAAGAAAACATCTCAGCTTACCTCTTGTCTTGAGATCACTAGCTCAGTTTTTGTTTGTAGAATTACCTATAGAGATTAAATAGAATACTGCAGCAGACCAACTTTTGTCATGTTGGCTATAGTGAGTTTCTGATGGAAGGACCTTAGAACAGTAACTTTCCTCAGTCAGTAGGTCAGCTGAAACTATAAGTGTATTGTCTTCACTCCTAGTTGAGTTAATTCACCTGTGACCAATTGCAACAGGATTAATGATTTCAACAATAAATGAATTTTTACCCAAAGTATGAATGAAAACATTTTTTAATAATAGTGATTGTAGATTGTGATCTGCTCTTGAGCCTTTTGTACACAGCTTTAAGATGATACCAGTAATGCATAAACATATGCAGCAAAATGATTCTTTGTACTATATAGTGTTTTGCACCCTCTTAGATAGAACATTGGTACTTGAAATAGCTTGGATCGGTTTGTATAGATTAGATTAAACTAGATTAGATTTACTTTCATTCCAATTAATCCATAGTGAGGAGGTCCTCCAGGATGTAGAACATGTCAGAAAAACAATAATACATGACAAATATTTACAACTAAAACAAATAAGCTAATGTACCTTCCACAGGTATCAGTTGGAATGATATATTTTAACACTATATGAAAGGATCGTTTTACAGCACTCATTTATTAAGTTCACATTAAAGCACTGAATTTAGAATTTAAAAAAAAAAATGTTTTTTTATTTATAAGGTAATAAACATATAACTACTACAATACTTATTTAAAATGAACACATTACTGTACTGAAGTGATGCAGAAGTTAGATTGTACTTTACACACACACACACACACACACACACACACACACTCTCACACACACAAAAAAAACAGTTCTACTGAGAAATTCATCGATAGAGTAGAAAGAGTTGGCCACCAATAAATCCTTTAGGCTTCTCTTAAACTGAATTTCATTCGTTGTTAAGCTGGCAAGTTGTTGAAAATGTGTGTTCCTGAGTACAAGAGTAAGTGACTTTAAATCCTTGTGAAGATTATTCTTATTTCTAGTACTGAGTCCATGAACTCAGCTGTTGGTTTGAAAAAGTGATATATTTTTAATGACAAATTTCATTAATATATTGGGAAGCAGTAGTTAGTATCCCTAGTTCCCTAAACAGGCTTCTGCACGATGTTCTTGAGTTCACACCACATATAACTCTTACTGCATGTTTTTGTGCCCAGAAAACTTTAGCTTGGCTTGATGAATTACCCCAAAAAAATAATCCCTTATGACATTATGGAATGAAAGTAAGCATAGTATGCCAGCTTTTTCATTTTTATATCCCCTATGTCTGACAGAGTTTGCACTGCAAATAGAGATTTGTTTAGATGCTTCAGCAGTTCTGTGGTGTTCTTCTCCCAGTTGAATTTATTATCAAGCTGTAATCCTAAAAATTTAATGCTCTCCACTTCTGTCTGCTTGTCATCATACGTTAGGCATCTACTCGTGGGGCACCCCTTACAAGTTCTGAACTGCATGTAGTGTGTTTTTTCAAAGTTTAGTGACAAAGAATTGACTAGGAACCAGTGATTAATTCCCACAAATAATTTACTAGCCCATCTTTCTAAGACTTTTCTTGATTTGCTATTTATTGCAATGTTTGTATCATCAGCAAACAAAACAAACTTGGCATCTGGTAATGTTGCTGATGAAAGGTCGTTGATATACATAAGAAAAAGTAAGGTGCCTAAGATGGAACCTTGTGGGACACCACATGTAATTAGTTCCCAGTTGGGTGATGTCTGTTAGCTTAATATATGTCTCTTTCGTAATAACACCATTAGTTTCCTGCTAGAGATATAAGATTTGAACCATTTTGCAGCATTTCCTGTTTCACCATAATATTCTAATTTACTTAAAAAGATATTGTGATTTATACAGTCAAATGCCTTTGCCAGATCACAAAATATACCAATCGCCTGCAATTTTTTGTCTAATGAATTAAGTACATTTTCTCTGTAAGTGTAGATAGCCTTCTCAAAATCAGAACCCTTTAGAAATCCAAACTGCGACTTTGACAATATGTTACAATATTTGTGATAAGATGGTTATAAAGCTGATTGTACATCAACTTTTCTAAAATTTTTGAGATTGCTGGCAAAAGTGAAATTGGATGGAAATTTGGCGCCATTTCTTTATCTCCCTTCTTAAACAGTGGCTTAACTTCAGCATATTTCAACCATTCAGGAAATACTCCACTGATAAACGATGGTTTACACAGATAGCTTAATATGTTACTTAACTCAGACTCACATTCTTTAATTAACTTTGTTGATATTTCATCATACCCACTAGATGGTTTTGATTTTAAAGATTGTATGATGAGCGTTACTTCTCCTGGGCTAGTGAGGGTCAAATTCATATTATGAAAGTTACTTGAAATGTCTGGTCTGAGGTATCCCATGTCAGATTCTAGATTTACTGCTGATGACATTGATGAGGGCATTGAAAGATTTTATATCATAAAATTGTTTCTGTGTTTAGAAGTGAGTTTAGTGTGAAGGTTTTTCACATTTTTGACTAGAAGCAACCTTAATCATCCTCGGTTGTAATGCTTTAACTGTATTAAATTGCAGAATTGTCTTTGTTGGAAAAATTATACATGATTTTGATCTGATGAAAACACTTCTGTAAAACTTTTGGTCATGTAGCAGCAGTTTTAATTAATTGTTGGTTCGTATTCAGGCCATGTTATTTTCTAACTACACTATGTTGTTATTTAGCTTTGCTCGTGACTTCGAGGAGAGACGCAGCCATTATGAGCCATCTCATTGCGATGGTCTGGATAATGATCTCCCTGATGAAACTGACTTTGTGCCGCATTTCCAGAGAGTCTCAGTCAGTGGTGAGGATACAAGTGGTGTGAGTCTCATTATCCATTTTTAAACATTTTCATTCATGGGGATAGTTATAGTTGTCTTAAAAGTCCAAGCACTCAAGACTTTTATGAAAATTTATTATCAACTGCTACCACTTCTGTAGTATGATTTTTAAACTAAAAATGTTTTGTAGACAAGGGCATTATACAAAATTTGAGTTTATTTTGCCACACTTTGTTTCATTTATTATTTGAAGCTCAGTCAAGTAAAAACATAGCAAAACTTCTGCATATGAAGAATTTTAGGAAGAAATTTTTTTTTAATAATTAGACTGAAGCGTTTCTTGTGATTTTTTACTATTTGCCCATACTTCATTATCCTATTTTGTCTGTAGCTTTTTATGCTCTTTGTTTTGCATTCTACATGGCTTACGCTGGGCCTGAAGCCTCATATGTGGAGGAAGCCATACAGTTGTGCATTACCTTTCTTGACTGTCTAGTTTGTGTGCTCAAGTAATTCCACTATTCTGGTCATGATGTGAGGTCTCTCTGGTTATAATTAAGATGTTGAAGCTGTGTGCATGTGTTTGTACATACATTTGCCCTGTTTATTGTGTTGAGGGGCTGCTAATTAACTCTACTTAGGCAGGTTAAATATGTGGTGCTCTAACAATTTTCAAGTAGGGGACAATTACATATTATTTAAAGTAGTAGTCATACATGTCAATATTATTGTGTGTGTTTAATCTGAGATATTAAAAGTAGTGTACTTGTGGTTCACTTACTACAATGTGCTACATACAAGAGTTTGTATGACGTGTTAAGAATTTGTAATATTCATGTTGGGGGGGGGGGGGGCATGCATTATTGTTTTACAAGTGACAAAGTAGTCCGCATTTTACACACACACACACACACACACACACACACACACACACACACACACACACACACACACACACACACACACACTCTCTCTCTCTCTCTCTCTCTCACTCTCTCTCTCTCTCTCTCTCTCTCTCTCTCTCTCTCTCTCACACACACACACACACACACACACACACACACACACACACACACACACACACACACATTAGAAGAAGTATAGTTCCTATTACTTACATGTTTTGCTGTACATAAATCATCCTGCATGAGCAGGGAACTGCAAAATTGCTTAAGAATTTGTTCCTTAACTGAAGCCAGTCATGCTTATTAGATATAAAGGTTCATGTGTAGCAACCCTTACAGAGAAAGAAATGAAGTTGTCATTGTGAATATATCACAAGATGATCACAAAGAATGATCACTCTGACAGTGTTTTCTTATGTTATGCCAAAGACAAACATCTTAAATTAATGATGTAATTTACTTAAGTTTAAAAGGTGCATAATTAAATTAGCTTTTATGTGTCAGTTTTTTTTAATCATGTCTAAGGTGGAGACATTATATTTATGTAACTATTCTGTGAATCAGGCAGATGTGTTGTGAGAATGAGGTGGTGTGTTGTCTTCTTAGACAAAATGAGTGTGGTCCAAACCTGCTCTAATTTTTGAATTAAAAGTTTTTTATCAGAGATAGAGACACATGAAGATTTGTAATGACTATAGCCTATTACATTTCATGTCATAATATTTTGAGGTAATGTTTTGCCTTGACGTATAGGTTGGTTCTTAGTCATGTTTTCATTGAACACTAATGAACATTATTTATAAATAACACATCAGATTTTGTTAACTCATTTTTGTCTTGTGGAAGAAATGTGTTAAATTGTAATGATGCAAACTGTATATGATAAGTTTCGCATGTGGGACACAGGTAGCTGTAGATATATTGCTCAAATTACTCAGTCATTGGTAGCATATATTTGAAGATTGATTTTGTGTAAGTCAGACTCACTTATCACTTAAATCAGGTGTACTTTAATGTTCAACCTGAATTATATCAACAGAAATTTGTATAGTGAATGCCTCACCACTCTGCGGTGATGGGAGGGGGGGGGGGGGGGGGGGGGGGGAGATCAGGGAAATTTAAAACTATAGTATAGCATAAAATAGCGTTCAGTCAGTTGCAATTGAGACAGCATTTCTTGGACACAAGTTTTATGTGTAATAAATGAACCCACAACCTAAAACATTTTTTCAAATGTAATACCTTTCAAAAAGATCCACTTTGACCTTTGATTGTGAACTGTTATGTCTGTGTAGATACCTTTTCTAAGGACCTTGTCTTAAAACCATATCAACTTTGCATTTGATCTCATTAAAGACTAATCATGCCTTATGAAAACTTATTGGGAGACAATGATCCTCTTTCTTCTCTTTTTATTTCTTACTTCTTTCTCATGATAAAGCTATTGTTGCATCAACAAGAACATCTGTCTTCAGAATGTAGGGGCACATATATTCTGTAAAAATATTTAAAGGACTTCAGTTGTGCTCGTGATGATAGCAACAAAAGTAAATCATCAAAATAATGGATGTGCCTGTGGGGGTGGGGGGTTAAATGTCACACAGATCAAATTCTTTCACATTTTGTCAATATTGATTTTCTTGGGTGCAGAGTACTGTGTGCCTTGGGTGCAAATGGGTACAAGACAGATTTTTGGTGTAATTCTGCTGTCAGCTCATAGGTTGCATAACAGTATCATGCTATTAGCTTGTAGGTCTCAATGTCGTGCACAATGGAGAGCAACATGGTTCCCAAAATTCTATTTAATTAACTTTACATTATGCTTAAAAAAATACAAACATTCCTCAAGTGCTACTGGCTCTAATTGTATTTAGCCATAGCATATTTTAACAGTGAATAGTTTTGTTGACTATCAGTTATGTTATGTTACTGTTGCTGCTGTGATTTTAGTGTGGGCAAGATTATCAACTGCTCATCCACATATTTCTCACTCTGCTACAAAATAGAATATCCAGGTCTTGAAACTACTGAACAATATCTTTCTCAAGAATTTGTCAAGTACTTTGCTACCAGAGCCATGCAGTGTCTCCAGTATCAGGTTATCAAAACTAAGCTTCATATAAATCTCAATTCTTAATACACTACTGGACATTAAAATTGCTACACCAAGAAGAAATGCAGATGATAAACGGATATTCATTGAACAAATATATTATACTAGAACTGACATGTGATTACATTTTCACGCAATTTGGGTGCATAGATACTGAGAAATCAGTGCCCAGACAACCACCTCTGGCCGTAATAACGGCCTTGATATGCCTGGGAATTGAGTCAAACAGAGCTAGGATGGCATGTACAGGTACAAATGCCCATGCAGCTTCAACACGATACCACAGTTCATCAAGAGTAGTGACTGGCGTATTGTGACAAACCAGTTGCTCGGCCACCGTTCATCAGGGGTTTTCAATTGGTGAGAGATCTGGAGAATGTGCTGGCCATGGCAGCAGTCAAACATTTTGTGTATCCAGAAAGGACTGTACAGGACCTGCAACATGCGGTTGCGCATTATCCTGCTGAAATGTAGGGTTTTCCAGGTATCAAATGAAGGGTAGAGCCACGGGTCGTAACACATCTGAAATCTAATATCCACTGTTCAAAGTGCCGTCAATGCGAAAAAGAGGTGACCGAGACGTGTAACCAATGGCACACCATACCATCATGCCAGGTGATATGCCAGTATGGCAATCGCCGGGTGATACGCCAGTATGGCGAAGACGAATACATGTTTCCAATGTGTGTTCACCGCGATGTCGCCAAACAAGGATGCGACCGTCATGATGCTGTAAACAGAACCTGGATTCATCCGAAAAATGACGTTTTGCCATTTGTGCATCCAGGTTCATCATTGAGTACACCATCGCAGGCGCTCCTGTCTGGGATGCAGGGTCAAGGGTAACCACAGCCATGGTCTCCGAGCTGATAGTCTATGCTGCTGCACCCGTTGTCAAATTGTTCATGCAGATGGTTGTTGTCTTGCAGACGTCCCCGTCTGTTGACACGGGGATCGAGATGTGGCTGCATGATCCGTTACAGCCATGCGGATAAGATGCCTGTCATCTCGACTGCTAGTGATACTTCCCATTGGGATCCAGCACGGCATTACGTATTACCCTCCTGAACCCACCGATTCCACATTCTGCTAACAGTCATTGGATCTTGACCAACGCGAGCAGCAATGTCGCAATACAATAAACTGCAATCACTATAGGCTACAATCCGACCTTTATCAAAGTCAGAAACGTGATGGTACGCATTTCTCCTCCTTACACGAGGCATCACAACAATGTTTCACCAGGCAGTGCCGATCAACTGCTGTTTGTGTATGAAAAATCGGTTGGAAACATTCCTCATGTCAGCACGTTGTAGGTGTCACCACCAGTGCCAACCTCATGTGAATGCTCTGAAAAGCTAATCATTTGCATATCACAGCATCATCTTCTTGTCGGTTAAATTTCTCGTCTGCAGCACGTCGTCTTCGTGGTGTAGCAATTTTAATGGCCAGTAATGTACTTTCATCTCCTTGTCTCTACCAATTGTGTTTTTGTATGCCTACTGCAATATATTCTTGAAGTTCTTTTCCTACTTCCAGACCTGCGCGCTCAAACTTCACTCCTTCAAATTTAGGTCCATGAGAGTAGTTGGCCCGTAACTGTGTACTTTCTTTAAAAAAATACTTTCTTACTTTTCTGTGTGTGTTCCATTCTGCTGTCAATTTTTTACTGATGTGGATAATAACATATTTTCTCAAAATTATGTTTATCTTGTGCTTGACTTTTTAGGAAATAATTGCATTAAATACAATATTGAAATCTACATTCACAAGGAAGGAAGATTAGGATCTAATGTCCCTTTGACATTGAGGTTATTAGAGATGGTACACTGATGAGCCATAATATTATGACCACTGTCCACAATGAGATAGAGTGCCACCTGGTTGTGTCACAGGCAGCTGATATGCTCGGAAAAGTATGTAAGCAGAGCAGTGATGAATGGGGAATCACTCTAGTGATGATATGGGTTGGAGATGGATAAATCTACTGATGCAAGTAGCTTCAACAAAGAGTAGATTATTATGGACCAGTGACTGGGAATAAGCATCTTGGAAATGATAAAATTGGTTAGCTGTTTGCATTCAGCTGTCATGAGCATCTATGGAAAGTTGTAGGATGGTAAAAACATGAGAATATGACAGTGTTGGACATCCACACCTTATCCCAGGACATGTTCATAGGTAAGTCCACTCTGTAAAAGGAGGATAGTCAGCAGAGCACTTTGCTGGAATCTGATGGCACAAGTGTGTTGGAGCACACTCTTCAGCATAGGTTGTCAAATATAGGGCACCACAGGAGATGCCCCCGCAGTGTTTCCACATTGACCCAACAATATCATCAATTACAACTGCAGATGGGACACTGGATGAATGGAATTATGTTGCCTGGTTGGATGAATCGTGTTTCTTCTTAAACAGGGTTGATGGTTGTGTTCAAACATGCCATCATCGAGGTGGACAGTGGCTCAAAACATGCACTGTACTGCATGAACATTATTGCAGACCATGTGCATCACTTTGTGCTCAAGGTCTTCTCTGACAGCTATGGCATCTTTGAGCCATATAACTGACCATGTCACAAGGGCAGAATCGTTTACAGTTGTTTGATGAACATGATAGTGAATTACACTGGTATCATAGCCATCAAATTTTCCTCATCTGAACCAGATGGAACATATCTAGGATGCTATCAGGTGCCAGCTCCAGGCCCACAAACCATGATCTTTAATTTGTTAGGATTGCATGACATGTGCATAGACATCTGGCGCTATATACCACTGGAAACCTAACAAGAACTTGTCAAATCCATGTCCTGCAGAATTGCTGTTGCTTTGTGTTTCAAAAGAGAGACTAACAGACTTAAGCAGGTGGTCTTAATATTTTCGCTCATCAGCATACGCACTCTAAAAGTGTATTGGAATGTATTTTGCACACCCCTATCATTTGTCACAATTCCTGTACAATTTGTAAATAGTTGTTCGTAAGCCCATGCATGAACTAGAAGTTTTCTAATTTCGTCATTTCATTACATCTCTTTTTGGAAGAACTAGGGTTTTCCTATTAACAATGAACTTTACCATGGTGTGAAACACCTCTTCCCTAGTAATCAGTCATTGGTCAAATGAGGGTTATGTTAGCTAACTGTTATGTAGATGAGATAATTTTGATGTAGGATTCTTCTAGTGATTCTTCCTGCCATCTCTTTTTCCCACAAACAGTTTTATGTGATTGTTCCACTTTGAAATATTCATGGTGCAGAAACATAGATAGTTAACAGTTGTGATAGTTTCCACACATTCATACGCAATATGCTACTGTTGTTGATTCTTCAAGTAAAGTGGAGTCTCATCATGACCACGTACATTTCACCACAATTTTTTTGGATTGCCACTTCTCTGTATACAGAATTCTGTGTACATGATTATCACACACAAACAGTCTCGTAGAGCTTCCTACACTATCTAATAAATTGTTGTTATACATTATGAACAGTAATGTTCTTATAAAACTACTAAAGGGTATGTTTGATGCAACTTTTTTTTATGCACTAGATTGGGGAGTGTTCTGTCTAATAACTAAGCTGGTCTGACATTTGCTCACTAGGTGAGAGAGAGGAGATAGTCATAGACTACTGAAAGGCAACCTGGATGCTGCTCTCAACTGTCTCTTGGATTTAATGGCTAATCAAAATGAACAGAGTTTTGAAAGAATGCTGTTTGTTAAATCCACATTCATTGCTTGAAAAGGTCATAATACCTGAGTGTAATACATATTCCATTATTTTGCAACACTTAGACATGAGTGTCTTGAACGTGTGTTTTCTTACTTTAGGGATGTACCATACTTTGCTGCTAGAAGAGGAACAAATAATTCTGCATGGGTCTTAAATTCCAGTTATATTTACTTTGTTGAATGATTTCATTGATTTTATATTTCACAATTTTCTTTATCTCAATACGTAATATTTCCATCCATCTGGCAACTGAAACGAGTTTGATCTTTCTTACTGAATTAACTTTAGATGATTTAATTAATTATTTTGGTCATCAGTCACCATTTGTTTCAGTGTCAGTATGATCAGTGAGTTTGCTTAATAGATGACTTTAATCCATTTATTGACTTGTATTAGTTCTGAGTTCACTGAACACATACACGTTGCTCTCCTTGTGAACATTTGGATGTTCAGTTTTAATTTGGCAGTAAGGCCTAGGCTTTGTTCAGTTTTATTGACTGGCGACTCCATGGAGTGCTGTGTGCACAACAACCATATATGTTAAATTAAAAGGAACGTCAGCGTTGGCCATAATATTGAAGTTTTATTGATAGCAGAATCGATTTTCGATCACATGGTGATCATCTTCAGTGCTGTACAAATTAAACTCGGACACTGGTATCAAGTTATCAATAACCAAAACTGAGAAGTGATCACAATAAATTGAGTTATTTTGATCTCTTCTCAGTTTTGGTTATTGATAACTTGATACCAGTGTCTGAGTTTAATTTGTACAGCACTGTAGATGATCACCATGTGATCGAAAATCGATTCTGCTATCAATAAATCGTCAATATTATGGCCAACGCTGACCTTCCTTTTAATTTGTTGAGTTTGGTGATGGAGCTCTCTGTGCTTTGATAGCTATTGAACCACACTGGATTGGTACCATCTTTCACAACCTTGCTTAGCACACGGTCATGTTGGGACTTTGGGGAATGAACATGCCGACTGGTTGGCAGAATTGGCTACCAGGGTGCCGATTTTGGAAAAGGGGGTGGAGGTGGGGGGTGGGGGGCAGAACTTTACATTTGTTTGACTCTAAGCCATCAATTATTAGTGCTGACGTGGTTTTACATTTTACTCACAAAGATGGTTTCTGCTCATCTCTGTGAGGTGGGACGCTTGGACCTCATTGACTGCTTGAGTGGTTGGAGGGGAACCCCTTGTCTGCTCTGGACCAGGGGGCCCACAATGGTCCTTACTTGGTGGTCTGCCTTGGCCCCCACCCTTCTCACCTTTTTAGTCTCTTCATTATTTTACATTCGCCATTTTTAATGTTTTGTCATTCTTAAAATTTTATCATTCTTTCAGTGCTGTTTGTTTTTTTGGGACAACAGGGGGTGAGGTAGTGGTGGTCAATGCAGAGGGTGCATCTCCCACTGCATGCCATGGGGTCTTCCTGCTGCATTATGCTCGCGGGCACATTCTTGCTTCACAAGCACAGGGTCCTGGTTTGATTCCCGACAGGGTCAGGGATTTTCACCTGCCTCGGGATGACTGGGTGTTTGTGTTGTCCTCATCATTTATTCATCATCATTCATGCAAGTGGCAAGATTGGACTGAGAAAAGGTTGGGAATTTGTACGGGCGCTGATAACCATGCAGTTGAGTGCCCCACAACCCAATCATCATCATCATCATCATCATCATCATCCTGCTGCATTCTGGGCAGACTGTCTCTCCCCCCTCCCCCCTCCCCCCCCCCATTCCTTCTCATTCCTTCCCTATTTCTAAATGCTTTGATCTTATTATATCTTGGTTAGAATCAGGGTTTCCAGGATTTGCCTTTAGTATCATTCCACTGGGGATTATTCATGGTTCAATACATATAGGATGAAGGGACTGATGATCTCCCAGTTTGGTCCCTTTAACTGCAAAAAACCAACCAAGCAAGCAACATGGTCAGTTGTAGTTAGTGTTACTGTGCACATGAAATGGGTATGCCACATTCAAATTGAGAATAATTCCAAAGGTAGAGAGAAATGTGGATATTGGAAAGAAATATGTGCTGTAGGGAGAATTATAAAGAAAAGAAGGAAATATTTAACATACTGATACTGCCCAGTTGCTTTGGCCCATGATGTCATCAAAGTGGCTGATTGAAGACACACAGAGAAATCCTTTAAATGTAAAATTAGTCTGATAACAATAATAATAATAATGATTCATGTGAAACACATACATTTGCTTCATTAACTCACAAATAATCTGTCACCTAACTTGTCTTAGTGCTTGGTCTACACTAAAAATCAGTCACTCACCACAATACCCATTCCAAAAAATAATATAAAAGCAAAGTAAATATTGTCAGTATTCTGTTCAACATTCATTTAACCACAATTGATGTTGCATGCCCCATCACTACATCACAAGTCAAAGCCGATGTCTGGTATCAGTAGAAGAAAGTAGAGGTTACATTTCTGCTTGTTTGTTGAGTTGATGTTTCAGGAATAAGTCCTGGAAATTGAATGAATACTAGAACTTTCTAAAAGTAAAGGAAAATTTATTTTGAACTGTTATATAAGGATTACATAGAGAAACATGACTGATGTACATCCACGATAAGAGTGCTGTGCAAAAGAGGAGGTGTATAAGTAAGGGGATTAAGACATCAGTTCGTAAGGAGAGCAGACTGAATAGCGGTAATGGTGACTGGATTAGACAGAAGTTCGATATAAAATAAGGAAACACATAAACAGATACTCATAGTGTATGAATACTATTGGGTTGCTAAAAATTGTTTATTATACCAATAGTTGTATTGTTTATCACTCCCTAATGAGATTAATCGTGCTTTGAATGATCAAGTCAGTTGTTTCATTTTTTAATTTAACCAAATACAATACAATACAATGTACATATCAGACACAAGCTGAAAATGACAGCTTACACATTTCTGATCAGGTGGATCACTCAACTCATGTGCCTCTTCATAGTAAACAAATTCACATGTTTCTCTCAGTTACCACTGCAGCAGCATTTTCATTTAAGTGCCATATATCCATATCAGTGAAATTCTACCAGTGTCATTTATGCAATATATGCTGATTTTGTGTATTACTACTTGAGAAGGGCTTAAGCCTTAAATTAGTCATGAAAAAATAATATAAACAATATTATACAAAGGATAAATTGCTACTCACCATACAGATACACATTTGAGTTACATACAGGCACAATGGAAAGACTGCTACAGATGAGCCCTCAGCCCAGCCAATGTGTTCTTCAGAAAAGAGAAATGCACAAACTTATTAACAAGAGCAAGCACCCCCCCCCCCCCCCTCTCTCTCTCTCTCTCTCTCTCTCTCTCTCTCTCTCTCACGACCACCATTTCTGGCTGCCCCAACCAAAATTCTGGCCAGAGCAGCTGGAGATGATCATGTGTATGTCAGTTGTACTTACAGTGAGTCTCAATCTATCATTTCACAATATTGTTGATATTCTACATCTACATCTACATCCATACTCACGTATGAAGTGTGGGAAGAATGACTGTTTGTGAATGCCTCTGTACATGCTGTAATTACTCTAATATTGGTCTCACGATACGTGTGAGAGCAGTATGTAGAGGGTTTTAGTATGTTCCTAGAATCATCATTTAAAGCTGGTTCTTGAAACTTTGTTAGTAGACTTTCTCGGGATGGTTTACATCTATCTTCAGTGGTCTGCCAGTTCAGTTTCTTCAGTGTCACCATAACACAATCTCACAGGTCAAACAGACATGTAATCATTCATGCTGCCCTTCTCTATATGCATTCAATACACCCTGTTAGTCCTATTTGGAATGGGCCCCACACACTTGCAAGCAATTCCATTGTAGACTTGTTGCACTTCTCCAGTATTCTACCAATAAACTGAAGTCTACCACCTGCTTTACCCACAACTGAGCCTATGTCATCATTCCATTTCATATCCCTACAAAGTAATACACTCAGGTATTTGCCTGAGTTGGCCGACTGATATTATCGTCATTTGCTACTAGATGTTTTTGTTTTGTGAAATGCATTGTTTTACATCTCTGAACATTTAAAGCAAGCTGCCAATCTTTGCACCATTTCAAAATCTTATCAAGACCTGACAAAATATTTATGGAGCTCCTTTCAGACTGTGCTTCATTATAGATAAAAACATTGTCTGCAAAAGATTTGAGGTTATTATTAATATTGTCCACAAGATCATTAATATTCAACATGAACAGCAAGGATTGCAACACACTTCCCTGAAGCACACACAAAGTTATTCCTACATCTGATGGTGACTCTCCATGCAAGATAACATGCTGTGTACTCCCTACCAAAAAGTCTTCAGTTCTGTCACATATTTCCGTCTATATCCCATATGATCAAACTTCTGACAATAAGTGTAGTTGTGATACCAAGTCAAATGCTTTTCAGAAACTTAAGAACACTGCATCTATCTGACTGCCTCGATCCAAAGCTTTCTGTATGGCATGTGAGAAAAGTGCGAGTTGGGTTTCACATGATTAATTTTTTTGTAATCCATGCTGGTTGGCATGGAGAAGGTCATTCTGATAAAGATACCTCATTATGTTTGAGATCAGAATACATTTTAAGATTCGACAACAGATTGATGTCAAAGATATTGGACATTAGTTCTGTGAACCACTTCTACTGCCCTTCTTGTAGACAGGCGTTACCTGTGCTTTTTTCCAAATACTCGGCACACTTTTTTGTTCGAGTAATCTACGATAGATTATAGTTAGAAAAGGGGCTAACTCAGATACAAAATCAGAACAGAATCTGATAGGGATTCATCTACATCAACATCATACTCTGCAAGCCACCCAATAGTGTGTGGCGGAGGGTACTTCTCGTACCACTAACTGAGCCCTTCAAACCTGTTCCACTCGTGAAGAGTGTGCGGGAAGAGTGATCGTCAGTAAGCCTCTGTATTGGTTCTAATTTCTCAAATTTTGTCTTCGTGGTCGTGATGTGAGATGTATTTGGGGGGGGGGGGGGGGGGGGGAGTAGTATGCTGTCTGACTCTTGCCAGAAAGTGCTCTTTCCCCCCCCCCCACTCTCCCCCCACTCCCCCCCCCCCCCCCCCCCATCTCACCTATCACTCCTGTGTGGTAGCCATCCCAGATAGATCAATACTCAAGAATCAGTCGAACAAGTACCTTATAAGCCACTTCCTTCATGGATGAGTTACATTTCCTTAAGATTCTTCCAATGAATCTGAGTTTGGCCTCTGCTTTTCCCACTGCTTGTTTTATTTGGTCATTTCACTTGCTCTGGATAATTACTCAAAGATATTTTATGGCAGATACTGTTTCCAACAGTTTGTGTTAATTAGTGTAGCTATACAGCAGTGGGTTTCTTTTCCTGTGTATGCACAATATGTTACATTTATTTATATTCGGGGTCTGCCATGCCTGTACCATTCATCAATTTTCTGGCCTCCAGGGAGCTCTCCGCTCTTTGGTGGGTTCATGCTCGGCTACCATGAGGCACCAGCCTTTGCAGCATTTTTTCCTTTCTGTGCTGCATGTCTGTCCTCATGCTATTCTTTTTCCCCTCCCTTTGGGAACATGTCTGAGGTGTTACTGGGAATGTTCTGCATTGTCTGTCGCCAACATAAGAACAATATCACCATTGTTTTTCACTCCCTTTTCCTTTCTTTGTTTCCCTGCTCTCTTGTTCGTCCACTTTGGTGTTTGAGTTTCGTCTTTTTCTTCTTCTTTCTTTCTGTGCACTCCTGAAGGCCAGCCCATGCATCTGACTTGTAACAGGTGACTGGGTAACGTGTAATTCCCGGCCCCGGGTCGACAGGTAGGGTTCATACGTACCCCCAGGTATAGGCCAGGCCCAGGGAGGGGTGACTGCCAAGCTGCAGCCTTCCCAAATTGCCAATTGGTCCCTCTGTTAGGTGTCAGGGAGGTGTGACCTGAGGTGCACCTAAGGCGGGTGCACACCCTTGTGAAGGTGCCCCCAGATGGAAGGAGCGTGCCATCGGAGACGCTGTCAGTCATGGGGGTTTTTCTGACAATGAGCCAATCATCTTCACAATCAGTGTCTACAAAACATAAATGTAATGAGGCTAATGATTCAAAGACCTTTCCTGCACCACCTTGGTTCCTAGTGGTCTCAAGTACTGAAGACGGTTAGTCCTTCGCCATGGTAAATCCGTTTATTATTCAGAAAGGTGTTGACTCAATTGCTGGCCCTGTGAAATCGTGCTCTCATTTATGGAATGGCCCTTTGATTTTGGAGACTACTACTGATTCTCAAGCAAAACTGCTTGCCACCTTGCTTCTCCACAGCTACCCTGTTTGTGTCGAGACCCATAGCACTTTGAATTCTTCCTGTGGTGTTATTTATGCTAGGCAGCTTGACGGTCTAACGGAGGCTGAAATCCAATCTTACCTCTCTGATCAGGGTGTCATTTCCATCCATCGGGTGATGAGAAAGGTATATCCCTCCTTAGTGCCCACCTGCACTGATTTTCTTACCTTTGATAGAGTGGTGCTTCCATCCAAGATCAAAGCAGTCTATGAAATTATCACTCTCCAACTGTACATTCCAAACCTGATGCGCTGCTACCAGTGTCATCATTTCAACTACAGTAGAACGTGTTGTCGATACCCAGACAAATGTGTAACCTGTGATAGGGATGCTCAGGAGGGCTATGGTCCACTTACTTCTCCCTGCTGTATCAACTGCTATGGTGGCCATGCTGCCTCCTCTTGGGAATGTCCCATGTATCTTGATGAGCTGTCCAAGAGATCCGGGTAAAGGAAAAAGTTCTTTACCCAGTCACTCTCAAGTTATTGGCTAGTCGCAAGCCCTGCTTTCTCCCATCTGGCACCTGTGGTTCTGTTCTTGTTACCCCTCGCTCCATGAAGGACATGGCCACACAGACAGTGACCTCAAATTCAGCTCTGAGGTTGTGAAATCATGAAGTCGCCTAGTGTCGAGGTACCATCGACATCCCCCCCCCCTCAGCTGTGCAGCAAGCTGCCAAACTCTCACCTCAAGGGGCGAAGCCACCAACTACACAACCAGTTGGCCAGAAAGAACAGAAGGAGTACTTCCATGAAGACTTCTTACATCCCTCCAGCCCAACAACACCAGAGTCTTCCTCTAACCAGAAAGGCTCAAAGAAATCCACCAAAGGCAAATGGTCTTCTGCCGAGGTGACACCCCTTTCTTCTCATCATGACTCTCCCTCCAATTGAATGTTCGTGGTCTTCAATCCCACAAAGAGAATTTATGGCTGCTTTTAGCATCGGAGTGTCCTCTTGTATTCTGCCTTCAGGAAACGAAAATGTGTAAATTGTGTCCTCGGGACCACTTTGAGCTTTCACATTTCGTCCCAGTTCATTTTGATTTTGACCTTCCTCCCCCTGTGGTCGGAATCCCATCTCAGGGGAGGTGGGGGGGGGGGGCGTCATGCTGCTCATACGGGATGACGTTCATAGTCAACCCATCTCCCTGACTACCGATTTTCAAGCTGTTGCAGTTCGCCTTTTTCTTCCCCACCTGGCTTTTTCCCTCTGTACCATTTATGTCCCTCCGTCATTTGATGTCACCAGGGCAGATTTTCTTCAGATTATTGGGCAGCTACCTCCCCCATTTCTGCTGCTCAATGACTTTAATGCACAACATCCCCTTTGGGGTCCTCCCAGAACCTTCAGAGAGGTGTCCTCTTGGCTGATCTTCTTAATCAACGTAACCTCTTCTGCCTTAACACTGGAGCCGGCCAGAGTGGCCGAGCAGTTCTAGGCGCTACAGTCTGGAACTGTGCGACCGCGGGCATGGATGTGTGTGATGTCCTTAGATAAGTTAGGTTTAAGTAGTTCTGAGTTCTAGGGGACTGATGACCTCAGCAGTTAAGTCCCATAGTGCTCAGAGCCATTTGAACCTTAACACTGGAGCACCCACTTTCCTTTCCGATTTGTCACACACCTATTCCCATTTGGACCTATCCTTCTGCACTGCCCAGCTTGCCCATCGTCTTGAGTGGTCCATTCTTTCTGATGCCTACTCGAGTGACCATTTCCCTTGTGCTATGTGTTTGCTGACTCCTACCCCACCTGTGTGCACACCCAAATGGCAGCTTATTAAAGCTGACTGGCAGCTTTGCTCCTCCCTAACAACCTTCGAAGAACAAGATTTCCCCAGTTGTGATGACCAGATAGAATATCTCATAGATGTTATCCTTACTGCTGCAGAATGTTCCATTCCTCGCATTTCCTCTTTACCATGCCATGTGCCATTCCCTTGGTGGACTGAGGCATGCTGCAATGTAATTTGCACATGGAGACATGCTCTCCATGTTTTTAACTGCCATTCTACTATGACAAACTGCATGCATCATAAAGAGATGCATGCAAAGTGTCATCACGTTCTTTGGGATAGCTAAAAAGCTAACTGGATTTCATTCACTAGTTCTTTTAACAGTTCCACACGTTCCTCTGTAATGTGGGCCAACTTCCAACCGCTCTCTAGGACCAAGATCAATTTGCCAATTTCCGGCCTGACAGTAGCAGACAATGTTGTCGTCGACCCTATTGCTGTCTCCAACACCTTGTGCCACCATTTTGTGGAAGATTCAAACTCTTCGCACTATCACCCTGCCTTCCCCTGTTGGAAACAAGCAGAGGAGGCTCATGCGATACCCTTCTCTTCTCTGAATCGTGAGGGCTACAATGCCACCTTTACTATGAGGGAGGTAGATCATGCTCTCACTTAATTCCGATCCTCCAGCCCAGGGCCATACACTGTCCACATTCACATGTTGCAGCACCTTTCTCTTGGAGGCAAGCACTTTCTGCATAACATGTACAACTGCATATGGGCAGAGGGCACATTTCCCGGACTTTGGCTTGAAGCCACCATCATACCCATACCTAAGCTCGGTAAGTACAAAAACCTTCCTTCTAGCTACCACCCCCATCTCTCTCACCAACTGCTTTTGCAAGGTGATGGAATGTATGATTCATGACTGGCTGCTATGGTGGCTCGAGTCTCACAATTTACTAATGGCAGCACAGTGTGAATTTCAAGTGCAGTGTTCTGCAGTTGACCATCTCATTACTTTGTCCCCCCCCCATGTAATGAATGGTTTTCTGTGGAAATCCCAGACTGTGGCTGTGTTTTTCAATTTGGAGAAGGCCTAGGACACCTGCTGGAGAAATGGTATCCTCCATACTCTTTACATGTGGGGCATGTGTGGATTCTGCCTTGTTGGACACCTTTGTCCAGGAAAATGGTGTGCCTCAGGGTTCCGTCCTGAGTGTCATCCTCTTTGCTATCAACATTAACCATATAATGGCCTGTCTCCTGCCAGGCTCCCTTTTTGTTCACAATTTTGCCGTCTATTGCAGTTATCCGTGGAGCTGTCCCCGGGGTCTTTAGTGATGTCTTGATTGTCTTTACTCCTGGAGCATCGACAATGGCTTTCGTTTTTCCACTGACAAAACCATCTGCATGAATTTCTGGCAGTGCAAATGGTTTCTCCCTCCCTCTTTACATCTTGGGCCTGTTGCCTATTTATTCATTGAAACTACGAAATTCTTGGGCTTCATGCTCAATAGGTAACTCCCTTGGTCCTCCCATGTGTCTTACTTGGCAGGCCGCTGTACGTGGCTCCTCAGTGCCCTATGTGTCATCAGTGGTACTTCTTGGGGTGCCGATTGAATGACCCTCCGTTTGTATCAGTCCCATGTCAGTTCTTTGTTGGGTGCTTTGTTTATGCATCTGCACATCCATCCCTCTTAAGCCATCTCAACACTATCCACCATCTTGGTATCCATTTGGCCACAGGTGCCTTTTACGCTATCCCAGTTGAGAGTCTGTATGCTGAAGCTGCTGAATTACCACTGTCCTACCGCCGTGACTTTCTCCTCAGCAGATATGCATGCCATTTGTCTGCCATGGGTGGCCACCCATCCTATGCCTCCTTCAATGATTCCTTTGATTGCCAGTATGGGGCACATCCCTCTTCTCTGTTACCTCTTGAAGTCCATTTTCGGCACTTGCTACAGTGGCTCAACTTCACACTACCTGCGACTTTCCCGGTGGGTGTGAGCCCTTCACCACCTTGGCTTTGTGAAGCAGCCCATGTTCACCTTGGCCTTCATTCACTTCCTAAGGACACTACTTCAGCATCACTCTATCGCCTTAAGTTTCACGACCTTTGCATGGAACCTCGTGATAGTACCTTTGTGGACACTGATGGGTCTCAGACTGACTGTGGGATCGGGTGTGCCTTTGTCATTGGTGCCCGTGTCTTTCAGTATCAGCTCCTGGCACACTGCTCAGGATGTACAGCTGAACTCTTCATCCTGTATCACAGAGTACATCCAGTGATGCAGACTTTTCAATTGTGTTCTCTGCTCATACTTGCTCAGCACCCTTCAAAGTCTGTTTGTGCTGTACACTGCCCATTCCTTAGTGCAACAGGGCCAGGAAAACTGTCACTTGCTTACTCCTGGTGGAGTCTCTGTGGGTTTCTGGTCATGTTGGTCTGCCAGGAAACGAGGCTGCTGACGCTGCTGCCAAGGCTGCAGTCCTTGTACCTCAGCCCGCGAGTTCCTAGATTCCCTCCAATGATCTCTGTGTTGCTGCCTGCCCTTTGGCATCACTAGTGGTCCTCTCTTCACAGGAATAAGCTCCTGCTTATTAAGTCTCTCCCAGCAGCTTGGACAACGTCCTCTCGGCCGTCCTGCCGGGATGAGGTCATTTTAACCAGGCTGCATATCGGGCACTGCCTTTTTAGCCTTTGTCATTTGATAAGTGGCGCTACCCCACCACTTTGTACACATTTTGCCCAAGTTTTAAGTGTCCATGACTTCCTGATGAAATGCCCATTTTTTAACCATTCACATTCCCACTCGGTTTTGTCATCTGTGTTATCAGCCGTTTTAGCAAAAGACATGTGGGCTGTCGACAGTGTTTTATTTTTTTATCCACCAAAGCAATATGGCAAGGGCCATTTAATTTTTAGTTTTGGACCTCCATTTCTAAATGGTGTCTCTTTTAGCCCTTTTTCCAAGTCCCTGTTTTTAGCTGTCTTCTCTTATGTCAATTGGGACTGATGCATAGTCATGTTTTAACTCCTCTCTGTCTTCTTGTTTTGACTTGGGCTCGTACGTCTAGAAACTAATCCTACTACATCCTTGGAGTACTCTGTAAATTACCTTTACATCTGTTGATTCTATTCCATTAAGAGTGACATGTTGATTTCTTTCTGCAAGGAAGTGTTGAATCAAGTTGCAAAACAGCTCTGATACTCAATAAGCTCATTTTTTTCACTAAACAGCATTGCTGGATGGTTTCAAATGCCTTGCTGAAGTCAAGGGACATGGCATCAATCTGAGTGCCATTGTCTATGGCGCTGTGGATCTTGTGGAGGAACAGAGCGAGCCGAGTTTTGCGAGATCTCTGTTTGCGGAATCCATGTTGATTTTTATAGAGGAGATTTTCCTTCTCCAAGAACATCACAATTCTTGAGCTTCAAACATGTTCCATAATTCTACAACAGATTGACATCAACAATATAGGTCTATAATTGTGTGCATCTGTCCTACGGCCCTTCTTAAAAACAGGAATAACCTGTACTTTCTCCCAGTCACGAGGTACCCATCATTGACAAGTACTCTATGATAAATTACTGCTAGAAGGTGAGGAAGTCCTGCACATATTCTTTGTAGAATCTTACAAATATCTCATCTGGTCCTGATGCCTTTCCACTACTAAGCAATTGTAGTTGATTTTCTATTCTGCAATCGGTTATCTCAATATCTCCATCAGGCCTTTGAGCTTTTTTCAATTTGAATCATTTCAGCTGTTTTTCAACACAACTGACACTAACACTGGTTTGAGGATTAAATTGGGGCAATACTCCTGGGTTTTCTCTTTTAAAGGAACATTTGAAGACAGAGTTAAGCATTTCAGCTTTTGCTTTCTGACCCTCAATTTCATTCCTGTCTCATTCACTAGGGACTGGGCATTTACTTTGGTGCCACTGGTAGCCTTTAGATATGACTAGAATTTCTTTAGGTTTTGTGGAAGATCATTTGACAACATTCTGCTATGATAGTTAGTGAAGGCTTTATGCATTGCCCTCTTGACAGCCAAATGCATTTCTTTCAGCATCTCTCTATCTTTAGTCCTATGCTCTCTTTTACACATGTTAGGCAGTAGTCTCTTCTGTTTCTTTGGAACTTTCTGAGTGACTCTATACCGTGGAGTGGCCCTCCCATTATGAACTATTCTACTGGGTGTATATCTAGTGCATGGTAAATTATTCTCTTAAACTTGAGCCATAGTTCCTTACATGTGCCTGCCCTGTGCTGAAAGTTTCAAGTTTCACATTGAGATATAGGTTTTTTTATCTAGTTTACTGAACGTATATATGTTTCTGCTTGTTTAGTTCCCTTTGTACTTTGGTAATCATTGTTGCCAAAACCATGTCTTGATCACCGATACCAATTTTGATGTGAACATCCTCAAAGAGGTCAGTTCTTTTTGTTGCTGTTAGATCCAGTATATTTTCCTAATGAGTGGGCTTCCTAACTATCTGTTCTACGTAGTTTTCAGAGAAGGCATTTAGTAATGTTTCATGCCCACGACTAACAAAACTGAAATTTTCCCAAATGATTGATGAGTTATTAAAGTCTCCACTGATGATTGCAGTATGTTTGGGGAACTTACATATAAGTGACCTGAGGTTTTCTCTAAAGTTTTTGGTTTCATCAGAGGGTAAGTCTGGTGGGTGATATGATGATCCAGTTATCATTTTATGGCAACCACTGGTACTGAGTGTTGCCCAAACAATCCCACATGGAGCTTCAGTTTCTATCTTGGTGGATTTGAGTTTCTTGTCAACTGTGACAAATACACCACCATTAGCCTATCTTTTTGACATAGACCTAAGTTTTCCATAAAAATTTCACTATCAATTTTGGGTTTCAACCAGCTTTCCATAGCTAGTATTATGAGGAGCACCATGTACTTTGGCACTTTGTTGTGAATGCTTCAGCAGGTAACCACTAGGATTTTAATACTCTCGCATGTGAGGCATTTCTTTCAACCTTACGCTGATACTTCTGTGTTTTCTACAGCTAGCATTATCTAGATGGATGAAGAGTTGCCTAATCTAGAAAACCCTTGGATGTGTCCCTCACACAGTCAGGTATATGGATAGCAGTCTCTGATGTGTAGTGCATCTGACCCATTTAAGTGCATCCTACAGTTCTCAACACAACGGTGTAAATCCAGGAAGTCACAAACTAGCTTGTCACAGCATTTTAGAAGTCTCTGGTTCAGTCTTTCCACTTGACTCAGAACCAAGGGACCACAATCAGTGCTGGAGACAATGCTGCAAATTTTGAGCTTCTTTGAAACTCTGTGTGCAAGGCTGATCTTCTCAACCTTCTCTGCCAGTTGCTGGAATCGCCCAAGTACGACCTGGGAGCCCAGACAAGAAGTGTCGTTTGTTCCAACATGAGCCACAATCTGCACTTGCTTGCACCCTGTTCCCTCAATGGCTGCTGGAGTAAACTGTTCCCCATGTTGAACAAGACCCTTGGGCATACGCGCTTTGTGCACCTGGTGCCGTTTCCTGGCCTTTCTACGATTTCCCATCTGTTCTCCAGAACAGATGAAGTGAGTCCCACTGGCTCAGTTTCAATGAAAGACAACACCTTGAACTTGTTGGTTAGGGGATTGGTATATCACCCAGTGCCCTCCCTGGTCCCTGCTCCCACTGTACCGGATGCCTAGATCCACTATTAAAAAGCCACTCTCAGTCAAGTGGGCAAATAATGAGAGACCCTGTACTTTCTACAGAGGAGACAGCATCCACAGTAGCAGATAGTACCTGGGGTAATCAAAACCACAGGTACATGACTCTCAGAAGCTCTTCCAAAAAAAGCCAGTTCATAGCAGCTGCCAATCATCTGACAGTAACAAGGGTGATTTCCAGCTGCTTACAAATGTCAACCAACCTATCTCACGTACAAGAACAGCATTCATAGTTGGGCTTCATTTTGGCTGGTGCAATGTATTACAGGAAGAAATAACTTTAAACTAAGCCTGCTGATTATCTTTTATATGTGTTGAACTGAAAAATTACTGATTCCCTATAAGAATTTAAGCAAATACACAAAGTAAGATTTCTACTAAGGCAACAGAAAAACCTGTGGTAAAACTACAAATTTCATAAAATGTTTTGAGGTTAGTTATAGTTATTCACAAACTGTAGGTAATATATTCTCTTTAAGGGAAAACTAGATGCAAAGAAATTTGTTAGGTATAATACCTGCTACAGTAACTAAATAACAAATGCCGATTTACTACAAATTATCTTATACAAAGGACAATTGTAACTTAGAAAAGTCTCAAAACTGCACGTATATCGCATTGATATACTGTGAAATTTGTGGTGATCTATTCTTTAGCAGTAATTGTGGATCACAAATGCCGATTTGCTACAAAATATGTTATCCAAAAACACTTGTTCTGGTAACTTACGAAAATATAGTTCTGCAAGCATTCGAAAATTGTTGAAAATTAACTATTTCTCATGTAATTATACAATGAAATTGGAGAACAGTTGTTTTAATAGAGGTTAGACCTGCTGTTTTCAAAGATTTTACAAGCGCACAATTAAGTCGAAACCTACAATGAACGATAACAGTAAGAGTTTATCGCGGCACTTGTGAATATTGAAAATTCCACGATATATCCCAATACAAATTGTTATTGATACAATCAATGAAAGATTATGTGGGAGTGATCCAAACAGTAAAATACATAAATCTATAGTTACAATCAGCACACTAATCTTGAACACACTCCCTCATACAAAGGAAAATTCCAAAATTGGCTTTTACATATAAATAAACGTGTGAATTGCATGGATTTTTTACCTAACTGTTTCTGTGCCAACTTCTACACTGGCGTGCTGAAGGAGAAAAACATTGCAGTGTGAGTTTATCTCAGTCAAAATCTAGAAAAATGTGCCGCACCAACAAAGCAAGTCCTCTGCTTGTTGCAGCTAACAATGCTGTCCGACCTGGACTTTCCATTGTTAGAAAATAATGTAACACATTCTACCTAAAGTGTGACCATGATTTTGTTAGAAGCCCAAATCAAACGAACATTGGACTGAGACTAAGTCACATGCTTTCATTTTCAATTTTGCCTTGTCATTCTTAAATATTAATCGTAGCAAAATGAGGACTTGTCACACTGAAACTTCAGCAAAATGAAGGTAGAAAGAAGTAGGAAAGTGTAATGTGTATAAGCAAAAACTAAGAGAATGCTGTATTTTGAAACAGTCAATTCTTTCAGCCAGCAGAAGAAAGATAAGTATTTGAGGGAATGGGATAAGGAAGTTATATATCACACACATTCAGGTATGTTAGGTCTGGAAAAGAGAGAAGTCAGTTAATTTTTGACTGTCCAATTAACATTTTTTATATTTATTTTATTGTATTTTAGTTTGTTTAGCTTGAGCAATGGTAAATGAAATCATTGTGATACTACATAATTGTAAGAATTCTTCATACCAAATGACATTTAAATTGTATGGGTAATGTTTATTTTAAACTTACGAGCAATATTAGATTCTCATCATTTTGTGTAAAGTGTGCGTATAATCTGTTACAAGAGTCTCTCATTTTTAGTCTAACTGAAATTTTGGTAAAATTATCCAGGTTCCACCAGAGGATCTACAGCAAGCAAGCAGACTGCTGGTTCAGGCCCTCCATATACGTGAGCAGTACATGGCAATCTCTCAACAGAGCTTTCCATCTATTACAGCACGTTTCCTGCGTTCTGTGTCATCTGGATGTCCACACCTTCTGACCAATGACATTAAACACGAGGATCGCAAAACCATTGAAGGTAACTGCAGGGTTATCCAGTGACTTGGAACAGCCCAATTTTTAGAACAAATTTATGTGTAATTTTCATGGATATCCCATCACTAAATTTTGTAAATTATTTCCATAAAATTCCTATCCTGTCCATATTTTGTTCCTGTTTGCTTTCCTTATCCTTTCCCAGAAGGCAACGACAATGATTATGGGGACGATGAAGTGGACTCTGACATATTAGTCTGGAAAGAAGCCAATCTTGGCCGTCGGAGGCTTACATTTGAGATGGACTTCTGTGTTGTGTCACTATTGAACCAAAGTGAGACTGAAAATTTGCAGGCTCAGAAAGAAAGTTTGACACGTGCAACCAGTGACTGTGAAATTGATGCTATACTCTGCACTGGTGGTGAAAAACGTAAGCAGTAGTGGCTTTTAATCAGTTTTTACTGATATATGGTAGTGATAAAATTTCAAAGAGTTACTGCATTGCAACATTTACAATATTTGTGGCAGTACCTACTTACCAGCGGGTGTAATAAGCATTTAGACACTAATAATTTCTTCTACTTAGCATCCCACATGATCTAACAGAATAACATGCCAAGACTGATACATTTTCTTCTATCCATTCCACTGATTTATCCTTATGAAGGAATTTTAGAAAATTCTGGAAGTTGGCGATTCAGCAATGTTTTGAAGCTTATATGCAACCTGATCCAATTTGTCCTGTTTCAGCAAGTGGAAAGATTGTGATTCTATTCTGCCACAAATATTATCAATATTTGTATTTAGTTTCACTTTGACTAGGTTTCATACTTTCATTTGAGTGTTGTATTGCTGTTGTGGCAGGTTACGGCACACAAGTTTTTCTTTAAGTACATCGCTTAGTATCTTACTGACCAGGAATCATGAGAGATTCCCTTGACCCTTTGTTTATTTCCTGTATTATTCCTTTCCATTACTCTTCTCTGTTCTGAAGACATTCTAGAAACATTTTATCATTTCTGTTTTGTGGTGCTACATGGGTAGAGACATTTTGAGTATGAAAGAGAGGAGGATACTTGTTCTTTTGAAGGAGTGGTACCTGTGAGTAATCTGAGGAAGAAGTGTTGTGAATTACTTACTGTATGTTGATGGCATTTTCAGATTCTAGATCAATGGGAAATTAAATAAAAATTTCCTTTATAGGTTGAACTTTACATATACTATGTGATCAAAAGTATCCAGACACCCCCAAAAAACAAACATTTTTCATATTAGGTGCATTGTGCTGCCACCTACTGCCAGGTATACCATATCAGTGACATCAGTAATCATTAGGCATCGTGAGAGAGCAGAATGGGGTGCTCCGCGGAACTCAGATTTGATTGACCACTTGTGTTATACGTCTGTGTGTGAAATTTCCAACTCCTAAACATCCCTAGGTCCACTGTTTCTGATGTGATAGTGAAGTGGAAACATGAAGGGACACGTACAGCACAAAAGCGTACAGGCAGACCTCATCTGTTGACTGACAGAGACCACTGACAGTTGAAGGGGATTGTAATGTGTAATAGGCAGACATATATCCAGACCATCACAGAGGAATTCCAAATTGCATCAGGATCCACTGCAAGTACTATGAAAGTTAAGTGGGAGGTGAGAAAACTTGAATTTCATGGTCGAGCAGATGCTCGTAAGCCACACATCACATTCATAAATGCCAAATGACGCCTCTCTTGGTGTAAGGAGCATAAACATTGGATGACTGAACAGTGGAAAAAAGTTTTGTGGAATGATTAATCGTGGTACACAATGTGGCAATCCAATGCCAGGGTGTAGGTATGGCGAATGCCCATTGAACGTCATCTTCCAGCCTGTGTAGTGCCAACAGGAAAATTGGGAGCGGTGATGTTGTGGTGTGGTCATGTTTTTCAGGGAGAGGGCTTGCACCCCTTGTTGTTTTGCATGGCACTATCGTAGCACAGGCCTACATTGATGCTTTAAGCACCTTCTTGCTTCCCAATGCCGAAGAACAATTCGGTGATGGCAATTGCATCTTTCAACACAATGGAGCACCTGTTCATAATGCACGGCCTGTAGTGGAGTGGTTACATGACAATAACATCCCTGTAATGGACTGGCCCGTACAGAGTCCTGACCTGAATCCTATAGACACCATTTGGAGGTTTTGGAACGCCAACTTCGTGCCAGGCCTTACCAATCAACATCGATCCCTTTCCTCAGTGCAGCACTTGGTGAAGAATGGCCTGCCATTCCCCAAGAAACCTTCCAGCACCTGACTGAATGTATGCCTGGGAGAGTGGAAGGTGTCATCAAGACTGAGGGTGGACCGGCACCTTATTGAATTCCTTGGGGAAGGAGACCAGACAGTGTGGTCATCGGCCTCATCGGATTGGGGAAGAATGGGGAAGGAAGTCGGCCGTGCCCTTTCAGAGGAACCATCCCGGCATTTGCCTGGAGTGATTTAGGGAAATCACGGAAAACCTAAATCAGGATGGCCGTTCAGCCAGGTGTCTGGATACTTTTGGTCACATAGTGTATGTTCTTATTATTACATTTATTATTGCTTATCTTTTTTTACATTTTTGTATACATTACAGAGCAACAAAAAGATATCGAATTATGATAAATACGGATTATGCTCTCCATAAATCACCTCTACTCTTTATATACCAGGGGATAATTTTTTTTAAAATAATTTTGCAACAAGTGCTCCACCCACCTCAGCATCAAGTCCACACACTGCCTGTGTCTCAGACTCCCACAAATTAATGTTTTTCATAACATCCAGTCTATTTTGTCATATCTGCATCGAAACCCCACAACAAAGAACGCCATGGCTTACCTTAATACGAGCTGACTTGGTCTTAGTCAGTGGAATACTGTGAGGATAGCATCTTATTTCAAGGCATTGTTCACATTTCAAAGTTAGAGCTGGGGACCAGTTAATGAAAGGGTAAATAAAGATAGTCAGTTGGAATGATTGTACAAGAGAGTGAGATGTAACAATGCTGAAACTGAAATGATGGGACGGTATGCCTAGTTTCATTTTAATGTTCTTTTTCTCTTTTTCTTCTACTTTCACCGCCTCTTCTTCCAATACTCTCTCTACCACATCTTGGCTCACTATCTCATCTTTGCCCATTACTACCTCTTTGCTTGTCAGGCTGGTATTACTTCTTTGCTCACACTGCTATCACCACACATGCTCTTCCTCTCTCTACTCCCATTTGCTTCCCCACCATTTGCTCTCTCCCCCACCTTCTCCATTCTCCTCCTCCAACTACCTCTGTCTGTCTTTAAGATGTAGTAACAGGATGAACCTATACTTTATTTTTATTTCTCTCTTTGTTAAGTAAAGATCAACTGTTATGTCTCCTTTGCATAATGCACATGATCTGCTGAGTTTACATATGAATAAAAAGCTAGGACACATAAGGACACACATTGTCATTTCATCAACAAATCATATCATAACCCAAGATTAATAATAATAATAATAATAATAATAATAATAATAATAATAATAATAATAATGAAAGTTTTTGGACTGTTGTCGATACAGAACTTTGCTGTGATGTTTCTTTTATACACTACTGGCCATTAAAATTGCTACACCAAGAAGAAATGCAGATGATAAACGGGTATTCATTGGACAAATGTATTATACTAGAATTGACATGTGATTACATTTTCACGCAATTTGGGTGCATAGATCCTGAGAAATCAGTACCCAGAACAACCACCTCTGGCCGTAACACCGGCCTTGATATGCCTGGGCATTGAGTCAAACAGAGCTTGGATGGCGTGTACAGGTACAGCTGCCCATACAGCTTCAACACGATACCACAGTTCATCAAGAGTAGTGACTGGCGTATTGTGATGAGGTAGTTGCTAGGCCACCATTGACCAGACGTTTTCAATTGGTGAGAGATCTGAAGAATATGCTGGCCAGGGCAGCAGTCGAACATTTTGTGTGTCCAGAAAGGGCTGTACAGGACATGCAACATGCGGTCGTGCATTATCCTGCTGAAATGTAGGGTTTCGCAGGTATCAAATGAAGTGTAGAGCCACGGGTCATAACACATCTGAAATGTAACGTCCACCGTTCAAAGTGCCGTCAATGCGAAAAAGAGGTGACAGAGACGTGTAACCAATGGCACCCCATACCATCATGCCGGGTGATACGCCAGTATGGCGATGACGAATACACGCTTCCAATGTGCGTTCACTGCGATGTCGCCAAACACAGATGTGACCATCATGATGCTGTAAACAGAACCTGGATTCATCTGAAAAAATGACGTTTTGCCATTCATGCACCCAGGTTCGTTGTTGAGTACTTGTTGTCTTGCAGACGTCCCCATCTGTTGACTCAGGGATAGAGATGTCGCTGCACGATCCGTTACAGCCATGCAGATAAGATGCCTATCATCTCGACTGCTAGTGATATGAGGCCGTTGGGAACCAGCATGGTGTTCTGTGCTACCCTCCTGAACCCACTGATTTCATATTCTGCTAACAGTCATTGGATCTCAACCAACGTGAGCAGCAATGTCACGATACAATAAACCGCAATCGCTATAGGCTACAATCTGACCTTTATCAAAGTTGGAAATGTGATGGTATGCATTTCTCCTCCTTACATGAGGCATCACAACAACGTTTCACCAGGCAACGCCCGTCAACTACTGTTTGTGTTTGAGAAATTGTTTGGAAACATTCCTCATGTCAGCACATTGTAGGTGTTGCCACCAGCGCCAACCTTGTGTGCATGCTCTGAAAAGCTAATATTTGCATATTACAGCATCTTCTTCCTGTCGGTTAAATTTCGCATCTGTAGCACGTCATCATCATGGTGTAGCAATTTTAATTGCCAGTAGTGTATCATAGTTAGAGGCCAGTAGGAAGGTGGTCTTTAGGAACGTGAGTGGCTTTGAATTAAACATCATTTGGTAAACAAGAATACAGCAAAGAAAGACCTTTATGCAGTGAGTACTAAATTTACAGTTCAGGTACATAAGTAGTTGAGCTAGAGGCAGCACATTTGTGTAGAAATGGTGATGGAAAGATATTTATTACATTTATTATCAATTTACATTTTTGAGAAAATACATCACACTACTATGAACCATGACTACATAAACTGATAAGTGCTTCTTTCTCTTTAAAGCAGAAAAGGGACAAAAATGGGGAAAACTACAAGTACTAAGGAAAGGTACACTTAAAGTGTGTCACATTGTAGAGGTTTGTTTTATTTTTTCAGTGGGGAACTGAGCTTCTCGCACAGTGTCATTGTTTCACAGCTCTTTAGTACTTGCTTTTAAAAAGTAAAGTGTAAGGACCAAATATTTTCTGGGCAATAATTTTATGAATTATGCGTATGTGTATTGCTTAATAACAAAATAAACAAAACAGCATTTTAAACAAACAACAACAATAACAACAGTGTCAAGGATAAATTGGTGATATTATAGTGCTGACATTTTCAGATAACAAATATGCAATTAATTGACACATAAAGACCAAATCCAAACTTTTCCTTGCAGCAGTATGCACATTTGCTGCTTCTGCATGTTTCCTGGCACCATTGACTCATCTCTTATTAGAATACTATCTTTTTATTTTCTTCTCTCTTCCCATTTCCACTTAATTTTCATTATTGCCATAATTACAGCTTCCTCTCCAGTTTCTTTCCTATTCAACTGCTTTATTTTCTGATGCCACCATGTTCCTTTGCCTGACCAAAATACAGTGTGTAAATCATGAGATTTGTTGGCATTTGTCAGTTTGTGGTGAGTAGTGATATTATAGCAAAATAATAACATTTAACACCACTTTATTGTAATAATATGCTTTCTTTATTGTAATAATATGCTTTATTCCCTTCATGAGCACAAAACACAACAACACAGAACAAAACTAGAGATCAAGTGAGTTCAAAGATCATCATAGAGAGAGATCATGCAGAGTGATGTATTGAACAGCCACAGAGCTCCACTGCCCCCCCCCTCCCCCCCAATCTGCCCCCCTCCCTCCATGGACTGCAGAGCACAGTGTAGGAGCAACAGGAAAAGGGAATTGTATTGGAGAAGCGAGCAGCAAAGACACAACATAATCTTTCATCCACGTCGATTGGAATAGGGGACGACCAGCTTGGTTGAGTGGGATATGAATAGGAGGGGAAGGGAAGGACTGTGGATGGATGAATAGAATGACAATTGACAGTATGCCATCCTCATCAATAAAAGCTCAAAGGGAGCCGTTGACAAAATCTATTGGTAAGTGAATAGCTCGGGCGAGCGTAAGATTAACTTCCTTAGATTTACATAGCTGTGAAGGTGCACAAAAAACAAACAAATAGTTATTATGATGTTGCATTGAGTTGTCATCCACTGGGAATGCTGAGACATCAACAGTAAATATGATCATAGTTGAGCACGGTGGTGGGGGTGAGAAGAAGGGTATGGGAAGTTCGTCACTGAGGGAGCCACAATCACTAACACAGGCTTCACTAGATGTAAAGGAGGGTGGGAGGGAAGTGCCAGCTGAATGCTCACTGAAACCAGTTCACTTGTTGTGATGACAGTTGGAGGAAGCTCTGAGGCCTTGTTTTTTGAGACATGTTCAGTGAGGATACATGCTCCGATTTAACTCCATGTAGAGAGACTGTTTGTGGTATGCCATTTAGCACGATGGTCATAGTGTTTGTAGCATAGTCGAGAACCTAGTGAGGTTCTGAATAGGATGGAGTAAGAGCTGTTTGAACGGTGTCGTCTCACAGCGTAATAGTCACAGTCTGCAAGTTCCTTGTGCAAAAAGACTGGTGGGTGAGTAAAGGATCTCTGTCATGGAGGTCTTTAAATTGTATGCCTTGCAAATGCCTGGCAGTACCCACAGAAGCGCATCCGGCCAAGAGTTAGTGGTACATTAATGCTGCCTTTAGGATGCGGTGCCAGCACTCCACTTTAGGGGTGGTAGGCTGTCGTATGGAAATGCTTCACATCACATAGGACAGGACACACAATTGTTTGAGGAGTAGAGATTCGAATTGCTTGCCCTGATCTGTGTTGATGGATGCAGGGCAGCCAAGACAGGAGAGCCAGCATGTAATGAATGCTCGAGCCACGGTATCCGCCGATATATCATTCAAAGGAACTGCCTCTACCCACCATGTCACAGGGTCAATGACTGACAAAATGTGATGGTTGTTATTAGAAGGGTGTACGGGGCTGACGAGGTCCATACGAACGTGTTTGAAGTGTCCCAGAGGGGGATGCACATGTCAACCAACTTTGGCATGTTGGCAAGATACGCAGGCTTGTGACCACTCACAGCAGTCTTCCTTGATGTGTGGCTAAACAAAACATTCAGTTACTAGGTGTACCATTGCTCTGATGCTTGAATGAGCTAGACTGTGCAGTGAAGAGAAAATGGCTTGTCAGAGGGGACGAGGCAGGAGTGGTCGTGATACCAGAGAAAGGATGTGGTTGAATATGGAGAGAGGTGGAGTTGTTAGTGGCTAGTGACTGTACCTCCAGATCAGCAGCTTGTAGTCACATGAGCTCCATGAGATCAAACATGCTCATAATAGTATTGATGCGTGGTATGTAGTCTGCTACAATGTTATCTGTGCCTCTGATAAAATGTACGTCCGTTGTATATTGGCTGATAAAATCCATATGCCTGAAGCGACATGGAGGGAGGTCACTAGCCAGTTTACACAGTGCGTCAATGGGGGACAGCGATCTGTGTAAACCGTGATGTCACGTGCCTCAATAACCTCTCAGAAATAGCGTATGGCTTCATAAATGGCCAGTAGCTCCCTGTCAAATGCTGACCATTTATGTTGAGAGGCAGATAGTTTTTTTGAAAAGAAACATAGTGGTTGAGAGACTTTGTGAATGTATTGGTGCAGCATGGTGCCGATCGTGGTGTCAGTAACATCTGTAGTGATTGAGATGGTGCATCGGCACTGTATGGGCTAGTGTGACTGCATTAGCTAGGGCCATTTTTAGGTCACTGAAGGTGTGAGTCGTGTCCTGAGTCCACATAGCCTTGTGATCGCTGGAGGTATGTTTTCCTTGCAAGGCGTCAGGTAGAGGAGACTGCAGGGAGGTGGAATGAGAGGGATGTGGCACCTGAACAAATTGATCATGCCCAAGAAGCAGTGTAGGTAACAAAAAGTGACAGATGGTGGTAAGCTTGCAATGTTAGTGACAAGTTCAGACGTGGAGCGTATGTCTTCAGAGTTCACTGTGTGGCCCAGGAATGTATCTTGTGGCTGGTGCAACTGGGATTTTCTTCACTTATCTCCATGCTGTTATCTGAGATAACATGAAATACCTGAGAAAGATGTTGCTCATGTTAATTAGTAAAGGCAGAGAAAAATACATGTCATCAAGGTAGGCATAACAAATTGGAAACTGGCAAAATAATGAGTCTACAAAACATTGCCACTTCTGAACTTAATTTTTAAGCCCATAAGGCATATAGCAATATTTGAACAAGCCAAAGGGGGTTATAATGGCTGTCTAAGGAATTTAGTCTTTGTACACTGGAATCTTATGACATGCCTTAAGACAGTCAGTGACGCTAAGATACCGAGCACCTTGTAATTGCAATGCAAAATCTTGAATGAGGGGGTTAGTGTAGTTGTCTAAAATGGTTCAGGCATTGAGTCTATGGTAGTCTCTGCAAAGCCTGAAGGTTGAGCCCTTTTTGGGGAACATGAATAGGTGATGACCAATTACTGTCAGAAGGATGTACAATTCCTAGTTGTGAAGGTTCCCGAATGCATTCTTTTGTGGCAAAGTTTCGTAGCCAATTGATGGCGTGCTTTTGTGCAGGCAGGGGGGTCTTCTGTAGTATGTAGCATATGACATGTACCGTTCATAATAACTTTCATGGAGAGCAGAAGGCACCCGGAGCAGAAAACGATGTCACACGCAGCCCTGTGAAACTGAGAACTGACCTGTAGAATAGGAGGCAAAGATGGTGAAGATTCTCTGCCATCAGGTACTGTGTCGGCAGCTGCAGGTGTGGTGTCCGGGCCACCTGTTGTGTGCAGTGTCGGTGCAGCAAGAGGGGCACGGTCTGCATCGGCAGTGGGCGAGATGGTGCAAGGGTGTGCGGGCTCGACACGAGCGTGCGGGACAGCATTGATCATAGTGGCTGCGTAGCTCGTTGGTTTGACAGCTGTAGAGTGAGCGTAGTCTGCCAATGTGGAGGAGGCAGATTGCTCACCATGGGAACAAGAAGAAAAATCTTCGAATTTTTTACTATTAAAGTAAAGAACAATGATTAAATGAAGAAGATAACCAATTTTCCAAAAATATTTGTAATTTTTCTTGCTGAGAATTGGTTATGATTTATAATTCTGATCACATACACACAAACTGAAGATCTGAAGAGCTGCACATTGTGGCAAGTAAGGTCAGATCACATAAGCATTCATTATTTCTATTTTCTAAACCGAGCGAGGTGGCGCAGTGGTTAAACACTGGACTCGCATTCAGGAGGATGACGGTTCAATCCCGTGTCTGGCCATCCTGATTTAGGTTTTCCATGATTTCTCTAAATCACTCCAGGCAAATGCCGGGATGGTTCCTTTCAAAGGGTATGGCCTACTTCCTTCTCCGTCCTTCCCTAATCCGATGAGACCGATGACCTCGCTGTCTGGTCTCCTTCCCCAAAACAACCCAACTCTATTTTCTAATCCATATAACAAGAGAATAGCAAAAGTAGTGTGTACCAATGAAAATATCGCAGTATAGCTTAAAGGGATGTCCTTTGGAGGAAAGGAGAATTAGTAACAAAAATTATGAAACTGTTGATGTTAACTATATGATTAACAGCTTCTAGGCTAAGAAGCAGGAAATTAATATTATGAAATGAAATCTTAATTGTCAAGCATTGCTCCATGAATATTGTGCTTTGTTTGTACTTGAATTTTGTGTGCCATTGTTCACAACCATTTTGGGACTGAATGTTACCACTTTTAACTCTGATGTTCCACATTGCTTATGAATGGTTTAATGAAGTTGCTTTAAATTACATCATGTGCAAAAACAGTACCTGATAATGTACTAGTGATGTATTGTGGAGGCCTGCAACCAGTTTTACAAGAACATTTTTTGTATGCCAATTTTCGATGGCAAATATATTTCTGTGGAGTCTAGGCAAGTAGGTAAAAGGCAGTGGTAGAGCAAAGCTTTGCATTGATTCTTGAGGTGCACATAAAGAGTAAAGCTGACATATGCTGCATGCAAAAAGCTGCAACCTTGGTTCTGAGCCTGTTGTAACAAATAATTTTAATCTGTCGAAATGTACAGTGTAGAGTTAGTCTATAAATTAAAACACAATAAACGAAGTGGACATAACTTGTCTCATTCTCACTAGTGTTAGTCAAATTATAAAAACCCTTTTTGTGTGTAAGCTATTTCTAAAATAAATGAAATGTTTTGTTTAATGTAGCCCTAAACTGTGTGCGCACAATAATACGTGAATTGAGTAGTCTTCATGCTTCAGTTTTGCAAGCTCTTTGGGTATTATTGACAGAAGCATTGTAGGTCTTGTGATAGAAAAAATTTAATTCTCTTACTGCAGAGAAATATTTGTAAAGTTAATTATTAGAAAACGATTTGAATACGGCATTAACATATGACTGAACTAGATCAAAGAAGTTAATGTAAAAGCTATTTTTTCCAGTTTGGTTGTATATACTTTCATCCATAAGTTAAGAGATCTAAGATATCCATAACCAATGAGACATTGCAATAATCTATGCACTAACAGGTCCTTGGCAACATTGTGACAAGTGTTTCTTTGATAATGATAAAGCGCACACTGTAAATCTGGCCATGGGTCACTGGCGACATTTACTTGCATGGTATCCCATGCTGGCGGCATACAGAACATAAATAAGGAATGTAATACCATTATATGGCACTATAGGATGCATCATGGCTCCCTAGACTGTGGAGGAGACCTTCCAGCAAAGCATGTGGCAATATCTCCCAAGTGCCATTAGTAGGTCAGAGGGCAAAGATGTTAAGGATGTAATCCTTTATACAAGAGCATCCATGCTTGCTTAATTGGATTGAAGTGTGGCAAGCAAATTGGTTACTGTAAGACATACAATGTCCTCATATTTCAATTACTCTAGCCAGCGGGTCAGCTCTGTTTGATCAGCCATTATCATCCATCAAATGGAACTCAAGTCTATATGCAACACAAAGAAGTCACTCTTACCATTTAAGGATGTCATCAGTATAGATTTTAGCTTTCAGAGAATCCCAAGGAACACATGAAGTACTTTACATGCTTCTGAGATGATGTCATCCCAAATGAGTGCCACCATATTGGTCTCATTCCACAATATTTATGAGATTGCAACAGGTCCCCAGGATACAACAAACTAACAAACAGCAAAAATTGCCCTCTGGGCTAAACCACTATTAATCTGTGAACATAGACAGTAACCTGCTCCTGTTGAGTCCACTCAAAATATGCTAGATACTGCGCTTACCAAGACTTGTAGTGCCTTTGTTGAAAGTAAGGGCATCTGGTAACTTGAATGGCACACAGGAGCAACCAATTGAAGCTAATAATACATATGCTGATAGGATATGTGTGTGTTTGGAAGACTGCTGTTTGATCTCTACCTGGGAATGGTGCTACACCAGTTGGAAGACTGTAACCAATTCAGCTCTTAAATGATGCTGTGGGGGACATTAAGGATACAGGGTACTTATAAATGGTGGAAAAGTCGTTTTTAATGACTTTATTAAAGTCTATAGTCTTTCCTGATTACTTTGATACATACATTATAGGGTTTCAAATGAAAAATGACTATATATATACCAGATTTTAAAGTTACGGTCATGTATGCCACCACACCCCATTTATTTCTGTTACAGAAATCAGTATTATTTCGAAAAAGAACTGTGAAATTTCTGTTTCTAGTGATTATATGTATGATACATTGTATATATTGGTAACAGTGCAGGTTTCTTGTGTCTGTAAATGATTATCTTTGTTAGTATTTACTTTTCTTTCACTGAAGCAGTTTGTTCACGTGTTACTGAATGTTTGTTGCCCAAGTGCTCCATATATTTGTGGAACTACATATCCTTTAGTGTGTAATAAATACGAACTATGCCATGCATCAAGAAATTCAATAAAAGGAAATTCCATGGTAACCAGTTCACAAACAAAGCAAGCCACACTGTTGAAAGTAACCTATGTATCAGTTCTTCAGGGAAGAAACTCCCACATAGCACACCTCCTGGTGGTTCATATTTTTATGTTAACGATGACACTGTTTGTAGTGGATTTGTTGTTGTTGATGTGGGTATCTTATCTTCTTTGATAAAGGAAGTGGCGAAATGTAAACAATGTGATGGTGTAGGCTGTCTGGAAATAACTGAACAACAAAGTAGTAGGAAGGGCTTAGCATCAAAATTGGTTGTTCTGTGTAGATCCTGCAATAAACCTACCTCGAAAATGACTTCGAACATGTATTTTCGTATGATGTGAATTTGAAGTTAGTGTATGCAATGCGTGCAATAGGAAAAGGTAAAGGGGCTGCTCTAACATTTTGTAGTTAGATGGATCTGCCTCCTCCTCCTCCCAGTAGGTTCAGTAAGTACATAAAAATACTTTTAGGTGCCTTGACGGTTGTGTCTAAAGCATCTATGAAATTTGCAGTAGAAGAAACTGTAAATATTAGTGGAATGAGGGACATTGCTGTTGCACTTGATGGGACATGGCAATGTCGAGGACATCTTTCCTTGAACGGTGTTGTAAGTGCTACTTCCCTGGAGAATGGAAAAGTTGTTGATGTTGAGTGCTTATCTAAGTACTGCCACACCTGCCATGGTAACATTGAAGGACGTATTGAACATCAGTGTTCTAAGAATTATGATGGTTACAGTGGAGGTATGGAGTGTGATGGAGCTCTAAAAATATTTCAGAGGTCAGTGCCCATTTATAACGTTAGATATGTGAAGTACCTAGGCGATGGGGACTCTAATGCTTTCAATAAAATTAATGAGTTCAATGTTTACGGTGATACCTTGGTAACAAAACTGGAGTGTTGTAGAAATGTGCAAAAGAGGATGGGTGCTAGATTGAGGAAGCTATGAAGAGAAATGAAAGGAAAGTTGCTATCTGATGGAAAATCTCTGTCTGGTCGAGTCACATTGACAGAAACTGAAATAGACCTCCTTCAGAGTTATTATGCACTGGCCATTAGATGAACTGCACCTCTGAATGATGTTACAACAATGAGTAAAGCTGTGTTGGCCACCTACTTTCATAAGTTGTCCACAGATGACCACCCTGTTCACAGACTTTGCCCCAAAGGAGCAGATTCTTGGTGTGGTTATCGAAAAGCGAAAGGAAGTGGTCAAATATACCAACATAAGCATTCTCTTCCTGGGCCTGTTATGAATGAAATAAAACCAATTTTTAGAGACCTGAGTGACCCTGTTTCACTTAGTAAATGTCTTCATGGGGGCACTCAGGATACAAATGAAAGTTTCAACCATTGCATATGGGGAAGAGTACCCAAGAATGTTTTTGTTGGACTAAATATATTAAAAGTTGATGTACTAGATGCAGTGATATGTTTCAATGATGGAGTTATAGGAAGGTTGGAAGTCCTGAGATATTTAAGCATAAAATGTTGCTCTAATATGGAAGATCAATTGCTTGTGTGTGACAGGCAACAAGTGCATGAAGCTGAAAGACTTGCTCTTACCAGGAAGCAAGAAGTGCTAAAAGGAATCCCAAGAGGAAGTTTGAAGATGAAGAAATGCTGCAGGATGAAGATTATGCTTCAGGAATGTTCTGAGGCACAGTTTAAGTGGACTCATATCTTCATTTGCAATTTCCCACAAGTTGTATTTTTCAGAATTTAGGTACAAATAAATTCCTAAAGCTTATAAAGCACTGCTCTGATTTTTTTTTCTGTAACTTGCAGTAGTCCATACTTATGTAGTAGACCTAAGCTTTATTGCAGAATCAACTAAATTATAGAAAAAATAACATTTTTATTAGGAAAAAAATTATAAAAATTAAAATGTAAGATGTGATGTTTTTTATCCTTGTAATATACATAATAGGTGGAATTAAACAGGTCTAGTACCTCAGCCATCATGTCATACATATTTGCTAAAAATCTAGTCTCCTTCAAATGTATAACATTAGATTAAATGGTACCTCAATTTGAGGAAGCATTTTGGAAAAAAAAGATTCATCAATTTCTGTGTAATTTTTTTAATAACCCTGAGCAGGTTCAAAAATATTAAAAATACTTAATTTGTTTCGAAAGTGTGCTACATTACCTGATATCAACAAAAAATCTGTGAAACATATACATTATAGACAGTGCTTGAAAGAAATAGGTGTTGATTTTTACATAATATTGATCTGGAAAAGTACCCTGCGTCCTTAAACTCCCAGCCCACCTGGCTATGATTGTGGCTGTCCTCTTATCTGACCCACCATCCAAATGTGTTTACCATGCTAAACACACAACTCCCATCCAGAATGATTATAAGACCTCTTCTCACTGTCACTGTCACTGGTACACTAATCAGTCTTGTACAGTGACTATTTGATATTAATGTTGTACCACCAACTTTATAGCCATGTAGACCATTTAACTCATAGACATTGGCATAGATTAAAACCTGTTCACAACTTTTCAAAGTTATTTCTTATATTTAGGCCAATATAGTGGTACCTCAAATTTTATATTTTTTTGTTTCAATTTTCTCACCAGTTGTTTCAATTTTCTGCCACTTGTTCAAGAGATCCTTGGCTTTTATGTAAGTAATTCAATGCTTTTGAAGGGTGAAGCCTTTTAATATTTTGTTTTTTGTTCACTGACTAGATATCAGTACGAATTCTTCAATTCCGTTGTTGCAACAGATATGTCAATTAATCAAAGCTTTCACCATACCTCAGATGAAATCACATGAAGAGAGAGATTAAATCAATAGTAGAGTAATTTCTAAAATAGAAATCTACATTGCCCTCTATCTGTTTGCTGACTCAGACAGTAAATGGCTGATTTATCAATTTGTGTGCATTACACATAATGACATTTGAGAAAGGAATTTCCATATTTGGAACAGAGTATGGTGTTGCTTTGCATGTAAAAGAATAAACCTAATAAAAATTTTAAAAAGCGGAGCTAATGGAAGCTATAGTGCTTATTAGAGGCTCAGTCGATGAATGGGCCGGAAATAGATGCTTTACATACTCTTAATTGACCCGTAACTGTTCCATCTGTAACCGTAAGTCTTCCTTCTTCATTGGTTTTACACAAGCAGTTTGGATGATGGTAAATATCACATTCCTTTCTTTATATGTGTAATATTGTTGTTTGCTTCACTCCTATATGAAATTTCTTATACCTTGTCCTTGAATAATTATTACTAGTTTGTTGACTAGTGTGTAGATGTTAGTTTTTTAACTTACAGAGCTTCGTTTAATAGAATTTTTTGTTAACATAGACCATCCAGTCCATGCACCTGCAAGCAAAGGAGATCCTTGGAAATGCAACTTTCCTCCATCAAAGGGGTACTTCTTCCGACCAGTGGATGGTGTGTTTCAAGTCTTTCGTGATCCAGAGTGTACAGATCCATTACCATATCCATACAAAACACTGGCTCAGTTTGTTGCTGACATGAATCGCCTTTGTGCAATGATTGCGGATGGACCACTGTAAGTTACTTATCGGGTATCACACTTGTACAGTAAACTATTTACATACGCATAAAAAGTATTCTTAATATATTGCCCATTATATCTGTCAGGTCAGTAGAGAACTGTTCATTTTATTTATTGGTTGCTGTGTCCACAAATGACTGTGCCGTAGCAGTTAAGCAGATGTTACTTAGCTGTCAGTGTGTGCAGAAGCTTCTAAGGCATAGGTGTGTAAAAACAGCAGCTAATAAATAAGTGTTTCAGTACTCACTTGACAGATTAAATGGGGAATGTTGATACTGAAATGGAAAAGAAAATCTGAGAGATTAGGTCTTAGCTTGTAAATCATCAGAGCCTTCTCACAATAGGATTATCCATTAGTGCTTGGAAAGTATACAGGGTGTTACAAAAAGGTACGGCCAAACTTTCAGGAAAAATTCCTCCCACACAAATAAAGAAAAGATGTTATGTGGACATGTGTCCGGAAACGCTTAATTTCCATGTTAGAGCTCATTTTAGTTTCGTCAGTATGTACTGTACTTCCTCGATTCACCGCCAGTTGGACCAATTCCATGGGCTCCAGGCTCGCCTGACCTCAACCCTCTTGACTTTCATTTATGGGGGCATTTGAAAGCTCTTGTCTACGTAACCCTGGTACCAAATGTAGAGACTCTTCATGCTCGTATTGTGGACGACTGTGATACAATACACCATTCTCCAGGGCTGCATCAGCGCGTCAGGGATTCCATGCGACGGAGGGTGGATGCATGTATCCTCGCTAACGGAGGACATTTTGAACATTTCCTGTAACAAAGTGTTTGAAGTCACGCTGGTACGTTCTGTTGCTGTGTGTTTCCATTCCATGATTAATGTGATTTGAAGAGAAGTAATAAAATGAGCTCTAACATGGAAAGTAAGCGTTTCCGGACACAGGTCCATATAACATATTTTCTTTCTTTGTGTGTGAGGAATGTTTCCTGAAAGTTTGGCTGTACCTTTTTGTAACACCCTGTATAAAGGTGACTATTTTATTATACTACAACTGTGTCTATACAATTATATATAGTATTTATACACATGACCTACTAAAAATATAAGATGTGTTGGTTAAGATCATTTAGCTTGCTGTAATCTAGAAGAAGGAAGGAAGGAAGGAAAGAAAGATGATTGGGTTCAACAATAAGGCTATTTTAGACGGAGCACAAGTTTGGTTTGTGAAGCGAAGGAAAAGAAATAAAGAGTGTCCTTCTCAAAGGAACCATCCTTGCATTTGTATGGAACAATTTAGAGAAACCACAGAAGACCTAAATCTGCAGTTGTAAATCTAATGCCTTAACCAATGCACTACTTTACTTGGGGAACACACAGAGAAATTTGGAAATAGATTGGTGAGATAGGAACAGGATTCTGAGCTACATGGGAGTACTTAGTTAGTTAGTTAGTTAATTAGTTAGTTAGTTGTATGCATGTTTCAGAACCTTAACAATGATCTGTAGTGGCCTACCAGATAAGGCCCTCTAAGTGAGTGTAAGATAAACAAGCAGAGGTGTGATGGTGGAGTCCTAGGAGCACTGGGGTGCTAATGAGACATCATTCAGTTAACAGATATTTATTTCTGAGAGTTCTATACTCACTCTGTCTTCTTCCCAGTGGTGCCTATCAGCAGCTGTGCTGAACCCACAATGCATGAACGCACAGGGTTGCGCATCAGTGCCTGGCAAGGAAGTAGGAGGTTAAGGCTTCGGTGTCAGCAGTTAGTCCTGCAACCATGTCATAAGAGGGTCTGGTGGTCAGCATGTCACTACAGTCCAACATAGCTGTGGGTGTCTGTAGGAGTGTCAGTGCTCTGGTCGAGTTATGTTGTGCTTAGGCTCAAACCCAAAAATGTGGGTGCTACTATTGTCCGTTGTCGAGATGGTGTGTAGGTGAAAGACATGGCAGTGACATGAAGGATAGCCCTAGAGGCAGTCCTACCATGCAGCCAGTACTGTGGCAGCACAGGTGCCCTGCTCCCAAGTTGAACAGCTTGCAGATGGGCAGATCAGTTCTTTGTACACAGAAGATTGGCCCAGCCCTCATCTTCAGTCAGTCACCATTGCGACAGGCAGGAAAGCAGCTTGCAGAGTTGAAGTTCCCTCTACAACCAGACACCTAAGGACTCACAGCAGTGGACTGCAAGGCACCAATGGACACAGAGCGTTTGTTGTATTTGTCAGGACATCATGCAACTAGTATAGGTGACCTTCATTGGTATCAGGGATGTAGATGGAACGGCCTAACTCTGAGAGTGAGTGGAAGGAAGGCAAGGGCTTTATAGCAGTTGATGATGTGATTTCCCCTTACAGGTGGCAGAATGTGCTCCCATTTTCTGATCCTATTGGTCTAATGTTGAACTTCAGAGCATTCGTTTATGCTTTGCTTGGAGCCTGAAAGGCATTCTTGCCATCCTTGGTGAAGTTACTACATATATCCCCATTACAGAAGAGCATTGTCTGCTCTGTACTGTTGTCTAAGTGCTGAATCGTATGTTTCCAATGCTCTCCCTCACACACTGAGGCAATAAGCTCCCTGTTTATACTTCAGTTCTCCTAAGTGCTGTCATTGGTTATGCCATTGTTGTGTACCTGGCAGAGGTGTTCCACTTAGCATCATCTAAGGTGGCCAAGCTGGTTTTAACAAAATTTTATTCCTACACTTAATTCTATCCTGCTAGGCAACAGATCATTCACTATGATGTCTATCATATTATTTTCTTTAATGTCATTATTTTTTTCAATGAAAATACTGGCTACCTGAAGACCAAATCAAATGATTGGCTTTTACATCACTTTTTACTGGATTTTTTTTTTTTTTTATTATATCATAAACAGAAAAGTCTCGTTATGACACCCCTCCTCCCTGTCCCCTCCTCTCTCTCTCTCTCTCTCTCTCTCTCTCTCTCTCTCTCTCTCTCCTCTCCCTCTCTCCCTCCCCCCCCCCCCCCCCCCCCCCCACACACACACACACACACACACACACACACACACACACACACGTCCACGAACTAGAAGTTTTAATTTTCTTATCTGTCTCACAATCTTATTCATTCTGCCCTATCTGATCTGTCAGTTGTGTAATGCTTGCCTTTTTTTGAAATGCACATTCTGTTTACATGGTTGTAATAGAATTAAAGAAATTCTGTGTTTGTCACATTTGTTGTGGAAATTGATTCCTGTCCATAATATCTGAAATATGGAAAGTCTAAAACATCTTTCAAGATGGAAAAAGAAATAAAAGCTACTGGAAACAAGAATAATAGTAAAAAATCCAGTAAACTGTCAAGAAAATAATAGTTCTCATCCAAGACGTAAATAGCTGGTATGAAACGAGTTGCACTACTTATTGTAGATTTAATATTGGTCGCATCATGCTGACAATTTAAAATAGCCCATAATGCTGGAAAATGGACACAAAGGTTAGGTTTTTAAGGCCAGATCTGTATATTGAGAGTTATTAGATCATGCCTAACATACCACCACAAGGCTTCATCCCATTCTACCGCACTTTTTCCCATTGACTGATGATGATGAATTAACTTGACATGCTCTGCCACTCTCTGGGTGCTGAGGATGTGTTTAAATGTGGCCGCTGGGTTTTCCTTAATCATCTCCCGTAACATCTTTGTGCCTCCTTTTCCACTGAACCTCTCACTGCTGTGGATAAGTGACAGCCATATCTTGGTGAATCAAAAAGTTTTGAGTATTTATCATACAGTATGTGTGCCCCTTTACATGCTATCATTTGAAAAAAAGAAATAAATAAAAAGAAAGAAAAGTCAGTTAAGTATTTCTTAGTGACCGGAATGCTCTATCTCAGAACAGGTAACAACATTAGATGGCAGTTAGTACAGCAACAACAAAGCCATGCTCAATACAGAATGCAAAGTGGGTGTCTGTAGCAGTTAGAGGATTAATATTCCAATGCAGCAGATTTTAATTTTTGAAAGAATTCCTTTTAATGGATCCTCAACAGGAGGTGGTGTTTGAGTTAGGAGATGTTCATTACTATACACTTACACTTCTTTTTCTTGATTCAGTCTCTGTGAAAACTGGAGCTGCTGATATACATTGGTGGTACCAATGATTTCTATTGTTTTAAGTAAGGTGATTTGGAAGTAATTTGTCATGAAGAAATTGCCTCTTTGAACACTTTAACTGGGGCAAAAGTTCACTTTCTGACAGTCATTTTGTTGTGCCTACCTGTGATGCAGCATCTCCACTATATGATGAGAAGCAACTATCCTTTTCATAATATTGTAACATTCCATCCTCAATTTTCCACTGTTAGAGTTTATGGAAAGATAGCAAGCAACTTCGTATGAGTTAATAAGCAGTCTCTTAACTAGATGAACTATGTTACTTAACAACTCTGGTATCTTTCATTTCTTGCTGGTATGTCTTCTCTCATTTCAGAGAACTTTTTCTTGTGGTGCACTGTTTGAATGTTATCATTTGCCAGATCACAACAGATCCCCTTTTTCACTTAAGCCTCTTCCTTTCCTCACCACTTCCCTCTTTAATGAGTAATAAAACTGCAATTTACACCAGTATAATTATGATTGTGTGGATAGTAAGCTGAAAGTATTAAAAAACCTGTGAAGTAACAAAATTTCTGCAAAGGCAACTTCTTGTCAGAGGCTTGCATTATCCACTCCAGTACTCTATGTATGTATTTTAACACTGTCTGAATCCATGGCAGAGATTATCTGATCTCTGAGAACAGTAGGGTACTCATCTCTCTTATACCTAAGAGTTCATAAAGACAATAGACATTTCGTATGGGTAACTAATCGTACCTGAAAAAGTCACTGTTAAGTGCAGTTTGAAAAACATTTTTTGACTTTCATTGTATGTTGAATTGTTTAGCAGTAATAGAAACTGGAATTAAGTTTTATTAGCTCATGATGTGTAGAATGCTTGTACTAAACACCATTGTCATTCATGTGCCTTCAGAGCTGTATTTATTCTCTGGTACATAAAAATGAAATTTCTGAAAACTCATTTATCCACATACAAAAAATAGGTGACTGGAACTTGGAAGTACTTCCAGTCATATATTTATTTTTTATTTTTTTAAATCCCCTAAGCAAATTTAATATTAACACTGTATTGAATACATATGATGTTGACGAATTTGAGATGTTTAAAAATAATGAGTGCATAATTAATTCTTGCTTTACAACTCATGCTCACAGAGGGATAGAAACTTTCAGGCTTAAAATGTGTGCTGCTTTTTTTTTCTACAGTTGCAATCATTTGTGCTCTCATTTGGAGGTGTACAAACATGAGTATTGTAACTTTTATTACACTGCCACAATCTGTATTCCATATATACTTTTTTTAAGCTTAAAATACTACACATGTTAGCAAACACATGTACTGAAGTAAACAGCCACCCTTCTCTCATTTGCAGACAAGTATTTTTAAATATTTGCTAGTGTTCCATCATCTTTAAAAACATAGTTTTCGTTTTGTACCTTGGAAGGCCTGACTTTGTAATAGTGACAGGTTTTATGGTCTGGAACATTACTTTTTCATATAATAACCAGTACCACTTCAGAAATTCTTGGTATCTTCTGATACAATGTGCCAGCTGATCTTCTGTCAAACAATATAACACACATAAAGAACAAAGCTTTCACTGTATAATGTGGTATTACAGGTTGGAGTGAACCAAATTTGCAACCATGCAGGTTGGCTCAGTGGTAAGACATTGGAATCAAATTCAGGAAGACCACAGTTCAAATCTCCCTTCTGGACAAAAAGTGTCATGTTTTCTGTGGTTTTCTCAACTCCTTAAAGGGAAGTGCAGGATCCTTTCTATGAAAGGGTACAGTGCACATCCTTCCCTATCCTTACCCAGTGTGAGCATGTGCTTCTTCTCTAATGACCTCATCGTTGATGGGACATTAAACTGGGATCTTCATTCAAATTTGCAGACAAGTTAAGGGTGCATTTTGTTGATGTAGCACACATTAGTCTTTTTCTACCATTTTCTTGCTACTCTGAGATTCCATTGAACACATTTTTCAAGATCTGCACCAGAACCGGCAGTGTCATCAAGGCTTTGGTTAATTTTCTTAAATTTTCTGATCCATCATGATGTGGAAGTGGAATAGAGCAAGCCCCCTTAATCATTGGAGGCACTGCTTTTACACATAATACACTGTCAGTTCATAAGAAAAATTATGCCATAAAACTATTCACCACTCATATGGCATCTCCTGATACTGACAGGTAGCTGTAACAGAACTGGTGGGATACTCTCGTTACTCTTCTAACTGTAGTCTCTCGTAAACAGAAAGGTGTAAGTATACACAGAGCAGGTTGTGCCTTATCCACTTGAAATGTCACATCACAAAAGTTTTTATTAATGTTTATACTGTCTAAGGATAGATAGGATGATGCTACTTCCTGGGCAAAGATACATATTTAAAATATTAAATACCTCAAGTATTCATAGTGGGAATAGAATGGAAAAAAAAGGAAGAAGAATATGTTTGGAGAATGCTGAAAGATATCATAGAGGGAAGAAGACTCACTGCTACAGGGAGATGATTCAGGAAAGGTGCTACAGGAATTCACTGGTTTGATTTTTATCTGAACTTCCTGCATTGTTATTCTTACTCAGCATGTCAGCAATTTGTCTTCATTTGTATCCACATACTGTTATATTGTTTAAAGTCTCTTCTTTGACTTAAATCCTGTAACTGCTTCTGTTTCTGTAATAGGGTAAGATCTAATTTACTTGTCATAACCCTTTCTTCCTTTTCCTTCTTTTTATCCTGTCTTACCAGTGTACTCTGTCTACACTATCTGATCAAAAGTGTCCTGTTGCCTATTAGTGGACATTAATGTGGAGGTTTGTGTCCATTCCCTTTATGATGGCTTAAACACTGTTGAGGATACTTCCAGTGAGCTGTCTGAATGTTTCTGGAGGAATGGCAGCCTGTTCTTCCTCAAGAGCCAAAATGAGGGAAGCCACTGCAGTTGGACACTGGGGTCTGTCGAGAAAGCGACTTTCTTACTCATTCCAATGGTGTTTCATTGGGGTTTAGGGCAGGACTCTGGGCAGGCTAGTCCATTTCAGCAATTTTATTGTCCACAAACGATTGCCTCACAGATATTGCTTTATAATAGGGTACTTTTGTATCTGCACAGTAGGTGGCAGCACCGCAGAACTGTCTGTGTTGGCACAAATGTAACTATACCAGCTGACAGTGAGTTGACAGTAAAACTGGGGAACTGAACCCCAGATGAAGGTATGGAACTTGTCTTAAGAATCAGTCTAAGGGGGAGCAGAGTGTCTGAACACCTCATAGAAACAGGCTTGGACATAAACACAAAATGCAACCAGTATGAACAGCTGAACTTTGGCATGTGGAAACAGAGCACTGTGCAAGGCAAAGACCAGGTCTGAGGCAGTTGAAATCAGTGTGCCCCTGGCCTATTGTGCGAACAGGTAAACAGCTGGGTCAAATGTATTGCTCACACAATACCTTGCACATGTCTCCTGAGATAGCTTGTTACACTACCCTCCCACGAGACCCACGCCTCCTCATCTGCTCCCATATTGATATCTGCTGGTAGGGATATTAAATCCCTCCTTTCTGAAAATGCCACATATGGACACAAATGGCTGAGTTAATGCTGCAATCTCCATTCTAAACTGGAGAGGGCACGAGATTCCCAAGCAGCAAAACTGTTCGTGAAGTAGGCAGTGCTGATGCAGCTGACACCTTTGGAGTTGCAGAAGATTGTGGAGGCAGGTGTAATGGTGGTTCCACTTGCATCAGAGGAGGCAAGGACTCGTCCATGGGTGATTTGTCAAAGAAAGGCCCTGCTTCCATGTTTGTGGGCTCCACAGTAGGAGTTGTGGGAGCGAATGCAGCCAGTTACCTGTTCTGCAGACAATAGGAGGATGGCGGAGGGTGCAGTGGAGAGGGCAGCAGGTGTTCATGCTGCTGCAGTTCGGGGGGGGGGACTCTTCCTAGGAAACTGCTGAAACTGACACCAGCATCCTGCTGGTGTGGAGGTGGCAGCATGATGGGTCCGACAGAATGCAGACCCAACTGATCGAACTGATAGGTTAGCTGCTTCTGACTGACATCCATCACAAATAAATGCCAACATTTGTAGGCCACCACTAGACCTGGCAGTTGCCTCTGCGGCCAACTGAAAGACTGGGCCCAAATGGAAACCTCGTGACAAAACGGCAGTGTGTCATTATGGTCCGGGCCATGCAACTGAGGGTGAGCCAAATCCACACAGGCCGTGCAGCTGGCACCTGTGCAAATGTTCTGCCAGACTACACCTGTTGACAAGTGTTACCCAGTATGTGATAAGAAAACTAGACAGCAAATTGCTGCTGGACAAGGCAGACTTTGACTTCTTCATTTGGGTCATGAACGTTGACATGAAGTGTTCAACTTGAGTTAGAAGTTGAGTGAAATGGGGTGGTAGTCAGATGCTGTCAATACAAGACTGTTATTGGATACGAGAGTCCTTTGGCAGTCCTTTATAGTAAAAATGATCGAGGATGCATGAATATTAGCTGTCAGTGTCACGGAAGACAGTTTAGCAGTATATCAGAAACTGGACAACACATCCACTACCAACTACTACATTTTCCCAAAAAATGACCCAAAAAGTCAATGTGCACCCTGTCCCAATGTTTCTCTGGGACTGGATGAGGGGAAAATTAATTTGGTGGCACAGCCTGATTTTGTGCACATTCTGCGCAAACCTGCACAGTGTTTTCAGTATCGCACTTGATCACTGGCTAGTAGACACGATGCTGCTTTGAAGCAAGCAAGAAAATGCCTTGTACCACATTAAGATGGTCACGTAGGAGAAAAACATATCCCACACTGACTCCTCTTGAAGTAGTGGGCTTGGTTCACCCTATCTGGACTGCCAAAAACAGACCTCCTGTGCCATCAACAGAAAACTGAATAATATCTGCTGCTAGGGATCGTCAAATGCAAAACTGAGAGCCTCCTGTTGGTCGAACTGTGAATTGGTCCCACTGGTAACCACAGTAGTGAATCTGCCACAGGTTCTGGAAATCAGGGAATATTGTGGAATTCCAAATGTGTCAGAAAATTCAGGAAATATCAGGGAAGTTTTGGGGGAGACATGTTTTTGTCTCAGTAGATTAAATGGTTTATTTACTAAGATTTGATGCATCATCACTGGCTGGGTGCAGCTCAGCATGTGTGCCGCTTCCCTACTACCTCATTACTAATGCTTCTCCCCTTCATACCACTCACTTCAGCTGGCAGTCAGTGCTGCCGCCACTTGTCGCTGCTAGCCTAGCAGCTGCAGATGAGAGGCAGGGAGGCATGAGGATTAGTTTGTTTGGATCTGATTCTCAAAGCCTGTAGATGCACTGGCCAGAGACGGCAGTCATGTGAGTGTGAGTCGTGTCTGAGTGATTGTATGAATGTGTGTGTGCTGTCATTTTCTGACAAACGCTATGGCTGAAAATTTAGTTCTGAGTGTGTGATTGTCTTTTTGTGGGCCTGTCTGCAGCTCAGCGATCATCTTTATGGTGACTTGCTACCTATCCTTGTTGTTATCGATTCTCAGAGTATTTGCACAAGTTATCTGTTGCATGGATTGATCACTGCAGTTCCATTTCATCAACATGCTGTCTGTGACTCCTGAATAGCTGGCCACACTAGTGGATTTTTGTGACAGGCTGAAACTGCAGGCCATTTCTGTGGGTATCTCTAATGAACTGCACCTGCTGATCTGAAGCCCTTCCTTCCCCCCTAATGTACAGGTCCTGCCCACCAGGTCTAGTATCACTGACCTGCCTGAGGCCAGGTCTGCTTGTGTGTGGCATAATGCAGCAGATTTTTATGGTTTATCCTTGGACCCCGGACTGCAGTGTTCCTCAGCAGCCCAGAGCCAACAGTGAGGGATTTAAGAAATTTCAACTGTCTTACCACAACCTTGTCTTACACCTCTTCCCAGTTCAGTTTCTTCACTCATCACACTTCCTATTCTTACTCTTACTCTTGATCACTCACAAAATTGCCTAAGGAGTGTCAAAAGCTATCCAGGGGCAGATATTTATTCAGATCATATATTAGTAATAGTTGAAGTTCTAGTTAAATTGAAAACAACCTGGAAAGGACAGAAGAGAGACCACATTAACTTTGAGAAACTGAAAGACAAAGGCAATTGTGAAAAATTAGAGAATGCATATTGTGAAATCATGATGACAGGACAGGAAACAGAATGCACAGAAGGTAGATGGGATCATTTTAAAAATGGGTTGAAAAAGGCAGCTAAGGAAATGCTTGGAGTCAAGGAGAGAAAAAAAGTAAAGAAAGAATGAGTAACACCAGATATGATAAACAAGATCGATGATGACAGGAAATGGAAAACTGTAAACACAAGAAAGAAGGGAAACGCAACTAAAGGAGGTTAAATAATGAATTAAGAAGGGAGACAGAAAAAACAAAGGAGAAATGGCTGACAGAAAAGTGTGACAAGATAGAGAAATTAGAGAAAGAAGGAAAATATGATTTGATGTACAAAGAAGCAATGGATTTGACATTCAGGGAAAAGAGAAACAACAATAGACGAAAGGAAGTAGAGGCAGTAGATGGTAAAATGGTGAGTGAACCCCAAGAAATAATGAGAAGATAGGAAGAATATATAGAATGGCTATACGCTGCTGACAGCCAACCGTGTGAAGAAGACCTTGGGATAGAAGAAGAAGAAGAAGAAGATAAAGTTGCAGATGATGGGATATGAAATGCAATACTAACTAGTGAGACTGAAGAATCTATGAAGGAGATGAAAGATGGAAAGGCAATGGGAATTGATGAGATTCCTGTGGAACTGTTAGTCATTGGAGAAAGAAGGGAAAAGGGAGTTGACTGAACGTATATACATGACAGGAAAATGGCCAAAGGACTTTACAGAAGGTATCTTAATACCTATAGAAAAGAAAAAGAACAGCAAAAAGTGTGAAGAACATAGAACAATGAGTCTGATTTCGCAAGCAGCCAAAGTCTTGCTGAGGACGCTCAACAGAAGGCTATATGAAAAGCTGAATTGTGTAATAGGAGATGAACAATTTGGTTTCAGACGAGGAGTGGGAACTAGAGGCCATTGGGGCTACTGAGAGTGATAGGGGAGAGGTACATGGAGAAGAAAAGGAAGGTGTATGTTGTGTTCATTAATCTTGACAAGGCTTTTGACTGTGTCAGATGGGACAAGCTGATGGAAATCCTAAGGAAACATGGAGTTGACTGGAGGGATAGACAGCTAATTAGAAATTTATATTTGAACCAGAGAACAAGAGTAAGAATAGGAGGTGTGATGAGTGAAGAACTTAAACTGGGAAGAGGTGTAAGACAAGACTGTTATTTATCACCAACACTGTTCAATATATATCTGGAGGAAATTATTAGTGGAAGTTTTGATGGAAGGAGAGGAGTTTGTATAGGGGGTCAGAGAGTGGAGTGTATAAGATTTGCAGACAACATGGTTGTGATGGCAGAGAGTGCAACAGAGATGGAACAAATGTTAGGTGATCTAAACACAAAATTAGAATAATTTGGAATGAAGATTAACAAGAAGAAAATGAAAAGCTTGGTAATTGGAGGAAAGGGGAGAAAATGACATATGAAAATAGGGGGAGAGGAAATAGAGCAAGTGAATAACTTAAATTACTTGGGAAGTGTAATAATGACTGATATGTATTACTCAACAGAAATTAGGAAAAGAATTGCAATGACAAAAGGAGGATTCAAGAGGAAACAGAAATTACTTTGTGGACCACTAAACAAAGATCAGAGGAAACGACTTGCCAAATGTTACAACTGGAGCGTTGCACTATATGGTGCCGAGACCTGGACATTGAGGAAGGAAGGTGAAAGAAGATTGGTGGCACTAGAGATGTGGATGTGGAGAAGAATGGAAAAAGTGAAATGGGAAGACCGAGTAGGGAATGAAGAAGTATTAAGAAGAGTTGGAGAAGAAAGAAACATGCTGAAAGTCATCAGAAAGAGAAAATGGAACGGGATTGGACATTGCTTGAGGAGGGACTGTTTATTGAAGGAAGGAATAGAAGGAATGGTGGAGGGAAAAAGGGGACAAGGAAAAAGAAGATATCAAATGCTGGACAATATCAAAGGAGGCAAATATTCAGAAGTGAAAAGACTGGCTATAGACAGACAAAAGTGTAAGAGGCTTAACCCATGACAAGACCTGCCGTAAGGTAGAATATCATACTACTACCTAAACGAAAAGTACATTGCAAGGTGTGGCGTTTTATATACATTGTATTTATTGTAGTACATTGTGGCACTTCAAAAGTAGTTTATATATTAGAAAGTATGGACGATAAGAGGAAGAAAATTGTGGCAGTTGCTGACAGTTTGTTTGCTGTTTACTCAAATATTTCTTGAAAGAAAAATCACATGATACGTGTAAAAGAATAGGTGTAACAAAGTGGGTAATACCTGACAGTAATTAACATAGTTAATTACACAATCCTTCTCCACCTTATACACCTCTTTCAAGAGGCCTATTTTTTCTGACGTTATTTCTGAAGTCAGTGAAGCTATATTAAATCTATCTTGCAACTCCAAAGAATTATTTACATATTCCCTCACTTGGCGCTATTATTTCTTGTATTGTAGCTGCAAAGACAGAGTGTCAACTTACATCTCCACTTACCCTTGAGAGCTTAAAATTTGTCAGGGAAAATGCTAAAACTTGTCTGGAAACCAGGGAAATATCAGGGAATTTCACTTGCAGATATTTGTGGCAATGCTGATTAGTGTGCTGGGCAGTGGACCAGTAATGAATGCCTTAGTATTGATAATTACAGAGAGAGAATGCCCAGCTCTGTAACTGGTGGGCATTCCTATCAAATATCTTGGAACAAGGACCAAATAAGGACACTGGAGGTTTTTGGATGGCGATGAATTGAAACTTTGCAACATACAAGATAATGATATCTGGTGCCTCCTTTTCCACTTGTGAATAATTATATTGTGCCTCTGAAAATGTCTTCTACTCAGTGCCATCAAAGTTTTGTGCCACCTGTTTTGTACTAAGATGTGTTTGCAGATGGGTTAAGCAATCAGATGGAGTGGAGCACAAACACTGCTTGAGGGCCTGAAAAACTCATTGAAAGGCAACAAATCATACAGATTTTATGTCCTTTTGGTGAAGTCATTTAAGAGGTTCACAGATCTGTATGGCTTGGCAGATGAACTTAGCATAATAAGAAATCATGCTCAAAAAGGACTGGAGCTCCTCCAGGTTCTTAGGTGCTGTCAGGCTGAGAATTGCTTCAATGTACTCATCTGTAAGGATGAGACCATCTTTGCTATGAATGTGAACCAAAAAATGCATCATTAGGGGAAAAATTTACATTTTTCCAGTTTGCAATGAAGGCTACACTCTAGAATGTGTTGGAAAACCACCTGCGTTCAGTCAGTCTCCCCCTCTGCCCACCTCTCTGCCCACCTCTCTGCCCACCTCTCTGCCCACCTCTCTGCCCACCTCTCTGCCCACCTCTCTCCCCGCCCCCCCTCCCCGCCCCCCCTCCCCGCCCCGCCTCCCCGCCCCGCCTCCCCGCCCCGCCTCCCCGCCCCGCCTCCCCGCCCCCCCCTCCCCGCCCCCCCTCCCCGCCACCTCTCCCCCTGTTCCCCCTCCCCCTGTTCCCCCTCCCCCTGTTCCCCCCTCCCCCTGTTCCCCCTCCCCCTGTTCCCCCTCCCCCTGTTCCCCCTCCCCCTGTTCCCCCTCCCCCCGTCCCACCTCCCCCCGTCCCACCTCCCCCAGTCCCACCTCCCCCAGTCCCACCTCCCCCCGTCCCACCTCCCCCCGTCCCACCTCCCCCCGTCCCACCTCCCCCCCGTCCCACCACCCCCCGTCCCACCTCCCCCCGTCCCACCTCCCCCCGTCCCACCTCCCCCCTGTCCCACCTCCCCCCTGTCCCACCTCCCCCCCCTGTCCCACCTCCCCCCCTGTCCCACCTCCCCCCCTGTCCCCCCTCCCCCCCTGTCCCCCCTCCCCCCGTCCCCCCTCCCCCCGTCCCCCCTCCCCCCCCGTCTCCCATCCCCCCCGTCTCCCATCCCCCCCGTCTCCCATCCCCCCCGTCTCCCATCCCCCCCGTCTCCCATCCCCCCCGTCTCCCCTCACCCCCGTCTCCCCTCACCCCCGTCTCCCCTCCCCCCCGTCTCCCCTCCCCCCCGTCTCCCCTCCCCCGTCTCCCCTCCCCCCGTCTCCCCTCCCCCCGTCTCCCCTCCCCCCGTCTCCCCTCCCCCCCCGTCTCCCCTCCCCCCCGTCTACCCTCCCCGCCCCGTCTCCCCTCCCCGCCCCGTCTCCCCTCCCCGCCCCGTCTCCCCTCCCCGCCCCGTCTCCCCTCCCCGCCCCGTCTCCCCTCCCCGCCCCGTCTCCCCTCCCCGCCCCGTCTCCCCTCCCCGCCCCGTCTCCCCTCCCCGCCCCGTCTCCCCTCTCCGCCCCGTCTCCCCTCCCCGCCCCGTCTCCCCTCCCCGCCCCGTCTCCCCTCCCCGCCCCGTCTCCCCTCCCCGCCCCGCCTCCCCTCCCCGCCCCGTCTCCCCTCCCCGCCCCGTCTCCCCTCCCCGCCCCGTCTCCCCTCCCCGCCCCGTCTCCCCTCCCCGCCCCGTCTCCCCTCCCCGCCCCGTCTCCCCTCCCCGCCCCGTCTCCCCTCCCCGCCCCGTCTCCCCTCCCCGCCCCGTCTCCCCTCCCCGCCCCGTCTCCCCTCCCCGCCCCGTCTCCCCTCCCCGCCCCGTCTCCCCTCCCCGCCCCGTCTCCCCTCCCCGCCCCGTCTCCCCTCCCCGCCCCGTCTCCCCTCCCCGCCCCGTCTCCCCTCCCCGCCCCGTCTCCCCTCCCCGCCCCGTCTCCCCTCCCCGCCCCGTCTCCCCTCCCCGCCCCGTCTCCCCTCCCCGCCCCGTCTCCCCTCCCCGCCCCGTCTCCCCTCCCCGCCCCGTCTCCCCTCCCCGCCCCGTCTCCCCTCCCCGCCCCGTCTCCCCTCCCCGCCCCGTCTCCCCTCCCCGCCCCGTCTCCCCTCCCCGCCCCGTCTCCCCTCCCCGCCCCGTCTCCCCTCCCCGCCCCGTCTCCCCTCCCCGCCCCGTCTCCCCTCCCCGCCCCGTCCCCCCCTGCCGCCCCTCCACCCTCTCCCCCCTGCCGCCCCTCCACCCTCTCCCCCCTGCCGCCCCTCCACCCTCTCCCCCCTCTCTCACCACCACTCCACCCATGCAGCACTCGCTCCATCCCAGTCCACCTTCCGAACTCCAGTCCTGGCATTATGTATTCAGCCAGCACCATGTAGAGGCACAGATGTGCACATGCATGAATTGTGTGAGAGTGTGTGTGTGTGGGGGGGGGGGGGACAGTGCTCTGTTTGCTATTACTACCATTTTCAGGTATTCCTCATTCCATATCATAAGACAATGGGCTAGTTATTCATCCTCTTGTTAATTCCCTCCTGGGCACTCCCCTGCCAGATATCTTCCAAAGGGAGGACTAGTTCAACCTCTGGAATTTTTTGCGATGGAAATGTTTTGGAGATTGTTGTTTTAGAAGATTGTTGTCTTAATGGTAAACCTGGTTTGTTTTTAGTGAAATGGTTTCCATTGCCTTTCTCATACCATTGACCATTCCTGATTATTCCACTTTCTGGAGTTTCTAACCCAAAGGACAAGGGGATGAGCTGAACATTCATGCCTCTGCCCCCATTTAACAGGACTGTTGGCAGAATGAGTGTGACTCCTTATACTGGAAGTCTTCAACCATCATAGCTGATAATTTTGATTCAGAATCTAAGCAATAGCCAGGATCAAATCTGAAACCCAGTATCTTCTGTGGTGGTGGTGGTGGTGGTGGTGGTGGTGGTGGTGGTGGTTGGCATCTAGCATCTTCTAGTTCGAATTTTTCACCATTTTTGTGATACTTTTCCATGGCTCAGACAAACCTGTAACCACTCATTCAGCCCCACTTAGTTTCCATTTAGTATCATCGTCGTATAAGCCTACTACAATGATAGCATTGTGATTGGGGAACATACATGCTAGTGAGATGAGGTTTCTTTAAAGTTTTAGATTACTTGGGTGGTCTGGAGGTTGATAGAAGGACCCAATTGTAAGTTAATGTTCAAATCATCTCGTATACAGCTTAATTTTTTAGCTTATTGCATTTAAATTTCTTGTATACTGCGACAAATACATAATCTCCATTTCCTCTTAGCCTATCCTTTCAATATTCAGTTAGATTTATTCAAAAAATCACATTGCTGCCTGTTTTGGATGTTAGCCAGCTTTCTGTATATATCGTACGTGAGCTGCACTGCCTCTTAAGAGTTGTTCACACTCTGACACTTGGTCTTGATTGCTTCAGCAGTTGATAGCTAGAATTTTAATAGTCTCATTTGGAGGGGGGGGGGGGGGGGGGGGGGGGTGCGGCAGCGAGATTGCCTATTGTAAAAAAGAAAAGATCTTGTGTGTACTCCACTTGCAGTTAGCTATGAGGGTAGCCACCTCTGATGTATTATTTGCTCCAGACCCATTTTTAAGGATATCGTACAGTTCTTCACCCTGTGGCACAAATTCAAAATGACATGTTTAAACAATTTCCCGTTTTTTGCTGCACACTGACCTAATGCATGCTGTGGGCCCATCTGAAATGCCGCTTATAAATCAAAAAGCTGCAGCCTAGCTTGTCACAGAATCTTTGATGTCTCCCCCTCAAACCTGATCCAGGAGGCCAAAATCAGTTCTGGAGACAATGCTGCAGATTGTGAGGACTGAAATTCTGTGAGGAAGGCTTGTTCTCTGCTTCCTTACCCTCTCCCGAATTAAAAGATAAAAAATATTATGCATGTGTAAAAACTTGTTTTCAGTAGCTTTTATGATGGAATCATGTTATAGTACTGCTGTACCATTTATAATTATTGATTAGGGGTAGAAACTTAATGATAAATATGAGTGTTTTGAAATACTGTGTATTTTGAATTTTATAGGAAGTCCTTCTGTTATCGAAGACTCAGCTACCTGTCATCAAAATTCCAGTTACATGTCCTTCTCAATGAATTACGTGAGCTTGCTTCACAAAAGGCTGTCCCACATAGAGACTTTTACAACATTAGAAAGGTACGTCATACATTTGGCAAAGAATTTAATTCAGGTACTTCATTGAGTATTGTAACTATTAACCAATTTGAAGATAAGGCCATGGTACTGCAAATCAGTAAAATATATTCCACTCGACATGTCATAACTAGTGAAATAAGTGTGTGTGTGTGTGTGTGTGTGTGTGTGTGTGTGTGTGTGTGTGTGTGTGTGTGTGTGTGTGTATATATATATATATATAATAGGGAAACATTCCACGCAGGAAAAATATATTTAAAAACAAAGATGATGTGACTTACCATACGAAAGCGCTGGCAGGTCGATAGAAACACAAACAGACACATACATACACACACACACAATTCTAGCTTTCGCAACCAATGGTTGCATCGTCAGGAAAGAGGGAAGGAGAGGGAAAGACGAAAGGATGTGGGTTTTAAGGGAGAGGGTAAGGAGTCATTCCAATCCCGGGAGCGGAAAGACTTACCGTGCTATTTAAGTCATGAGCTATACTCTGTCATAATAGGAAAATATACAGTGTACATGTTGCCATGCAACAAAGATCTTTGTAAAACGTGTTGCTTTCACTGGGTTTGATTTCCTAAAGTGTTGGGAAGCTCTGTGTCAGTGTATAAACCTTCACCATTCAAAGAATTGATAAGTTTTACAGCTCTGAGGGAAAGTGTGTCCTTACTTAAAATGTAGGAAATGTTCTTTCTTCAGGGTTATATATATATTTTCAACCAAGAAAAATTGTATTTTTAACTGGGAAATCCCAGAAAAATCTGGAAATTTTTTTCTTGCTTCCATGTACACCCTGGTATATTTAAGGGAAGGGGAAGTGACTCAAAGAGAAGATAACAAATGCCATAGTTCATAATTTTTTAAAAATGAAGTAAGACATAAGTTATGATTCAATGAAAATGGATATAAAAAGAAGGATAATAAAGTTGACACGCAAAAGTAAGAAGTGCTAAGAGAAAGATTAAAACAGAAGAAAAGATGAATCAGGAGTCAAGTGGAAGAGTCAGATCTAGGACAGAATCTAACATGTGCAGACATGACACTGAAGCTAGCTTTTGTTATACACTGCAGCAGCACTGCTCCAAGCTGACAGTAAGCTACACTATTGAATACGATATCTGATGACTGCAAATGGTATTGTTCCTATTGATTTGTAAGGTACTTTTTACAAAAGGAAGTACTTGTACTACCTTATAAATTGGCAGTGACTAAGAAATGACACCACATTTTTCTTGTTAACTAAGGACCCCGAGAGGTATGAAATGGTGTGTTACAGAACAGCTTTTTTGCGGTTCTCTTTCAACCTAAAGATATTTACTGAAGAATATCTCTCTCTCTCTCTCTCTCTCTCTCTCTCTCTCTCTCTCTCTTTTCAAGGACAAAAAATGTTAGTAAACAACAGAAGATCTGACCTTTTGCAGAAAGACGTCATACATCTATTCAAAAATGTCGAGTTTTCTTCATTACATGTTCCATAAAATCAGTGAATGTGGAATGCAGGAAACTTTAATGGAATTCAATACCTATATGATTTAATGTACCAAATAAGCCACCATAACTGTAGCTGAATTTGGAAATGACAAAAATGCAATAACAGAACATCAAAACCAATAAAACTGTTTCTCATAACAGAAGAAATTGGTTCCACATTTGTTGCTACATATGAATCACAAACAGCAAGAATCTTCAAGACAATTGCTTTTGAAGCAAAAGTAATTACATTTACAAAAATATTCATGTATTAGAAAGTTGATGAAGTCTAAGAATGTACGAGTCATTAGATTCTATACAAAATTGGTATGTGTCAATGCAGGTGCTTATCTCAATAAGAACAGACAAAAACAGAAATCTCTGGTTTTCAGGCATGAAGTACATGTTAATTAATATTCTCTTGCTTTCAGGAGAGTAAGCTGTAATTAAAGACATACTTGAAATTATTTCTTCATGAATAAGTTGCAGTTTAAGTCACCAAATCTCTGAGATTTGGCTCTTTTTTACATTTATTTCAGGATCATTCATGTCTCTGGATAATTTACTGATGCTTAGAATGCAAGAAATATAACTATTTTGTTAATTAAGCAGAAAAATAATTAAAAGCAAACATTAATCTTACACCTGGCTTTCTCAACACTAGGGATGATAGTGCTGTTCCAACTATTGGATGGTAACTACATTCACAGCAGTGAGGATTGTGACTGTACGTGTAACACTGTGTCTAGGACAGGTAGTAGTCGAACCTCAGGCAGCAAGGATTTCAGGAAATAAGAATGTACTGGGCATACAGTATTCAACTGCCTCCACATTACTCATGTTATTATTGTTGTATCATATATCACAGAGATTATTTGAATATTATGATACGGGGCCACAACATTGTAACTGCCGGCCGAAGTGGCCGTGCGGTTAAAGGCGCTGCAGTCTGGAACCGCAAGACCGCTATGGTCGCAGGTTCGAATCCTGCCTCGGGCATGGGTGTTTGTGATGTCCTTAGGTTAGTTAGGTTTAACTAGTTCTAAGTTCTAGGGGACTAATGACCTCAGCAGTTGAGTCCCATAGTGCTCAGAGCCATTTGAACATTGTAACTACTAAACAACTAAATTGCCAATGTTTGAACCAACTTGCTGTGGTCCTCTTCAGGGTGTTTCACTACTGTTTGTGGTTCACTGCTGAATATGCTCATTTTATATACGTTAGCCTACATTGAATTATCTGTTCAAATTTTTTGAAACATTTTATCTTGTTTCACAACACTTTGCACACTGAGGTAGTGACACACTGGGGAGAGTGGTAGCAACAGTAGAATTTAAACAAACAATTTTCATAGTACTGATCTGTCATTGTTCTTGTTGTTGTTGAAAGTTGTATGCTCTTAATCCATGTCCATGCTATATTTTGAAATGAAACTTCATATACAGGTTTAGGGGATGCTTGGCTTCATTTTCTTAAATGCTATGAACACTGGTTGAATTTCTGTCGTTGAATAAATATATTTTAAGTTATTTCACTTCACAGTACAATTAAGTTCAACCTCCATGCTGATACAAAACATAGATTCCTCGTACTCCTTACTCATACTGAACAAAAACAAAGATTTATCTGTAACGGCATATTGCAAAGAAAATACTAGCGTATATCAATCCATTTATGCAAAATCATCTTTGGAATATACATTACAAAAACAAAGTACAAATAATTTGGGTCTTTAATTTGGGAATCAAGTTATTTCGTATTAGTCAAGATCGCTTGGTGCATTTTATCTACCATAACCAGTTTTATTACAGTGTGTGCACATTCAACATTATTTCTTATTATTTGTTATGCTGTTTTTCCAGGTGGACACACACATTCATGCTGCCTCTTGCATGAATCAGAAACACCTGCTCCGTTTTATTAAGAAAACATTGAAAAACCATGCAGATGAGGTGGTTGTATGTTCAAAGGGTGAAAAGATGACACTCCGCCAGGTGTTCCAGTCAATGAGTCTTACTTCATATGATCTCACTGTAGACATGCTAGATGTACATGCTGTAAGTATTGTTTGCATGCTAGACATAAAAGTTAATGAACACTTTCACATCATAGAGGTAACTTTACCATCTGTAGCAAATGGTGATATAGTTGATCATTACATGTATTTAGGAACGTAAGAGGATTGGTTGAGATTGGCAGAATTTTTTTCCTGTATGCCCAGTAGCAAAAATAATACATCAACAACTTGCCATACAACATAAACTAATAAAACAACATGTTCCCACATACAAGTATGCACCACAAAATGTACTGGAGAATGATGAATAAAAATTATACTAGAACAGATAAAACAACACCACATAACAAACCTGACATCATACTCACCAATAAAAAGAAGAAATTAACACAACTAATCGAAATATCCATACCCAATACAACAAATATACGGAAGATAACAGGGCATCAGGATAAAGTTGACATTATACCAATTATACTATCAACTACAGGAGTCATACCACACAATATCCACCAGTACATCAATGCAATACAGCTACATCCAAACGTATGTACACAACTACAGAAATCTGTAATTATTGATACATGTTCAATTACCCAAAAGTTCCTAAATGCAATGTAACATACACCATACAGTTAAAAGGAAGTCGCACTTGATCAAGGTCCGCGTCACTTTCCATTTTTGACCAGACATAACGTCTGAGAAAGGAAAGAAATAATAATAATAAAACCTTGGTTGATAGAATCTGAAAAGGGCCTTAAAGAACTGGGAATAACTAATCTCCAGAACAGACAGTCTCAGAAAAGAAGAAGAAGAAGAAGAAGAAGAAGAAGAGGAACTCGGAACACTGTCATCAAGAGCAAGCGTTCATCAGAGATAAGGGTATTGGCAGTGGCACCCCAGGCAAGTGTGATAGAGCCTCTGTTATTCTCTACACACATGAAAGATCTAGCAAACAGGGTGAACAGCAGTATGCAGCCATTTGCTGAAGATGCTTTGGTGTACAGGAAAATGATGGGGTTGAGGGTTGACTTGGGGAACAGACCAAACAGTGAGGTTATCGGCGTCATCGGATTAGAGAAGGATGGGGAAGGAAGTCAGCCGTGCCCTGTCAAAGGAACCATCCCAGCATATGCCTGAAGTGATTTAGGGAAATCACGGAAAACCTAAATCAGGATGGGCGGACGTGGGATTGAACCATCATCCTCCCAAATGCGGGTCCAGTGTGCTAACCACTGCGCCACCTTGCTTGGTAGGGAAAATGGTGGCATTACGTGACAGCAGAAGGATACAAGATGACTTACTGAAAAAAAAAAAATTATTATTTGGTGTAATGAATGGCATCTAGTTCTAGATGTAGAAAAATGTAAGTTAATACAGACGAGTGGGAACCCATAATGTCTGAATACAGCTTTAGTAGCGTGTTGCTTGAGGCAGTCATGTTGATTAACTACCTAGGCGTAATATTGCAATGCAGTATGAGATGGAAGGAGTAAGGACAGTAGTAGGGAATGTGCATGGTTGACTTCAGTTTATTGGAAGAATTTTAGGAAAGTGTAGCTAATCTATAAATGAGACCGCATATACAATATAACCTCATTCGTGCACACTTGCTTAAAGTGAACTCATGGTTAACATGAAAAAAATATTGGCTCCAGCAGGAATACATTAGTTCTTATGGGAATTTTTATTAGTTAAGATAATTATGATTTTTTTTTTTTCATTCCCTAGCATAATTAAATTTCCTTGTAACACGGACATTTGATGTTAAAGTATTTTTAAGTGTTAAATTATTTTCTGAAATGAATGCAAAAAATATAGCTACAAAGCTAACTACATATTGTTGACTCATTTCTAACATATTGTAGGTCAGCAGCCATGATTATCACCACAACAGTCAGCATGTATGGTACATTTAAATGAATTCAGTATTGTGAGTTAGAATACTGAATAAAAATCTACAAATTGCAGTATGCGAAACATGGCAAAGAGGAAACACAGCTCTAAATGTACAGGTAAAACTTAAGATTCTAGATGAAGTGGAATGTGGAAAAAAAATTGCTGAGCAGTTTGGAATTTCCAAATCTACTTTACCTATGATAATTAAGAATTGGGAAAAATTGTCAATGCTGCTGCATCAGGTTCTGGAAGTAATTCTAGATGACTAAGTATGAAAGCTAAGTATGAAGACGTCAAGACATTTCTGCTAGAATGGTTAAGTCATATTTAGCATACCTTCAAGTGGCCCTATAATTCAGTCGAAAGCAAATGAGATTTCCAAAAATATAGACACCAAAGACTTAAGATGTTTGGATGGTTGGCTGCTGTACCTGTCCCAAAAGAGAGACTCAATTTCATCTATACAAATTTGCGGTGAAGCAAATAAAGTTTATGAAGAAAGTGTGAACAGCTGGTTGCATGAATTTGAGCAAGTAAGGGATGTGTTCATTATGGATGAAACTATACTTTTCTACAAACTACTTCTGAATTGCACTCTGGGGATAGGTGGTGATAATTGTCGTGGTGGAGCATGCAGCAAACAATGTGTAACTGTTGCTCTTGCAGGTAATGCAGACAGCAGTGAGAAATTTCATCCTTGGGTTATCAGTAAGTTCAAGAAACTGCATTGCTTTAAAAAGATGAATGTGGACACTTTACCTTGCATCTACTCTCATGACAAGAAAGCTTGGATCAATTGCACATCATTTCTCAAGTGGCTTCTTCCTTTCAACAGTTCAGTGGTTGCTCAAAACGGACATGTTCTTCTTACATTGGGCCATAATGTACAAGACCTGAACCTAACATAAAGGTTCAGTTTTTTCCACCAAATGGAACAAGCCACTTTCAGCCCTTGGACCAAGACATCATTTGTGTTGTGAAGAGAGCTTATCGCAAGCGACTTATAAGAGCTGCAATGCATGCTGCTGAAAACAGTATTGCAACACCAAATTGGAATGTGCTTGATGCAATAAAAGCTTTAACAGCAGCCTGGAACTCTGTGTCACCACATCATATTCAGAAGTGATTTAACAGAGCCTGGACATGTATCAACAGTGAAAATGCCCACGAGATGGACAGTGCAATTTCACCTGATGAAAAGACATTTCTGCAAGGTGTTGCAAATTCTGGGGCTAATTTTGAGAAAATCATTAGTGCAGACGGCGTGTTGCCGTATGTGCATCTGTGGGATCTGATGTGCCAGAAGCTGTGACAGGTGCAAGAAGGGTCGTCAGAAGAGCTACGTGGAGGAGGAGAATAAGGATACCATTCCACCTACCCATCAGGAGATGTTTACAGCATGGATTGTTTAGAATGTTTGCTTCAACATCTAACATCACTGCTGGGTTTATGGATGCTATAGTTACAGTTAGTTGTGAAGTTAAGATATTTTCATTCCCATGAACGTCAGCAAACCATGCTTGAATTGTTTCCAAGAAAATAATGTAATTTGTGAGTACTTGTACTTTTACAGTCACTTTATGGTGTTAAAAGTCTATGGTAATGTAAAGTAACTGTTACAGTGTTTTACATCACTGTATGTATTAAAATTGGCGTTTTTTTATTTAACACACATTTTTTTTAACATGAGCTCTTGATGTTTTGGTCCCTCCAGATTGATATCAACAAGGTTATTCTATAGAACACTAGAGTGACCCATTCTTGAGTACTGTTAGAGTATTTGGGATCCCCACCAGGTTGGATAAAAGGAAGAATCGAAGCAATTCAGAGCCCTACTGCCATATTTGTTACCAGTAGGTTTCATCAAGATCAATTATTATGGAGATGCTTTGTGAACCTGAATGGGCATCCTTGAAGGAAAGACGAATTTGTCTTTGCTAAACACTGTTGCAAAAATTTATAGAATTGGTTGTAGAATGATTGTACTGCTGCCATCAAATGCTTGATGTAAGGACTAAGAAGATAAGATAAAAGAAATTAGAGCTTGTGTGGAGACATAAAGGCAGTTGTTTTTCACCCTCTCTATTTGCGAGTGGAACAAAGAGGAAATGACTAGTAGAAGTACAAGGTACCCCCACTATGCACCAAATGGTTGCTTGTAGCATATGTATGGAGATATACATTAATACCTCAATGTAAATCAGACAAAGAGGCTAGGAAACCAAATGTTGGATTGACAGCCACAGAGAGAGATGAAGCTTTTGCAGATGAAATGTAATTACTTTTGATCAAATTTGCAATTGAAACTTTGGGGGCTTTACCAATTATTGAAGAATTTAAAACTGAATTTCAGTTTGGTGTTTGTTACATATATAATTTGACACATATAACTATTGTCACAGAACAAAAAAATCCTTAAACAAATGGGAAATTAGATTTAGAATGCCTGGAATCACCAAGTCCCAGATTTTAGAACATAAAATATTCAAGAGGCTATACAACCAATTCAGCTTGCTGCTCTTCTCTGAATCATTTTACTTTGCAGTGGGTCAGATACTTAATGACCTGTTTGACCAGTATTATTTAGAGTTTCAGTGATTTCTGTAGCTCACTTAAGAAAAATCTCGGGATTACACTTTAACCAAGGTCATGATAAAAAAAATTGTTGAATAAATGACATTCTGTTTATAGGGATGGTGATTGACTTACTATAAGGTATTACTTTTTATTTTTGACTCGATCACTTTTTTTATGACACAGTCATAACTGGTTTCATATGCTATGGGCATCAATGTATGAACACTTGTTCATCAGATGCCACCCATAGCTTCCGAGGATAGTATTTGAGAGCTGAAACAGGTTCTACATCTACATCTACATTTATACTCTGCAAGCCACCGAACAGTGTGTGGCGGAGGGCACTTTACGTGCCACTGTCATTACCTCCCTTTCCTGTTCGAGTCGCGTATAGTTCGCGGGAAGAACGACTGCCGGAAAGCCTCCGTGCGCGCTCAAATCTCTCTAATTTTACATTCGTGATCTCCTCGGGAGGTATAAGTAGGCGGAAGCAATATATTTGATACCTCATCCAGAAACGCACCCTCTCGAAACCTGGACAGCAAGCTACACCGTGATACAGAGCACCTCTCTTGCAGAGTGTGCCACTTGAGTTTGCTAAACATCTCTGTAACGCTATCCGGCTTACCAAATAACCCTGTGATGAAACACACCGCTCTTCTTTGGATCTTCTCTATCTCCTCTGTCAATCTGACCTGGTACGGATCCCACACTGATGAGCAGTAATCAAGTATAGGTTGAACGAGTGTTTCGTAAGCCACCTCCTTTGTTGATGGACTACATTTTCTAAGGATTCTCCCAATGAATCTCAACCTGGCACCTGCCTTACCAACAATTAATTTTATATGATCATTCCACTTCAAATTGTTCCGTACGCATACTCCCAGATATTTTACAGAAGTAACTGCTACCAGTGTTTACTCCGCTATCATATAACCATACAATAAAGGATCCTTCTTTCTGTGTATTTGCAATACATTACATTTGTCTATGTTAAGGGTCAGTTGCCACTCCCTGCACCAAGTGCCTATCCGCTGCAGGTCTTTCTGCATTTCGCTGCAGTTTACTAATGCTGCAACTTCTCTGTATACTACAGCATCATCCATGAAAAGCCGCTTGGAACTTCCGACACTATCTACTAGATCATTTATATATATTGTGAAAAGCAGTGGTCCCATAATACTCCCCTGTGGCATGCCAGAGGTTACTTCAACGTCTGTAGACATCTCTCCATTGAGAACAACATGCTGTGTTCTGTTTGCTAAAAACTCTTCAATCCAGCCACACAGCTGGTCTGATATTCCGTTGGCTCTTACTTTATCAGGCAACAGTGCAGAACTGTATTGAATGCCTTCCAGAAGTCAAGGAAAATGGTATCTACCTGGGAGCCTGTATCTAATATTTTTTAGGTCTCATGAACAAATAACGCGACTTGGGTCTGACACGATCGCTGTTTCCGGAGTCCATGTTGATTCCTACAGAGTAGATTCTGGGTTTCCAGAAATGACATGATTGTGTCATAAAAAGTGATAGAATAAAAATTAAAAATAACGCCTTATTCTCTTCTTTATTCATTTTTTTCCTCTCTTGTGCACTTTATCTAAAAATCTTGTTTGATTCTAGACTATATAAAAGTTTATGATTCGAATGCATGAAAACAAATTTCCATTTTGTATCACTTACCGGATGTGCTTTGCTCATAAATTTGTTGCTTCTCAGTTATATTCAGATTCATTGTTGGTATGGGATTCTGGATACGGACCATAATATATGTAATAAGCAGTTCCCAAGTTTTCTATATACGCATATAACCCCCCACCCCTCCCCAGTACGGAGTACGACTTATGAGCCCTGAGGGGGCGGGGGGGGGGGGGGGGCATATGAGTGTCAGCGTCAGTGTGAGTGGTTCGAGGCGGCAGACGCACAACTGGAAGCTCCATCTATGTCGGGTCGGTGTGCGGAGGGCGGCCACCCATCCAACTGTTAGTCTGAATCCAGTGTGGGTGAATGATGCGTTCGCCAACTCGGGAGCAGCGGTATGTGAGAGGAGGCAGCGTGTGAGCATGCCTTCCCTGAATGCGTACTGAGCTGTCCGAAGAAATGAAAGCTCAAACACATAATGGGTCACACTCTTGTGGGAGGGAGAAGCTGTGCACTATCTTGACTTTGAGTTCCTCAGTGAGGGTTGGGTCTGTGCTGTCGGTGAGCAGTACAAGCACATGATTATCTAACACCATAATTGACATGTCATCGACATAGTCAGGTGGTACGTTGCAGCACAAAATGAAGGATAGGGCATCTGCATCTCTAGTACCTGAAATGTCTTCAAAACCTGTGAATGGGGATGATGATGATGATGATGATGATGATGATGATGATGACATGCATGAGGAACCCGTGAACTGCAGTGGTGACTTGTTGGACGGAGAAAACCTAACTGTAGGTTAAACGGACTCATTAGCGTGTTCGTTAAAAGAACATGTGCTCAGGCAGTCCGACTGGGATGGCAGAGGGGTGTCTGAGTCTACAAAGGCAGGCTTGAGCCTGTGTGGAGAAACTGTTTGCAGATGATCTTATATCATAATGTCGAATGTCATCTCGTCCCTCCGGAGTACTTCGAAGGGGCCGAGGTAAGGGGGGTTGTAAGGGTTGTCTGACAGAGTCATCCCTGAGCATGACATGTGAGCAAGTTCTGAGTGCGTTTGGCATGTAAGTGTCAGGTGGGGAATGGCTGACAGGTGGGTGTAACCGACTGTTTCTAAGGTGTGCACGCATCCTTCCAATAAAGTCTGGGAAGGAGGGGGACTCCTCGGGATCTTGGGTGAGAATTAGTTCCCCAGATAAAACAGAGTTTTCCTCTGGTGGGTTGCAGAAGGCGTCCACCAGTGGTTTGTGATCAGTATGAATGGAGAAAGGATAGCCCTCAATGTCAGTGGCAGTAATGTTTGACGGCCTCATACACCGCCAGTTTTTTGGAGAAGAAATGAAGTGGTGAAACCGTGTCACCTTTGCTCTGTTTTAATACGACCCCAACTGTAATGTCACTGGTGTCCATACTGATGAACAAATTGGCAGATGGATCCGGGTGGGCGAGTATGACTGCGTGAGCTAAAGCTGTTTTAAGAGCCCTGAAAGCCTCTAGCATGGGTTTAGTAAAACAGACTGGTTTTAACATCCAAAGTTTGTTAGCCGGAGAGTGAGTCCATCAGCTGGGCCTGTGTGACGGCAGCAGAAGGTAGAAGACTGTGGTAGTAACTTATAGTACCTAGGAAACATCAGAGTTGTTTGTACGTAGCTGGGGGTGGGGGGTGATAGACTGCACATGGGATTTGGGAAGCTGTATTCCGTCTGCGGTGACAGTGTAACCCAGAAATGTCACAGAAGACTGATGCAATTGGAATTTTTCTTTATTGACCTCGACACTGTTGGATGCCAAAGTCTGGAGGACATGGGATAAATGATCTTCGTGGTCTTCAGTCAATTTGCTGAAAATGAGTATGTCATCTAGGTATGCGAAGCAGAACTCAAATCGTTGTAAGATTGAGTCAATGAAACGTTGCCACATTTGTGCCGCCTTCTTTAAACCTAATGGCATGAAGTTGTACTGGAACAAACCATGCCGCGTGATGAGTGCAGTCTTTAGAATGTCTTCCAGCACTACGGGAATCTGGTGATAAGCACGTTTGCAATCAATCACACTGAAGATTGTGGTGCCCGATAACATATGAGTGAAATCGTTAATGTTTGGCATGGGGTAATTGTCCATGACAGTGCAAGCATTTAAACATCTGGCGTGGAGTTTTGGGATGAGTGGGGTGCAATGAGGTGTAGCCGTTAGCGCAAGTGGGAAAAGGCAGCATGAAAGTCACATGCCTATTACACAAGCGCGGCATGTTTGTAGTGGTCGGCTGCGCGTGCAGCACAGAGCGGAGTGGGGTGCACAGCAGCCATCTGTTGTTAACTTTGCCTTGGGCAACTGGCACAGGCAAGTGAGGTGCTGGCATCACACAAGGGATGGCTGCCTGTGTAGTGGGTATGGTCGTGCTGCATGAGCGACTGTTATTAGAGACACTGTATGAAACACGAGGCACTGCACGTAGTGGGCACTTGGACGGTGCGGAGGTTACTGAACGCGAATCATCACATGCAATGAATGTTTTTGAATTAACCTGATGAATGTTTGAACTGATGCTTGGCGATGAAGTTCGATCCGGTGAAAGAACTGCAGATTGCAGTTTCAACAGCGAGGTGCTGGCTGCAGCGAGCTCATTGTAAGTGTGAGCATTGCAGTGTTTCAGCTCATTGTTCTCCCGGCAGAGGTGCACTGCTGAGTCGTATTCTGGAAGTACTTTAGTGACACAGGTCATAATCTTGCCCGCGTGGGCGGAACACTCGCAGACTAAATCCCATGCTGCGGCAGAAACATAACGAGGAGAATGGGTGCCAGAGCACAGTATCTAAGTGTTAGATGGGTGATGTAACACTGAACACTGGACTATGTTCGGGGAGAGCTTGTAATGAGATAAAAAAATCCATACCGAGAATTGGTTCATCAATGTTGGCAATGTAGAAGGTACACGGAGAAACACAGAGAAGGGGATAGGTGCACCATCACTTTCACAGAACCGACAGTTTGTAACGTTGATGCGTTGACAGCTTGTAGGAGAGACTTCTTGGTGAAAAGTTGGTAGGAGCCAACAATCAAGGTATGACACACGACAGCACCAGTGTCATTTAGGTAGACAAACTGCAATGAAATATCTATCATGTATAAATGACCGCTCGGCCAAGGGGACGAGTGGATGGAGTGCAATGTTAGTGGACACCTGTGAAGTTCCCTGCAGGACTCAGCGTCACTTAGTTCCTGCAGTTGGCATTAGGGTGTTGCCGCACAGTAACCTGCACTTCTTGGCCAAAGCCCCAAAACTCTTTTGGTACCAACAGTATGGATGAGCTGGAAATGGCGGTGGTGTTGACTGTGATAGCGGGGGAGGCTTGTCCTCATTGATCTGTTCTGGGATGTAAACCAGGACGTATGGAGTGTGGGTGATTCGTGAGTGCTGAGAAAGAGGAGAGAGCGAATGAGTACTGCTTGGCAGCGTAGAAGGCTTGAAATTGGAACAGGCCCTGCCCCTGCCTACAGACGGCCGGTAAACAGGAGGTGTAGTGTCACACAGTGATGGTGGATGAGTTGGGTATTTCTGGTGCAGGAGCGCATACAGCTGATCTGCGATGCATAGGCGAGAACCAACAGACTCAAAAGAGTGCAGCAGTAGGTGTATCTGTAGGTCGGTAGGTTACTTGGCAGACCATACCGCCCACAGGCTGACATCTGGCATTGTGTGTTCACTCATAAGTAAGCCGAGACGGCGCCAAAGTTATGATGGAGTGTGGTCCCCCAGATGCTCCTCGTGCAGAATCTTGATTATCAATTCTTGTGGCGAGCAGACAAGATGGTCCAATATCGTTTTCGTGGTAACTCTTACTTCGGTGGCGAAAGTAGGAGATCACAAATTAAATCCGAATGGTCGTGAAGGTGTGTGACCAAACATAGGAACTTGGAATTGTCATCAGTCACTTGATGCAGCTCAAAGAGGTGCTCCACCAGTGTGACCCATGAAACTGGATTGTCCTCGTATAGGGGAGATAGCTTGGGTAGGTGGCCTGGAGGTGGAGACGAAGGGTCTTCGGCATGTCTTGGAAGGCCTGCGGTCCCATTGCACAAGAGTTCATGCTGGGATCCGGCACCACTGGAGCGGAAATGTTACTAGCACACACGTTCGGAACAACGGCTGGTTGTAATGTCTCTGAAGATGCCTGAAAACATGACGTGGCAGGCACGGTTGGTACCGTGGAAGCAAATGGGCGAGGGCGCGTAATGAGGGCCCGTAAACTGGACCAAAAATTGCAGGAATAGCACTGACATTGTCCAACTCAGAAATGACGCTGGAGATTGGCGTGGCAGACGTAGATGGTACTGCAGAAGGAGCAAGTGGTTATATGGTCAGAATCAAGGCCCCCTGTGGGTGAGGGGGGTGGGGGTGGGGGAGGTAGGGGGGTGATGGCCTGGAGCTAAAAGTGGCAACAATGAGAGTTTTCTGCGGACACTGGCCATGCACCCTTCGTGGTAGGACCATAAAACACTGGTGAAACGTGTTGGCAATCGCACTGTTGTAGTACAATGTTACTGGGTGAAGAGGCTGTGTTGAGTGCACTCCCTCGTGGTCGCGAAACTCAGCCGCTGATCCGGTGGTTTGTTCTGGCGAACTGGTTGCATAAAAATGTCTGTTATTGATTTGTGAGGAAGGCGAGACTGGCGTAGCTTGGTAATAGTTGACTGCGTGTATGTTTTGCACAGATGGTGGCATTGCACACAGCACTTCTGTAACCGACATCGTGACACGTAGAGGATCAAAGCGTATGTGTGTATTTCGGTCCCTTTGAACTTCGTAAGAGCGAATGATCGTCACACTATTTAGCAGATTGTCCACTTCAGTTTTCACTTGTTGTTGTGTGTAATCCGGTGAAACAAACCCTGAGTCCATTGTCTGAGGTAACTGCATAACACTCAGTCATTGTGGAGTTACTAAAGTAGAGGTTATCCTCATCGAAGATCATAGATCATTGTCTGTTAGTTGCGAAGTAACCGACAGTGGAGGGTTGTGTTGGCCTGGTTGTAAGAGCTGGGCCTCCAAATCTTCGTAAAGAATGTTCAGTGATGTAGCCATGGCGTCGTATGTGAAACCTGTTGATTCTATACGACCGGCGCGGAAGTTGTGGAAGACATAGAACTTTTTGTCCGGGATCACCAATATGGGATTCTGGATATGGACCGTAATATACGCAACAAACAGTTCCCAAGTTTTCTATATACAGATATATTTTAGCATAAAGACTGATACAAATGAACATTGCATGAAGTACAAAGGCAGACTGAATTAAAAATGGCAGCTCGTCAGAGCAGTTAATGTTCCAAAGATTGTAATTTGTGTGGTCGATGTGATCTATCAATGCCACATTGGTAAATAAAGATTAATTTCATCAGAGTGTCTCCATTGTCTTGTAATGTTATCACATCAGCTGGGGACTGCCATACTTCTCACAGTAGTTTAAAATTGAACTAAACACTGGTAAAGGAGAAGTGCAATAAGGGAAGAAAATGTGATAAGGAGCTAAGAAATAAATGCTAGTTACTGAAACTTTATTTTTATTTATTTATTTATTTTTATTTTATTTTTTATTTATTTTTGACAATGTTGAAGTTTTGAAGTTTATGTGTCTATGGAATTTGGAATGAACCATGTAGCTGTTATCTACGGAGTATCTAATAGCAACAGTGAGCAACTTTGTGAACCAAAATCAAAAAATGTACATCAGAATGACAAACACTACATGTATATAACATCTGTAGCTCTTGCTTCTCCATTTAGTAATCGTGTTTAATGCATTTGAGCTGAAGAACTACAGTGTAGAAAGAGTTAAATTTTATGGTCTATTTAAAAGTTGTAATTTTACTTTTGGGACTCTGACTACATGAAAATGTTATTAGAATTGTCAGATATTTATGCTGTTGGGCTGTGAAGTGTTTTTAAAGTTAATTGTCCTTTAGCAATCTTATATACAGATTAACAGAAAATTTCTGCAACTTTTGTCTTATCTGTTCCAGGATCGTAACACCTTCCACAGATTTGATAAGTTCAATGCAAAATATAATCCCATTGGTGAGAGTAGGCTGCGAGAAGTTTTCCTCAAGACAGACAATTATCTTAATGGAAAGTACTTCGCTCGCATCATCAAGGTATAATAGAGTTTTGTGTTTGCTAAGGTTAATTGCTGTATTGAGAGTTTGTTTGCTGTTGCTGCTTCATTTGCCACCACTGCTTTTGATGCAGAAGCATGCTGTTTGAACGTAATTACTTCTTAAGCAGATTACCTTCATCAGATTTATAGAGTTGTAACAAAATAAAATAATCTAAGAAAATTCTTTAGATTACGTAACTGCATATTTCTTTACAGGAAACTTAAAGGAGTAGAATAGTTTAGAAGATCTGTAGCACCAGTAAAAAGGCCATAAATCTCTCTGATTAATGGGCTGAGCTGATCTTACATGTCAAAACAAGAAATAGGAATCATGGAGAAAAAGGGGGTACAGAAATCTGCAAAGAAAGTAGTGGAGGGTCAAACGTTTTACTCAAATATACAGTATGTAATTTTTTTAATCACAAATGTTGCATATATAACAATGAAAATAACCAATTTTTGACTGTATAATATAATTGGATAGATAACAAAATCTATTCACCAAACAATGCCAGTAGAATGCACATATAAAAAAAAGTTTTACGTAAACAAGCCTTCAGAGGTGGTGGTTCATCCTTCTGGCAGAAGGATTTAAGGGAAGGAAGAGGGGTGAAGTAAAAGGAGTGGATAGGTTTAGGAAAAGGGATAGAGTTTAGAATAGTCACCCAGAATGGCTGGTCAGCGGGGAATAAAAAAAAACAGATGGTACGCTAGGTACTGCAGTTGGGCCTGCACAGGATGTATTTTTTACAGACCATTCAACTGCCCACTATTGACATGAGATGAGAGTTTAGAGCACACTGATGTGTCATAATGTTAATGATTGTTTGCACATCCCATCAGGTTTGTGTGCAAACTTAAAAGGTCATCAAATTAAAAGCTTAAGAACCTGAAGGTGAAGCATTAATGTTTTGAAATGGAATGTTATCTTGTGCAAAAACTTAAGCAGTTTTTCCCCAAAATGGTCTTTGTTTGTTATTTTCTTTTGACTCTATTTAAGCTTTCAGCAAATGATTGTTTCTGTTGAGAAGTGGCGCCATTTTCACACCTCTGATTTAAAGTGTTGCTCAGCATTATTTTTCTTTTCCCTTCCAATTCGACGGTTATAAAATGTGCAGAGTATTGAATTGACCTTTAGTAGGTATTCATAGCTATACAACACGTACTTCACAATGATACAAATATAACTGATAAGTTACTTACAAGAACTCTCTTTGTGTGTTGGGGGAAGACTTTTGACAAGGTTGAAATGCATTAAAAGGCTTTGCTTTTTAGTCACACTATAGTCCAGCCACTATAAACTGGCAGTCATCCACAAGCATAAACTACAGTTATGGCCTCCAGAGGGAAAGGAGTAAAGTGAGGGAAAAAGCCTTCTTACAGGCCAACAGCCTACCCATGTTTCAGTTTTTTCTGAAAACAAAACTTGATAGATGGTCATAGGAAATGGCGATCCATTTTGGTGAGAAATGGTGGTAACTGAACTCTGTTTCAGACTGAGAAAAGAAAATAATGAGCAAATCACAATGCAAAGCAGTCAGTAATGAATACCACACAAGTGCTTGCTGACATTCACTCTGTTTTGAATGAAGCAATTCAAGCCTGCCCTCAACCAGTGTTTGACACAACCACAGTTCAACATACCTGACACCTAAAACTGTCATATTAAAATGTACCAACTTCCGAACCTCTTCTAGCAGACAAACATAAACATTTCTTTATTCTAAGACGGTAGGTACCATAGTTGGGCGTACACAGGATGTATCTTATACAGAACATTCAACTTCCCACAATTGGTGTGAGACCAGAGCTTAGAGTGCACTAGTATTCACTGTGATAATGATCTTATGCACATTATCTTCAGAAAGTGGACTTCATTAGGTGATTTGCAATACCAGTAACTGAAAACTGAGTACCTTTCCAGTATTTATAAACAGAAAATAAAGCTATTTTAAGCTATTTTTTGTGTCTGGATACAATCCACTGTGAAATAGCATTTATCAGGTAACTTCGCTTTTTCACATTTTGGGGCAAAATTGGAATCTAAATTCACATTTATCACAAACTGGGAATTTTTCAGGTCCATAGTGATTAGTAGTTTGTTACAGAAATTATTATGATAATAATAATAATAATAATAATAATAATAATAGTAATAATAATAATAGTAATAGTAATAATAATAATTAAGTGGCTTTTGAAAAAACCATAAACTTGTAGATTTTCTGTCTTTATATTTTTGTAATCTGCATAAATAAAATCATAATTGTGCATTTGTTGAAAATCGTGTGTCTCCAAAGATTCTTCACCAATACCTTTAAAATTTTAAAACAACATTGCAATCGAATATTCACATGTCTTTATATATATTTACTGGAGCACCACATTGACCATATGACATTCCCGTAACTACATAAGAGCATGCACATATTGGATTTCAATGTTGTGTCAAAATTTCAAGGCATAGGTGAAGAACTTCTGCAGATTATGATTTTGAACAATTACATCTACATAAATAAAAATATGGAGTTTGTTTGTTCAAAATCCTAAGGCACTAAAAGTTCTTCACTAATTACTTCAAAAATTTGATGTAACATTCCATGTGAATATATATGACAATATTATGAAAAGTATAGTTGCTATTTATTATATAATAGAGATGCTGAGTTGCAGGTAGGTGCAATAAAAAGATTGCCAAACAGTGTATGACAAGGCAGCTAGACTGTGTGTGTGTGTGTGTGTGTGTGTGTGTGTGTGTGCTTTCTTTGATAGTCTTTTTGTTGTATGTATCTGCAACTCAGCATCTCCGCTATGTGGTGAGTAACAACTACCCGTTTCATACTGTCATTATTCCATCCTTGATTTTCCATTGTTAGATATGAAAACATTCAGATGGACATAGGCTATATATTTTTAAAACATGTAATATATATGTAGTACATAAAGGTGAAACATCATTACCAAAAATTTCAAACAGTGCTTGACCGATTCACCTCAAATTTTTACATATTACTGTAATAAATGAGTGGACACACAAGCTCTACATTTTTTTAATATACACTGCTAAACAAAAACAGTATGACCACTACCCACCACAATGTAGGATGCTGCCTGGTGGCATTGTGAGCACGTGACGTGGTAACAAAAGTACAGGTGGGATATCACCTTAGCAAAGATATGGACTGTAATACGGGAAATCCATTGAGATAAGTAACTTTGACAAAAAGCAGATTATTATTATGCAGGGTCTGTGAATAAGTATCTCAGAAATGATGAAGCTGGTCGAATGTTGACATGCTACTGTTGTGAGCATCAAGGGGTAGAAGGCCCGTGACACTATGATTAGTTGTTAAATGGTTAGACGTACACAGCTCTTAGCAGAATATGGGTTGGAATTTGAAGGCTTGCCTGCTCTGTAAAGTAGGTTAGATGGTGATCTGTGTCATCTTTGGTGAAAGAAAACAATGTTGGATCATGTACAAGTGTTTCAGAGAACCGTGTCCATTGTACGCTGTTGAACATGGAGCTCCGCAACAGACTACCTCTACCTGCTCACATGGACAGAGGCTGCTAGAATTAGTATTATGCTATGGGAGACATTCTCCTGCACTTGCATGGGATCTGTGGTAGTAATAGATGACGAGCTGACAGCTGCAAACCACGTGAATCCCTTCATGCTAAATGTCTTCCGCAACAGCAATGTCCTCTTTCAGAAATGTAATTTCCATTGTCTCAGTTTGAGGAGCATGATAGTAAACTCATGTTGATGTCTTGGGGACCAAATATGACTGATGTAAATTCTTTGGAACCTATCTGGGTCACTGTGGGGTGCTATCACCGTGCATGCAAATCAGTGACCCATTACCTATGTGAATTACGTGACATGGGCATAGAAATCTAATGCCACATACCTCCACACATCTGCCAACAAACTTTCAGATTACTGATAGGCAGAATCAGTGATGTATTTTGTTTCAAAGATGGACAAACAAGCTATTAAACAGGTGATCATGTTGTTTTCAGTCATCAGTGTATATAAATGTATATACAACAGTAGCACATTCTTGGCAGACAGGAAAGTTGTAGTTAAGGGCGGGCGGGCGGGCGGGCGGGCGGGCGGACAATTCCCTTACATTATTAGAAACATGCTTTCTCTTTTCTTTGTTTTCTGAGCCACAGTAATGTGTGGCTGAGTGCAGATAGTTAAATATAAATAAGGTAATACTTTATTATTTGTTTACTCATAGATAAGAAGCGAATACACTGCTGTTCAAAACTTTTGGACAAAGGTAACTTTCGCATGACGTATCACTGCCAAGTAACATAACTCTATGAAACTTGGATTATATATAGAAATAATTGCTACAGCACAGTGTAGAAGGTATATTAAAGGAATTCACAAAGAGTCGAACAGAAATGACACTTCTATTCAAAGATAATAATGACACAGAAGTCACCATATTTCATGATAATCCCCTGGACATTACAAAAGGCAGGACATGGTTCTTAATAGGATATGTGATCACCGTGATGGCAGTGAATGCTCTGCAGTGTGCTCTCATGCTAACCATGTAGTTAGTAAGACCACTTCTGGCAGGGCATTCCATTCCTCCAACAGCATTGTTGACAGCTACTTGATGGTCGTTAATGCATGTGAATGTGCTGCAATATGTCTCCCCAAAACTGAATGGCTTCTAAAACCAAGAGCTTCTCCACCTGTGCAGTTCACACACTGTCATCCATAAAAATGAAGTCGGGGCCAAATACCCCCTTTAAAAGGTGCATACAGGTTAGGACTACAGTGTCACAATAATGATGGCCGGTCAGTGTACTGTGTTTGAAGATTTTGGGGTTAGTATGGCTATGCAATGTCATGCCTCCCCACACCATAACAAGTGAATCACCAGAATGGTCATTTTTCACACTGCTTGACGTGTCTGTGTATTGTAAGAGGAACCTTGTCAAACATGATTGTTTTGCCAGTCCAGGCGTTATGGTGTGGGGAGGCATAATGTTCCATGAGTTTATAGATCTTCAAATCATTGAACATGACATGCTCACCAGTCAGAATTAGTGTGGCACTGTACTGCTTCAACATGTACATCTTGTCAGGGGTGCATTTGGCCCTGATGTCATTTTACAGGTGGCAAATTGCAGCTAAGTTTTTCTCACCAGTGTATTTTTATGATCTTGGAGAAATGTCTGTGTGCCAAGTGGGCTGGTTGTCTAGGTGTATGTATCAAGTATGCCAATTGTTTGTGAATTGCGAAGTACAGACCATAACAAAAATTGACCACCGATCAGTTCCATTACATGGGAAGCTTCTATTTGCTAGTATTTGAAAGCAGGTAAACAAACAAAACAGAGGACAATGTGAACTGTGATAATACGATTGGCAGAAATATGAAAGTTTGAAAAAGTATACCATTTTAAGCAAAAGAATTGTACACCAAAAAAGATGGTGGTATAAATCAAACAACAACACACTCTTTACTGAGAGAATACTGATAAAAATTATAAAATTAAAAAGAAACTAAAGAAATTTAAAAAAAACATGATAGCAAATACACTATTGTTTTGTAATACTATTTAAAAAGTACACATCACAATGAAGAGCTTTAAACTACTGCAATGAAATCCTGTAAAGACTGAAAGGGATGCACCCCAAGGAAACCTTTTTAGTTTAGATTTAAAAATCTGTAGTTTATTACTCAAATACTTTGAGCCTGCTGGAAGCCTGTTGAAAATGATACCTGCAAAATGCTGCACACTTTTCAGTACAATAGTTCATGAAATGTTAGCAGTGTGCAGAATAATGCAGTCCCTAAGCAATGAGTCCATGTTAGATTCATATTCTGTGTTGGAGTAAATATGTAGAGATTGATAACTGCCCCAAAATGAAGAATTGCTTTGTTGTTGCCCCATAGTTTCTATCATTTTGACTGTGGCAACCTGATGCTGCAGTGTCTGTCTTTGGCTCAACATTGTAAAACGTGTAACAAATTCAGTGAAATAAAAAAAAACAATGTAGTTCACTTGTTTATGTACATATATAACACAACTGCTAAATTATCCTTTGTGAGAGAGGTCGTGCATGCCATATGGTTCTGATTCGAAATTCGTCTTATCATTCATGTCATTTGCATAATCTTTTATGAATTAGGTCAGCGCTCATGTGTGTCAAGATATATTAGTGTATTTCTGAATGGTAAAAAACTCATACTATGTCATAATTGTAAACATAATTTGCACTTTTTAGAAATTTTTGGCAATGGTATCCTCATTTAAAAACAATAATTCTCTAATTTCATTGTATATTTATGTGAAAAAGGATACAATTTTGAGAATGTTCTGACACTTGTACATTTTTGTGAATTTCGTAATTTATGAGTTTTGTGTGTAAACTTATGTCATAGTAAATCAGCATTTGTGATTGACAATTATGATAAATAACTCAGATAATGTGTCACATTGGTTTCCTCTTTCAGCAGCAGTGTGTATTTTTGTGTATTTTCTGCACTTATCTTAATTTAATCCTATGGTCAAATTTATTATTGAACATAACCTAAAAAACATTTCAGAAAAGCAGTTAAATTTATACCAAGATTATCATTATAGATATCTTGTTTTGGGTGTAAATCAATTTAGTTCTAAAAGGCTATTTTTAATATGCGTAGGTTATCAGAACCACCAATTAAAGGAAAATCAGCCGGCTTAGATTAAAGTAATTTGTTTCTGTTCTGTAAAATATTGCATCAGCCACAATACTGCACAACTGTGTATGCTGTTCTGAGGTGTGGGATGAGTTAGTTGCTGTTCATAAGCAGCTAGAGATTGCTCTGACTACTATCAAGAGATTGGAAACAATTACAGGTAGTTATGCTGGGATGGCTACGAGGAGTCCTGTACCAGAAATACCAACTGTACTTAAAGTACTATCTTCTCCTGTGGACACTTGTCCTTTTACAGGAAGTATAGAATCTGTCACTACTTGTGAGTGACATGTCAATGGTAGATCTAAGTGCCCTGCCCAGTGGAGACAGGGACAAGGGAGAACTGATAATGTTACAGCCAACACCAAACATGTTAGAATTGCTACCTTCCACTATAACTGAAGTTAAGCCAGTGATATTTGGTGAAACTGTTGGGAAATATGCTGAGTCCTGTGATGAGATAAAGCAAATGCAAAAGGATAGGGGTCTAATAATTGTCAACAGTTGATATATGTGGCAAATAATGGTACCCCTTAGCAAAACAGTAGCAAGGAATGAGAAAGAATACTGTTTACACTCTGGGGGTGTCATTCAACATGCTGAAGAGGCTATTCTGGTAGCCATTAAGAAAACAGGGTGCAATCAGCTGCAAATTGTGGCACATACTGTGGCAAATGGTGCCTGACATCCAGGCTCTGAGGTCATTCTTGGGTCATTGCAGCAACTGGCAGAGAAGATTGAGAGTATCAGCCTTGCTCATGGAGTTTCAAAGCAGCTCATAATTTGCAGCAATGTTCCCATACCTAATTGTAACTCCCTGGATCTGACTCAAATGAACTCGGTAATTCTCCATCCAGTCCAGGTAACATCAGCTGTAGGAGACCCAGAACTATTAGTGTAAAATCCAAAAGTATGCCACCCACAAGAAGAGTATTAAAAACCTAGTAGTTAACTGCCAAATCATTTGCAAAAAAAGGGCCATAGTTTCAATTGCTTCTCAAAAGCAGTGAGCTTTTTGGGGAAAATTTAAGTTTATATTGAAAGGATAGACTAACTGGTAAAGGAGGTGGTGTATTTGTCACAATAGACAAGAAACTAAAATCCACTGAGATAGAAATTGAAGCTGAAGGTGAGATTGTTTGGGCAAGACTCAGTATCAGGAGTGGGCACAAAATTTACCATTGGATCCTTTTGTCACCCACTAGACTCATCTCCTGATGTAACTGAACATTTGCATACTAATGAACTGAGGTTTCCTCATTAGTCTCCCAATCAGATAGTAATCATTGGGGAGACTTTCATCATCAAAATCAATTGGAATAATTGCAATTTTGTTACTGGTGGTTGTAATGACATATCCTGTGAAAACATCACTAAATGCTTTCTCTTTAAACTACGTGTAACAGATAGTCTGAAATGCCACTTGTGATGGAAATTTATTGGATCTAATGGCAACCAACAGACTGGACTTCTTTGAGAATGAGAGTGTCTGCATTGAAACTGGTATTATTGACCATGAAGGTGATCTAAATGATTAATGGAAAATCTCATATAAAGATGTGAAACAAATACTAACAAAGAGATAGAGGGGCTGGCCAGTACTTACCTCAGCTCAGTACAGCCGATAGATACACAAAACAGAACAGAAAATTTACATTCCTAGCTTTTGGAACTTTGTTCCTTCATCAGGGAGGGGAGAGAGGGGGAAAAAAGGGAAGAAGGGAAAGTGGATTCAGTTACTCAGAACCTAGTTTATGAAGCAACAGGGAAAGGTAAACAGGGAGGGTAGCAAGGATGGAGGCATGGTTGTCAGAGGGAAGCCAAAGATATTCTACTGTTAAGTACTGTGCCAGCTTCAAACCAAAGAGGATGTGTGCAGAAGTAAAGAGGTATATAGTATAAAGATAGTATATAGTATAGTATAAAGATGGCTAATAGCCATTCACGCATCTTTTCATCCTACATAGTTGTGTTTATCTTTATACTATATGACTCTTTACTTCTGCATGCTTCCTCTTTGGTTTGAAACTGGCACAGTACTTAACAGTAGAATATCTTTGGCTTCCCTCTGACAACCATGCCTCCATCCTTGCTACCCTCCCTGTTTACCTTTCCCTGTTGCTTCTTAACCTGAGTTGTGAGTAACTGAATCCACTTTCCCTTCTTCCCTTTTTTCCCATCTCTCCTCCCTGATGAAGGAACAAAGTTCCAAAAGCTAGGAATGTTAATTTTCTGTTCTGTTTTGTGTATCTATCGTCTGTACTGAGCTAAGTACTGGCCAGCCCCCCTATCTCTTTGTTATTATTGACCATGAGGCAGTTGTAGCAATAATTACTAATACAATACAAAAGGCCAATTAAAACAAGTAAAAAGATTTATATTTTCAGTGAAATACATAAAGAAGTAGTAGTGTCGTATCTTCGTGAGGAAACTGAAACTTTTAGCTCAAAGCTCAAGACAAGAGCATGTAGAGTGGGGGTGCTGAACCCATTGATCATGACTGACTGGCCAATTGCAAGACTGACTGGCCAATTTCAACAGCTTTGAGTCAGTCTTTCAAAACCTTCATTAGAAATCTGTGTAAATGAGATGTTTTTGTAAAACACCAGTTGCTGACAATGAATGTTTCACACGGTATTTATAGGCAGATGTGACATCATCGTCTTCACTTGTTTCATCTCCATCTGCATTTCACCACCTTTAACACTTTTGTCAAGCAACAGTCTATCCTCCTGCATGGTAAGGTTACTACTCGTGAACTGTAACATGGTATGTTGTAAGCAGGAGTTCCAGCAAGCGAGGAGAATGCTCAGGGTGTGCTGTGGGAGGAGGTGCAATTAAAGTATCCTTCCTACCTTCCTCACTGGCATTTGGAAAATTAATTATTTGGTTGAATCTCATTCATTTTGTTATTTAACTTATGCCATTGCAATTTTGATGTTGTGTCAATGTTTCAGGCCCTGGTGGCTACTGTGCATTGTCATTGTTTTAAAGCACTGACTGTGAAAAAATGTTATATTACTTCCATGCACAAGGTGGCAAAAAATATTAATTAAGATTCTGTAGGAAACTAACACAAGGGTTTGACTTTGTATGTACGTAATAGTGAAATGACCCTATGTAATAAGCTATCAGCCATTTTGCTTCCAATCAATGTGTGCACAATCCTGATACAAAGACCTGAAATATTAAAACTCATAAACCACATTAGCATATTTTAGAGGATTCTACAAATGAGTGCAGGCAGATTAGAAGAAAGTTAATATACCCAGAGCAATTATCCATATCTCTCTTCACTAAAGAAACACAAGAGATAGTGAAGTGAACTTCAGAACAGGAAGACCTCACTTGCCGATCTTCAGAACAGGAAGACCTCACTTGTCTGCTTTTGTTTTAAAAAGTGAATAACATTTAGATGTAATCTTTGCTGGTTTTCACTATACACAGTCTGTAAAATTATATTTATGTTTTATGATGTAGTTCTCATATAGCACAATCATTTCATCACAACATAGATAATAAATGAAATTTAGTATGTTTTTGTATTAACAAGATTTGTTTCAACAGTATGTGATGTAAGGGAGAATCAGCTCCCCCTCCAGTAGGCCACATAAACCTCTGTTTTTAAGATGCCACGAAACAACAATGGTCACAGTGGAGGTAATGATCAGTTATCGAACCTGAGACTGCTGTTTGTATTGTCAAATAACTGCCTGATTTCTCATTTTTGAAACAATCCTGATCAAAATAGCACAGTAATACACATCACAGAAACAGCACAACTCAGTGACAATGCAGCCAACACCAGCAAGTAGTGTGCCATACAGATGGCAATAGACATCTCCAAATCATTATGATGTGAAGTTTCCTGATCGCTGCTGAGTGTTACCAATCAGAATTAGGAGTCTGTGTGCCAAGTTACCTAGTAACATGTTTGTGAAAAATGAGTGCAGCTAAACCCAGGAAAACATATCATTTCCATGGTGAGTGGTAGGAACAGTTTTTTTTTGTTACAACACAAAAGGGTGGGTGTATAAGTCTGACACATAATAATACTTCTGCCATACCCAAAAAGTGAAATATTGAATGCCATTTTAGAACAACTCACAGAGACATCGAATCGGAACTAGGGAGTTAGGAGGAAGAAACTTTCTAGTCTTAAAAGTAAACTATAATCACAGCAGGGGTTTCCTTTGTAAAACCTCTACAAAAAAGCCTTTCATCAAATATTGCATCATTTTGTATATCAGAAGTACTGATGAAATGTGCAAAACCATTTGGCAATAGCACAGTTGTTAAGGAGCACTTTCTTGCACCTAGTTAGTCCTTGTTTTCCACATTAAAAAACAAACAATGGAAAATCCAGGATGGAGTTTAACAATACCAGGGAAGGAAAGCTGCTACTCACCATATAGCGGAGATGCTGAGTCACAATATACGCAACAAAAAGATTCACACAATTGAAGCTTTCTGCCATAAAGGCTTTTGTCAGTAGCGCGCGCGCATGCACACGCTCCTTAACAACTGTGCGCCTGCAGTCTCGGAGATCTGAAACCGCACTCTGAACAGCAGCACCAGTGCATGATGGGAGTGGCGACTGGGTGGGGGTAAGGAAGAGGCTGGGTTGGGGAAGGGGAGGGTTAGTATGGTGGGAGTAGCGGACAGTGAAGTGTTGCAGTTTATACGGAGGGCAGGAGAGAAGGTACGGAGGGTAAGTAGCGGAAAGGAGAGAAATAAAACGAAATTAAAAGACTGGGTGTGGTTATAGCTTGATACCAGTGCCTACCAATTTTAATTGTATATTACAGCATTGAGGATGGTCACTAAGTGACCGAAAATCGATTTTGCCGGCAATAAAACAACAAAATATGGCCAATGCTTATTTTCCTTCCAATTTTGATTTAACTTGCTAAGTATTGACAGAAAGTGGCTGTTAAATATCTATCTGTCTCAATTGTACCACTAATTGTTTAGTTCTCCCATAAAAGATATATAATATGTTGACCACACCCACCTTCTGCTGTGATACTTCATTAACAATCGATCATATAATTTCATTTTGTCTCTAAGACCTACCTTCACTCTTGGTGTACTGTATTGTTTTAGCTTGGACATTTTGAGTAATTTTCAGTACTGTCTATAGTAAAATATTTTAACTGTCATATGACTATTCTTCATACCTTGGCTCAATTCTTGTGTCCTGCTTGACACTGAATGCCTATTACAGTAGTTATCCAATATGGGTACTTATTGGTACTACTTTCATATGGAATTTTCTAATGAAAAAGAACTAACAAAGAATGTTATTATTATTATTATTATTTGAAACTTATGGACATTGTTCAAATACTCGTTTTGTTCAGCATTTTGAAATGGCAGTAGATTTGAGTTAAATATGATGTACATGTTGTCTTCTTTGTTTTCCGGCCCCTCTTATTTTTTCACAATTGAACATATACAATTTGTATAGTTTAATTGCCATCTCGTACAGCTGTAATAATTACTGTTGCAGATGACAGAAATTATCTTGTAAAACTTGTAAATATAATGTATTGATTATAGTTGTTAATATTTTTGCATTATTTTGATGGTCATCAATAATTATACTACTAATTTTCTTTATTTATTAAATGAAGAGTGTACATTATTTAGCACATTAATACCATAAAAGATTCCTGCAGAGAACCATAAGAATGAAACTGTTGCAGGAAGTGGCATCAGATCTTGAAGAGAGTAAATATCAGAATGCAGAACTTCGTTTGTCCATATATGGAAAAAGTGCTGATGAATGGGACAAGTTGGCAATATGGGCAATAAACGGAAATGTGTACTCAGATAATATTCGCTGGCTGATACAGATACCTCGCTTATTGTAAGTATATAATACACTGTCTTTGACAGGAAACACATGAAAATAAAATTTTTTTTTTTATCGGTGTGTATTTGTTGAACTTCTAAATAAGTGTGATATTGTATCTACACTAAAAATTAAATTCCACCATTGAGGTATAATTTCACAAACTGAAGGTGGTGTGTAACAAAAGTGTTCTTGAAGGGACAGAGGACCATTTCTCCAGTTTCAACATTCTGTTACTGCCTGAAGAGATTGATAAAATTATAAAGCAGAGGGGGAAAAGAACAACTGTCATTTCAATCATTAATTTTTTAAATTAAAATATACTGTTGTAATCATAAGTACAGTTTAAGCATTGAGTATTAAAACAGCATAATGGGAGGAGACAAGGAAATGAAAGGCCTTTTTTGACAGAAATGCTCAATACATTCTATCTTGATGTTTCCAGGTCATTAAGAGAGAGAATAATACAATTAGTGTTCCCCTCATTCTGTACTATGAGACTAAATGTAAATTCCATCTAAGGAATCAGCAGTAGTATGTAGTTAGTAAGAGGGAAAGCAGGAATACATCCTCTATCCATCTGTGTACTGTTTTCTTTACAGCCTTCCTTTGCTGCACACACCCCTTCCCTTTCCTCCTCCCCACACCTTCTTGTGCCCATCACCCCTACTCTTAAATTCTTCTCTCTTTTCCTGCTTCCCCCCCTGTGGTATATGCTCTAATTAAACAAGCTGGCACAGTGGTTAAAACAGAGGACTTGCATTCTGAAGTGGAGTTCAAATCCCTGACAAGTCACTCCTATGGTTTGTGGGGGATAATACATTATCACCATTTCCATTAGGTATAATACATGAGGAAGATTGTCAGTAACCCATATGTACACCTTACTTACTCTAATTGCAGTATATTGTCATTGCTTAAGATCTCTATATAAGAGAGAGTAATGTTTCTAGAATTATATTGCAACATTGGTCCTTAAAAGTTTGAGAGCAACTCCGTCCCTATTCCAAAATTTCTTTTCTGTAGCCTCTGCCATTGAACTTTGTTGAATTGTTCTGCATGTCTGCATCTATGATAATTTTCAAATACTTGAAACAGTAGTACTTCATAAATATGGAATCTGCTACTAATAATACACAAACAATGTGAAAACTACAGTGTTAAGAACTGTACCATAAGAACACCTTGTCTAATTCTGTCACAAACATGATATTATTGTTAGGATGAACACCTACTGTCTGGAAGATGGCAAAAGTGACCGCCATCAAAAATCTCCAGACAAAAGCTTTGAGAGTACGAACTGTAAAGGCCAATTTGCCTATTGAGTTTGTTGGTCACACTTTAGTAATGTCTCCTATGTGGATATCTTCAGTTACATATGGACCTTCACACCCTACAACACCACCAATTCAGTTTTTAATTTGAATTTTTCACTCATTCATTCATTTCCATTTGGTTTTCTGTAATTTGCGTAATGAAGAACGACTTTTGGGGATGTGGGATGAGTCAAATTATAAACTGATACATTGAGCATGGAGCCAATCAAAAGTAGGCTTTCCATTGAGGCAACAGTCCTTTGTGCCACCTTGGTATGGTAAGAAGACATCCCACACACGATGAAATGTTAGAGACACCCACAGTTGTGTAAGGAGGGACTAGTTTCAGAATGATTATTTTTAAAACACTTTGTTACTCATAGTAGCAAAAACCTTGTGAGAAGAAGACTGTGATTCATAGAGTGCATTGTTTGATACCATGTGGACGTCACCATGTAATGATATTGCCATCATCTGATACTGAGAATTCATCTGATGTTCCAATAAGTAATCAAAGTACGTAGTTTCATCCTTCAGGCAACCAGCTGAACATTGTGAATTTTATGAGTGCGCTTTCTGCCAAAGTGAGAGAATGAAAATGTGAACATGAGTAACAGTTGAATATTTCTGTGGAATTTTTTGTCACAGAATAAATATTTGAACAAGTAAGTAAGCAAAAATATATGTATGTTAAACAAACACAATGGTTTCCAAATGTTTGATTCAATATGTGCCAACCAACAAGAATGAAAGAAAGCAGTTGTTTGATTGATTTTGTGTATGGGATTGGTGAAACTACCATTCATTCACTTATCAGTCCCAGGATCCAATGTTTCTTCAAACATTCTCATGAAAAGTAACGCGTAGAGACCATTTCAAAATTCTGTTGAGAATGCTACTTTTAACAGACAATACGCTAGTTGATGCTTTAGATCATCTCTCAAAAGTTCAAGGAATTGAGTTCGAGGAACTGAACAAAAATTTAAAAAATATTATGATCCTGTCAAAATACTATGCATCGATGAGTTCTAATACCATTTTGAGAACAAATTATAGCTAGGCAATATTTGAAACAAAAGAGACACAGGAATAGCATCAAAATGTTTAAATTGTACATGGTTTTCAAATTTGCACTGGTTAAGTACTAGGTAAAGAAGATACCATATCAAGAAATGTTATGATGAATTTATGTAATGATAAATTGTATACCAATGTAGCTTTGGCAAGCAAACTAATAACAAAGACTATGCATTTGATTGGCACCCTTCAACTAAATCACAAAGAATTTTCCAAAGAGATTGTAAGGACCAAATTGAAGTGCAGGGAAGTGATTGCAAAAGAGAATAATAATAGAATTATGGTCCTAAAATGGAAAGACAAAAGAGATGTTATGGTTCTCTCGACTAAACATTTGAGTGAAATGGAAAACACTACAATCAAAAGAGGGGTTTATTGGAAACCAGAAATTGTTACTGAATATAGTTAGGGAAAAACTGCTATTGACCTTTCTGATCAGATGACTGCATATAGCAGACCACTAAAAAAACATACAGCATTCAACCTTTTTTTGAATGCATTTCAAGATGTGACGGGATGGAAAATGTCAAGCACAGTATTTCAGAAACTCGGCAGATGCACTCAAACTTGAAGGAGTTCTAGCCAGTGTTGATACAAGAAGTACCAGTTGAAACAAAAGAAGGCAAGGAGCATAAAGTGAATCAATATTGTTCTGAATCTTGAAAGACAAACATTCAGGTGCAACGCAGTAAGAAAATTAACTGAGCAGGTGAATACCTTTTGTAATCAGTGCGCATCTAAACTCCACCTTCATACTGAATGTATTCAATAAGCTTAATTACATTTGTTTTTTAACCAAGATACTGCCATTCCTGTGCACTGATATCCAAATAAAAAGTACACTGTCAGACCCATGGGACTGATGGCACCCTATTGAGGAGTGCCCTGTCAGATGCAGGCTGCTTCTGTGAAGTACACTAACTACCAGTTAAGACTGCGGCTGTTACTGTTGTGGTCTTCAGTTAAAAGAATTGTTTGACACAGTTCCACACTAACTGTGCAAGTCCTTCATCTCTGCATAAATCTTCAAAAGCTTATATTTTCTTATAATCCACATCGTACTTTTGTACAAGGCTACACTGCATACAGATACCTTCAGAAAATGTTAATGAACACCACCACAGCTGTATTGCAGGTGGCCCCTTTGTGATAAGACTGGTGATGAACTTAGTCACCTGATGCTGTTCATTTAGATTGAAACATGTTGTTGCATAATAAGCATACCGTAATATGCAGCTGTGTTGGTTTTTGTTAACATTTACATTATTCAAATGTGGAGAACAAAATGATAAAATTTATTACCTTCTGAAAATACTACATGGCACAAATTCATATTCAGTGTTGGCAGCCTGACCCCATAAAACATTCTACTGCTACAGAAACAAGAATAATAATTCAATGATCTGTACACGACAGTTCTGAACCTGAACCTGAACACGAATCTAAATCTTGGCATCGACATGACAGTGACTTGAGTAATCCATGAATGATGGGACTGGACATACAGCCACCAATCAAATTGAATTCATTGTTTACTCCAAAAAAATTGTCCAGATCCAGATTGGAACTTGGAATGTGGGCTCTATAAATCAAACAGGCCAGATTACACAAGTATTATGTGAATTCAGTCAGTGTAGACTAGGCATAATGGACCTTTGTGAAGTTTGTTTGACAGGTAGGTATCAAATAGCCAATGGGGGCATAACAATAAACATTTGCATGGTGTTAGACTAGTACTTAGTCAACAAGTGATTAAGGTTCTCATTGAAAGGGAAGTAGTTAATGATCAAATCATCACTGCATACTTTCATTATACTCACCCTAGAACAACTATTGTGCAAATCTGTGCACTGATTGAAGATTCAAATGATGAAGACAAGCCTGGTTTTTGAGAAGCTGCACAATGTTCGTAATGAAATGCCTGTCATATCTTGCACTTCTTATGGGTGATATGAACGCATCACTTAGCAATGAACATATTGGCTTTAACATGTTGTTTACCCTTTCCAACAGCACAATGCATGAATGGCAAGGATGAACACTTCAAATTATTCTGTAGCTATAGTGGGCTCTGTATAAGTGATAGCTTGTTTCTACATACAATGATACATAAGAAGACCTGGTGTTCTTCTGATGAAACACTAAATGAAATTAAGTATGTTCATATCAACAGCTAACAGAAGCCATCTAAATAAGATACATGAACCTGTCAAGCTGTGTATGTTGGGTTGGACCATTTCGTGGCCATGAAAGTGATGTTCAAATCTCAGCAACACTGACAACCTGAATGACTGTTTGATATGGGAAAGCTAAAAGATGATGTAGGAGAAAATTCTTTCATAATCAGCCTCAAAAATCAATTGCAAGCACTTCAAGCTCTATCTGATGAAATGCAATGGTTTAAATTCAAGGAATCTGTGAGAATATATGCTGAAGAGACAATTGGATGTCGGAGACGAACAGGGAAAGAGCATGGATTCAGAAAGATCATAAAGCAACAGTGTGAACAGGCTAAAGATAAAGAACAACTTCAGATAGCTAGGCATAAATATTCCAAATCAGACCATTCGTCAAAAGCAGTTGTAGAGTTGATGGAAAAAGACTGACTTGAACCTAAAGCAACAGAGGTGCAGAATGCTGCCTCTGAAAATAACGTGGGCATATTATACCACTTTGTTCAAAAACTTAAAGTAGTTAATAGTTTCCCAGATGGCCCCATAAAGGACTAAACTGGCACAATTCTGATCACTAAAGATGAACAAGCTGCATGATGGGTTGAGTACTTCAAAGAAACCTTACACCAGCCCTATCCACTTAATACTTAAAACTTTGAAAATGAGCCAAAAATGTAAGGGCTAATGCCAAAAACCAGGTGATATTGTACCAGTAGAGGTTTGTACAGCAATCAAACCATTTAAAGCCAATAAAGAAGCTGGTTTGGATGAAATGTCAGCCAAAATTCTGAAAAACTGTGCAATATATGTTGGCAAACGAGACACTTTCCAGAAGACTGGAAGCATGGCATGATATGGCATGGCATCATTGTTAAACTACTAAAGAAGGAAATCTAACTAAATGTGCAAATGGAGAGGTACCACACTTCTCTCAGTGCCATGCAAAGTCTTCTATCTTGTCCTTTTAAAAAGGAAACAAGACACAGCAGGTTGTCAACTGTGAGAACAACAGGCTGGCTTTCTAAGTGGGAGATAATGCTTTGAACAAATATTTATTCTTTGAAATGTAATAGAACCATGTGTAGAGTACAACTGTCCACTCCACCTAAAATTTGTTGCTTTCAAAAAAGCATTTGACTGTACACACCAAGAATAATTATGGCATATTGTGAGCCTATGTGGAATTCCTGATCATCATATTACTGAGTTCAGAAACCTGTATCTACATTTGTGTTACTATTTAAGAACAGAAATGGAAACACCCCTTTCTTTAGTATTCTGAAACACATCAAACAATGGTGCATTTTGTCACCATCCCTTTTTGTATTAGTCATAGATTTCATAATGAGAGAAACTGTGCTCCTACTTGAACATATGTTTGAATGAGCAAACTAGGCTTATGGATCTGGATTTTGTTGATAATACTGTTCTTCTGGCAGAAACTCCTCAAAGTTTACAGTCAGTGGCTACCAAACTGGATGGAATAGCCGGTTATGTAGAACCAAAAATAAATATGAGTGAAACAAATACATTGTGCATAAGAATGGAAATGTTTCTCAAATTATAGTGCAGCAGAACGTACTACTAAGTGTTGACCGATTTCCATATCTTGGCAGCCTTCTCTGTAATAATGGGGACATAGATGCAGGCATCACCAGCAGAATGGAAAATCTACATTCTTCCAATGAATGCAACCCATATGGCAATTAGACTCTGAAAGTATGGCCACAAAACTTTGGCTGTACTCCTCTATCATCTTATAGATGGCCATGTACACATGTGAGACTAGAAAATGTCAGCAAAATTTGCTCACAAGCTAAATGTTTTTCACCAGTGATGCTTAAGGTGAATTGAAAAGATCATCTATCATGAACTCATTTCAGATGACAAAATACTCAGAGTAAGTCATCTCTGCAGCCTACACAAAATCATTGTTGAAAGAAGACTGAAGCTTGCAGAACATGTTCTATGCATGAAAGATGGAAGAATCTCCAAATCAGCACTATTGTGTAAACCAATGATTGAATATAAAAGTAGAGGAAGAGCTTGTAACACCTGGAAACAAATTTTGGAAAGGATTTTCAGTGCAAGGACATGAACTGGGAGGAAGTTAAAAACCTGGCAGCAGATAAGATTCACTGGAAGCAACTTGTTGCCCAATATGCTATGTAACACTGAAGGAACTAAGCCTAAGACAATAAAAAATGAAATGACCATATGACGTTATTAGGTGGAGGACCCTATCTGGGGATGTTTGGCGACCTGGTGCAAGACTATTTGACACCACTTTGACAACTTGCACATAAATGGTGATGGAATGAAATGATTAAAACATCAGAAAGCTCCAGTCCCCATTCAAAGAAAATTTCTGACCCTGCCGGGAATCAAATTTGGGACTCCACAATCTGAAGGCAGCAATGCTAACTGCTAGACCACTAGCTGCATACTTTATATCCTTTCTACTTTGCCTAAATAACAAAACTCATTGACTACTTTTAATGTCCATTTCCTAAGCTAATTCTCTCGGCATCACCTGATTGAAATAGACTGTACTCCATTACCCATGTTTTACTTTTGTTGATGTTCATTTTACAGCTTTGTAATTCAAGTCATTATACATTTGATTCAACTGCTCTTGCAAGTCCCTTGCCATCTCAGACAGAATTAAATTTCATCGCTAACCACAATATTTTTATTTTTTCTCCCTCTCCAAATTTCTCCTTACTTTCCTTCACAGATTGCTCAGTGTACAAACTGAATATCATCAGGGATAAGCTACAACCTTGTCTCACTTCCTTCTCAATTATGGGTTCCCTTTCATATCCTTCCACTCCTATAATTGTAGTGTAGTTTCTGTACAAATTATGAATAACTTTTCACTCCCTTTGTTTTACCTCTGCTTCCTTCAGAATTTCAAAGTGTCTGTTCCAATCAGGCAACGGCCTTGCCGCAGTGGCTACACCGGTTCCGGTGAGATCACCGAAGTTAAGCGCTGTCGGGCGTGGTTGGCACTTGGATGGGTGACCATCCAGGCCGCCATGCGCTGTTGCCATTTTTCGGGGTGCACTCAGCCTCGTGATGCCAATTGAGGAGCTACTCGACCGAATAGTAGCGGCTTCTGTCAAGAATACCATCATAACGACCAGGAGAGTGGTGTGCTGACCCCACGCCCTTCCTATCTGCATCCTCCACTGAGGATGGTCCTGGTAGGCCACTCGTGGCCTGAAGACAGAGTGCTATTCCAATCAACACTGTCAAAAATTTTCTCTAAATTTACAAACACTACAAACATAGTTTGCCTTTTTTCAATATTCTTTTAGGACAAGTCACAGGGTCAGTTAAACAGTGACAAAGTAATTGTGATGAACTATGAGTCTGAGTAAGATACTGCTGCTAATCCAATGAAACTGATACAGTAGAGTCTTGGTAGTTAAGTTGAATGGGACTGGAACCACTTTGAACTATTGAAAACTTGAACTATTCAAAGTTATGTGGAAAAAAAGAAATAGAATGATGTTGATAAGAATACAGACTTAAAAATATGAACTTTATTAAAATGAAGTGTTTAGGCACTTACTTTGGCAGAATCAAAGTTTTTACTTTAGTCTGATAACTGTTTACTTTATAAAATAATGGCAGAGTGTCTTTTTTTTGTGGAAGTGCTATTTTTTTGTGCAGCAAAATCATGCTGCCATGTGAAGAGCAGCATGTTGGTTGGTATCCCATCTGGCTGTCATTCCACATAGCACCCAGTGGCATCAAGAGTAGCCTATCCATCAATGTGACTCATCATTGTACAGTCTCAGCCTTGTCATCCTATCACTCTCATACTGTGTTGGGGTGTTAACCATATCTATTACAGAGGAGTCACTAATTTCTAACTGTTTGTCTGAATTCAACCATTCAGTGATTTCCACATTTTATGCCTCTTCACAGCCTGGCAACCTTCTGATTAATGCACACAACAAGTGACCATCTTTATTGTCAAAATCTTTAGTTGCTGTGTTAGGTGTACTTTCCTGTAGAATTTTCTCCATGACTTAGAAACTGAGTCTGACTCTCTCACTCTGAGTCACTGATCCAGTACACAATGCCCTTCACTGTCACATTCTTTAAACCTCCTACATTGCTTTCATTGTCTTCCAAATGCAAAACCAGTTGTAACAATCAACAATGATGTTTTCTCTTCAGGCATTTTAGAATATCCTGATCTACTGGCTGAATCAAATTGATAGTGTTTGAGGTGAGAAATGAGGCTGAATCCCATTGCACTGCTGTTCATCTATATTTGGATGTGAGGAACACTTATCAAAATAGCTTTCTTTTATAAATGTTTTGCACTCCAATACAACTGAGTTCAAAAACCAATACTTAAAGATTTCCTGACTCATCCAGGTATGTAGATATCTGGAAGCACTGACATAGTACATTCTTGAACACTCCTGGCTTGACAGACTTTCCAGTCACAACACGTTTTAGTGTGTTGTTTCTAGTTACATTTGAAGCTCTGATAACTGTGAGCTGTTGTTTACTTTCTTGTGCTGAGGAGTTCCCTTTTTTGCCCCCCTCATAAGAAGAAAGTTTTTTTGCTGGCAATGTCCTGAAAGTGAAACCATCTTTGTCAAGTTGTAAATTTGTTCATTAGATACATTTTCTTCAGGTCTTTTAAACTTCACAATAAATTCCAAAATAGCCTCAGAGTCATCAGATAGTTTTTCTCTGCATACGTCTAGTTGAGACACTCCATACCTCTTCTCCCACTTGTCGAGCCAGTCCACACTAGCAGCAAAACTGTCTCCTCTCTCCCGTAGCTGTTTCTAAAACAAACCAAGGCTTTATACTACAAAATTGGGCCAGACATTGGAGACCCCTTCTGTCTTTATTGTGTAAACCACAGGAACAATACCTCACTTGTTTTTTCGAACCTAGACATCCTTATAATTTTTCAGTTGAGAGATTCTTCAGAGCATTTCCTTCAAGAAAACTGTTCCAATTTAAATCTGTGTCTTCATCAGTCATCAAAAGTAACCTCCGTATCACCGAATTTGAGAGCATTTCGTAATTTTTTGTCCTTTGTCATGTCATGCCAATCCTTCTGACATTCCAAGGCACAAATTTCCATTTCTTTGTTGCAGCAATCATTTTTAGAAGGTGTACAAACAAAAACAGTCAATAAAGAAAATGAAACACAGAACTGTACTGTACCGACAATGACAAATGTAAAACACCACTTTCAACAATAGGATTGATTGCTTTTATAAACATTTAAAAACAGAGAGAAGCATATGCATTGTGTTATTGACAAAGAGACAATTGAGGAGATTGAGTGGTTCAGCTGGTGTTTTGCTGTGAGCGAGTGGAGGAAATGGATCAGGGATTGATATGCTATACAACAGTTTTTCTATTTATTTATTACTCTTTTATTTTATTTTTTAATTTTTTTTTCTTTCAGGAGGCTCTGGTTTATGTGAAACTTGAAATATCAAGACACTATTGTAATTGATGATGGTTACTTTATCACTGTTTCTATTAGCAGAAAAGCAGCTACTTCCTAAATAACCACTGGTCTTCCTCTTGAGCTACCCAGGTGCTTTATGTAACTTACACAGAAGATTATCAACTATCAATATACATGTCAAGTTGAAAATTTGCTTAATGTGAATGTTAGTGTTAGTTGGGATTTGCATCCCAAAGTCCAATATTCCTATAAATTATAGGACGATTGGTTAATAAGATATGTTTTTCTTTTTTAATTTTTCGAGTTTAGAGTTTCCAGTTTCCTTCCTGATAGCTGCTGGCAACATGTCAAAGACTTTTGCACCAGAATAGAAAACACAATTCTCAACCATAGATAGAGATTCAAATGTGGAAGTAATTTTTACTTATAGTGGTGTGGTTAATAATTTCAAAGCTCATTCTTGGGTCACTTTTGTTATTAGTCACAAATAGCATTTGAAAATAAATGTGTTAGCATATGAGTGAGTGTAAGACAATGTTTTGACCTTTGTGATATTCTCTCAGAAGATTATGCCACAAGTTACAGTATTGAGTGCAAGTATGCAAAGCATGTAAGCAATCCCACATGTAGGTCAACATAATTAAACAGATCTGTAATTGCAAAGCAGGCAGAAGTGAGGTTTTTGGTTAACTCATCCATCTGCTGGTACAATCTCAGTTTATTATTCAACTGGACACCGAGGGAAAACACACACAGAACCTCAACCAATTTCTGTTATGTTCTCCCCTTGCGATATTTGAAAGTAATTTTTCTTTCTTTTGGATTGTGTGTACTTTATGGGTTTTCATAAGATTGAGTGCTATGCTGTTTGCTGTGACCTAGTTGTGAGTGTGTCCCATACTTCTTCTGGCTGTGTCTGGTATAGATGTGTTTGGGCCTTTTATCAGAATACTTGTGTCAACTTTTCTGTAGTTGACATACCATATGACTCCATGCAAGGGAAATGCGTTTAATGACATGCCATTTTAGTTTACCAATTAAAATTATGATATATACAATCAAAAAATTTATAGGACACAGGAAGGAGGAAGATGCTTCTATAGTTAGAGGTCACTTGCTTATCTCCACTTTCAGACATTAGTGTTATTACTTTATATTTCTGTCTATAAAGAAATATGCTTTCATTCATTGACTAAATATAAGGAACTAGAGAGATGTGCTGTTGAGTAGGACAAAATTTCCATTATTTGCTTAGAATAACTACTCCTTATTAGTGACCAAATAAATTTGTGGCCTGATCAGCAGTTGAGTTGGAAAAATTGATGGCTTCTGATGAAGTCTGCAGTGCTTGTTCAAGTAAACCTAATGAATCTGCTATTCCTAGCCACCCCCCCCCCCCTCCCCTGCCCCTTTTCTTTTAGTTACTGTAAAGCAGGGTGGAATTAGTCCTGCTGGGTGACATACTCCCACTTGAGGTAACACCCAATAGATATTGCAATAAGCTATCATCTTAATGCCTATTGGTTAAAAAGGGGCTATGTTAAAGAGGTCTAAAGTATAGCTGAGAAAAAACAAAAAAAAAAAAAAAAATCACTGCTCAAATGCTGGTGGGTGGCTGCTCAGCAACAGCAACAGGGCAACTCAAATATCCAAGGGCCCCAAAGATCTTTTGTGAGCAGTTAGTTGGCATGCATGTCACCCAATATGATTCATGTTCCAATAATAGTGCAGTTCCATCTTAAGCATCAATTGCATAAGTGGTATGTGCAATGTGCCCAAGATGCAACACAGTAGCCAGTTTGATATGAGGTACATTGTAACCAGTATGATTTTTTAATTGTATAAAAGGTATCAAATAGATTATATAATGGTAAGACAGAGATTTAGGAACCAGGTTTTAAATTGTAAGACGTTTCCAGGAGCAGATGTGGAATCCGACCATAATATAGGTTATGAACTGTAGACTAAAACTGAAGAAACTGCAAAAAAGTGGGAAATTAAGGAGATGGGACCTGGACAAACTGAAAGAACCAGAGGTTGTACAGAGTTTCAGGGAGAGCATAAGGGAACAATTGACAGGAATGGGGGAAAGAAATACAGTAGAAGAAGAATGGGTAGCTTTGAGGGATGAAGTAGTGAAGGCAGCAGAGGATCAAATAGGTAAAAAGACAAGGGCTAGTAGAAACCCTTGGGTAACTGAAGAAATATTGAATTTAATTGATGAAAGGAAAAAATATAAAAATGCAGTAAATGAAGCAGGCAAAAAGGAATACAAACATCTCAAAAATGATATCGACAGGAAGTGCAAAATGGCTAAGCAGGGATGGCTAGAGGACAAATGTAAGGATGTAGAGGCTTATCTCACTAGGGGTAAGATAGATACTGCCTACAGGAAAATTAGAGAGATCTTTGGAGAAAAGAGACCCACTTGTACGAATATCAAGAGCTCAGATGGAAACCCAGTTCTAAGCAAAGAAGGGAAAGCAGAAAGGCGGAAGGAGTATATAGAGGGTATATATAAGGGCAATGTACTTGAGGACAATATTATGGAAATGGAAGAGGGTGTAGATGAAGATGAAATGGGAGATACGATACTGCGTGAAGAGTTTGATAGAGCACTGAAAGACCTGAGTCGAAACAAGGCCCCCGGAGTAGACAACATTACATTAGAACTACTGACAGCCTTGGGAGAGCCAGTCCTGACAAAATCTACCATCTGGTGAGCAAGATGTATGAGACATGCGAAATACCCTCAGACTTCAAGAAGAATATAATAATTCCAATCCCAAAGAAAGCAGGTGTTGACAGATGTGAAAATTACCGAATTATCAGTTTAATAAGTCACAGTTGCAAAATACTAACGCGAATTCTTTACAGACGAATGAAAAAACTGATAGAAGCCGACCTCGGGGAAGATCAGTTTGGATTCCGTAGAAATGTTGGAACACGTGAGGCAATACTGACCCTACGACTTATCTTAGAAAACAGATTAAGGAAAGGCAAACCTACATTTCTAGCATTTGTAGACTTAGAGAAAGCTTTTGACAATGTTGATTGGAATACTCTCTTTCAAATTCTGAAGGTGGCAGGGGTAAAATACAGAGAGCAAAAGGCTATTTACAATTTGTACAGAAATCAGATGGCAGTTATAAGAGTCGAGGAGCATGAAAGGGAAGCAGTGGTTGGGAAGGGAGTGAGACAGGGTTGTAGTCAATCCCCGATGTTATTCAATCTGTATATTGAGCAAGCAATAAAGGAGTAGGTATTAAAATCCATGGAGAAGAAATAAAAATGTTGAGGTTCGCCGATGACATTTTAATTCTGTCAGAGACAGCAAAGGGCTTGGAAGAGCAGTTGAACGGAATGGACAGTGTCTTGAAAGGAGGGTATAAGATGAACATCAACAAAAGCAAAACAAGGATAATGGAATATAGTCGAATTAAGTCGGGTGATGCTGAGGGAATTAGATTAGGAAATGACACTTAAAGTAGTAAAGGAGTTTTGCTATTTGGGGAGCAAAATAACTGATGATGGTCGAACTAGAGAGGATATAAAATGTAGACTGGCAATGGCAAGGAAAGCGTTTCTGAAGAAGAAAAATTTGTTAACATCGAGTATAGATTTAAATGTCAGGAAGTCATTTCTGAAAGTATTTGTATGGAGTGTAGCCATGTATGGAAGTGAAACGTGGATGATAAATAGCTTAGACAAGAAGAGAATAGAAGCTTTCGAAATGTGGTGCTACAGAAGAATGCTGAAGATTAGATGGGTAGATCACATAACTAATGAGGAGGTATTGAATAGAATTAGGGAGAAGAGGAGCTTGTGGCACAACTTGACTAGAAGAAGGGATCGGTTGGAAGGACATGTTCTGAGACATCGAGGGATCACCAATTTAGTATTGGAGGGCAGCGTGGGGGTAAAAATTGTAGAGGGAGACCAAGAGATAAATACAATAAGCAGATAAAGAAGGATGCAGGCTGCAGTAGGTACTGGGAGACGAAGAAGCTTGCACAGGATAGAGTAGCATGGAGAGCTGCATCAACAACAATGATATGAGGCTTCGTCAGCTACTCCATAGTGGCAGCCCCTAAGCAAGAGGGATTTGTACTGTTAGTGCCAGCACTGTCAATTACCAATATATGATTGAGTATGCATGTCTGTCATTACCTGGATATTTGGGAGATAGGGACCATGGATAACAGTTTTGCATGCCAGGCAACTGCTGCTGTATTAATGGGCTAGCCCCAAGTGGTGAGCACCTGGTAATGGTGAATAGGTCCATGGCAGATCATTTAGCATATAATGAGTTGAACTTTTTCATGTGTGTAGTCAGGAGGCCTCATCAGTCCACCAGAATGCCAGAGCAATTTCAACACAGAAAAGTGCAGTCTAAGATATTTCCTTCCCTGACCACACCATTGAAAGAAAGCCAACTTGAAATACATGCCCCACAATGTTTTATTTGTGCCCAACTCAGGAAATACTTCCCTGACTGTGTAAGTGCTGTTTTTCAGAGAACAGATTGCAGATAGATTTGTAGAAGTGGCAGCAATTACCAAAATGAGAATTGGCTCCATCATAATTAAAATAGTATTCCTCGACAAGTTGTGGCAATTAGTTTTCCTGTGACCTGCTTGGTGATATTCCTATCCAAATAACCCCTTAAGAGACCCCGCTTGGTGCAGGATATCATGTTCCATCATAATTTAATAATGCAGATGGATGAAGAACTACATATAATGATGGGCGGTCCAATCTGTATGCTGTACACAACTAGGCTTTAAATAACCTCTACCCACACTATATTAATTTTTTTTATTTTTATCCAGCTTATTTCAAGAGGTACCCAATGTAACATTCTTTCTCTGGTAAGTACAATGATGCCCCATAACAGGATAACTTGAAACCTGCACTGGGACCATCAGCCCCCCAGACTCTGCCAGAATAAAACAATTCCTGACTGACAACAAACATTAGAAGTTTACCCCATCCTGCTTTGACTTTCCTTCACTTCTACTATCCTGTGGCCCTAAGGGCCAACAGCTAAAAGAGGCATGTGCTACAGACTGCAGAGTAACTCATTCATCCACTGGGACAGTCTGCTACCCTAATTCCACTCAGAATACATCAGATAAAGGAAAAAAGGAAATTGGTGACAAGAAAAATTATAAAATAAGGGTAGATCTGTCTGCTTTGACCACACCAGATCTAACAACCCTACCACAACAAAGGTCAAAATTTAATAATGATTGTGGTGTTGCTCATGCTGCTAAATACTGCATTTTCGGGCAACAACAAAGTTGTTATGTGGCAGGCGTCATTAGAGCACAGTTAATAAAGTCATTTTATGTAATAATGGATAAACTAGGCACTCATCTTTTCATGTTTCCCATGCTGGTCTCGTTGTAAAATCATGGCTCAATCGTCGAAAATCCAGGTGATGATGGTTCTAAGCTTGGATGCAAAGAGGCCTAGGTTTTATTCTGCTATATTCAAAAGTTTTGTAGATGCACTTCACAAACCATTCTTGAAGATTACACTTTTGCAGGACAATGGTGATGTAAAAAAGTAATCAGCACTCTGAATTTAAGCTACACTTCCTTTTTATTGCTTTTGTTGCAATATCACGTAACACACAAAACATCACTTCACAATACAAAAAATCACTTCACAATACAAAACATACTTGAAAACATCTTCCTCACTGTTAAAGCTCACGTTTTATAAGCTGACTACAATATGCATCTTTCCAACATGACGTCCAAGACTTGACTTTTTCAAGGTCCAACTCTCTTACAACAAACTAATAATCGCTTACGTGCCCAAAAATCAAGAGTTACAAGTACGTTAAAGATCATAGTGACAAAAGAAAGAATTCACATAAGAATAATATCATTGCAATACAAACATATAGATGTATTAAAGTACCTCTACATTAATGAAATCAAATCTGAATGTTGTCTCAGAAATATGTTAACTACTTTACAGAAACACAATAGAATATTGCTGGTATCGAGAGGTTCAGGTGAGCTTCCGTAATGGTTACGTAATTCAAGTGCCATTACACAGACTCCCTCTTTCCACTGATTCAGGAATTATGTAAATGAAGCTCACTCTCCTTAACATGGGGCCAAGCGAATAGTGAACTATGAACCATCTAGGACCACATTCACACCACCACAGATTACAGAATATATCCAGTGGAATTGTGAGGGCTACACTCACCACCTCGTTACACTGAAACTACTATCCTTTTGTCCAGCAACTTGCACTGCAATACAGGAAACTCATTTTTGTGTAACTTCTACTCTTACCTCCTTCAAATATCGAGCCTATCTTGTAACCTAAACTGACTCTGAAAAACTATCAAGCAGAATGTGTTCTTGATGTGTGAGCTGTTTTTATGGACAACTATTGCTTATTCGAAACAAGTTTCGGGCTTGAAGCCAATTTTCATTTACTATACCCTGTGATATTTCGACTGAGCACCTGCCAATCGTCATCAAGTGAATCATTGAAGACTGACAGAGACTTCTCTTGTCCTGCTGTTTTATGTGTATGCATTAAGGATGTGGTGGCATATTGACCACACTAACTCGCAGGTAGCACCATCACCAGTGGAACTCTTGAACTGAGCTGTTCTCAGGATAGCTGCTCACAGTGGCCATCAGTGTACTCTTGTGATCTTGGTGTGGAGAAAGTATTGGTAATAACAGGGTTCCACACATTATTCAGATTGTATTTGCTATCATGACACATCAGATTTTTTTGTCATGTTTATTTGCAAAAGCTCGTTATTAATGGAGCTTGAAAGAGATGTTATTGGAGCCACAATTGTCGTCTTATCATACTCCATTGACTGTCTTGTGGAGTACAATATTTTGCAGTAACAGACTTGGTTGGTTGCAAATGTCAAGTATAGAGATGATAATTGGGGCAGTATTCTTTCAGTGCTTGAGGTCTAGCTCATGTAAGCATATCACATTGATAAAGTATTTTGTAAATTCTAACTGTCCACAAAAATGAAGTGTACTTAACTGAGCCCAGGTGGTCTGCAACCTTAGATGGTGGGTACAAAACTACTTAAACCCGAAGTTTTAGGAGGATTCTGGTTATCTCCAAAAAATTACTGGCAGCAAAGGGAAGACCCCCCAGGGGCTCAGCATTCATTTGCTGAGTACGGGCTTGGCGACCCCGGGGTCCTGAGCTGGGGACTGGTCAGCGCCGCCAGTCTCCTGTCACCGTAAACCCCAGACATGCTTCAGCGACCACCGCATGGTGCAGCGGTGGAATGTTGTATGCTGCGGGGAATGGTAATCTTGGCTTGACCGCCTGGATTGCGAGGAAGGTAAACCTCTATAAAAACCCCTCAATCTTATGGTGTGCTGCGCGCCTATAAGATGCATGGCTGTTGGGGTGGAACAGTCGCAAGCGGGCAACCTCTGGGGCACCTGCCGCACCCCAGTTGTATAAGGCTTACTCAGGCATGCGGGGCTCTGTCTGAGCGGACCTTTAGTTCCCTAGCTGCTCGTGGGACCACAATGGACCCTTCGACCTCTACGTTTCCCCCTACCAGTGGATTGGGTGGGCCACTGGTAGGAAAACACACCCAATCGAAAAAGCGACTTCGTGCTGCGAGTCCTCCAGCGCCTGGTGTTACTAGAGATTTATCAGACTGTCGTAACAGAGCACATGCTGATATCCAGAATGTGTTTTTGATTGTCAAACGGAAGGAAGGTAGCTTTGAGAGAGTTTCTCCCTTTTACATCCACAAGGGTCTTGAGGGAATTGCAGGAACACTGAAATCTGTGAAGCGTCTGCGCAATGGGACTCTGTTAGTTGAAACTTCTAGTTCCCGTCAAGTCACTTCTCTTAGGAAAGCAACCTGTCTCGGAGAGTACGCTATCGAGATCGAGCTCCACTCCACTTTGAACTATAGTAAGGGTGTTGTGACATGTAGGGACTTGGTGGATATCCCCAAGGACGAGTTGAAATCTGAGTGGGCTGACGAAGGTATTGTCGACGTGCAGCATATTATGAAACGAGTCGATGGGGACCTAGTCAAATCCGACTCGTTTATTCTCACGTTCAATCGTCCGAGACTCCCAGAGCATGTTAAAGCGGGTTTCTTACGTTTGCCAGTACGGCCATATTTCCCCAACCCAATGCGCTGTTTTAAATGTCAGCGCTTTGGGCATACTACGTTGGGGTGCAATGGGATAGCCACTTGTGGTAAATGTGGTCAGCCTGCCCATGAAGGAGCCGATTGTTCATCGCCTGTGAAGTGCGTGAATTGCTCTGGGAGTCACCCTGTCTGGAGCCGGGTCTGCCCCATCTATCTCGAGGAACGGAAGATACAGGAGATCAAAACATCTAAGCGCATCCCCTATGGTGAGGCCAAGAAGCTCTTTAAGGCCATGCAGCCTCCTGTGTTTACAACATCTTTCGCTTCCACTCTGCAGAAACCGGTACAGTTGGCCACTGTTGCTACACAAACGGAGGTTGCTAGTGTCAGCACTAATACCTGCATTTGCCAGTGCACTTGTGCTGCTGCGGTTGTTTTGCAACCTGCAGCTCTCCCCACAACATCGGACAAGGCCGTGGTTGCTGACATTGGGGTACTTCCTGCACCTCCCCATATGGCACCTTCTGCCCAGGCGAGTAAAGCTCCAACTGTTGACAAGGTTCTGCATTCTAAGCCCCCCAAGACGAAGACGCCAAAGGTGAAGGTTTTGCCACCTGAGGAGACTAGTCACGGTCAGTCCGATGATGATGCCATCGTACTATCTGACATCTCCCTTGGGTCACCATCGGAGCTGATGGACATTGATGTCGACCGGGGGCGATCTTCTCGCCCCAGGAATAAATCTCCGGCCAGTACGGGCTCTCCTCCAAAGCACAGGGGCAGGGTCAAAATTCAGCCACCCTGATCACTGGCTCCCATATTACAGTGGAACCTGAATGGGTTCAGGACGCATGTGGCCGAATTACAACTCCTTGTACGAGAGCGCCCCTTGTGCTTATGTCTCCAAGAGACACATTTCCGGGCCACTGATGCTCCTTCTTTACGGGGCTATACCGTGTATCGAAAAGATGATCTGATGGGGGAAAGGGCAAAGGGTGGTGTTGCGGTTTTTGTCCATGACATGCACCACTCATCTGAGCTCCCTCTCGTTACGGACTTGCAAGCAGTTGCAGTTGACCTTCTTGTGGGGCAGAGGCTCACAATCTGTTCCGTTTACTTACCGCCTCAGGACGCCATAGACTCTGAGGCTCTCACAGACCTTATTACCCAACTCCCCCGCCCATTTCTCCTTCTGGGGGACTTCAATGCTCATAATGTCTTATGGGGCTCTACGACTACTTGCCCCAGGGGTCGCATTCTGGAAAGCCTCATGGCATCCGAAGAACTGTGCATCCTCAACTCTGGTGCTCCCACTCATTTCTGTACTGCTTCTGGGTCGTCGTCAGCTATTGACCTTTCCTTTTGCTCTCCAGCACTCGCGGATTCTGCTCTGTGGGAGGTTGCCGCTGACCTCCATTCTAGTGACCACTTCCCCCTTTGGATTCGCCTCCTGGATGAGACTGTAGCATTACCAGTGCCACCCAGGTGGAACCTCTGCAGAGCTGACTGGACACTTTTCAGCGATTTAGCTGTTTTGGAACACCGTGCCAGCGTCCACGAATGGGTCGACCATGTTACAGCCGTGATCTCCCATGCTGCTGAATTGTCGATCCCACGGTCCTCAAGTCATTCCAAGAGGCGCCTTGTCCCTTGGTGGACCACTGAGTGCCGCTCAGCCATCCGAGCCCGCCGTGCAGCTCTGCGCCGCTTCAAGTGCCGTCCCTCAGCTGACAATCTTGCGGCCTTTCGGGTGGCAAGGGCCAAGGCCCGGCGAGTGATTAAAGAGAGCAAACGACGGTCATGGCAATCGTTCTTGAACTCCATCTCCCGCTCCACTAGTTCTACAAAAGTGTGGGAAGCCATCAGGAGGATCTCCGGGAAACGCAGCCAACTACCTGTCACGGCATTGCTGCATCAGGGTAGTCTACTCACGGCGCCGAGAGACATTGCCCAGACACTGGCCACGTATTTTGCCGAATCTACTGCCACTATGAACTGTGATCCAGATTTCTGCCGCTACCGCACTGCTATCGAGAGGGATCACTTGGACTTCCGGTCTCCGAATTCTGAACCCTACAACTGCCCCTTCACAATGTGGGAACTGGATTCGGCGCTGTCTGTGGCTCATGATACTGCGCCAGGTGCTGATCAAATCCTGTACAGCATGCTGCAGCACTTGTTGCTGCCATCCAAGGAAGTACTCCTGAATTGTTTTAATATGATATGGTCATCCGGCACGTTCCCTGACTCGTGGAGGGAGGCGATTTTGGTTCCCCTCCTCAAACCGGGAAAGGACCGAATGCATCCCAGTAGTTATCGGAGTATTGCTTTGACGAGCTGTGTCGGGAAGACATTGGAACGCATGGTCAACCGTCGCCTGGTTTGGCTGCTCGAGACCAGGCAGCTCCTTAGCCACTCTCAGTGTGGCTTTCGGAGATGTCGTTCAACTATAGACAACTTGACCCTGCTTGAGGCGGTCATCCAGCAGGCCTTCTTACGTAACCAGCATTGTCTAGGTGTATTCTTTGACATTAATAAGGCGTATGACACTACTTGGCGCCGCCTTATCCTCAATCAACTCCATCAGTGGGGCTTTCGTGGCCATCTCCCCATCTTCATTCGGTCCTTTCTTTCCCGCCGCGTCTTTCGATATCGGGTTGGTAATGTGCTATCTGATTTGTACGTGCAGGAGAATGGTGTTCCTCAGGGAAGCGTTTTAAGTGTCACCCTCTTTGCCGTCGCCATTAACAGTATCACGTCCACAATCCGGAGTCCTGCCCAGTGCTCCTTGTTTGTGGACGATTTTGCTGTTTTCTGTTCTTCCTCCAGTCTTGTCACTGCTAGTCGGCAGCTGCAGCTTACGATAAAGCGATTAGAGGCATGGACTGCGAAGACGGGTTTTACCTTTTCTGCAGACAAATGTGTGTGTGTTCATTTTAATCGTTCTCGACGTGCTTTTACCTCCCCTGAATTGCGTCTGAGGGGCACCATTCTTCCTTTTAGAGACACTGTGAGGTTCCTGGGCCTCACTTTTGATTCCAAGTTGTCGTGGTTGCCGCACCTTAAAGACCTCAAGGTGCGGGCCCTGAAGGCGCTGAATATTTTGAAGTGTTTGAGCCATCGGTCCTGGGGAGCAGATCGGGCGCGTCTGCTGCAGTTTTATAGGGCTTTCGTCCGGTCGCGTCTTGACTATGGATGCACTGTGTATGGGTCAGCGAGGCCTTCGTATCTGAAGATTCTTGACGCAGTACACCATGAGGGTATCAGGCTGGCCACTGGTGCCTTCCGTACCAGTCCCATCCCCAGCCTGTGTGCTGAGGCAGGGGAACCGCCGCTCGCCATCCGGCGGAAACTCCTCATGGTGCGACGGGTGTGTCAATTCCTTGCCTGTCCTACCTCCCCTGCGTACCCTACTGTTGCCCGACCCCCTATGGAATGTCTCTTTTCCAGTCGTCCAAGGGCAACGAGACCATTTGGGATTCGTGCCAAGCATTTGCTTGAGTCCCTTGGTGTGGAGCGTGTGGCACCCCAACTCCAGGGTTTTACCCGCCTGCCTCCCTGGTTGCTCCAGAGGCCCAGCGTCCTTTTAGACTTGTCAGAGTACCGGAGGAGCTGCACTCCTGCGTTTGTTTTTACCTCCTTATTTTACGATATTTTAAACCAGCATCCTGACCATGTATCAGTATTTACGGATGGCTCTAAACAGGGGGACTCTGTAGGTTGTGCTGTGGTTTTCCCTGATCGAGTCATCAAATTACGGCTTCCTGCAGCGTTTACCATCTTTGATGCCGAATTGTTTGCGATCTTGCGGGCATTGGAGCAGATGAGATGTGTTCCCAGTCTTAAGTTTCTCATCTGTTCTGACTCTCTGAGTGCCCTTCAGACCATGCAACACTTGTACCCAGCGGATACGGTCGTCCAGAACATCCATGATGCCCTACTCCACCTGCAACGGCAGGGGAAGGAGGTTTCTTTCTGCTGGGTGCCGGGGCACGTGGGTATTACGGGAAACGAACTGGCGGATGTGGCTGCCAAAGATGCATGTTCCCTCCCTCACGTTGTTGAATGTGCCGTCCCCCTCCATGCTGTTACCTCCCTTTTGCGTTCTCGTGTTATGCGTCAATGGGAAGAGGAGTGGCTGGCAGTCGGTGAAAATAAGCTGCGTCTGGTCAAGGCCACCACGCGGCCATGGCGTACATCCTACCAGTCATGCAGGCGGGATGAGGTTCTCCTCACCCGCCTCCGCATCGGGCACAGTCCCTTAACGCACGGTTTTTTACTCCGGCGGGAGGACCCCCCAATCTGTAGTGTTTGTGGCGACCTGATAACTGTGCGCCACATTTTACTTGACTGTCCTTTATTCTCTGACCAGAGGGCGGTGGTTTCCTTGCCACCGGATTTGCCCTCTATTTTGCAAGACGACGCAACGACTGTGGTTAAGGTCTTACGGTTTTGTGTCCTGTCCAATTTGTTGCCTCGGATTTTAGGGAGAGGATTTTAATGTGCTGCTGGGTGACTGGTTCACCCAGGTTTTAGGTAAGAGGTCCGCCAGTCACGATTACCTACTTGTTTCCCTTCAATTTCTGTTCTCTTTTCCTTGTGTTTCCTTTCCTTTTTAGTGCGTTTCTTCTCCTCTTGTTTTGCCTCTGTATGTGAGGATTTGTAACTGCGTCAGGTCTGTGTCTTTTAGCCGTTCTCCTTGTTCGCTGTCCGTCTTCGTCTCTTCTCCGCATGTGTTCCTGTTTCTATGCGTTTGGGCGCTGATGACCACGCTGTTTAGCGCCCGAAAACCTCAACCCACACACACACACACAAAGGGAAGACAAGCAAGTGACTTTGCTGGAAAGCTCTCTTCTTTATCCACCTTCAAGGTTTTGACTTTTATTGATAGCGCCCTGTGAACCTGCCATGTAGAATATCAATTTTATCTGTTCACTATCTTTAATTGGGTGTGTTCTTTGGGCAGACTAGATCTTAGACTGTGTGAGTTGTGTGTGCAAGTGTTTTAGGTAAACTATGAGTGTGTTTAAAACACTTGCACACAGAGCTCACACAGTCTCAGATCTAGACAGTTTGCTTAAGAGCACATGTACTCAAAGACAGTGCCAGAGAACATGGTTGTACAGAACCTCATTATTTCCATGATTTGCACTAAACAAAGATGACAGATTTCATTTACAGCTTTGATGAGTGGCAACCTTGAAAGCAGTTCCACCATAGAATGTGGTGTCCATCACATAATGTGGTCAGTCTGTCACCATAACCTTGTGGGATTAGGGAACATCTTCATCAGTCTTCAGTAGCTATTTGAGAATGACAGGTAGGTGCCCTGTCAAAATAGCATTGAGTTTAGTGAATGATTATTGGCTGGAAGCCTGAAGCTTTTATGAATATTCAGTTTGGTGAGAATTTTTTTTTAAATTTAGAAATATTGTTTAGCAATACATTGAGGACTGTTTGTTGTTGTTGTTGTTGTTGTTGTTGTGGTCTTCAGTCCTGAGACTGGTTTGATGCAGCTCTCCATGCTACTCTATCCTGTGCAAGCTTCTTCATCTCCCAGTGCCCACTGCAACCTACATCCTTCTGAATCTGCTTAGTGTATTGATCTCTTGGTCTCCCTCTACGATTTTTACCCTCCACGCTGCCCTCCAATTCTAAATTTGTGATCCCTTGATGCCTCAAAACATGTCCTACCAACTGATCCCTTCTTCTAGTCAAGTTGTGCCACAAACTTCTCTTCTCCCCAATCCTATTCAATACCTCCTCATTAGTTACGTGATCTACCCACCCTATCTTCAGCATTCTTCTGTAGCACCACATTTCGAAAGCTTCTATTCTCTTCTTGTCCAAACTATTTATCGTCCATGTTTCACTTCCATACATGGCTACACTCCATACAAATACTTTCAGAAACGACTTCCTGACACTTAAATCTATACTCGATGTTAACAAATTTCTCTTCTTCAGAAACGATTTCTTTGTCATTGCCTGTCTACATTTTATATCCTCTCTATTTCAACCATCATCAGTTATTTTGCTCCCTAAATAGCAAAACTCCTTTACTACTTTAAGTGTCTCATTTCCTAATCTAATCCCCTCAGCATCACCCGATTTAATTCGACTACATTCCATTATCCTCGTTTTGCTTTTGTTGATGTTCATCTTATATCCTCCTTTCAAGACACTGTCCATTCTGTTCAACTGCTCTTCCAAGTCCTTTGCTGTCTCTGACAGAATTACAATGTCATTGGTGAACCTCAAAGTTTTTATTTCTTCTCCATGGATTTTAATACCTACTCCGAATTTTTCTTTTGTTTCCTTTACTGCTTGCTCAATATACAGATTGAATAACATCGGGGAGAGGCTACAACCCTGTCTCACTCCTTTCCCAACCACTGCTTCCCTTTCATGCCCCTCGACTCTTATAACTGCCATCTGGTTTCTGTACAAATTGTAAATAGCCTTTCGCTCCCTGTATTTTACCCCTGCCACCTTCAGAATTTGAAAGAGAGTATTCCAGTTAACGCTGTCAAAAGCTTTTTCTAGGTCTACAAATGTTAGAAACATAGGTTTGCCTTTTCTTAATCTTTCTTCTAAGATAAGTCTTAAGGTTAGTATTGCCTCACGTGTTCCAACATTTCTACGGACTCCAAACTGATCTTCCCCAAGGTCTGTAGCTGTACATAAAAAATTCCACAGAATTTTTATCATTTGTGTTTACTACCAACCCAATGGAGAGGAGACATTGCTGAAAATATTAATCCTGATCACTGAGCTACCTGCACCAATTCTTATGTTGGGTAGTTTTGACAAACACCATCACTTGTGGAGAGAAACTCTAATGTCACATCAAGCCATTGTAACTGATCTCAGATCATGACTGACGTATTCTGAACTATTGCTTTCCCATGCATTTGATGAGATTTAAGGGATATTTTTCGTCGTATACCTTTTGGGCTATAGTCCTATGCTCCTCCCCTCAGTCCACTGGAGAGTTCATGATGCTCGTGCAACATCATCACTTTATGATTATCTAGTTCTTGTCACACCATGATGCAACTGGACTCGTACACAGATGTGCCATCAAGAAGGCTGTCTGATACATTTGACACTATCAAATAAGAGGAAATTTATGGCACTTTCCAAGGTACAACAAAGACAATACTGTTCAAAGGAGACATGAGGTTCTCATTTCCTTCAGGACCTCATGGTCCAAAAAATTTTCATGGTCGAAGGAAGAAATTGGCTTCACCATTAAAGTCATCAGATAGTTCTCCAGTGACACAAACATCACCTATTAATTGATAATTTAATCACCTTTAAACAACTGCAAGGTGGAGCCCATTATCTATTCAAGTGTCAGAAAAAAGTGTGTTGTGAATAAGCACATAGCCACCATCTGAACCTGAGGTCCCTCTTCTCAGGTATGTGCTGAGGTATGTAGCCTTTTTGAACACCAACTGTTGATAAAAGCATCCCTGGGAAGGGCACCAGTTAACAGAAATTTTATTTCCAACCAGTTTATCTCAGTCAATGTGAAATGCCAACTATCTCTAGTGCATCACAATATTCAAGGGCTGAGAAATAAAATTAATGAACTACTTGTCTGTATTGATGAATGAGTCATCCACCCAGTTGACATGATCTGCGTATTTGAACATGAAGTGACCCGGGGTACAAATGTGTAAAGTTTAGTAGGATTTATGATAGTATCTCACTTTGGTAGGGCAGAAATGGAGGATGGAGGAGTTGCTACAGCCATCATGAATTGCCAGAAACTTAATAACATAGACATCTATAAATTTTGCGTAGAGCAACATATGGAAGCATGTGCAATAGAAGTAGAATTTCATAATAAATCATTCATAATAGTAAGTTTATACTGAATACCAGCAGGTAATTTTAATCTGTTCACAAATCACTTTGAAGCTCTACTGCCCTACTTAACAACAGAAAGAAAGAATTAGCCATTTCTGGAGATTTTAATGAAGATTTTCTTGAAAACTCTCCCAGTAAGAACTTATTGTAGTCAGTAGCATTGCCATTCGGCTTAATTCATACTGTTAACTAACCATGATATAAAACCTATTAAATCAGAGGTCAAGAGGGTATTCAGCAAGCCAAAAAGTATTTGTTGTAGGAAGCTCCTCAAAGACATGAATTGGAGTGATGTTTATAATGGTCATAACAAAAGTTTTCTAATCCAAGAACACTGCTTTCACAGGTGGTCCGGCCCCTGAAGTGGTAGGATAAACCTGTGACAGGACTGGAATAGGAAGTGCTGAGTGGGTGTATTGGGTGGGTCTTGCACCATGGTCTTCCACATGGATATGATCCTGTGGCAAGGGGTTGGGGTTGAGAGTGGCATAGAAATGGACTACGATGATGTGGAGGTTGGGTGGGCAACAGAACACCACTTTAGGATGTGAAAGCAGCCACATCATTTACCAGCTCTGCTGCAATCATTGCTTAACTTCTTATTTTGGTATGATGTCTACTATGATGAACAGCCACTGCCAAACTGTGATCAAGAACGGAGAAGAGCATCCTGTGGCACAACATGCAGCTGAACATAACATCCTTGATTTCATTGGCTGCTTCACAACCTGAGCCTCCACCCCTCCACCAAAACTTTTCTGAACTGCACGGATAGGAGTTACCCTTACAACACATTCTCTGCTCTCGTAATTATCCCAGTCTTAACCTGCAATAACGTATTGTGCTCACTCTCTCGATCCATCAGTTTCCACCCACTCTGTCCTATCACCTACTCCCAATTCCTGTTTCCTACAACCATTGTTTGCCACCCTCTGCCAATGCAACCACCTGTCTTTCCCTCTCCTCTTCTTTTTTGCTCCATTTTCCTCATCTCACCATCCCACAGCCTTCTGACACTGTGCTTGTTTGTAGCCTAATCCCTGCACACTCTGACAGACAGTGCTCCTCCCTTCCCCCAACTGTAAGCTACTATCCCTTCCCATTCTTCTTCCCCACCCTCTCCACAATGCTGCTACAATCCCACATGATAGTTTCACTCTGGCCCATGCTGCCAGAGTTGGTGAACATGTGTGCGTGAGGTGTGCTTGCTTATGTGAATGGATGGAGTGTCTTTCTTTTTTCCAGCAAAAGCTGTGACCGAAAGCTTACATGTAAATATCTTTTAATTGTGTGTGTGTCTTCAACTTAGTGTGTTATCTTTACAATAAATAGCAATCTAACTTTTCCTGATTGTCCAGATAGACCAAACTCTGTAAAAAGGCCCGTGGATTACTACAGGAATAAGGGTATCCTGTAAGACAACTAGGAAACACTATCAGTCAGAAATAGCTCTGATGCAAATACTATAGATCATTACAAAACATACTGCAAAGTATTGAAGACAGTAATATGTACTTCAAAGCAAATGCATTATCAGAAAAGGACAGTCACATCAAATAACAAAATAAAGAACGTATGGGATTTATTGAAGGAAGAGACTGGTAGAACCAGAGATGAAGAGGAGCACATAGCATTAAGAGTAAATAGTACATGGGTAACAGTGCATACAGTGTTGCTGAACTTTTCAAAAACCATTTCATAACTCTTACTGAAAATATGGGGTTGTCAGGTTCAGTTGATGCTGCCATGCAATATCTTGGACCATTCACTACAAATAACTACAGTAATATGAGTATGCCATTCATAACACCAGTATAAGTAATGTTCAGTATAAAATCCTTAAAATAAATAATAAAAAAAAACTATTTGGTGAGAGGGGGGGGGGGGGGGGGGGGAACAGATAATTTCCAACAAGAAAGGCTGGCTACCCGATACACAGTTATATTTGTGATGTCAATATGTTACAGAATTTTGGAACATTTTCTGTGATTATGCATTATATGCATCTGTGGAACAAAAATTTCCCCTACAAAACTGCAACTGATCCCTTATATAGAAGCCTTGCAAAATACAGATCAGTCTGTTCAGCCCTGTATACAATGATAGGCAAAGGCTGTCAGGATGACACTCTTGCTTGACTTCTGGAAGGCACTCGATACAATTCCACTCTGTTGTTTAGTGAACAAAATAAGAGCTTACCAAGTATCATTGCACTAGATTTATGACTGGAGAGAGAGAGAGAGAGAGAGAGAGAGAGAGAGAGAGAGAGAGAGAGAGCTGAGAATGTTATCCTTACTGAGATGAAATCAAAGATGTGGAGGTAACTTCTGGAGCACCCCGATTGGGGTGTTACAGTGCTGTTACTACTTACAATATATAAATGATCTTGTGGATAACATTGGAAGTTGTATGAGGTAATTTGCAGATGATGCTGTTAACTGTATGGAGGTTCCAATGCCATAACATTGGTGTGAAGTGCAGAATGACTTGATGAGTATCAATGATTAGTACAGGAAGTGGTAGTTGACCCTGAACATAAATAAATGTAACATGGCACATGTAAGTAAGCAAAGAGATCCAGCCCTGTTTTAGTATGCTGTTGGAGAAAAATCACTGGAAACAGTAAAAACTGTAAAATACCTAGGAGTAACCATCTGTAATCACTGGAAGTGGAGTATCTACATAAAACAAATTGTAAGAAAGTAAGGTGCCATGCTGAGATTCAATTGGAGAAATTAAGGAATTGTAATTTATATATGAAAGAAATGGCTTACAAAAAGACATTTTCAACCAATTATGAATATTTTTCATCAGTCTGGGACCTTTACCAAGTGAGATTAACAGAAGAGATAGTGAACATCCAGTGAAGAGTGGCACTTTTTATCACAGAATTATTTAGTAAGCTGAGAGGATTATGGAGCTCCTCAACACACTCTAATGGCAGTCACCACAAGAGAGATGTTTTGTATCAGAGAAAAGGTAACTATTTAAATTCCAGGAGCATATGTTCAAAGAAGAGATGGGTAACATATTACTTCCTTCCACATGTCTTGTGAAATGAACACAAAGGAAAAGAAGAGAAAAGTTCGAACTTGTAACTAACCAACTTCCAATACAACAGTATAAAACATACTTTTTTATTTTTGTGTACTACTTCTTTAAAATAAGTAAATGAAACATATCACAGATTTGATTAAATCTGTAGTTGTCTGTTACTAAAATGAACTATAATACTTACCCGATGACAGGGGGGGGGGGGGGGGTTTCAAACTCTTTGCTGCAGCCTCCAACTTTCTGAGCTTAATTCTATGAGACATAGGTGTGGTTCTGTAATGAAATTAATGAACACATGCTTTTAATTTTGATTCAAGTTTAGTGAAAACTGAATACTTTTTACAATCAATCACACTGCTGTGAACATAGTCTAAACTGTTACTGCTCTGCACTCATGTGAAGCATGAACTGTACCGAACTGGCATTACAAATGCAGCCGCCAAGCTGTAAGTACATTTTTAACAATTCAAACCAGTTCACTTACTGTTGATATTACAATTACTGAAATTAATTATAGTATAACTGGGGTGCACAGTGGCATACATAATAAAATACAGAAACAGATATGATACTCAGGAATGCAATAGATGTAATATTTTTGTTTCAGTATTTCAAAATATATTTTTCCTAACAATCCAGAGTTAACAAATTTTAGTTACACATATAATTTGTTCTTTGATTACAGTGAAAATGTTTATGGCATAATTCAGTGTTGGATATATTCATTTAATATAATTACTTAACATTTGAAATAGCATTCATGTTGAAAGTGTGGTACAGTTTACATAGAAAACAAACAGTACTTATGCATAATTGACTAATAATAACGTCATATTCAAGAATATCATAACAATCAGTAATTATTGTAAATGAATAAATAAAGGAATGACTCAGAGTATTTACGAATGTAAACAAGATTTGGTTTGAATCATTTGCTTAGCATGGTATTGTTTGCTTCTGTATATGCTCCTTGGTTATATTACAAGCTCATATGAAACTTTATAAACAGCCTTTCTTCCCATGCAGCATTTATGAGTGGAGCAGAGAAGCAGGAAAATAATAGTACTGGTACCACCAGTACCCTCTGCCACACACAGTAAGGTGACTTTTGGACTAGAGATGTAGATGGAGATGACGGGTCAGAAGTCAAGAGGGGTGGGTGGGTGGCGGGGCAAAGGCAACTGTTTATACTGCTGACACATCTCTCCCTTATGTCACAGTATTTCAGTCCTTTTACATTTATTTTAATATCACTTTCCAATTTAACTTGGCTCACTAGTTTAACTCAGATGTATACACAGAGGAACAATTGATATGTCCAGAAGGGAGCAATCAGTAAGCCAATGGATTGGTCACTGTAATCATCATCCCATGAAGGTTCAGAAAGACTGTGCGTCAATTCCAGTTGGGCATGCTGGACTTCCTGATAGAAGGCTGTCCTTATTGAGTGGATCATGAAAGAACAAACTCCAGTCAGTGGGGTTCCTGCCAAAATGGAGAAGAGGGATGAGAAGATGTGTTGCTGATTTGTATTTAATTCTAGCCTCTTTTGTTTTTACATATAAGAACTTCCACACATGCATGATGTAGACAGTTTGGTAAAAAACTTGGTCACTAGTCAGGGAGTGCAAGTTATACATTGTGTGATGTGGAACCAATTCTTGAGAATAGTGAAAAAGGTCATACAATGAGTTTTGAGCATCCATCACTTTCTGCAGCATCTACGAGGTGCGGATATAAGATAAAGAAACTGATGCTGTCACAGAGTAAGATGAACGACAATTAGCTGTGATGTGTGAAGTCATCTCAGTTGTATGTGGCATCTCTTATGTCTGAAGATAAATTAATGTGGCCGTGGCCTTTATTTGTGTAAGAGCTGTTATTTTGTTTTGCCAGGAAAATGGTAAGTGTAATAATAGAGCAATGAATTGTCATCAAGTTTCACATGAAACTTGGAAAAACTGTGACTGAAACCAATCTTTTATGAAAGAAGTGAGTTTTTGAGTTGTTCGAGTGTTTAGAGATGGCCAAGAAGACATTGAAGGTGACTCATGCCCAGAGCACCCTTCAATATCAACAGTGGATGAAAATATCTAAAAAGTAGATAATATGATGTGGTATGACTTTTGGTTGAGTATTAAACTGACTGCTGAAACTAAGAGTTGACAAAGGATGAAACTGTAGGAGTTGACAAAGAATGCACAAGGCAAAGTTTACATAAACAATTTCACATAAGAAAAGTATGTGTGAAACTGGTGCTGAAAATTCTTATGATCAGCCAAATACCATTGAAAATGATCAATTTCTGGAAAGACTGATAACATTTGATGACTCTTAGTTTTTCACTTACAGTCCAGAAACTCAAGTGCCAGTTCATGCTTTGCAAGGGCCCAACTTCAGCTGGAGCAAAAAGAGCTTGAATGAGTAAATCAAGGTTCAAAGTGATTAATTGTGTCTCTTCACTGGGTTCGTGAAGGTTACATTAGTAATCAATGTTACTACCATGAGGTTCTTGCTCAAATCCATTGAAATAAGAAAAAAGAGACTGGAATTGTGGAAGAATAAGTCATGGGCTCTGCATCAGTAAAACACACCGGCTCCTACAGTTTGGCCTCGGAGTGTTGGACCACTCCCCTTATTTAATTGACCTAGCACCATGTGACTCTTACATATTCTCCAAGGTCAGATCTGCACTGAAAGGAACAAGATTACTATCTGCAGAAGCAGTGAAAGAAAAAGTGCCACACTTCATCAAGGAGCTTGCAGAGGGAGACTTCCATCACTGTTTTCATCAATGGAAAATTCGCATGAGCATTGTGGGGATAGAAGAGAGGAGTATACTGAGGGTGACAATGACTAAATATGTGTGTTTTTTGAATAAAATGTTTTAGAGCAATAATCTTGTTATTTTATAGCCATACCTCATATTTAGCATCAAACAACACACCAATCAAAAGAAATCCACATCAAACACCTCCAGTGATGTAAAGTATCATATCACTATATGGCAACCTGACAACAGCATATGCTGCACTCATAGATGATGATGATGATTAATTCTACTCACAATTTGAAAGCCCCTGGAAAAGATAAAATAGCAAATCTGGCTAAAAAAGTTTACCTCGACACATTCACATCTAACTAAATTATTTAACAGTTACATTGCAGGCCCATACACATTCCCTGATACACTTACACATGGAATAACTTACCTGAAACCTCAAGATCGAGCAGACACAGCAAACCCAGCTAAATATCGCCCCATAACATGCCTACCAACAATATACAAAATATTACACAGAAATTAATGACACATGCAACACAGAACAAAATTATAAATGAAGAACAAAAAGGCTGTTGCAAAGGAGCACGAGGGTGTAAAGAGCAACTGATAATAGATGCAGAGGTGACATATCAAGCTAAAACTAAACAAAGGTCACTACACTATGCATACATTGATTACCAAAAAGCTTTTGATAGTGTACCCCACTCATGGTTACTACAAATATTGGAAATATACAAAGTAGATCCTAAATTGATACAGTTCCTAAACATAGTAATGAAAAATTGGAAAACCACACTTAATATCCAAACAAATTCAAATAATATCACATCACACCCAATACAGATTAAGCGTGGAATATACCAAGGAGACTCATTAAGTCCTTTCTGGTTCTGTCTTGCTCTGAACCCACTATCCAACATGCTAAATAATACAAATTATGGATACAATATTACTGGAACATACCCACACAAAATCACACATTTGCTATATATGGATGATCTAAAACTACTGGCAGCAACAAATCAACAACTCAACCAATTACTAAAGATAACAGAAGTATTAAGCAATGATATAAATATGGCTTTTGGAACAGACAAATGTAAGAAAAATAGCATAGTCAAGGGAAAACGCACTAAACAAGAAGATTACATATTGGATAACCACAGTGACTGCATAGAAGCGATGGAAAAAACAGATGCCTATAAATATCTAGGATACAGACAAAAAATAGGAATAGATAATACAAATATTAAAGAAGAACTAAAAGAAAAATATAGACAAAGACTAACAAAAATACTGAAAACAGAATTGACAGCAAGAAACAAGACAAAAGCTATAAATACTTACGCTATACCAATATTGACCTGCTCATTTGGAGTAGTGAAATGGAGTAACACAGACCTAGAAGCACTGAATACACTTACACGATCACAATGCCACAAATATAGAATACATCACATACATTCAGCAACAGAAAGATTCACATTAAGCAGACAGGAAGGAGGAAGGGGATTTATAGACACAAAAAACCTACATTATGGACAGGTAGACAATTTAAGAAAATTCTTTCTAGAATGAGCAGAAACTAGCAAAATACACAAAGCAATCACTCATATAAATACATCGGCTACACCACTGCAATTTCATAACCACTTCTACAACCCTTTAGATCACGTAACATCAACAGATACGAAGAAAGTAAATTGGAAAAAGAAAACACTACATGGCAAGCACCCGTATCATCTAACACAGCCACACATCGATCAAGACGCATCCAACACATGGCTAAGAAAAGGCAATATACACAGTGAGACGGAAGGATTCATGATTGCAATACAGGATCAAACAATAAACACCTGATATTACAGCAAGCATATTATTAAAGATCCCAATACCACAACAGATAAATGCAGACTTTGCAAACAACAAATAGAAACAGTAGATCACATCACAAGTGGATGTACAACACTAGCAAATACAGAATACCCCAGAAGACATGACAATGTAGCAAAAATAATACATCAACAGCTTGCCTTACAACATAAACTTATAAAACAACATGTTCCCACATACAAGTATGCACCACAAAATGTAGTGGAGAATGATGAATACAAATTATACTGGAACAGAACCATTATAACAGATAAAACACCACCACATAACAAACCTGACATCATACTCACCAATAAAAAGAAGAAATTAACACAACTAATCGAAATATCCACACCCAATACAACAAATATACAAAAGAAAACAGGAGCAAATATGGAAAAATACATCCAACTGGCTGAGGAAGTCAAGGACATGTGGCATCAGGATAAAGTTGACATTATACCAATTATACTATCAACTACAGGAGTCATACCACACAATATCCACCAGTACATCAATGCAATACAGCTACATCCAAACTTATATGTACAACTACAGAAATCCGTAATTATTGATACATTTTCAATCACCCGAAAGTTCCTAAATGAAATATAACATATACCGTACATTTAAAAGGAAGTCACGCTTGATCAAGGTCCGCGTCACTTTCCATTTTTGACCAGACATAACGTCTGAGACAGGAAAGAATAATACTAATAATAATAGTAATCTGTAACAACAAATGTTATGCATAGATGTAATTTATGGCTACAACATTAGCACTAGAGGTAATTTAGCATATTACCTAACTAGCACTAGTTATAAGAATATGTTTAAAGACTTCTTAGAGGGAAATATTCATAAATGATGGTTATAACTAATGGAGAACTAGGATGTCTCCCAGATTTTATCATGGAATAGCCAATGTAGTGGTCTCATTCAGAAGTAATCATCCAGGTTTAAGTATTAAGGATTGTCCTTTCATCTTATCCATTAATATCCTTAATTCTGATATGCTGCCAATTGAAAATAATAGATTGTCTGTAAAAACTATATGTTAATTACTGCATTTAACAACTGCTGAAGCTCATTTTACTATTTGTGTATCTATCTGACTATTGCCTGTATATACCTTTTTTGTCTTCACAGGGTTTGTTTAACATTAACAACATTATTATTTTTTTTTGTCACTGTTGTTGAAACTGTCTTAAACACATGGAGTGACATGTGAACAAAACTTAACCCTACTAATTACAGTGGGCTTAAATAACTTAACTTTGTCAAAATAAAATTTTTGTGTTACGATTACAAACAGAAATTGAATGAAGAATATTTCAAATCAACATCCATGTAGCCCTTTTTTCAGTTTTTTCCCCAATATATATTTCACGTGTATACTTACTATATTAATTTGTTTTATTTCCTCATTTTTCAGTGATATATTCAAATCAAACAAACTGATGGACAACTTTCAAGAAATACTGAACAATATTTTTTTGCCACTTTTTGAAGCAACAAATGATCCAAACTCACATCCAGAACTGCATAGGTTCCTACAGTATGTGAGTGTTCATTAACATAATTTTATTCACAGTGTATAATAGTGCATATTAGACAGCAATAAGAATGCAGTAAAATACATATTTCAGATTATCTTCTTCATACATTTATAAGAATGATATAATAATACCGAAGTTCCAAATGATTTTCTTGCAGTTAGCTTATTAAGCAATTCGTGTTTAAAATATTTGGCAAATAATGTAACTGAAGATATAAAGGAAGTCGGTCATTGAAGTTTTTAAATCTAAATGTTTTCTTCTTAAAGTTACAGGTTCAGTGACATTTTTATAAAAAGGCAGCTGATGTGGAAAAATTTAATTTTGACTTTTTTATCGTTGTGTTATAAAATGCAGTCCACTTTATTTTTTGCATTCTTATCCATTCATCAGAGCTAATTAACACACAAACATTGCTTTTCTTAACACTTTTATCAGTGAAACAAAAAAATTGTAAAATGTGTTGATAAGAACAAATGGCAGTGGCTGCGCAACTTCAGAAGTATGTATTCTTATGATCTGTTGACAGAGGGGAGGCACAATTGTGATTTATTCATGAGCCATAATAGAGGAACTTCAGTCAGCTGTAATACTTGCTCTCTCCATATGGAAATAAAAACACCACCTGAAAATCAGTCCTTTATTTTTTATTTTATTTCGTTATAGACCAACCAAGGACCACATCAACATAACTATTTGTATCTCTCTTCCATCGTCACCCACCAAAACTTCCATTTTCTCAGAATGAGCTCTTTTCCTCTCACATGACGATTTGACACCAGTTGATTTTCTGTTTGTTTTAACATCCTGAAAACATTTGAATTTCTTGACATCTAGTCTGAATTTGTCTCTGTTGAGTAAGATCTCTTGTTCAGTCTGCATTTCTCCTAATTCTTTTTTTTGGCTTGCCTCCCCATCATTTTCTTTATTTGTTTTCCCCAATAATTTTATGTGTCCACTTCTTCTCAAATGGATAGATTTTCCAATTACTGTGTGTTTTGCTGCTACACCAACTGTTCCAAGCTTTTTTGTGTTAAGTGCTTCTTCACATTTATTATTCCACCATCTGTGCTTTCTTTGCTTGTTCTGTGTAGCTATTTCAAATCCAGTATGTTTAGTAGGTTATTTTCATATGTTAAAAGTATGGTTTAGTTATTCTGATTGATTATTACATATAAATAGCATTTACAGTCAATATTCTCACAAAATGTTTGTTATTTTTATGTAATTAAAGCTTAAAAATCATTCAAAATGAAGATCTGGTGTCGTGATTGAAAACACCCTGTTGTTGGCTGATGCTCTGGTGATATCACAGGCTAGGAGTGAGACAAATCTATATATGTGTTAATGAGCACTAGCCAGAGTTACGAGGTTTTTACATACTTCTTCTGCAAACAGTTTAGCTGTTTAGTGATGTATAACTTTTAAGTAACAATAGAAAGGAATTTTGTGAACACTGATAAAGAAAGCCTTGTGAAAGTTGATTGGCTTGTGCTTCACCCATATAGAGTGGCAGATTTCTTAGAATTTCTTGCATGTTTTTAATAAATCATTTCCCCCTACAGTCTGTCATAAAAAGATGACAAGTAAACTGAAATGGATAACTGCTGATGTAAAAGTGTCAAGTGCTAGAAAAAAGACAGTTCCATAATGCACTGAAAAGTTATACAAATTTAGATTTTATAAACTGTGTAAAAAGGTATAAAACTTTATTTAGAAGGGTGGTAAAGGCAGCAAATAAATGGCACACAAAAAATGCATTCTGAAACATACAAATAAATCAAAGATGATACAGCCAGTTGTAAAATCTAAAGTTGGTGTCATAGTTCGCAGTCTACAGATTTCCAAAATCAATTCTTCAGAAATATTAGAATATTTAAATGTGTTTTCTGTTACTGTATCAAAATGAGGCATTGATTTAAGTAGATCATGATCACAGGCAAGTTCTAACTACATTTGAATGAATTTCAGCTAAATATGTAGAAAAGGTAGTAGTGTCCCATAAAAATAAAAATTTGACTGGATGGGATGAAATATACACTGCTTTGGTATTCAGTCTGAAAACTGGTTTGATGCTATCTATCCTATACAAGCCTCTTCATCTCTGAATATCTACTGCAACTTACATTCATCTGAATCTGTTTAATGTATTCATGTCTCCATCACCCTCTAAGATTTTTATCCACCCACGTGTCCCCCCAATACTAAATTGGTGATCCCTTTATGCTTCATAATGTGTCCTATCACCTGATCCCTTCTTTTCGTCAAGTTGTGCCACAAATTTCTTGTCTTCCCAATTCCATTCAGTACCTCCTCATTAGTTATGTGATCTACCCATCTAATCTTCAATATTCTTCTGCAGCACCACATTCCAAAAGCTTCTATTCTCTTCTTGTCTAAACTGTTTATCGTTCATGTTTCACTTCCATACATGGCTCAACTCCATACAAAAAATTTTCAGGAAGTACTTCCATTACACTTAAATCTACACTCAATGTTAACAAATTTGTCTTCTTCTGAAACTCCTTTCTTGCCATTGCCCATCAAGAATTTATCCTCTCTGCTTCTACCATCATCAGTTATTTTCTGTCCAAATAGCAAAATTCATCTACCACTTTAAGTGTCTCATTTCCTAATCTAATTCCCTCAGTGTGACCTAATTTAATGTGACTACATTCCATTAGCCTCACTTTGCTTTTTTTTGTTTTCATCTTATTGTCCTCCTTTCAAGACACTGTCCATTGTGTTCAAATGCTCTTCCTAGTTCTTTGCTGTCTCTGACAGAATTGCAATGTCATCAGTAAATCTCGAGGTTTTTATTTCTTCTCCCTGAACTTTACTTCCTATACCAAATTTTTCTTTGGTTTCCTTTACTGCTTTGCTCAGTGTAAAGATTTATTAACATTGGGGATAGGCTACAGCCCTATCTCTGTTCCTTCTCAGCCACCACATCCCTTTCATCCCCCTTGACTCTTGTATCTGCTGTTTGGTTTGTACAAGTTTTATACAGCCTTTTGCTCCTGTATTTTACCCCTGCTACCTTCAGGATTTCAAAGAGATGACACCAGTCAGCATCGTCAAAAGCTTTCTTTAAGTCTAAAAATTCTATATTGTAGGTTTGCCTTTCCTTAACCTATCTTCTAAGAGAAGTTGTAAGGTCAGTATTGCCTTGTGTGTTCCTAACAGTCTCCAGAATCAAAACTGTTCTTCCATAACTTGGCTTTTACCAATTTCTCCATTCTTCTGTAAAGAATTTGTGTTACTACTTTGCATCCATGACTTATTAAACTAGTAGTTGGATAATATTCACACTTGTCAGCACGTGCTTTCTTTGGAGTTGGGATCACTATAATGGTCTTGATGTCGTAGGGTATTTCGCCTGTCCTGTACATCTTGCACAGCAGATGGAAAAGTCTTGTCATGTCTGGCTCTCCCAAGGATATAAGTAGCTCTGAAGGAGTGTCATCTACTCGTGGATCCTTATTTTGAATTATGTCTTTCAGTGCTCTGTCAAATTCACACAGTGTCGTATCTCCCATTTCATATTCACATACATCCTCTTACATTTCTATAATTGTGCCTTTAAGGCCATTTCCCTTGTATAGACACTCTATGTACTCCTTCCACCTTTCCCTTCTTTGCTCAGGATTAGTTTTCCATCTGGGCTCTAGATATTCATACAGCTGCTTCTCCTTTCTCCAAAGGCCTCTTTAATTTTCCTGTAGGTGGTATCTTTCCTCTAGTCCTATATGCTTCTAAATCTTCACATTTGTCCTCTTGCCATTCCTGCACTTCATGTCATCTCATTTTTTAGACATTTGAGTTCTCTTTTGTCTGCTTAATTGGCTGCATTTTTATATTTTCTGCTTTCATCAGTTAAATTCAATATCTCCTGTGTTATCTAAGAATTTTTGCTAGTCCTTGGCTTTTTCCCTATTTGATTCTTTGCACCCTTCACTGTTTCATACCCCACAGAGTAGTTAAAACAGTTCCTGGTATAATATCATGAGCCCTATCTGAAATAATTGGCCAGTCATTTGCAGAGGGATGCTTCCCAGATGTTCTAAAGTCTGCAGTAGTGAAGCCATTGTTCAAGCAAGGCTCAAAGGAAGATAAAGGAAACAACTGACCAATAAGTCTTCTGCACTATTTTCAAAAATATTCAAAATAGTTGTTGCAATCCAGATCCAAAATTTCATGGTAAAATCGAATATCATCATATTAAATGAGTTCTGCTTCCAGAAAGGGAAGAGCACAATATATACCATCAAAAAAATTGTTGAGAAAATTTGCTTATCTCTGGATAAATCCCAAAAACGGTGAGGAATTTTCTGTGAAATTTTCTGCTTTTGACTGTATCAATCACTCTCAACTGTTGCGTGAATTAGAAATATACAGAAGAAACAGTAGTGCTTTGAAATGAAATGGTTCAAATCATATTTAATGGGTCAAAAGCCAAGGGTAGTTGTAATGTGAGGTAGTAGAAATTGTTCCTCAGAATGGCAAAAATTATTTCACAGGTAGTCCCATAAGGTTCCATATTAGACACAATCTTGTTTTTATTTTATGTAATTGATTTACCTCTAAATATAACATCCCACGCAGTTTTATTTGCAGACAAGACATCTGTATCCATTAATTGTGAGATCACAGAACAAATTCCCCAAAGAGTCATTGACACCCTATATAGTTTGGTTCTAGGGTGATGAAAATGAATTAAAATGAAACAAGGAAAGAACCCAACTTACACAGGTTAAAACAAGACAGTCAAAATAAGATGACTTCCAAATTACCCCCCCAAAAAATAAGGTGCTTATGGAAGCAGATTCTGTCAAATTCCTGAAGGTATTTCTAGAAAAAAAATTATCCTGATCCTCTCATATAAGCTACTTGGCAACTAAGCTAAACAGTCTTGCATTCACAATGAAATTATTGTGTAACGCAAGTGATTTGGACAATGGGAAAGGTGTTACCACAGTTATTTTGAATTAGTTGTAACATATGGACTAATATTTTGGGGGAGTGCAAACAGAGTAAATAGAATATTTTTTACTTCAAAAAGCTATTATTAATAATATGTGTAATATAAGGCCTAGAGAGTCATGCTGACATTTGTTCATGGATCTAAAATTTTCAAATATTCTGTGTATTTGCAATTATGACCTGAAATGTTTGTCTTTTTCTGTACCAATCCAGAATTATTTATAGAAAACCATTTTAAACATATAACAATCAATTACTGATAAAACTATCCAGTTAAACATTTTAAACATATGTATGACACAAGAAACAAATAATTTCATGTTGCCATCTCATGCACACCTCAATACAAGACTATGAAAATGTATAATAAATGAAAAATGGATAACTGAAGGTAAAATTACACACAGTCCTAGTGCAAAAATGTTGTTATTCACTCAAATTGTTAATGATTTTTAAAACTGAGATTGATTCTTCTTCTTCCTCCTCCTCCTCCTCCTCCTCCTCCGTCTCGTATGTGGGACAGAGAGGAAGAAAGATGGTCAAGGTTCATGTGATGCATATAGTGTGGGAAAATATCACTAGATGTTCCTCAAATGAGAAATGTAATGCTAGTTACTTAGTTTTCTTCCTTCTGAAAATATTTGCAGTGATGTTACATAGATTGTTATATTGTTATGTCTGAATAATTCATGCTTACTTATTTATCCTTTTCCTTACATGATCCTTCTGATCACTGAGAATAGTTTATTGTGTTTTAGTAAATAAATAGGACAATTGAAAAAGCATTGTACAGTATGTGTCGTAAAAGTCTAGTGATGGTCATCCTGAAACATTTAAAACAAAACAGAATAGCAAAATACTCTTAATTACTTTCAAAGAAAGCTTGATTTTCTGCACTGTACTTTTGGCAATGTTTATAAATCTGTTGGCAACTTTTCAGTGAAGGTTTCCTTAGGAACCTTTTGAAATCTTGATCTGTTATGTCTTTAGATGTCCAATATATCCATAATATTGGAGCCATTAGATTTTCCTAAAGGAAGGACACCAAAGTCTGCAAGTAAAATACACTGTACACTCACAGGAAGGGAAAAGAAGAGGAGGAGGAGGAGGAGGAGGAAGAAGAAGAAGAAGAAGAAGAAGAAACACCATTAAGGAATTATCCAAATGGGATGGAAATCAGTAGGTCTGATATACAGATGGAATGACAGCTAGCATTACTGGTTTAGTAGCAAATCGAAGTGACAATCAATAGGAAGATGTCCTCTAGCTTCCCTGTGTTTCAAAAAGCATGAAAGAATTCTCTCTTAAAGTACAGGTTTAAAATATCTGATCGAACTATGGTGATTCAGATCTATTTGTAGTTATCAAGTTTTGTCATGTAGCTAACAGTCCACAATGTTTACTTTATGATGGTGAAAGTTGATGACCCACATCTCTCCAGATCACTTTCAGTATTAGGAAACTCATCTCTTTACTCTTTTTTTTCACCACTTTGATTACAATATAATGTTATCTGACTTTATTACTTCGAATGTCCACAGTTCATAGTGCACATGCCAATCCTTCAGGGCAGTGAATATATTACGCTCCATGCACAGCAGAATTGTTACTCATTATTGCATCTGTAAAGCCTGGTAATGATTTATTAAAAGCTAAAATAGCAAAAAGGTGTAAAACTTCCTGAATATTAGAAATATACACTAAAGCACAACTTTTGTGACAACAGTAGTAAGTGTTACAACACACCAGAAACTCTTGCGACAACAGTGGTAAGAGGTATAACAGATTGCAAAATCACATCGTAAAATCAAACTGCCTCTGTAAAATTGTGCAAAGGAGTTACAAATTATTTCGTTCTCATGTATGCTGTGCATTAGACAGATGATAAACAGGAGTGAAAACTTGTGTACTGTGTGCAACAATGTCTGTCAGTATTCTGTCATCTAAATGGGTACATTCTTAGCTAAGTTTTTATTTATTTATTTATTGTTCCATGGGACCAAATTAAGGAGAAGTCTCCATGGTCATGGAACGAGTCAATACATGGAATTATAACACGATAGTACGAGGTGCATTCAAGTTCTAAGGCCTCCGATTTTTTTTCTCCAGACTGGAAAGAGATAGAAACATGTGCATTGTTTTAAAATGAGGCTGCGTTCATTGTCAATACGTCCTAGAGATGGCAGCACCGTACGGCAGATGGAATTTTACCGCCAGCAGCGAGAATGAGAACTGTTTTAAATACTTAAAATGGCGACGTTTTCCTTACTTGAACAGCGTGCAATCATTCGTTTTCTGAATTTGCGTGGTGTGAAACCAATTGAAATTCATCGACAGTTGAAGGAGACATGTGGTGATGGAGTTATGGATGTGTCAAAAGTGCGTCCGTGGGTGCGACAGTTTAATGAAGGCAGAACATCGTGTGACAAACCGAAACAACCTCGGGCTCACACAAGCCGGTCTGACGACATGATCGAGAAAGTGGAGAGAATTGTTTTGGGGGATCGCCGAATGACTGTTGAACAGATCGCCTCCAGAGTTTGCATTTCTGTGGGTTCTGTGCACACAATCCTGCATGACGACCTGAAAATGTGAAAAGTGTCATCCAGGTGGGTGCCACGAATGCTGACGGACGACCACATGGCTGCCCGTGTGGCATGTTGCCAAGCAATGTTGACGCGCAACGACAGCATGAATTGGACTTTCTTTTTGTCGGTTGTGACAATGGATGAGATGTGGATGCCATTTTTCAATCCAGAAACAAAGCACCAGTCAGCTCAATGGAAGCGCACAGATTCAGCGCCACCAAAAAAATTTCGGGTAACCGCCAGTGTTGCAAAAATGATGGTGTCCATGTTCTGGGACAGCGAGGGGGAAAGTGCATTCCAAAGGGCACTACGGTAACAGGTGCATCCTACGAAAATGTTTTGAAGAACAAATTCCTTCCTGCACTGCAAGAAAAACGTCCGGGAAGGGCTGCGCGTGTGCTGTTTCACCAAGACAACGCACCCGCACATCGAGCTAACATTACGCAACAGTTTCTTCATGATAACAACTTTGAAGTGATTCCTCATGCTCCCTACTCACCTGACCTGGCTCCTAGTGACTTTTGGCTTTTTCCAACAATGAAAGACACTCTCCGTGGCCGCACGTTCACCAACCGTGCTGCTATTGCCTCAGCGATTTTCCAGTGGTCAAAACAGACTCCTAAAGAAGCCTTTGCTGCTGCCATGGAATCATGGCGTCAGTGTTGTGAAAAATGCGTACGTCTGCAGGGCGATTACGTCGAGAAGTAACGCCAGTTTCATTGATTTCGGGTGAGTAGTTAATTAGAAAAAAAATTGGAGGCCTTGGAACTTGAATGCACCTCATAGAAACAGATAAAATGAAATATAAAAAACATATTCAGGTGATAAGTCTTAAGTTTAAAAAAAGAAAATCAACAATGTAACACTGGAACCCGCTTAATTTTTTAGCTCTTCCAGGAGCTCCTCGACAGAATAGAAGGAGTGAGCCATGAGGAAACTCTTCAGTTTAGACTTAAGAGTTTGGGCTACTGCTAAGATTTTTGAGTTCTTGTGGTAGCTTATTAAAAATGGATGCAGCAGAATACTGCACTCCTTTCTGCACAAGAGTCAAGGAAATGCATTCCACATGCAGATTTGATTTCTGCCTAGTATTAACTGAGTGAAAGCTGCTAACTCTTGGGAATAGGCTAATATTGCTAACAGCAAACAACATTAAAGAAAATATATACTGTGAGGGCAATGTCAGAATTCCCAGACTATTGAATAGGGGTCGACAAGAGGTTCTCGAACTTACACCATACATAGCTCGAACAGCCCGTTTTTGAGCCAAAAATACCCTTTTTGAATCAGAAGAATTACCCCAAAAAATAATACCATACGACATAAGTGTATGAAAATATGCGAAGTAGACTACTTTTTGTGTTGAACTGTCACTTATTTCAGATACTGTTCTAATGGTAAATAAAGCAGCATTTAGTTTCTGAACAAGATCCTGGATGTGGGCTTTCCACAACAGCTTACTATCTATCCGAACACCTAGGAACTTGAACTGTTCCGTCTCGCTTATAATATGCCCATTCTGTCTGATCAAAATATCAGTTCTTGTTGAATTGTGAGTTAGAAACTGTAAAAACTGAGTCTTACTGTGATTTAGCATCAAATTATTTTCCACAAGCCACAAACTTATTTCATGAACTACATTATTTGATTCTGTTTCAATATTACACACAAGATCCTTCACTACCAAGCTGGTGTCATCAGCAAACAGAAATATTTTTGATACACCTGTAATACTAGAAGGCATATCATTTATATAAATAAGAAACATCAGTGGACCCAGCACCGATCCTTGGGGAACACCCCACTTAACAGTGCCCCATTGGGACTGAACATCACTACCACTCTCAATATTACGGAGAATTACCTTCTGCTTTCTGTTCTTAAAGTAAGAGGCGAACCAATTATAAGCTACTCCCCTTACTCCATAATGGTCCAACTTCTGCAGTAATATTTTGTGGTCAACACAGTCAAAAGCCTTCGTTAAATCGAAGAAAACACCTAGCGTTCACAACCTTTTATTTAATCCATCCAAAACCTCACAGAGAAAAGAGAATATAGCATTTTCAGTTGTTAAACTGTTTCTAAAACCAAACTGTACATTTGACAGCAAATTATGTGAATTTAAATGCTCCAGTAACCTTGTATATACAACCTTGTCGATAACTTTAGCAAACACTGATGGCATAGAAATAGGTCTAAAATTGTCAACATTATCCCTGTCTCCCTTTTTATAAAGTGGCTTCACTACCGAGTACTTTAATCGGTCAGGAAACCGACCACTCCTAAAGGAAAAGTTACGGATATGGTAAAGTACTGGGCTAACATACATAGAACAATACTTCAGTATTCTGCTAGATACCCCATCATATCCATGAGAGTCCTTGGTCTTTAGTGATTTAATTATTAACTCAATCTCCCTCTTGTCAGTATCATGGAGGAGCATTTCAGGTAACAGTCTCTGAACACTTTTTTCTAAGAGCGCCATGTGATTCCCTGTTGGGACTAGGTTTCTATTTAGTTCACCCGCTATATTCAGAAAGTGATTATTAAATATTGTACATATAAGTGACTTATCAGTAACACGGACATTCCCACTATGCACTGATTCTATATCCTCGACCTGTCTCTGCAGACCAGCCACTTCCTTTACGACTGACCATATGGTTTTAATTTTATCCTGAGACTTAGCTATTCTATCTTCGTACCACATACGTTTTGCCTTCCTAACAACATTTTTAAGCACCTTACAATACTGTTTCTAATGGGCTGCTGCATTTAGATTTTGCCTGTTTCTAACGTTTTGATATAATTGCCACTTTGTTCTACAAGATACTCTTATCCCTCTAGTCAGCCACCCAGGCTGCCTGTTTGTGCTAGTACCCTGTTTTGAATGTTCTAATGGAAAGCAACTTTCAAAGAGCACGAGAAAAGTCTTGAGAAAAGCATTGTATTTATCATCTACTGTATCAGCGCCATAAACATCTTGCCACTCTTGTTTGTTGATAAGGTTTACAAAGGTCTCTACAGCAACTGGATCAGCTTTCCTAAACAGTTGATAACTATATTTAACATGTGTTGCAGCACAAAAATCTTTTAGAGTTAAAATTTGTGCATCATGATCTGAAAGGCCATTCACCTTTTTGCTAACAGAATGCCCTTCTAGTAATGAGGAATGAACAAAAATGTTGTCTGTGGTTGTTCTACTGTTCCCTTGCCCTCTCATTGGAAAGAATACGGTTTGCATAAGATTATATGAATTAAGGAGGTCTACCAGCATCCTTTTCCTTGCACAATCACTTATACAATTAATGTTGAAGTCACCACATATAACTAACTTTTTGTATTTTCTATAAAGTGAACCAAGAACCTCCTCTAGCTTTAGCAAAAATGTTGTGAAGTCGGAGTCTGGGGATCTATAAATAACAACAGTTAGAAGTTTAGCTCCATTAAATGTAACCACACCTGCACAACATTCAAACACCTTTTCAGTGCAGTACTTCGAAACATCAATTGACTCAAATGGGATGTCGTTTTTCACATATGTGGCTACTCCCCCACACCGCTAAGAGCTCCTAGAAAAGCTGCCAGCCAACCTGTATCCTGGTAAAGGAAGCCTCTGAATTATCTCCTTACTTAAGAAGTGTTCAGATATACCAATAATTTCAGAGTCAACATCTATAAGCAGTTCACTAACTTTATCTCTAATACCTTGTATATTTTGATGAAATATACTAATTTCCTCATTACTCGGATATCTAAGCTTTGTAAAAAGTGGTTCCTTTGTTAGAGAGACTTCCCTTAAGCAGGAATACCTATCAGCTGACTTCAATCTAAAAAAGATGCAGCTCTAACACCCACTACTGCAGGAATTTTCCCATGAGTGATCCCACCACCTCCACCTATGCTGTCACCTATAAGCTATGCCAGCCTCCCCTTCCCATACCTGTTGAGGTGCAGGCCATGTCTAGTGAAACCCGTCCTGCTGATAGACTCCACCGACACCACTGAAATGTGACTCATGCTTTCTGTCATCAGCTCACCCCCAAGTCTCATGTAATTACGCCTGACGGCTGTAGTGAGATGAGGCCGATCGTGACGCTGAAACAGTTCCACGAAATGGACATTTATGTTGCCAGTCTAAGTGGCTGTCTTTTCTGGGTCACCATCTATGTCATACTCCCCATCCCTATCAATACTATTACCAGCCCCACCCACAATCACTACCTGATCCTCTTTAGTAAAATCCCTACAAAGCCCCCCTGTGTTAAGTCACCTGAGCCAATCCTGCATTAGGCTTCACAGTGCTGGTGACCTGGTACTCACTCCCCAATACTTCCTGCAACTGCTGGCCTACACATCTACCATGAGAACTACCTAACAGCAGTACCTTCTTCTTTCTCTTCGACTTTGCAACTGTCCTAGCCACCGTAACTGCTGAGGTCTGCTGCATACTTCCTACATCTACAGCTACTAGAGATTCCTCTCCACTAGACTCTGACAGTTGGCCATATCTATTGCAAACACCAATAGTAAAACTATCTGAAAATCTTCTTCCCCTAGCAGGTCTCTTGCCAACAGCCAGCTCCCATTCCCCAACCCCCTTCTCCCTCATATTATCTAGCTCCTCCTGTGCGTTTTTCAACTGCACCTGAAAGGCACAGATCTTACGCTCCTGCTCCTCTATCAACTTACTCTTGCTACATAATCTGCAGTTCCAGGAGAGGATCTCACCAGAATGCGCACTGGCTTCCCCACTGCATTCCCCCCCCCAGTGAAAATACTTCGAACAAGTCTAACACCACAATCCACTACTCATGAACCTACGGCAAAGCCAACACTTCTCACTCATGGTAAAATTTACACTTATTGAAACAAGAAAACTACTTATCTAAGTTCCGCTATTACAATAAGATGTTAAAAACCTGACTACAATAATCACAGACTTACTCTACAAGGAAGTAACTACTATTATTAACAGTATTAATCAACAACAAATGAGAATATAACAAAAGGCTAATACAGAAAGAGAATCAAACGTCTAATGACACAGTAACGAAACTGAAAACAGTTCCCAAAAGGTTCTTCTGAAATTATTTCACCAGAAACACCAAGAACACTGGTTGAAGACTACTAAAGTTCCTAAATAAAACCACTGTACACACACAATTAATTAATTAATTAATTAGTACTTAGCTTTCGATGCACCGCTACAGCTGCAACTGGTCAGCGCGGAATGTAAACACAGGTAAGAGGTTAAGTTGCTCGATACGAAACACTCACAAATATCAGGTCACAACACAAGAAAGGCAGAGGTGAATGAAGAAACCACTAATAAGTCACTTATATAGTAAAGTGCCGTGAAACATCCCTGCCATCTGTTGTACTTCTCAGATACACTCTAAGACAAAAAAGGCATCACGAAGGAATTATTTGAATGGGACAGAAATCAGTAGGTATGATGTACATGTAAAGACAAACAAATGATTGCATTTTCAGAACAATTGAAATTGATTCATAAATTTAACAAGTCAGTAATGTGTTGGGCCACTTATGACTCTTATGTGCAATGTGCAAGCAGTTATTTGGCTTAGCACTGATTGATAGAGTTGTTGAATGTCCTCCTGAGGGGTATCATGCCAAATTCTGTCCAATTGACATGTTAGATCAGAAAAATCCTGAGACGGTTGGAGGACCCTGCCTGTAATGCTCCAGAAGTTCTCAGTGAGGGGGAGATCAGTCACCCATCCAGGCCAACGTGGGATCTGGCAAACATGCCAACGTGGGATTTGGCAAGCATGAAGTCAAGCAGTAGAAAGTCTTGCTGTGTGTGGGTGGGCATTATCTTGCTGAAATGTAAGTCCAGGATAGCTTGTTATGAAAGGCAACAAAATAGGGTGTAGAATATTGCTGGCATTCGACTTAGATTTAAGGGTGCCATGGGTGACAATCAAAGGCATCCTGTTGTGAAAAGAAATGCCACCACAGACCATCACTTTTGGTCAGAAAACATTATTTTGTGATAGAAATGATCAGTGTGATGAAAAAATAGAGTAAAGAGATGACTTCTTCATCACTGAAAGTGATCTGGAGGGATGTGGTTCATTAACATTCACCATCATAGGGTAAACATTGTGGACTGTTAATACATTGAAGAAAACTTTTGGTAACTTCATATAGACTTAAGTTACCATAGTTAGGAATAGGTGTGGTAAGCTAAACCATATTTAAAGACTGACTTCATAAAATTGGTGGATTCCTACAAAGTGATCTGATATTTTGATCCTGTACTTTTAGAGAAAATTCTTTCATGCTTTTTGAGACACAAGGAATCTGGAGGACATTTTCTCATTGATTGTCTCTTGGATTTGCTACTAAACAGGTAATGCTAGCTGTCATCCCCTCTGATGATGGCATGTAGATGACATCATTTAGGTCACACTGCATCGAAATCCCCAGTAGTTTAATGTGTGTGGCCTTAGGCTAACTCTTGTATTTGTTTACTTAGTCAGCATCAGGATGTGCAACAAATCCTGGCACTGTCATTGTGCTTTTTAATCGATGAATTAAATTTGGCACATAATCAACTGTTTCCTTTCAAATTCATGGCATTTGAACGAGTTGTACACACATTTTCAGCTCATGGCTTCTGTTTGTACTCTTGTATTAACATTGGATACAGCACATTTTTCACTATTTAGAACTAAACTCCATAAATTTGTGTTTTTGCCCATTGTATTGTGACTAGTTTTATCACATTCTCAACATTTGGCTGGCCACAGAAGACAAAGCTCCTTTAGCTTAGTGTGTATGAAATTGTGTAATGCTTTCAAACATCAATGTTGATATGCCTACAAATGTGCCTGCACACATTCTGTGTGGGTCATCACTAAGATCAGCTCTTTGAATGCACCTTCTACAGAGTAATTATTGTTCCACATTTGGTGTTATATTCTACAAATCAACAAATATCTTGTACCACACCCTTTCTAAAGTATCTTTTGTTCTTCCTTGATGTTCAAGCTATCTCCAAACCAAATTTCATCAAAATTAGTTCAGCGATTTAGTTGTGGAAGTCTCACTGACGGTGTTAGTTTTGCTTTTATAATACTAGTATGGAAATAAGGATGTTTGCTGTGCATTAATACCAATTTATCAACAGAAAGGCAATCCCTCACTTACAGTGGATTGGTGTATAGAGCACATGAAAACATAACAGAAAACAGCATTCACACTAGCATTAGACCAAGTCTTAGGACCACAGGAGTGTGTGTGTGTGTGTGAGAGAGAGAGAGAGAGAGAGAGAGAGAGAGAGAGAGAGAGAGAGAGAGCGTGCACATGGGAAGAGTGACTGCTTAAATGGCTCAGTGGGCACTGGAGTTACTCTGACCTCATCTTCGCAATCTCTATGGAGGTGATATGCAAGGGTTCATAGTAAATTCCTATATTCGCCACTCAATGGTTCTTGTAACTTTTTAGGTGGACTTTTGTGGGTAAAGTGGGTGTCTTCTTCAGTAATCTGCCTCTCACATTTTTAAGTGGGTATGTGAAGCTCCTCCACCAGTCAAACAAACCATCAGCCATGTGCCCTGCCCTTCTTTGTATTCACTCAGTACTCCCTGTTAATCCTATTTGGTTTAGTCCCCATACACTTCAACAATATTCTAAAGGGGTTGCACAAGTTTTTAAGCAAGTACTATTGCGAACTGACTGTGTTTACCCAGTATCATACCAGTGAGTTGAAGTCTGCCATTGTCTTTACCTATAATGTCCCCACAAATCAATACACCAAGAATTTGTATGAGTTGATTGATTCCAGTTGTGACTCATTGATACTGTAATTGTAGGCTAAGTTCTAATCTGTCTGGCAGCTTTTTTTCAGACAGTGCTTTGTTATTTTAACTGCATCATCAGAAAAAATCCTGTGTTTACTATCAGTATTGTTTGCCATATCATTAATGCAGAAAAATTCAGCGAAGGTACTGAGACACTTCCATGGGCACACATAAGTTACTTCTATGTTTGTTGATGACTCTACATCTGAGATAACATTATGCATCGTGCCTATCATGCAATCCTTAATCCAGTCACAAATTCTATTTGGTGACCCATATTATCATACTTTTATTAATAAGAATTGGTGCGATGCTTAATCAAATGCTTCTGAAGTATCAGGAAACATCTCTATCTCCTTTTCATTAGCTTGTACTCAAACCAGTTTAAGGTCATACTGGCCTTTAGCACTGATGAACTGCAAGTTCCCTGTTCAGTCATAGGTACTCATATTTTTAACTGTCTCATTTTACTTCCATATAATGTGTATAAATTAATGTCTAATAAAATTTTATTTCACTAATTTAAGCTTAACATCTGCTTTACATCTTGGATATTGATCTTTTAACTGAGAAACATAATCAATGTTACTCGAGGCACTAAAAAAACTGCTCACAATTGACTCTTATCAGCTCAGTTTACATAGCAGTGAAAATCTCTGATGACATAAAATTGAAACAAAATTTTTGGTCCTGTAGCTATTTAGGCAGTGGCCAAGTGACCAGGGAGTTTGTACTCATGTTTTCACTGAGTTGTTTTTATCATAGGTCAAATTACAGGCAAGCTAAACAGACAGTTACTAATCATTGCAGGCACTGTCTTGTGCAGGTGGACTAAAAATGTTGGACTAAAAATGTTTTTTTCATTGAAACTCACATTAAAGTAAAATGAGTCATATTATAAACATATAAAGTTAGAATGCTGGGTACAACAAAATGTCACCTCACACTACGTAGGACTATACCACACCACACACACACTCCTGTGGCCCCAAGACTTGGTCTAATGCTAGTGTGAATGCTGTTTTCTGTTATGTTTTCATGTGCTCTATACACCAATCCACTGTAAGTGAGGGATTGCCTTTCTGTTGATAAATTAGTATTAATGCACAGCAAACATCCTTACTTCCATACTAGTATTATAAAAGCAAAACTAACACCGTCAGTGAGACTTCCACAACTAAATCGCTGAACTAATTTTGATGAAATTTGGTTTGGAGATAGCTTGAACATCAAGGAAGAACAAAAGATACTTTAGAAAGGGTGTGGTACAAGATATTTGTTGATTTGTAGAATGTAACACCAAATGTGGAACAATAATTACTCTTTGAAAAAGATGTTTCCTCTTTTACCTTTGAACGTTGTCATATTTGTGAAAAAGCTTTTATTTTTTTATATGTTCTTCATAATACAATTCAACATAATTAATACAATGTTTATACAATGCTCAACATGTTTAATCCATATTTACATACTAATATGTCACAGCCCAGGTGCATTTTAGCTTTTAAGTATCACATGTGTCTTATCGCTTCTGAGTCTCTTGAGACTCACGATGATTCTCATTTAAATGCTGCATGACAAACAGAGAGACATCATGCTTGTACATGTACAGTGTGGAGGATTTTAGTCAGGCTGTGTTTGATTATGATATGTGAGGGCAACCATGGGTAACAGGCAGAAACGTGAGAGCAGTTCACATTATTACATGTAGAAATATTATACAATTTGCACTGCACCAAACTACAAATTATTTATTTTCTTATTTTGTTATTTTGATGTTATTTAATAATATTAAAAGGCCACATTTTCTTTTAGTGCCATCACCATCACTCATAATAACAAAACTACTGACATGCCTTGTGGTTAGCACTACTGACCCTTGATCACAGGGTCCTGGGTTCAATTCCTGGTTGTGTCAGATTCTTTTTCTACTTATGACTGTTGACCTCATCATGATTTTTATCATCATTGATGTGCTAGTCACTGAAGTAATCAGATAAAAAATATCTTACACCAGGGCAGCCTAACATCTTGAAGAGGGCCTTCCAGCTACTAAAGCCATACTCACGTTTCATCTCACTGATATGCTAGCACAGCCATGGATGACAGCTAGAGTACAATGATTATACAGTCCTCAATGTGTTTAATCCATATTCCCTACAAATATTATTAAATGTGAAAGTACTCTGTTGGTTGTGTTTTCATGACTAAATCACTGAACTGATTACAATGAAAGTTCGTGTGGATCTAGCTTGAACCCTGAGGAAAAACATAGGCTGCTCTAGAAAGTTATTAAAAAATCAAAGAAATCAACCTGTAAGAGAGTGAAGTAAGGAATGGAAAATATTTCCTCTACATGACTGAACATAAAGTGTGTTTAAGCAGTTACTAAATTTGCTTCATAATGTACCTGATGTATAAGGTATTGTTATGCAGTGTGGCAATGGGTTGGGAGGGAGGTGGAGGAGGGAAGGGATGGTTCCGCATGTCATGAGCTATGCTTAATTGAGCAGGCAGAAATTTGATGGCAGCTGATGTTCCTGCACATACAATAGCTTATTTACTCACTATCATTCATCATAAAAAGAAAAACTACTGACGTGCAAGCACAGCTGCGATTAACAGCTAGTACTAAGTAAAACTTTCCTTCCACTAGGAGGAGCTAAACTATGGTGTAATAAAATAGAATTATATAAAATTTATTAACACAGTTTTTATGTCAATGTGATATTATTTAAAGTGCTGTAAAAATAGTAACAAACATGTGAATAAAATCCTAAACAGTAGTATTAGTTTTAGTTCAAAACTGGTAATGGTTAATGTTCCTACAAAAAAATTTGCTGAGCCACATGAGACTCTTTACAGTGTGAAGACTGTTGCATGTGCTGCATGTAGTTTGTGGAGGAATTGTGTCTACTCATGTGTTAATATACGAGATATGTTAAAAAAATTCTGGAACTTGGTCCACAAAATTTTTCTATGCTTATTTATTGTGTACAGCCTCCTTTGAAATGCTCTCCTCCCCAATTGATACACCACTCCCAATGTCATTTCCACTTCCAGAAGCGGTCTTGGTGAGCCTCTTGCGGGCTTGCACGAAGCGCCATCTGCGAATTTTCTTTTATCTCGTCTGTCATTGCAAATCATCTTCCTTTCAAAGGGGTTTTCAACTATGAAAATAAAATTAAAGAAAAAAAAAATGTTTGCAGCGACCAGGACTGGAGAATTTTAAGGATGAGGCAGCAGAGTGATTTAATTTTTTCTCCAACAGTTGCACATCAACAGGGAAGAATGTGTGGGTGTGTTATTGTTATGCACAAATCGTGAATTGTCTCGCCACATTTCAGGCCCTTTCATTCTCACAGGATTTCATGACATGATCCAACTGAAATGAAATGTCTCTTGGACAGTCAGTCATCAATTGGCATGCACAATTTCATTGATGTTCCTGAGATGAGCATCGTCTGTAGACATCAAAGGGTGTCCTTAGTGAGGATCATCTTTAACTTCCATCCATTTGTATACTGAGTATGGCATCACCATATGCTTCCAGCCTCATTTGGTGTCTGTGCAAAACTTTCCTTGAGTTCCACACAAAATTTAATGCAGGTGCATTGCTTCTGTAACTCTGCCATCTCAAAATACGCAAACTGTGCAACACAATATTCTACTCAATTCAGCACTGAATGATAACAGACACACAACAATAAAACTACTGGCAGCTACACATTAAATACAGGTGTGTGCAGGAATGTCAACCACACGTCACTCCTGCACACCACTGGTGCAAAATTATGAATGAATGTTCCAGGATTTTTTGAACAGACCTCATTTTCATTTCATTTAATTTCAATAAGTAAAAGTTATCTTTTGGCCTTTGCTGCTATGTATATGTGTTCTTCTTCTTCATTTTTAATATATATATACACTTCTGTATGGTGCAATGTGTACTGAACAGGTAGTAGCAGCAGTGTCAGTAGTCAAAATCTGGATGTGGGCTTGGTACTGTTATTCTCCACTGCTGTTCTCTCTCTCTCTCTCTCTCTCTCTCTCTCTCTCTCTCCCTCTCTCTCCCCCCCTGCACCTCTCCCCCACCCCTCTCTCTCCCCCCTGCCCCTCTCTCTCTCCCCCCCTACCCCTCTCTCTCTCCCCCCCTGCCCCTCTCTCTCTCCCCCCTGCCCCTCTCTCTCTCCCCCTGCCCCTCTCTCTCTCCCCCTGCCCCTCTCTCTCTCCCCACTGCCCCTTCTCTCTCCCCACTGCCCCCTTCTCTCTCCCCACTGCCCCCCTCTCTCTCCCCCCCTGCCCCCTCTCTCTCCCCCCCTGCCCCCTTCTCTCCCCCCTGGCCCCCTTCTCTCCCCCCTGCCCCCTCTCTCCCCCCCTGCCCCCCTCTCTCCCCCCACCCCCTCTGCCGACCTCTCTCTCCCCTCTGCCCCCCCTCTCTCTCCCCATTTGCCCCCTCTCTCTCTCCCATTTGCCCCCTCTCTCTCCCCCCACTGCCCCCCTCTCTCCCCCCTCTCTCCCCCCCCTCTTCCCCCCCTCTCTCCTCCCTCCTCCCTCTCTCCCCCCTCCCTCTCTCCCCCCCTCCCTCTCTCCCCCCCTCTCCCTCTCTCTCCCCCATCCCTCACTCTCTCTCCCCCCATCCCCTCACTCTCTCTCCCCCATCCCTCACTCTCTCTCCCCCATCCCTCACTCTCTCTCCCCCATCCCTCACTCTCTCTCTCCCTCTCCCTCACTCTCTCTCCCCTCTCCCTCACTCTCTCTCCCCTTCTCCCTCACTCTCTCTCCCTTCTCCCTCTCTCTCCCTTCTCCCTCACTTCTCTCCTCCCCCTCTCCCTCTCTCTCTCTCTCTCCCCTCTCCCCTTTCTCTCCCCCCCTCTCTCTCCCCTCTCCCCTCTCCCCTTTCTCTCCCCCCTCTCCCCCTCTCTCTCTCCCCCCTCTCCCTCTCTCCCCCCTCTCCCTCTCTCCACCCCCTCTCTCTCTCTCCCCCCTCTCTCTCTCTCCCCCCCTCTCTCTCTCTCCCCCCTCTCTCTCTCTCCCCCCTCTCTCTCTCTCCCCCCCTCTCCCTCTCTCCCCCCCTCTCCCTCTCCCTCTCCCTCCCCCCTCTCTGTCCCCCTCCCCCTCTCCCTCTCTCTCCCCCCTCTCTCTCTCTCTCTCTCCCCCCCTCTCTGTCCCCCTCCCCCTCCCCTCTGCCCCCTCCCTCCACACACACAAATAAGCAAACTGGATAATCCACAAACAAATAATCAGGAGTTCACTAGGTTTGTAATAAGTGACAAACACGCTGGTAATCACTTGTCAAAATATAGGCTGTGGTTTGTAGAAAATTTCAAAATTGTTGATCTAAAATAATGTTATCATAATTGCAGGTTATTGGGTTTGACTCAGTGGATGATGAAAGTAAACCAGAAAATCCATTATTTGACAAAGATGTTCCTGTGCCTCATTTGTGGAATGACTTTGAAAACCCACCGTATGCATATTATCAGTATTATATGTATGCAAACCTGACTGTTCTAAATCACTTTCGAAGGTAAGCAATACAGAAATGTGTGTATCTCCTTGAGAAATAATATATTCTTGAACCAGATCTTATTTATTTTTGCAGCAGTAGTAAAAAAAAATTGCTTGTAAAACTGCCAAAGAAACTGCACTTTTTATTTCTTTACATAAATCTTTCTCTCTGCTTTTCATTATGTTTCTGTAAATAGATATCCTTATGTTAACATCATCTTCTGAGAGTAGCATTTAACCTAATATCCTCAATTATTGCTTGGATGTATTCCAAGCTCTGGTCTCCTGTACAGTATTTGTGCTCTCTATGGCTCTTTCTAGTGCCATGGAAGGTATTCCTTGACATTTTAACACCTGTGCTATTACGATTTCCCTGCTTCTAGTCACTATTTTCCACATATTCCTTTCCTCCCTGATTCTGCAGAGGACTAAATCATTTTTTATCTTTTCAGTCCACCTAATTTTCAACACAATTTTATAGTATCGTGTCTCAAATTTTTTGATTCTGTTCTTTCCCAAAAATTACAATCTAAAAAAATTTGTTCCTTAAATTAAGGCCTATGTGTGATATTAGTAGCCTAGTTTGCTTGTTACATTCTCTTTGCTTTGTTCATACTGCATTATTTTGCTCCAATTTCTTCCCTTTGTCATCTTTGTGGATGATAATTATTTTAAAATTTATCCCTAATCTCATTTTTTGCCATATTTTGGTTTATTCTTAGACCATATTCTGTGCTTATTGCACTGTTAATTTCATTCATTGTGACTTATAATTCTTCATCACTTTCATTTGGGATAACAATGTCATTGCAGATCTTACCATGAATTTTAATTCCACACCTAAGCCTTACTTTCATATCCATCAGCTTCTTCAATGTACAGGTTAAACAGTAGATGAGAAAGCTTGCACCCCTGTTGTCCACAAGTTTTACTCAGAATGCTTCTTTCTTGGTATTACGTTATTGGTTTGTGTACGTATTGTAAACTATTAATTGTTTCCATGTCTGAGTGTTGCTACTGGTTCTGCAACTGATGTTAAGTTAATTTTAGCCACTCCAGTTGCTTTTGTATGGACTTTATTAAGTTCACATTACCAGTTTTGGCCTTTATATTAGGCCATTATCAAGTGCATGTTATGCTGTAGAGAAGCAAAATTCCTTCTTTATTGAATAATATGCGCTTGATAATGGCCTAATATAAAGGCCTAAACTGATTGTGTGAACTTAGTAAAGTGCTAAAAAATAACTGCAGTGGCCTTCATTAACATTGTATGTTACCCCTCTTGTCCTACAAATAAAACTTATTTTGCTGAGAATTTTGAATATCTTGCACCACTTCACATTATCAATTCCTTTTTTTCTGGGTTGAGATACCTTATGAATGTTTTTTTGCTTTTTCTTAAGTTTTGTCTCCATTATCAAGCTGTACTGTCCTGACCAATTTAAGTACTTTATTTATTTTGTTCACCAATCCTGGTAATGTCATATATTTCTACTCTGGAGCATAAAATGTCTGTTGGATTAACAACATGCAAAAAATTAGAAAATTACAATGTCCTTTATCTTCCTTTATCGACTTTCTCTTTTAACACGATACTGAGTATGCATGTTATCATTGGTTAAATATTTTAACCTAATGGCCACCAAAATAGATCACCAAACTGCAATGGTCACTTTATGTAATGGTGAAACAAGTCACTATTATGTTACATAGAAGATGGTTCAGAACTAACTTACCTATCTTGCATCATCTTCATCTCCAAAAATAGGAAGATAGATAAATGTCCGAGAGTAATAAATATCTTTGTAGTGGCATCGATCTCAACAATGGAGGTAGAAATTTCTGTGATAGGCATTTGTACCCACATTTACCAGATCCTTTTTTATATTTTGTAAATAAAATTCAAGATAATAAACCCATAATCAGTGAAGCTAGAACTCTCTAAATTATTACTTTTTAAAAACTCTTAAGATTGTCATATTGGGGTGACTTGGACTTCCAGTCTCTTAAAAAAGCTATTTCTTACCAAAACAAGAACACAAGTAAATATTTATACAGGGAACAAGGAAGTTATACAGTTAAAATGTTCATATTTTAAGCATGGTTGATATTATCTAAATAAACGTCTGCTCTTTTGAAAGTCTTTCCATGTAGTTCATGGTACAAGACATTTCATTCACAAGTAGTTAGTTTCATTAATCGATTCATTAAGTAATCACTTTAAGTATCATTCAGATTTGGCATTTGCTTATGAGTTTCAGATGAAAGGTGGTACATGAAATAATGAGCAAAAGGTACCAACACATAAATACATACACACTGATATTACAAACAGTAGAACACAGTGCATACTCAGGTTTACATCAATGTATATTTTCAAGCACACAGATTGTGAGATTCTGTATCAGTTTTAATGTATGTATTAAACTGTGATTTCAATAGTATTTTTGTGTTGTACAGTATTCTTTTTCATTGAGGCCAGGAATATGGACGTGTGTTTGTGGGATGGATTGTTGGATCTTCACGCTTGTATTCACCTGATAGTTGCCAGAAAACTGTCCCCAAAATTTGGCAACAGACATAAAATTTAATGAGCTTTAGTGGCTACATTTCAGTTACGTAACTTGCTGATTGTTGAAGAGACATTGAAATGTGTAACTCATTTTTAATGTAGCATGTCTACCGTACTTGAAATACCATCTGGGTTCAGCTTTACACATCGACAGTCACTTAATGTTTTTGAAACACAGATATAACTTTTAAGATATGCTTACTGTATCACAACACAGATAACATTCACATCAGTTTGGTGCTTACAAAACTAATTCAAGACTGCGTTGCTAACTCAATACTGATGTGAACTGAACTGCCCCCATGACTGCTGTCATGTGTGCTTTTGTACCATCCAACATTTATAAGATCACTTTATGTATTATTTAAATTGAACATAATTAAACTTACAATTGAAATTTATATGCATTCATAAAGATAGTTACATATTTTGTTTTGGAAAATCATGAGAGAAAATTTTACATAAGTAATATGTCGACATGTCTTGGTTTTTATAATGAAATTTTGTAAAATACACATTGATAACAAAATTTTATTAGTTTATCTAATTACTTTACAATTACAGCATTATTTTTGGTCATAACATGCATCTGGTGTCTTTAGAGTGGGCTCTGTTGTTATTACTATTACTTTTTTGCATATTAACTTTACAAAGGATGATTTCAGTCTGAGTTTACATTTAGTTTAACTTTTTTTTTTGGTTTGTAGTACAATCTTTCTATAAATTGATCAAATTTGAATACTATTGGTGTAACTTCATAATAAGTCAACCAGTTTCCATTAATACAGTAAGTTAGCAATGCCACAATTGAAACTTCTGCATGTATAAAACTGCATGTAAACATGGCATGATTGTATCACAATCACAGATATATGTGGAATTGCACTCTGTATTTTATTCTGTCCTGTTCTGCTACATTACAAGCGGCATCTGGCATCTGCCTTGCTTGCTCTCATTTAGCTGCAGTACAGTTTATGTAATATACGGAAAAGACGTCTTGACAGCAACATTGTGATTTGATGCATTGTCAACAATAGTGTGAGTCAGCATATGCAGGACGTGGTTCAGTATGTTTTGGTTGGAACAAATTATACAAAAATGTTAGTTCATTTCAATATCAATAATGTCGTAGTTCATTATTTTTTATGTAAATTGCCATATGTTTCCCATAAAGAAACATTTACGGCATCAGATGTCCCTGAGTAAAGTAATAAAAACAGAAACAGATAATTAATCTGAAGACATGATTTATACTGTTTACACTATGTAGGAGGGGAACATTTCTACATAGACGTATCTTTGGTGGTTTGTTTTTAAGTCTGAGTAGTTTGATTCCTGTCAGAACCATGGAAATTTCAATACGCCTTACATGTTGACTCAACTGGCGTTGCACATCCAGAGTTACCTTAATGGATACTTTCTTGCAGTCATTCCTCTGTTGGTATGACAGTGATTTGGCGAGTGTAATGGAATTTCAGGAATTTTGTAACATCCCAGGGAATTTTTTTTAAAACAAACTGTGGCTAAACTGCAGCCAAGTGGAAAGAATTGTCATAATTGTGAGATGCTCGAAGTGCCCCCTCCCTTCACTCCCCAGTTTGCCTTTAATTTCTCAGGAGCTCCTTATGACATAATGTTCTGTAAATACACTTTGTAACATGTTCACCAGTAAATAATGCTGTCAAAACACAGATATAACTTTTAAGATATGTTTATCTGCAACACAACATAGGTAAAACTGATGTTGGTCTAGTACTCTGCATTTTGCACTGTCCTATTCAGCAACGTTATTTATGGTATGTGACGCTCAGAACTCAAATATCAATCATCAAAAGCAGTTCAATGCAACTCTTCAAAATTCTGCAGAAAATTGACTTTGAAGTTTTCGAAGGAATTTTAATTCACTTAAAAATAAAGTGGCTTTCACACCAGTTCATATGGCTCAAGTGGTAGAACTGGAGAATCCTAATTTGGTAACTTTGATAGATGTGCTCATCACATTATGAACTGCATACAAATGGAAATATTTACAGACAACATTGTATAGGGGTACCATAGCTTTTGGTTTACTTCTTTGGTTACTGCATGTCTCTTTGCCCAAGGGGACAGAGTCTGATGGCAGCTTAAATGGTTGATGAGGCACAGTGCCCAGATTACACTCACAACAGTTGATGATTCGAGGCCCCTCTTTTGAAAATGTCACTGTATCTAGTAAGAACACAGAGCAGATTTGCTCTTTGTTGGCCACTAATCTGCCCTGAATCATTAACTTTGTTCTCAATGGCTGTTGTTAAATAACTCCATTGCAGGCATCTGAGGTGCTAAGGCTTCTGAATCTGGGAGTAGTCCCCACTGTGTGTACCTTTATCTGCATACAGAATTGGCCAAAGCCTTCATCTGAAGTTAATAACTATACCTTCACACTAAGGCCTCCAGGGTATAAAACCAATATTCCTGCAGAGAAAGTCTATTATAGTGTCAGTTTCTGCAATGGAACCAATGCTTAGTGTACAATTTGCAACCAGGTTGTCGACTAATAGGAAGGTGGGTCACACATCCTGTTCATAAAGTTTTACCACCAGACAAGTTTCTAAGTTTCCAGCTTTACTTCGTGTGCGTATGTTACCTAGAATTCTGCATGCACTAGTAGGTAGATTTTAGCACCTTTTTATGCTCAGTAAGTTGTCTGAAAAGGATAGAAGAAACTATTTTTATTTCTGCTTCAAAATTAACAACTGCTGTCATGTGTCATGTCAGTTTCTTCAGTTTTGTATAGCTACAGCCAATCACTTATTGTTTTTGCTCTAACTGCGGATAGTCTTCAGCAATGGCTTGTAAATCATCATGCCTGGCAACAAATTCGGTATATAGTAATAAGTGCTTGACATCTGTGGCCCTCACCTCACTTTTGATCATTGCAGTGAGGCCACTTTGTACGAACAAAATTAGTTTTCCTGATGCTCATGATCTGTAGGTTGGTTTAACCCATGAGCCTGATAGTTGTGTCTAGAGTTACTGCCAGGGTGTAATCCCCAGTGTGCTTATTTTTCCACCGCTGTTTTATTTCCTTGAGTTGTGTTTGTTTTCATTATTGTTATTTAGATACTTGTTGCGTGTATTTTGTGACATCAGTGACGACTGTAGATTTTGTGAATTATAATGGGAATATTGCTCATGCTCGCAAACCATCATGTAATGTGTGGACATTGCCTTCAGAACTTCATCTATGTTCTTAAAGGAGGTCAATCATCTTGACAGTGGTAAAAACCCATCCACATCATGGTCAAACGAGTAATTAGCTTTTCCCTGATATGAAGCACAAGCATTCCATTAAGTATTGTTAACACGTCAGTGGGTGCCATTTATTGGTTCCAATGCTTAGTTTTATTCAAATATTTTTCATGGTATTGTGCCTTGCTTCACATTGTCTGCAGGAGTGTTAAACACTTTTTTCTGTAGCTTTTCCAATGAGCCTTTGACTTGTACTTGGCTAGGAATGCCTTTTTGAGGTTGTCATATGTTGAACAATTTTCTGACACTTCAGTGCTGAGTCACCCTGTATATACCCTGACACAAATTTAATCTTCCGGATTTCATTCCAGCCGTTTGGAATGACACCTCTAAAAGCTTTTTATAAATACATGATGGACTTTATGTCATCCTGATGTAAAGGACAGTGAACTGCCTCCACTGAAGCATGTTTTCTTCTACAAAGTATGTAGGAAAATATGGTATTCTCCTGACATTGGATTGAACTTGAGCATTCACAACATTGTTGTGGTTTGTTAATGACATCATTTTTATTTTGATTGTCACTATTATAGTTACCTCCGATCCTGAACATGGTATCTTCTTCAAAAATTGATGCACCAGCTTTCCAGTAGTTTCATATGTTTTTTATTTGTGGATTTCTTTGTCCATGTTTTCTTTGTGATCATCAAGGCTAATGTTTACTTTGGCAATTCATTTTGCCATCTTCCTTGAGGACCTCTTTTAGAATAGATCAGTCATCTGTCCCGCCATTATTCTGTCCACCACAGTGCCAACACAGCATTTCAGTAAGTGATATTTACACTTGCCTTCATAGTCATTCATGGGTGTGTGTAGTCTTAAACCCGCTCCAGTTCTTTAATAATCGAAAAGTGTCCAGATGTCCATATAACTTTATTGGTTTATTTTCACTTGTAGAATCATCTCATAAATTATGTGACAGTCCTCCTGAATCGCTCTGTATATATAACTGGAAAAAAAAACCTAATGCTGGCTCTCAGAATGCTAGCTCCTTCCTTCAGAAATGAAAGAGAAATGTCTTGGGCACTCATACCATAGTACTGATCAAATCCTTGGAAGAAGATATCCTGATGCAGGTGTAGAGTTTAGTTCCTTAATAGTACCTAATAAAGCCAACTTAGTATTGATTTATCTGTGACATTAAATATGACACATAAGTAAGGAGTATTCTCTTGTAGTAACGAACACTGTACAAACAGAAGACTGAAACATGACTTCTTTTAAGATTATGTGGCCAGTACTTACTGCCAGTCTGGCAACATCTAAGCACTGTTGTTCATCAAATCCTAGATATCTACCAAAAGATATAGTAGGGTTTGTAGATGTGTTATTGGCCTTCCTTGTTTGTAGTTCACCCAGTGGTTCAGAAATCTATTTGACCACTTAGCAAACAGTATTGCGGTTTGCTGATTTCAGCTTTTTCACAAACTATTCACAGTAAACTTCACTTGCAGATCATTGTATTGAAAGTTATGGTACAGATCTGGGAACAAAATGGTTTGTGGTATGGAAAGTCTGAAAGATTATCTACCATAAGGTGTCAGAGAGACTACTCACCAAATAACAGAAACATTGAGTTGTCGACAGGTGAAAGGCACACACAAAAGATAGTAAAAACTTTACTTTTAGAAGAAATTGACAAACTATAGTGTGTCCACACACACCACACACACACACACACACACACACACACAGAGAGAGAGAGAGAGAGAGAGAGAGAGAGAGAGAGAGAGAGAGAGAGAGAGATTTCCATTCTCTTTTGTGCATTTCTGATGATTCAGTGCTTCTGCTATTCAGTGAATGGCCTCCTTTACTCCTAAATTATTAATGTTCTGCCAGAACTTTCATTACTGTGAAGACAACAGCAATAAATGGGATTGTGTAATGCTGGCAGCATTAACCTCTCCGTGGTTTTCTGTCTTTTCAGTTATCAGTTTCATGCAACTAGTTTAGACAGTTTTTTTTTCAGCATAAGACCAGATATTTTACCACACTTGCAAAAGTTTGCTGTCTGTGTTAACAGAACAATTTTTGTTACACACTGTCATTGATGGTCACATACACTTTATAAGGCATCAACAATTTTCATAAATTCTCAACCATTCTCATGAACAATTAAGTCATTGAAATATTATTATAAATATGTAAGTCCAGTCATACTGCAACTTATTCAGACATCTCTCCAAGAAGGAACAGTTCCTGATAGACTAAAACTGGCAGTAGTAATACCTCTGTTTAAAAAGGCGGTAAAAATAATGTCACAAACTACATTCCAAGCTCCCTTTTAACTATCTTTTCAAACATTCTTGAAAACCTTGTGCACATATTGATTGATAATCATCTCAACTGCCACAGTATCCCTCAACAATAGTCAGTTTGGGTTCTGTGCTGGTTTTTGTACTGGACAAGCAATATTCTCTTTTAACAACCAATTCCTGGAAGCCATTAACAAAAAAAAGTCTACATTAGATATGTTTTGTGATCTCTTGAATGTTTTCAATTGTGTAAGCCATCAAATTCTTTAAAAGGCAGAATAATGTGGTTTAGGTAGTAATACTATTGCTTCATGACTTCAGTCATACATAAAGGACCAAAACAGACTGTAATGCTGAATGGCTCAGTCAGAGAACCTGCCTCATCTGAGTGGGGGATCTTAAAATGTGCTATGCCACAAGGCTCTGTTTTACGTCTGCTGCTCTTTCTTATTTTCATTAACAACCTCCCTTTTTGTTGTGATACAAAGAGTAAATTTACCCTTTTTGCAGATGATGCTACAATTCTCAATGATGAATTGTCCAGCAACAATCTTCAACTAACTATGAACAAAGTTTTCTCTCAAATTTTAAAATGGTTTTCTACTAATGTTCTCTCACTGTATGCAGATAAAACCATTACAAGAGGTTCCATGCACAATGAAGAAATCAACATAAAGTGTAGAGACCAACCAAAACAGAAATTGGGCTACATAATTTCTTGTTGCATGTATAGACAGCAAATGTAATTGGCAACACACATTCTTTGTTTTCTTGAAAGACTCAGCTGAGCACTATTTGCACTATGAATTATTGCTTCTGTGGCTGAAGAATATACTATTAAGGCTTGCTGTTTTCGCTGTTTTCATGGCTACTTTCATCTTTCAGTTATTAATAACATATGTTGTTACATTCCAGGGCTTTCATCTTTCATTCATTAATACCGTATGCTATTACTTCTGGGGGAATAAACCTCTTGAGAGGGGGGGGGGGGGGGGGGGGGGGGGGGGGAGAGAGAGAGAGAGAGAGAGAGAGAGAGAGAGAGAGAGAGAGCGCTACCAGAATGATGATTGGTGTTCATAATAGACACAGAAACACTTGTTTCGAAAGATTGTTATCCCTACTAACTCCTCACAAATATCTTTTCTCTGTACAAAGACAACAACAAATCTCATGACTACAACACAAGAACCAAAAACAGTTCAAACATTGAATTGAGGAGTCTAAATCTGGTTAAAAAATGTGTTTATTATTTCAGCACTAAGCTGTTTAATGCACTCCAACTGTATATCGAATGCCTTAATAAGCATGAGCCAAAATTCAAATTGTAAAAGAGTGGCCTAATGTAGAAATCATTTTATATGGTCAATGAATTTTTGGCAGTAAATGAATACCACTACTAAAACTACAATTGTTTTACAAATACTTATTTTAAGCACTATCATAAACATACAAAAATCTGATTTTTTTTGTATTCATGTATTTATTTATTTATATTTATTTACTTATTGTAATATTTGGTCTTAACTGTGCTTCCTGTATGTATCACTGATCCTTCCTCTGTGTAACACACTTAATGTTAATTGGGTATATGTTATTAATGTGATATTTTATTGAAATTTTATCTTTCATGGTATTTATGTAATCTAAGCTATGTACAATTTGACACAGTCCATATCTTTGAGATTTACTTGCTACCTGAACCTACAGAACATGAAATAAATAAATAAATTTTGTGATTTGAACTTTGAAACTCACACACTGTAATTATACTTATTGCATTATTTGTGCAAATGTCACAAAAAATGATGGTGAATATCTGCTGCTGTTCAAGAAACAGATAGTTCCCTGAGTGTCACTTCCAGCAACTGTTTAAATTCGTTTCATGTTTTCTCTTGGAGGACATGACAACTTGTCTTTAACAATTCTATGGCAAAAACCACATTTGAAGTGCCTTAAATGGCAGATAATTGTTACATAAAATTTCTGGTGGTGGTGGTGGTGGTGGTAGTGTCTATGATTAACATGAGAAGGGTGGACAAGATAAAATAATCCTTAAGGAAATTATACAGTCTGCAAATGTGTTGGCTAGTATCACCCGTGTAACCTTGAATAATAAACTGTGTGAGTTCCAAAATATGCAGAGTGCACCCACTGTACTGAAAAACTTATACATATTTTGCTTTGTGTTTAAAAATGACCTGCTCATTGTATTTTTTGTAATATTTTATTGTCGTCGCACATCCATCATCTTGACTCTTTGTTAAAGGGAACAAGATCTAAATACTTTTGTCCTGAGACCTCATTGTGGTGAAGCTGGTCCTATTCAGCATCTGGTATGTGGTTTCATGATGGCTGAAAACATTTCACATGGACTATTGCTCCGAAAGGTTAGTGTTTACACTTCAAAATGACATGTTTACTATGTAACTGTTGCTTGTAAAATCTTACATTTTATAATTGTGATAATGAAAAGAAACGTTGGCTTACTGGCTGCTGAATCAGTAATATGAATAAAAGGCATGGCAGATAAAAATTTGAAACTATAGCTGAAACTTGCAGAAGTATAAAATTCTTTCATCAGCATAAAAAAAAAGCAAAATGTTGATATTATATGTTCAGTTCCTGTTATTGCTGGTTGTGAGCAGATACACTCTGTCTGTCGTAAATATTGAACAGTGGAAACTCTAGGTAGGAATACAAGGAACAGAACGGATAATCTGCTTTCAGCAGGCAGTATTCCTAAATATTTCTGATAAAAATACTTAAAAGTAGAACCATACTGTTGCTAGCATTTGGAATGTGTATGCTCCTTTCTTAGGGAGGAAAGAGGGATTGGTTGCGAAAAGTTTGAAAGTTTGAGAGGGACCTGACCTGACCCACCTGTTATGAGAACAAGGGAAACAAACAAGGCAGGACATAGGGTTGGAGTGATAAAAAGTTCTTTTCAATCCTATCTCAACAATCAAAATTTCCTCCTGAGCCAGGAACATACAAGTTATAAATACTAGGTATAATATTTGCTACTTTTAAGTGTTTCTGTGGCAATACTAGGAAATTGTCCTCCTGAAATAAGGTACTAAACAGTTATTCTGTCTCCTTGTAGATTAACAGTTTTCTCAGTTGGATTTTCCTGTTGATACTGTAAACATTGCAGTAATTTATAACTTCAATTTAGGTTTTTTATTGACAGTCTTTACTGTATAACTGGTGTGGAACCTGTAAAATATAGTGGGGCTGCAGTTTTTCTGCATTTATCAACATATTTTGCAGATATTGAATTATTCAAAGCTAATGATTTGGATGCAGAAAACCATCGACTTCTAATACTTGTCTTCCTTCGATAAATAATTGATTTGTGAAGAAGATATGAGAGTTTAATATGGCACAGGTTAAAATGTATTGGTCAGTTTTCTTAATCTCTTGGTGTGATGAAATGAAGTAAATTTTTAATTCTGATTTTTTTCTTAGTTTGTTTATTTGGAGCATTATCATCAATTAAAACTTGCATAATTAGTGTTCAGTGAGTTTGTGAACTCCATATGCTACTACAACATTAATTTAATTCATTGGATCAAAATATGATAATCACAATCTGAGCTCTTGTGAAAGTCTCCATTTCAAACATGAGAACGGGAAAAGTCATGAATGTCATTAAATCTATGAAACCTTTGGAATTTTTGCAAGAATATAAAATAATAATTACAGACGAACTTCTTTGCTATCCTTAGCATACAAAATCTTATCATCTCTTCAATGCACATTAAACCTTCAGTTATGTAAACAAATTGGAGAGTGTCAAGCTTGATTTAGAAGGAACAGATCCTGTCCACAGAAAAATCTAAATCTTAAACAAATAATTATGTGTACTGAAATATCAAATAAAAATGTAGTGCTAATATTTGTTGATTTTCAAAAGGCTTAAGATTAGACAGATAGAAACTCTCTCCTCAAAACCTTGAAGGAATTTGCAATAGATAGGAAAAATTCGGAAATAACTAAACAAAGTCTTATAAATACAGTATCTGAAGGTAAAAACAACTTCTAGTCCCTTCCAAACTGTATCAGGGATCAGACAAGCAGACAATTTGTCAAAACTATTATTCAATTGTGTGGTGGAAAAAGTTATAAGAGAATGGATAATAGAAGAAGAAAAACAAAAAATTAATAACTAAGTAAAGCTGGGTAGATTGAAAGAAGCAATAAATTGTTTGGTCTTTGCAGGCAATCTTGTGATAATAGATGGAACTTCACGGGATGCAAAGAAAAGACTAGAACTTCTGAAGGAGGCAATTGAAAAGGCACATCGACAAACATTCTTTGAAAGTGCAGAATAGATCACCAATGAATGGAATTCACCAATAATTTTAGAAACCAAGTCTGGTAACATCAAGAAAACAGATAACTTTAAATATCTGCGTGAAAATATAAGTATAAAAAGTGAAAAAGAAGCAATTAAAATCAGAACTGAAAAAATGGAGAGAGTATATATGAAAGTGAAAAAAATATTTTTCTGAAGGTGACAAATTAAGACAATGTAACACAGCTGTAAAACCAAAAGCCCACTGTGGGTTGGAAACATTACTTTCATTTAGATGTAAAATAGCATTGAAAGATTTGGAAAAGATAGAAAGAAGAATCTTGAGAAAAACTTTAAGTCCAATCAAGAACAAAGAAGGCAATTGGGTTTTGAGACAATGTAAGGAAATGTACTCATTGGCCCTTTAATAACAGATAATACCAGGAAAAGTTGTTACACACAATGTGACCGTAGAGAAACTGAAAGAAGGCAGATTAACAAAGAAGATCCAAATACTAAATAGGAAAAAATACAAAGAAAATGGGTGGGGGAGGGAAGACAAAGAAACACTTAGTACAAATACAGCTTGAACAGGAGACCTTACTGTACAGAGGCAATACAGACTAGAAATAAAAAAATTCTAACGTTTTCAGGAAGGTAACACAAACAGAATAAAAACAGGAGCCAAATGGTTGGGTGAGAGGAAAAGAGCTAATTCTGAGAATATGAAAGAGTTTTGGAGAAGGATGAAGGAAAAGAGAAATATATGGTTAACCTAATGTGGCCGGGCCCTTTGTCGGCCTGAAATGAAGTAAAGTTGTTACTCCTCACTGTACTATTTCCTCAGATTTGACTATTTCTAGGAGTCAACAACAATGATGTGGCAGAACATAAGAAAGGCATTTGGGCTTTTACAAATATACACTTGTTTAGAGGGAGTACTTTTAAAACTGTAATATGTGTTGTTTCATTAAGTGCAGTTGCTCAAGAAATGTGGGAATTTCAACCATGATTCTCTTTTGAAACCAAAAAGATGAATGCCCAGAGAATGAGTTGAATAACATTCAATCCAATATTTTTTACGGACATCAGAATCATTTCTCAGTCTCTTTATGGGTAAAACCTGTTGAGCAAATTGTATTAATTTATGCTACAAGAATTGATAGTAAAAATTTAAAAGCTCACCATTACTTTACTGCTTTTTGCATTGACTTCATCTGTGGCTAGCAATTTTCAGCAATACTACTGGAGATTAAAATGTTTCATTCATAGGAAGTACACTATCATGTACAATGTAGAGCTCATGTTTCACTTTTTTTGTGTGGTTAGGCATTATATATCTCTGTTCATCAGTAAGAAGTGTGTTTATTCGAGCAAATTATTACATCAGGATTTTTTTCTGCTCATAGTTGCAAGATAATTCTTATAAATTTATGAACTACATTCTTGAGGATCCATGTATGACAATATTTCTACCCTTATAAAACTTACTGCGTGTAATAGTTGGTGAATTGCAATGTTGTCGTGATATCAATCAAGTTAGAGAATTATGATGGAAACAAAAGTTAACTGGTTATTGTGTTTTGTGTATTAAACCGGGGCCCCAGAAATGATGCAAAGGCTTCATCCTGCTGTAGCTGTCAGTGATTCACAACCCAACATCAGGCCACAGCAGCCCACCCATCTCTCTACCACCCCACACCGAACCCAGGGTTATTGTGTGGTTCAGCCCCCAGTGGACCCCCCCCCCCCCTTCCACCCCACCACCACCACCACCGCCACCACCACCGGGAATGTCTCATACCAGATGAGTGAAACCCCAAATGTTTGCATGGTAGAGCAATGATGGTGTACGTGTACATGGAGACAGTGTTCATGCAGCAATCACTGACATAGTGTAACTGAGGCAGAATAAGGGAAACCAGCCGGAATTCACCGAGGTAGGTGGAAAACCAACTTAAAAATCATCCACAGGCTGACTGGCGCACCAGACCTTGACACTAATCCACTGGGTGGATTCGAGCCAGAGACCGCATGCCTTTCTGCTTGGGAAGCACTGCGTTAGACTGCATGGTTAGCCGGGCGGGCTTTACTGGCAATGGTCACATCTGGTTACAGTCCTGAGCAGCTACATTGCAATGAATCTGACTGCCTGAATCTGGCTGATCCTCCTACGTTGCTGCCTTGTATCTGTTGTAGAGATATCTATGTTATTTGCAACTGGAAGCACCTTAAACCATACATAGATAAAATCAAAAAAAGCATTTGAGCTGAAATGAACGTGCCTCTGCCCAAACTCTCTGCTATCTAGTAAGTGATATCATACATGTATCAGGGGATTTTCAGTGAGGTACTCCATTTATAAGTTACTATGATTGGAGTCAATATTTATATTGCTTTTGTAATGTGTTGTTTTAGATGACACCAACAGTTATCATGCAAAAGCTGAGAATGCGGTGATTTTTTTTTTTTTTTTTTTTTAGTAACATGGGAGAGGTGCCTTATAACTTTTAATGAGTACTAGCCAGCCTCTCCTCTCTCTCTCTCATTGTGATTTCAACATACCATTAAGAGAAATGTGTAATATTCAATACCCTCACCAAAAATAGTGAACCATGATCAGTAATCATTTTAGCGACTCTACAAGTTATCATATGTTGAGGCATCCTGACAATAAATGCTCCAAAAGTCTTTAATTGGTGTAGTGATTTCACTAATAATAACTGGCTTAATCTGTAAGTGAGTCAAACCTGCAGCCCTGCAGCCAAGCGACTAGCGCGAGGTTTGGTGTTCTCGTAAAGATAAGTTATTTTAGATTATAAAACACATAGATTAGTACTGATTACGTGGTAAATAAGTGTATTAGTGTGCCGTTTAAGTGTACCATTAAAGGTTTCATTTCTCATTACGTAATTAGCAGAAAACGCGAAAAGACCGTACAGTCGTATTTTCTGTTTACGTTCTGCTGCAGCAAATCTATAGAATTTCGTTTAGTTGTTCCTTGCTCTCTCCAGCAATTTAACTTAGCGTACCTCTTCATTATTTAACTAGCATTTCCGGAAAGTAGCGTAAAGTTTAACTTGTTGTTTCAGAAAGTAGCGTAAAGTTTAACTTGTTGTTTCAGAAACTTTGCACTTTTGTTTTTGTTTACACACAGTTGCGTATAGGCCAAATTTGTGTAACCATATTTTCGTGTTTATCTGTAATTTAACTGACTTATTCTTAATAAATTATTACGTTTATCATGAGTGAAAAGTGCTTGACTTGCCGTAGAATTGTTAGGTCGGGGCTTTGGTGTGATGGGTGCTGTAGTTTTTTCCATGTGGGTGACTGTAGTGGCGTGGGAATAGGGGAAGTAAATGAGACTCATCAGTGGTTTTGTAGGATTTGTAGTAGAGATAGGAAGATACTGGAACAGGAGGGGAAAATTGCTGCCCTTCAGGCTGAGTTAGACAAGGCCAGGGGAGATCTTGACAGGTTAAGGAGGGAGAAGGGTAAAGAGAGGTGGGAAGTGGCAACAGGCAACAGGAGGAACAGGCCTAGAAGTTTGTCTGACAGCTTTATGGTGAATGTGGAAAATAGATTTGACCTGTTGCTTCAGTTAGAAGCTGGTGAGCCTCAAGCAGTTACAGGTGTAGACAGGGCACAACAAACTTTCAGCAGCAAATTGAAAAGTAAGAATGTAGGGAAATCAGTAAAGAGAAAGAAAGTGTTGTTGTTAGGTAGTTCCCATGGAAGAGGTGTTGGCCAACTCTTGCAGGATGAACTAGGATCAGAATACCAGGTCACCAATTTTTTTAAACCTAGTGCTGGTCTGGAGCAGGTGACAGAGGATTTAGGATCACTTTGCAAAGATTTCACTAAGGATGACACCGTGGTTATAGTGGGTGGGGCAGGTAACAGTATTGACAGAGATCCTGGGTACAGCATAGAGTGTGACCTGGCGAAGATTGCATCAGCATCGAGGCATACCAGTGTTGAGTTTGTATCTGTTCTTGGGCGCCATGACCGACCTCATTTGAACTCTTCTGTCAAGAGAGTTAATTTGGAGCTGGAACGGCTGCTCATGTCGGGTGCGGGGTCACACATTGGTGTGGTTCATGTTGATTCTGTCAGTAGGTGGGATTATACTAGGCATGGCCTTCACCTCAACAGGAAGGGGAAGGGTAAATTGGCTGGGGAAATAGCAGGAAAGTTAAAGGGGGGAGGCACTGTCATGAGTGGTAAAATACCAGTGGTTATAGGATTCAGAAAAGACCCTTTTTTAGGGTAGGGAGGACAGAAAGAAAACAAATTTTAAGAGAGGTTAGAACTGAGACAAACCTTCAGTTTGAGAAAGAAATCAAAAAACATAATTCCAGCTTATTACATCAACATAAACAGCCATTGGTTAAGAATTTTCAACTGTCAGCAGATATTTTAACTCCATCCAATTTTAAGTCAGTCAATGTGAAATGTCAGCTATCTTTATTGCATCAAAATATTCGAGGACTGAGAAATAAAATTAATGAATTAACTATCTGCATAGATGAATTAGAGTCTTCAAACCCAGCTGACATAATCTGCCTCTCTGAACATCATGTGACCACTGGTATAGAACTTTTAAGTGTTACAGGGTTTAGGTTAGCATCTCACTATTGTAGATCAGAAATGGAGAAAGGAGGAGTTGCCACATTCATCAGGAACTGTCATAAATTTAAGAACATAGACATTCATAAATTTTGCCTAGAACAGCATATGGAAGCATGTGCAACAGAATTAGATTTTCACAAAAAATCTTTCATAATATTAAGTGTATATCGAGCACCTGCAGGTAACTTTAATCTGTTTGTAAACCACCTTGAAGCTGTACTGGCCCATTTAACAACCAAAAACAAAGAAATAGTGGTTGCTGGTGATTTCAATGTAGATTTCCTTAAAGACTCTCCCAATAAGAACCTATTTGAGTTAGTAACACTATCATTCAACTTAATTCCCACAGTAAAGTTCCCCACTAGGATAACCACTTGCTCACAAACAGCCATTGATAATATCTTTATAGAAAAGTCAAATGAACAAAATTATATTACAAAACCAATAGTCAATGGCCTCTCAGACCATGACATGCAGTTCCTTCTGTTAAATGTTAATACTGAACAGGATATAAAATCTGTTAAATCTGAGCTCAAGAGGGTAATCAGTAAGCCAAAAATTGATTATTTTAGGACACTCCTCAGAGACATTCACTGGACTGATGTTTACAGTGCTCATGGCATGAATGAAAAATATAACATTTTTGCTAATAAAGTGCTTACCTTATTTGAACACTGCTTTCCCCCAAAACTTACCAAGGTTAGAGCAAAGTCTACAAAGAAGCCATGGATTACTCGAGGAATAGGGGTATCTTGTAAAACAAAAAGAAAACTGTATCTGTCAATCCGAAACATTTCCAATGTTGATGCTATAGCACATTATAAGAAATACTGCAAAATATTAAAGACTGTAATACGGATGTCAAAGCAAATATATTACAAGGAAAAGATAGTCATATCAGATAACAAAATAAAGACAATATGGGATATAGTGAAGGAGGAGACCGGTAGAACCAGACATGAAGAGGAACAAATAGCATTAAGAGTAAATGATGCATTGGTGACAGATGTGTATAGTGTTGCAGAACTTTTTAACAAACATTTTATAACTGTTACTGAAAAGATGGGGTTGTCAGGTTCGGTAGATGCTGCTATGGATTACCTTAGACCAGACATTTCAAGTAACTTCCATAATATGAATTTGACCCTCACTACCCCAACAGAAATAACGTCCATCATAAAATCTTTAAAATCAAAAACATCTAGTGGGTATGATGAAATATCAACAAAGTTAATTAAAGAATGTGATTCTGAGCTAAGTAACATATTAAGCTATCTGTGTAACCAGTCGTTTATCAGTGGAATATTTCCCGAATGGCTGAAATATGCTGAAGTTAAGCCACTGTTTAAGAAGGGAGATAAAGAAATAGCATCAAATTTCCGTCCAATTTCACTGTTGCCAGCATTCTCAAAAATTTTCGAAAAAGTAATGTACAGTCGTCTTTATAACCATCTTATCTCAAATAACATACTGTCAAAGTCACAGTTTGGATTTCTAAAAGGTTCTGATATTGAGAAGGCTATCTACACTTACAGTGAAAATGTACTTAATTCATTAGACAAAAAATTGCAGGCAACTGGTATATTTTGTGATCTGTCAAAGGCATTTGACTGTGTAAATCACAATATCCTTTTAAGTAAACTAGAATATTATAGTGTAACAGGAAATGCTGCAAAATGGTTCAAATCTTATATCTCTGGCAGGAAACAAAGGGTGTTATTAGGAAAGAGACATGTATCAAGCTATCAGGCATCATCCAACTGGGAACTAATTACATGTGGGGTCCCACAAGGTTCCATTTTGGGGCCCTTACTTTTTCTTGTGTATATCAATGACCTTTCATCAGTAACATTACCAGATGCCAAGTTTGTTTTGTTTGCTGATGATACAAACATTGCAATAAATAGCAAATCAAGTGTAGTCTTAGAAAGATCAGCCAATAAAATATTTGTAGACATTAATCACTGGTTCCTAGCCAATTCTTTGTCACTAAACTTTGAAAAAACACACTACATGCAGTTCAGAACTTGTAAGGGGTGTCCCAAGAGTATATGTCTAACATATGATGACAAGAAGATAGAAGAAGTGGACGGTGTTAAATTCTTGGGATTACAGCTTGATAATAAATTCAACTGGGAGGAGCACACCACAGAACTGCTGAAGCGTCTTAACAAATCTCTGTTTGCAATGCGAATTTTGTCAGACATAGGGGATATAAAAATGAAAAAGCTGGCATACTATGCTTACTTTCATTCCATAATGTCATATGGGATTATTTTCTGGGGTAATTCATCAAGCCAAGCTAAAGTTTTCCGGGCACAAAAACGTGCAGTAAGAATTATATGTGGTGTGAACTCAAGAACATCCTGCAGAAGCCTGTTTAGGGAACTAGGGATACTAACTACAGCTTCCCAATATATTTATTCCTTAATGAAATTTGTCATTAAAAATATATCACTTTTTCAAACCAACAGCTCAATTCATGGAATCAATACTAGAAATAAGAATAATCTTCACAAGGATTTAAAGTCACTTAGTCTTGTACAAAAAGGTGTGCATTATTCAGGAACACACATTTTCAATAACTTGCCAGCAGCCATAAAAAGCTTAACAACCAATGAAATTCAGTTTAAGAGAAGCCTAAAGGATTTATTGGTGGCCAACTCCTTCTACTCCATTGATGAATTTCTGAGGAAAACCAACTGATTTGTATATAAGTACAACATAACTTCTGCACAATTTCAGTGCAGTAATGTGTTCACTGAAAATTTGTGTGTGTGTGTGTGTGTGTGTGTGTGTGTGTGTGTAAGTATAATCTAACTTCTGCACCATTTCAGTGCAGTAATGTGTTCATTGTAAATAAGTATTACAGTAGTTGTATTACATGTTTCTTACCTTATAAATAAATATAAAACTTTTTTATTTTAAATTCAGTGCAATAGTATTTGTAAAATGACTCTTAGTGTTCATTAAAAAATGACGATCACTCCACTTGGGACCTGTGGAATGGTACATTAGCTTATTTGTTTTAGTTTAAATATTTGTCATGTATTGTTGTTTTTCTGACATGTTCCACATCCTGGAGGACCTCCTCACTACGGATCAGTTGGAATGAAAGTAAATCTAATCTAATCTAATCTCTACTTTGTGATGTACTTATTTGTAATTATTGATTTTTTTTACCAGGTTCCAGTGCTCCAGTATTTGTACTACTTAGCACAAATTGGAATAGCCATGTCACCTCTGAGCAACAATTCACTTTTTCTCAACTACCATCGAAATCCGTTGCCTGAATACTTGGCACGTGGGTTATGTGTAAGCCTATCCACTGATGACCCCCTGCAGTTTCATTTCACCAAGGTAAGATAAAGGTATAAGATTGTGATTGGGAATCAGTATTTCTTTTAATGGTAAAGTTAAAACCTACTGCAGCTACTTATTCCCCTATCACTCTTCCCCTCCCTCTCCCTCTAACCCTCCCTCTCCCTCTAACCCTCCCTCTCCCCCTTTCCCCAGCTCACACCTTCCCTCTCCATATCTTTCTCTCAGTACCCAACCCCACTCCCTGTCAGTGCCTTCCCTCCATCGCCTCTCTCCGTCCGGCACGCACGCGCAGGTGTGTGTGTGTATGTGTGTGTGTGTGTGTGTGTGTGTGTGTGTGTGTGTGTGTGTGTGTGTGTGTGGAAGGGGGGGGGGGAAGGGGGGGGTGCGCATGCATGCACGTGCATGTGAACGTGTGAAGTAGTTGTATCTATTGACCCTTGTCTCTTTGATACAGCTAATGGGACCAACTGATGCTTCCTGACTGCTTGATATGTCCAGGTTTTTCCATTATTTCTACAGCGCTGAGCTGAAAAGTGAACTGTATATGGTTTCTAAGCAGTGAGCAATAAAAAGCTCTCTCCTTTCATTTGATGCCAATAAAAATGTAAAATTGGATTTCATAGACATATGTTGTTTCATTGGTTCTCCTGGTGCAGTATATGTGAGTGTTCCAGGCACTGTGAAAATATAACCCATTTTTGTGCCCTCTTTAAACTTACTGTGTCAGTTATTCTTCTACACTTTTTTTTTCTTCTCCTTAACCCTACTTGCAGTGCATTTGTCTGTAGGAGGAGTATCTGATGTCCAAGATCAGTATTGATGTCTGGATGATGTTTTAATCTGAAAAACCAGTCTCAGCCTGATTTCAATGTCTCATATTGATATGAGGTACTCTTAGTTGGTTACTAGCACAATTGTACACCCTCACCCCTTCCCCTGCCATGAGGCTCACCACTCTTTGGCGAGTTCATGCTTGGCTACCAAGGGGCCCCAGCCTTTGCAATTTTTTTCATTCTTTTTTCCTTTCTTCATTCGTTTCTCCTTTCTTCATTCGTTTTTCCTTTCTTCATTCGTTTTTCCTTTCTTCATTTGTTTTTCCTTTCTTCATTCGTTTTTCCTTTCTTCATTCTTTTTTCCTTTCTTCATTCTTTTTTCCTTTCTTCATTCTTTTTTCCTTTCTTCATTCATTTTTCCTTTCTTCGTTCTTTTTTCCTTTCTTCGTTCTTTTTTCCTTTCTTCGTTCTTTTTTCCTTTCTTCGTTCTTTTTTCCTTTCTTCGTTCTTTTTTCCTTTCTTCGTTCTTTTTTCCTTTCTTCGTTCTTTTTTCCTTTCTTCGTTCTTTTTTCCTTTCTTCGTTCTTTTTTCCTTTCTTCGTTCTTTTTTCCTTTCTTCGTTCTTTTTTCCTTTCTTCATTCTACTTCTCCCGTCTTCCCTCTGCTTCAGCATTTGAGGTTCCCCTATTCCTCTTGCTCCCCGCGCACTCCTAAAGGCCAGCTCATGCACCTGATGCATAAGAGGTGACTGGGTAATGTGTAATTCCCAGCCCCGGGTCAACAGGTAGGGTCTGCACATACCCCCTGGTGAAGGCCAGGCTCAGGGAGGGGTGATTGCCCTGAGCTGCTACCTTCCTAAATTGATGATTGGTCCCTGTGTCAGGTGTTCGTGAGGTATGACCTGAGGTGTGAACAGTTACTTAAGACAGGTGCGCCCCCTTCTGAGGAGGGCCCCCAGTTGGACAGAGCATGCCATCGGAGACACTGGCAATCATGAGGGGGGGGGGGGGGGGGGTTCTTGCAATGAGCCAAGCATCTTCTTCACAATCTATGCATATTAAATGTAAACGGAATGAGACTAATGATTCAAAGACCCTCCCAGCTGCACCATAGTTCCTCATGGTTTCACGTACTGAAGACGGTCAATCCTTTGTTATGGTAAATCCGTTTCTCTTTCAGAAAGGTGCTCATGCAATTCCCAGCCCTGTGAAATCCTGCTCTCATTTATGCATTGGCACTTACTGAAGACGGTCAATCCTTTTTTATGGTAAATCCATTTATCTTTCAGAAAGGTGTTCATGCAATTGCCAGCCCTGTAAAATCCTGCTCTCATTTATGCATTGGCGCTTTGCTTTTGGAGATTGTTTCTGATTCTCAAGCTTGCAGCTTCACTCCTCCAATGCTATCCTGTTCTTCACATAGTGTTATTTACACCAGGCTGCTTGATTGTCTGACAGAGGCAAAAATTCAAACTTTCCTCTGATCAGGGTGTCATTCCAGTCCATCGGGTGTTAAAAAAGATCGATGCATCCTTAGTGCCGACACACACTCTTTTTCGCATGTTTGATAGTGTTGTGCTTCCATCAAAGATCAAAGCAGGCTATAAAATTATCTGACCATACATTCTGAACCTGATGTGTTGCTACTGTGTCATTGTTACATCCACACTCAAATGTTCTGTTGACACTCTGCCAAATGTGTAACCAGTGGTAGGGATGCTCACAAGGACAATTGTCTGCCTCCTTCTCCTCGCTGTATCAATTTGCAATGCTGACCATGCAGGCTCCTGCAGAGATTGTCCCATATATCTTGATGAGTGGGCCCTCCAGGAGATCTGGGTGAAGGAAAAAGTTCCTTACACTGTCACTCACAACTTTCTGGCCAGTCGGAAACCCTTTGTTTTACCATCTGGCACCTACAGTACCATTCTTGCTACATTTCGCTCCACAAAGGACATGGCCATGCAGACATGCAACTTCAAATTAAGCATCACAGTTGTAAAATTGACCAGAGTCACAGTAGCATTCCCATCTCCTTCTCCTCTGGCAGTGCAACAAGCCACCAAACTTTCACCTCATGGGGCAAAGTCACCTGCTACCCGACTGGCAGGCTGGAAAGGGCAGAAGGAATACTCTCGCAAAGACTTTCTCTCCAGCCAACGAACATCTGAATCACCATCTGCCAACCACAAAGACTCCAAGAAATCAAACAAAGATAAATGGTCTTCTCCTTTGCTAATTCGGAGATCCTCTCCAACAGTGTTGCCACGTGGTACCCTAATCCGGCTGACTGTTTTTCTGCCTTGGACTCCACAGACCAACAGAGGGAGAATGCTGAGCCTCTTTAGATCTTGTGGAGCAGTATCTTCCAGCGTCTGTGCCCTATAGCAGATAATCTTCGGAGACTGCCACTTAGGAGCTGCCGAAGTGATGCCTCTTCATTTTTCCTTCCTCTGCTTTCCTCATCATGACTCTCCTCCAATGAAACATTTGCTGAGTTAGATCCCACCAGGAGGAATTACAGCTGCTCTTGGAGTTGCAGCATCTCTGCTTCCAAGAAACAAAATTGCATCTTTATTACTGCTTTGACCTCTCACATTTCTTTCTGCTCCACTTTGACCTTCGTCCTTAGGACAGCATTCCATATAATGGGGAAATCGCGCTGCTCATCTGGTATGACATTTGTAGTCAAACCATCTTCCTGACTACCCACCTTCAGACTGTTCCAGTCCACATTTTCCTTCCTCACTTCACCTTTTCCCTTCGTACCATTTACAACTCCCTCACCCCTTTTTGCTGCTCGGTGACTTTAATGTGCACCATCCCCTTTGGGGCTCTCCCAGAATCTGTCAGAGGTGTGCCCTCTTGGCTGACCTGAGGTTAACTTAACCTCATTTGTCTTAACACAGATCATGTTCCTTTCAGACTCCACGTACACCTATTCCCATTCGGACCTCTCCTTGTGCACTGCCCAGCTTGCCTGAAATCTAGAGTGGTCCATTCTCTCTGACATGTACTTCAGTGAACATATTCTGTGTGCTATCCATTTGCTGACTCCTACCCCACTTCCATGCACAACCAAATGGCAGCTTTCTAAAGCCAACTGGAGGCTTTACTCCCAACCTTCAAGGAACAAGATTTCCCCAGTTATGATGACCAGGTGGAATATCTCACAAATGTTATCATTACCACTGCAGAATGTTCCATCCCTTGCACTTCCTCTTTACAATGCTATGTCCCAGCCCCTTTGTGGACTGAGGCATGGTGTGATACACTTCATACATGGAATCATCCTACAGTGGAAAACTGTATTCTTCATAAACAGTTGTGTGCGCAATGTCATTGCATTGTTCGGGGTAGCAGAAAAGCTAGCTGGATTTCATTTACTAGTTATTTTAACTGTTCCACTTCCACCAATGTCCATTCCCAAATTTTCAGCCTGACCATAGCAGATTGTCATAGTGTAGCCTATTGCTATCCCCAACACCTTGGGCCACTATTTTGCAGAGTTTTTGAGCCCCACCCAATATCACCCTACTTTCCTCCATTAGAAATGAGTGGAGGCGGCTCAGGTAATACCCTGGTCTTCTCAGAATCATGAGTGCTTCAATGCAACTTTTACTATGAGGAAGCTAAACCATGCTCTCACTTCCTCCCAGTCCTCCTCCCAGGGCTGAACAGTGTTGACATTAAGATGAGCCACTGTTGTACCCATCCCTAATCCCGTAAGGATAATCACCTTCCTTTTAGCTACCACCCCATTTCTCTCACCATATGTATTGGCAAGGTGATGGAGCATATGACTCGTGCCTGCCTGGTATGGAGGCTTGATTCTCACAATTTACTAACCACTGCACAATGTGGATTTTGAGCATACCATTCTGCAGCTGGCCATCTCATGAGGTTGTCAACCCTTGCTATGAATGGTGTTTTGTGAAAATACAAGACTGTGACCATGCTTTTTGAATTGGAGAAAGCCTACGTCACATGCTGGAGAACTGGTATCCCCTGTACTATCTACACATGGGACTACTGAGGTCGCCTGCCCTGTTTCCTTTGGGAATTTTTAAAAGTCAGAGTTTTCAAGGTATGTCTGGGTATTACCCTATCAGACATCTTTATTCAGGAAAATGCTGTGCCTCAGAGTTCTGTCCTGTGCATCATCCTCTTCACTATCATCATAAACCTTATTATGCCCTGTCTCCTGCTGGGCATATCTGGCTCCCTTTTTGTCAATGATTTTGCAATCAATTGCAGTTCTCGACAGACTTTCTATTTGAGCTGCATCTTCAGCATTGTCTTCATCACCTTTACTCGTGGAGCATCGACACTGGCTTTCGCTCTTCCACTGACAAAACCATTTGTATGAATTTCTGATGGCACATTGGGTATCTTCCATCATCTTTACATCTTGCACCTGTTGCTCTTCTGTTCATTGAAACTACAAAATTCCTTGAGCTCATGCTTAGTAGGAAACTTCCTTGGTCCTCCCTCATGTCTTACCTAGCCACCCACAATGCCCAGTCCCTCAATGTCCTGTGTGTCCTCAATGGTACTTCCTGGGGAGGAGATTAGGTCACCCTCCTCCATTTGTACTGATCTCTTGTCCATTCAAAACTAGACTCTGGGTGTTTCATTTATGCATCTGCACATCTTTCCATCTTATGTTGCATCAATACAATCCACCATCATGGCATGGGTTTGGCCACTGGTGCCTTTTACACTAGCCCGATTGGAAGTCTGTGCAGAGGCTGCTGAACTATTACTGTCGTACTAACATGATATGCTCCTCAGCAGATACCCATGCCATTTGTCTGCTGTGCCTGGCCACACATACTATGCCTCCTTCTTCAATGACTCCTTTGACTGCTAGTACAGAGTGCATCCTTCTTCTCTGTTACCTCCTGCAGCTCACTTTCAGCTACTGCTCCAGCAGCTTAACTTCACACTATCTACCGTTTTCCTAATGGATGTGAACCCTTCACCATCTTGGCATTGTGCGGTGGGCCACATTCACCTTGGACTGCATTTGCTTCCTATGGACACTACTCCAGACTCACTCTATGGCCGTAAGTTTCTTGACATTCACACAGAACTTTGCAATAGTACCTTTGTGTACACTGATGGCACTCAGACTGACCATGGTGTCAGATGTGACTTCATCATTGGCACCAACGGTTTTCAGTATCAGCTTCTGGAACACTGCTCAGCATTTACAGGAAAGCTCTTCACCCTGTATCAGGCCACGCTGAACAACCAGTGACATAGTCTTTTCAATTGTGTCATTTGGATCTTTCAGTGCCTCTGTGTGGTGTGCACCGTCCGTCCCTTGATGCAACAGATTCAGGAAAGCTTTTACTTGCTACTCTTGATGGATCCACCGTGATGTTTATGTGGATCCCTGGTCGTGTTGGTCTTATGAGAAATGAGGGCGCTGACACTGCTGCCAAGGCTGCAGGCCTCCTATTTTGGCCCCCTATCTCTTCCATTTCCTCAGATGATCTCTGTGTCGCTATCTGTCAGCAAATGGTGTCACTTTAGCATCACCACTCGTCTTGCATTCATGGGAACAAGCCCCAGGGAATTAAACCTCTCCCAGCAGTGTGACCAACCTCTTATCAGCCCTCTCGCTTCGAGGAGATCATTTTAGCTAGGTTGTGTATTGGGCACTGTCTTTTTAGCCATCACCATTTAAGTGGTGATCACCTACCACTTTGTGCTTGTTGTCCTCAACCTGTGACAGTTCACCATTTCCTGATTGATGGAATGCTCCTTTTTTTTTTTTTTTACATTCTCATTTATCTTTGCTGTCTGAGTTGTTGGTTGTTTTCAAGGACACACTGGCTGTTGGAATTTTACTTTTTATTCACTGTAGCAATAGAGAAAGGACATTTAATCTCTAGCTCAGGACCTGCATTGTCTCTATGACATATTTTATGGATCTTTCTTCAAGTCCCTGTTTTTAGCTGTCTTTTCCTTCCGTTGATTGTGCTTAATGTGTAGTCGCTGTTAACTGCTTTTCTGTCTTTGTGTTCTACAGTTCTGACATGAGCTCATATGGCATTAGTTGTTTTTTACACCCTAAAACAAAACGAACAACAAACAAAAGTACAATTGTACAAATATCTACGCATATGTACTTCATACTCTTGCCACTTACACTAGAAGTAGATGTTGCATCTATTCCTTAACTATATGTGTAAACTCTAGCTTTTGTCCTACACTTCTGTAGTATGATTACTCAATCTTGTTTCTTTACTTATCTATCTATCTATTTATTTATTACATATTGAGGTGATTCATGTTGTGAATATACTGCAGGAGACCTGTGTTTAAAAGTTCATTAGTTCATTGTGGTTACATTCTATGGTACACTGCTCTGCAGAACTTAAGGACAAGATAGATAAAGTAACACAACATATGAACAACTCAATGGAAATGAATGAAGTGTGGTAGCATGTTACCCGAGATCTCTTAGTCAGGCATAGAAAGCTGGATGTCACTTGGCGTGAAGTCAGTGTGACTATAGTGCCAAATGGGGCTGCCCCTGCAACACATGACATTTGGAAAAAAAAGGGTGTGGGAGTGTCGATCAATAAGCAGTTACAGCACACCATAGTGGTATTCTTCATTAAAGTGTTGCCCAGAGACAATATCTGGATGACTACACACAGGGATGAATCACTGGGAAATTGAAAGGAGGATGAAGTATGATGAATGTGCCCTGGACTTTGGTATTGCTCACAGCTGCCCTGGACTTTGGTATTGCTCACAGCGTTATTTTATGTGCTTGAGGAGCATTTTGAACTACAGGAACTGCTGCCTTAAGAAGAGAAGGTGGTAGACTATGGTGAACTACAGCAGCAGATGACTGCTAAGTTGTGCAACATCTGAGAAGGGACCCACATCAAACAACATGTGACTTCCAACCACATTTAACAGGACTGCAAGGGCACACAGTCTCACACCCCACAGTGGCATAGCAACTGCATGGAGGTGGTCTCTCTTCCCTACAACGATTTTGTTGTCCCTTTAACACCTACACATAGGTGGCATTGTTTGTGATGTTGCTAACAGCACATGGGCTGGACCACTGAGGAATCAAATTGTATGCTCTTCTCAGGTTAGAACAGATTCGGTCTGAGTAGTGATTTTGAATGTACCCTCATATGGCAAGAGATAGGAATACATAATGCTGCCAGAAACAGTGTCAAACATTATTGTTTTGTGGTCCAGGTCTTATGGGTGTGGCAAAGCATAATGTTGCATGTATGTACTGACCTCCAAATCTTGGAACACAGTATGTTCAACAAGTGAACATTATTGTTACACTGTACTTCTTCCCAATGTGTATCTTTTCAGGGATGCATTCAGCCCTGATTCCATTTTTTTTTTAAGACAAAAGCCTGTGACTGCATGAAGCAGCACTGGTGGATGAACTCTTGGACTGAGACAATATTCCCTCAACATAAATCACATCAAGCACACGTGTATCTGAGTGTTACAGGTACATGAATAGAATGCTTTGTGGTTCAGGAACTCTTCTACAGTGTAGAAAGGCCCTTGTGGTAGAAACCAAATTAAGTTTCTTTTTTTTTTAAAAAAAAAAAAAAAAAAAAAAAAAAAAAAAAAAAAAAAAAAAAAAAAAAAAAAAAAGAGCTCATCACCCATTAGATAATTAATTTTTGAAGGGAGGGCATTAAAAATCTTAAACATTGAAATGAAAATGGACATGGACCCCCTTCTGTACCATACTGAATAGTTTCTGTTAATCCTCTCTTTGTAGCTTCACATACATTTAAATGAATAGATATTTTTGAAAGAAAATATTTACTTACATTTTTAAATACAGGACTCTATTTGTCTTGAAGTGATATATTATGATGTTGTTACATTCAAAGTCATTGATGTGGTTTAAAAAGCCGAGCATTAAAAGAAATGACGTAGGGCTGATCTCAGAAACTACTGTAGAGATTTTTATTTGTTTTTGACTGATAGATGGACTGATTAATGAGGAAGATTCGTGTATATAGCTTACCAGTGGAAACATGCTCCTATCAAAGCACAAAAGGCAAATATGATCCTGTTTGAAAGACTTTGTCTGAAAAGTGGGGTACCAGCTGCGTCATCCCACCTTCCTCAGCACCTTTGAAAATTTTCCAAAAATGTTGGTTTACAAACATATTCACACTCTTTTTAACATGCAACTCACCTCTGAAATCACAAGGTTCCCTGAGTGTAACCTGCTCACACCCAGTAGTTCATCCCTGTAAGTCACTCATAATGCCCATCCACTTCCACTTGCCCATTCTCACTTATTCATTCAGCCCAACTCATTGTCATTATCTCTTAGTGTCTCTATTTTTTTAAACTGTTACTGTTCCCTGTCTCACAGCTACAGTCTCCATCATTCTGTTCTGCTACTACTGTCTACCTGTCCCCCCCTCCCCTGCTACTCGTACCACCTCATTCACTCCTTCGCATTGCTGCTGTCTCATCTCACTGTCACTGTCTCTCTCTTCCTCATTGTCAGTATCACAGACTCTGTCTCTCATTATCACTGGCTCTCATCCACTTCCACTTTCTCCTTATCTTTATTTCTCTTCCATTGGCACTGTCTCCTACTCTCCTTTCTACGACTGTTTTATCACTGTGAACTATCTTCCACTGCCTTTGTCCTCTTTCTCTCACACTGCCACTGTCTCCTTCTCTATCAGCATGAAAAGTGTGAATATGTTCACATATTAGACTTTTGGGAAAAATTTTTAAAGGTGCTGAGGAAAGAATGAGACAGGTGGTACCCCGATTTTTCAGAGTCTTTTAAACTTGAGTATATTCACCTTTTTTGTGCTGTGATGGGGTCATTATCCTGCTGGTTCCCTTCTTTCCCCCACCACATTAGGGCATGTCAATCATATGAAAAGAACTTTATGGGCCAGTAAAATTTTGATTGTTTATTTGTGTGAAACTAAAGTAATGCAAAATAAATTTTACACCTCAGACCAGATTTTACATACACAAAATTTTGTGTGCACTTCAGTACTACAGCATGGGGTTCCCAGAACCCTTCTGATGATTACGGAGACACTTTACAGCACATTTTACTGTGCTATGTCACTTTATAAACTATGGTTTTGTCTCATACATTTTACATGCATATTTCACATGTACAAGCAGGGTAACTTTGACCTCTGTATCTTGGAAAGGGATTAAGAAAGCAAGAAATTTTTCAAGGCTGTTCAAAATCAGCATCTTAGAAATATATTGTACAAATTTCAGCCATTTTCTGTGCATAATGCTCTTAGAATCAGAGGTTCAGTTTTTGTACAAAAAATTATTAGAAATACTTTTTCTTTTGGGGTTTTCTAAAGAAAACAGAAAATCCTAGGAAGTTCTGGTCTTACGTTAAATCAGTAAGTGGCTCGAAACAGCATATCCAGACACTACGGGATGATGATGGCATTGAAACAGAGGATGACACGCGTAAAGCTGAAATACTAAACACCTTTTTCCAAAGCTGTTTCACAGAGGAAGACCGCACTGCAGTTCCTTCTCTAAATCCTCACACAAACGAAAAAATGGCTGACATCGAAATAAGTGTCCAAGGAATAGAAAAGCAACTGGAATCACTCAATAGAGGAAAGTCCACTGGACCTGACGGGATACCAATTCAATTCTACACAGAGTACGCGAAAGAACTTGCCCCCCTTCTAACAGCCGTGTACCGCAAGTCTCTAGAGGAACGGAAGGTTCCAAATGATTGGAAAAGAACACAGATAGTCCCAGTCTTCAAGAAGGGTCGTCGAGCAGATGCGCAAAACTATAGACCTATATCTCTGACGTCGATCTGTTGTAGAATTTTAGAACATGTTTTTTGCTCGAGTATCATGTCGTTTTTGGAAACCCAGAATCTACTATGTAGAAATCAACATGGATTCCGGAAACAGCGATCGTGTGAGACCCAACTCGCTTTATTTGTTCATGAGACCCAGAAAATATTAGATACAGGCTCCCAGGTAGATGCTATTTTTCTTGACTTCCGGAAGGCGCTCAATACAGTTCTGCACTGTCGCCTGATAAACAAAGTAAGAGCCTACGGAATATCAGACCAGCTGTGTGGCTGGATTGAAGAGTTTTTAGCAAACAGAACACAGCATGTTGTTATCAATGGAGAGACGTCTACAGACGTGAAAGTAACCTCTGGCGTGCCACAGGGGAGTGTTATGGGACCATTGCTTTTCACAATATATATAAATGAACTAGTAGATAGTGTCGGAAGTTCCATGCGGCTTTTCGGGGATGTTGCTGTAGTATACAGAGAAGTTGCAGCATTAGAAAATTGTAGCGAAATGCAGGAAGAACTGCAGCGGATAGGCACTTGGTGCAGGGAGTGGCAACTGACCCTTAACATAGACAAATGTAATGTATTGCGAATACATAGAAAGGAGGATCCTTTATTGTATGATTATATGACAGCGGAACAAACACTGGTAGCAGTTACTTCTGTAAAATATCTGGGAGTATGCGTGCGGAACGATTTGAAGTGGAATGATCATATAAAATTAATTGTTGGTAAGGCGGGTACCAGGTTGAGATTCATTGGGAGAGTGCTTAGAAAATGTAGTCCATAAACAAAGGAGGTGGCTTACAAAACGCTCGTTCGACCTATACTTGAGTATTGCTCATCAGTGTGGGATCCGTACCAGATCGGTTTGACGGAGGAGATAGAGAAGATCCAAAGAAGAGCGGTGCGTTTCGTCACAGGGTTATTTGGTAACCGTGATAGCGTTACGGAGATGTTTAATAAACTCAAGTGGCAGACTCTGCAAGAGAGGCGCTCTGCATCGCGGTGTAGCTTGCTCGCCAGGTTTCGAGAGGGTGCGTTTCTGAATGAGGTATCGAATATATTGCTTCCCCCTACTTATACCTCCCGAGGAGATCACGAATTAAAATTAGAGGGATTAGAGCGCGCACGGAGGCTTTCAGACAGTCGTTCTTCCCGCGAACCATACGCGACTGGAACAGGAAAGAGAGGTAATGACAGTGGCACGTAAAGTGCCCTCCGCCACACACCGTTGGGTGGCTTGCAGAGTATAAATGTAGATGTAGATGAAGATGTAACTAATGATGCCACCATAAGCTTCTTAAGGCCCACCATAGACCAAATGCAAAAAGAAGCAACTGATTTGCTCCATTTGGCTAAGCAGGAGGAAGTGTGTAATAGCCATACTTCGTCCCTGTAATGTAGTTTATTGACACTAAGATGATCCTTCCATTGAGTATACAGATGGTCCCTAGCCCAAGGGCTATCCAAAACACTGTGCTCTACCAGTCAGCAGCTCATGACTTTAGTGCTACAGTACACTGTCAAGTGCTGTGTGCAGCATAAATCATTTTATTTTTATGAAATGTTAATCATAATTCTAAACAGTGTGTGGTAAACAACATTACTGCTACACCAGACAAGTTGTCTGGATGCAGATATTCAGTGTTGCCTGTGCAAATCAAAGGCGGGTCACTAGTCCATGATAAAATAGATTATGTATAGCTTTCAGGAACTCTTAAAAACCTCACGCAGATTAAGTTACATTCAGGTTCAATTGTGAGGTCCCAGAATGTATTATGTACTGTTTGTCCGAAGTTGGAGTAGCATGAAGTTCAGAAATACACTCCCCATCAACTAAGGTTCAAATTAAGTTCTCAAGTCTTACGTAGTTGATTAACTTCCCTGTAAGTTTTTATTTGATAGATTCCATTTGACCTTATTAGAGTGAGTTGGTAGAGTGGTTGAGGCCCTAAGCTCTTATTCAGCAAGAGCAGCCATCCAGATCTACATTTTGTGTGATAGATCTCATTTATGTTTAGGAGAATGGGTTGGTGTAATGCCCTTCAGATTTAGATTTTACATGCTGTCTGTAAATCACCTCCCAAACACACAAAGTAAGTCCCCCCCCTCCCCCCTTTCCTTATTTGATCTTGTTTTTCAACGAAAATACTGCTCTCTCTCTCTCTCTCTCTCTCTCTCTCTCTCTCTCTCTCTCTCTCTCTCTCTCTCTCTTCCTCTTCCTCTCTCCTCTCTCTCTTCCTCTTCCTCTTCCTCTCTCCTCTCTCTCTTCCTCTTCCTCTCTCCTCTCTCCTCTCTCTTCTCTCTTCTCTCTCACTATCACACTTCTTGCTCACCCCACACCTTTCCCCCCCCTCCCCCCCCCCCCAACCTCCTCACCCCGCCCCTCTCCACCTCTCTTCCATTGTGTGCTCAAATTATTTTTACCTGCTTTCAGGAACCATTGATGGAAGAGTACAGCATAGCAGCACAGGTGTGGAAGTTAAGCTCATGTGACATGTGTGAGCTTGCAAGGAACTCTGTACTGATGAGTGGTTTCCCACACAAGGTAAAACATAAAAATCATTCTACAACAAATTACTGCAGAAAGACTCCAGCTGATTTTAGTATCTTGAATCTCTAAAAGATGTCTTGGATTTTGGATGTCTTGGATAATTTGACTTCTGTGGCAGACTTAACAAGAAAGTATTAGAATGACTGTTAAGAATAGTGGCTGGAAGAGCAAAGTGATGTTTGTGGTACTTTTGTGCACTTGGAGCATTATGATAATTTTTAGTCCGTGAGAGGATCCATATTTGAGGCTAATATACACTGTCTGGCAGAAAAGTGAAGCTTCACATTTCTTGCTTAGGACAACAGACAGTGTACCAGAAATGGCAGTGTATCAGGCAGTCTTAAGTGTGACTACTTACAGCTCTTAGAAATTCCATAATAAATCAGTCAAATAATAAAGAAAATCTGAATACATCAGCAATCTCAGATAAGTGAGGCCCATGCAATGAAACAATAATATTTTTAAAAAAATACTTTACAGTAACTAAATATTTTCAAAATGAACTTTAGAATTAACAGATTTTAAAAGCTTCATGTGATTTCAACAAACAATATCTCAGATGATAGCATTCCACTATAGCTATCATCCCTGAAACCCACTCGCATGTTTCTAATTTATTTATGGATTTATTACATATCTGTATCTTTTCCATTATGCAAATGACTGTCAGAACAACATATTCTCCACAATAATAGAACAACTGCATGCATCGTGAATACCTCACATGTTGTCATTCTTGTATAGTTATTTAAGGGATTTGCTACTATTTTGCCAATAGCATTACTTAAACATTGATTACAATTGATGTTAGAAACCACAGTAATTTAAAAGTGGTCAATTGCATTGAAAAGAAAACCAAAAGATGCTTCTGTCGAGAACACACAAATAATTGTTCCAATAATATTTAGCAATAGTTTGTTGGGATTTAACATGAGTGCGCTGGTGCAAAAATATTAGGTTATTTATTTATGAGCAAACTATTATTTACATTTGATGTAAATGGTCTCAGTGTGATTGAATGCTTAAAAATTTCTTTATTTAAATATTGTTGTAATAGATTAGTTTAGTGTGGAAAGTGGCCAAGTTGAGTCCAAATCATCTCTGTAGAACATAAGAATGATATGTTTTAGTGGGAGAATAGACAGAGTATGAGTTACTACTGCTTGGGTTGGGTGTGGGGACACATATTGGTGTGGTTTCTGTTGATTCTCTCTGTAGGTGGGATTATAATAGGCATGGCCTACACCTCAACAGGATAGGGAATGATAAACTGGCTGGGCTAATAGAAGAAATTTAAGCGGGAAGGCAATGCCATGAGTGGTAAAATGCCAGTGGTTACAGGTGCTGGAGTAGCACCTTCTCTAGCATAGGTAGGACAGAAAGAAATAAAGTTCTAAGAGATGTCGAGATTGAAATGAACCTTCAGTTTGAAAAAGAACCTAAACAGCATAATTCTGGCACATCGGATCAGCAAACACAGCTGTTGGTTAAAAATTTTCACCAATCAGCAGAAATTTTATTTCCACCCAGTTTTATCTCAGACAATGTGAAATGTCAACTATCTTTAATGCATCAAAATATATGGGGGCTAAGAAGTAAAATTAATGAATTACTTATCTACATTGGGGTATTAGAGTCATCCGACCCATTTCACATAGTCTGCCTCTCTGAACATCATGTGATGACTGGTATAGGTGTGTAAATTGTTGTAGGATGTAGGTTAGCTTCTCAATTTTGTAGTGCAGTAATGGAGCATGGAGAAGTTGCCACATTCATCAGGAATTGCCATAAATTTAATAACATACACATTCATAAATTTTACCTACAGCAGCATATGGATGTCATTCTTCCCACAATCCATACATAAATGGAATAGAAACAAGCCCTAACCCAGTACAATAATATGTACCCTCTGCCATGCACTTAACAGTGGTTTGTTGAGTGGAAGTGTAGATGGAGATGCCAATGGCAACATTCAGATGTGGTATGGATGGGCGTGGAGTCAACTGCCCAGACTTTCGAACTGTTACTAGTTATTCAAGTAGTTCTTCAGTTGGCACCCTGAGGCTGAAAGCACCCTGAACCAGGCCTCTCATAAAGGAAAAATTCCTGGTAGTACTGGGAACTGAAGCCAGATCCTCTGCGTATCAGTCAGGCATAACCAACCACTTAGTCATGGAGGCAGGAAATTTTACACTCTTTATGCCTCTAAATCACCTACAAATTTAATCATTTATTCTCCATACTGTACTGTATGTGCACAATAAAACACTATTTTAGTGGCTAGCAGTCTACTTTCAATTCATAACTCCAAACAGTTAATTTTCATCTGAAAAACTAGGCTGTGCCCCTGACAGTGCGAGGTCCCTAGCATGTGCTACATGGATAAACTACCTCTAACAGATGGTATGAAGACACTGATACTAAAGCGTTTCATACAATGATTTATTGTTTACAAAAACAAAGTCTCAGTAAGATTACTTTAACTGCAAGAGGATAATCTCAGTAGTTTATCATTCACAGAACTTCATTAATGTTGTGAAAAATCGTATTATTTATTAAATCAAACAATGGAAAATCCAGGATGAAATGTAACAATACCAGAGAAGGAAAGTTGCTACTCACCATATAGCGGAGATGCTGAATCGCGATAGGCACAACAAAAAGATTGTTAATGGCCGAAAGCTATATTTGTGTGAATCTTTTTGTTGTGCCTATCGCGACTCAGCATCTCCGCTATATGGTGAGTAGCAACTTTCCTTCTCTAGTATTATTTGTTAAACACTATGTAATGTTAAGGTGGCTATAGAGCATCTTAAATATTTTTGAGGATACCTATGTAAGTGAAGTAGACAAATGTCATCCAGTTGTGGATCTGAACTGAAGCCTTGTAGTGGGTGTGTGGAGTTGGTTTGAGTGAATTTATTGTGTTGGATAGGTTGGTAATATTGAGTTTTAATGTTGTGCATTGTTATAAGGCAAATGTGTTGAATTTATTTCAAAATGTATTCATTTTATTTTTGCAACAACTATGGCCACAGCACGCTCTTGTGACGTCACGCAAAGTGGGCCAGGGTTGGCTTGGTGCTGTGCTGAAATAATCGAGATGCATGGCCTGCAAATCTTTGTCCAACGGTTTTACAGAATCTGTTCCACAAAGAATAACTGATTTCTGAAATACTTTTAGCTTTGTATGGCAGCTTCATGGTGAAGTGCCAATCATTTCGATAATGGTCATAACTATTGTGGTATTTCACAAATGAGTATCAAATTTGAGAATGTTGCCATCAAAATAGGGGTCGCTATGAATTTGTTTTTGATGCATATTATACATTCTATTGCTGAGTATGAAATAAATGGGTTTTGAAATTTTTGTAAAACTTTGGATCAGTATCTGCTTTCAGTCTTGAAAAAATTGAGCATTTGCAGCAAGTTCACTTACGATCGTAAAGCACGGGAATGAAATATTCATAACGCCTCTCATATCTCGTAAACTGCCAGAGATAACGAAACGAGATTTTGGCAAATGATACCAGGCATAGAGGAGAGTACTTTTCCGTATGACTAAAATACGCAACTTTATCTATCGCGATATAGCAGAAGCTATAGTTTATAATTCTTTTTTACCGGTAATGTAATTGCTTAAGACTTATCAATAGCCAGTGAAAATGTAAGAGTGCAGGATGTAAATAATATTGCGATATACATGATAAAACAAGGGTACATTTGTGAAAAATGCACTGTGATAAACTACATTCTTTCTGGACCAGACGACTATTATTTACACTCTCTTGAAAAATTCTGCACTAATACTGTGTATAATATTCCTCTGCCTTCAGTATCCACAAATTTATATTTCATTTTCAGAATCAAAATAAAGCCACTTGAAAATGAATACTATTTACTGCAAACTTTTGCTCACAATTTTAGTCAAATGTATCCTAAATTCAAGATATTCCACTAAAAAAAAATAATAATTGTACTAAGTATATAGTTTTTACATACCTTCGTGTACTCAGTGGGTTGGAAATTGTCCCGATGAATCGCTGAAAGCCATTTCCGACGCATATTCGCATCTTTCAGAAAGGAAAACAACATTAATTTCGGTTCAGTTCCGTAATTCCCATGACACCTTGGCACAAAAAATTTGTAAACCATATTCACAGTAGCTTCACTACATGTAAACACTGTAATTGCTAGTTTTAAGCACGAATGTAGCACTCGATCCAACAAATGTGTAGATAAACAAACACTTCGAAACACAACATGGTGGCCCACTCAGAGTGACGTCATGACCTGTTATGAATTTCGCGCCGCAGCCTTGTCTCTAGGTGGTGGAGACTCAATCCTCACACAGCAATTGCCAGTTCCTAAAGTTGTTATCAAAATTTACCCTCTGCTGTTATTTGATTCAGGGAAAAGTACCTTCCAAACATGTGCAAACATTGGTGAAAAGTTATTAAATTGTTGTCATCTTACTAGAATACCCACCTTGATGGTGCTAACACACACATGTGTGATGCCCTTAGACTCTGAGATAAGACTGTTCAAATCCTGGTGATGGAAAATTTTCATTGCCAGTATTTGGCTGGCAGGAGGAGGAGAGGTGAAGTTCATGATCATCAGTCTTTGCACCAATGTCCTGGATTTAATTCCATCAATGTCTTATGAAGTGAGGAAATGAGACAGTATTCATGGTGATCTGTCCATCAGATGGTGACTTTAGATTTCATCCTTTCCTTTCCCTTCATCCATAACAACAGGTATTTAGATTTCATCCTTTCCTTTCCCTTCATCCATAACAACAGGTACACACCACACCGCACTTCATGACAGGTCTGAGGAAGGTAATGACAGACCACCTTCACTAGGAACTTGTTTCGAACAGTGATGCAGCAAGCCTGCATTTACTTCCCTATGCTCATTCTCTGAATATGGAAATGTTTTTGTCAGATTTTACCCTCCACTGTCATTTGATTAAGGTGAAGAGTATCTAAATTATTGTTATCCTGCTAGAATGCCTGCCCTCTCCTATTAGCAAGTTTGCTCATATTACTGTTTGAAGAATGGCAGCAGTGTGTGTGTGTGTGCTTTACACCCTTAAAATACAAAATCCTGCTGCTCTGGAAAGGTTGAAGAATCTCTTCGCAGTAGCAATTAAATTGTTTATCTGTAATACTTCCTTATTTCTCATCATTTGAGAATTGAGCTTTATTGATAAGTTACACACAGGTATGCAGTTTCAATTTTCCAACAAAAGATTGTTGTGTTGGCTGTGGATATAGACCAATTTGTATACAGGGTGTTACAAAAAGGTACGTCCAAACTTTCAGGAAACATTCCTCACACACAAATAAAGAAAAGTGTTATGTGGACATGTGTCCGGAAACGCTTAATTTCCATGTTAGAGCTCATTTTAGTTTCGTCAGTATGTACTGTACTTCCTCGATTCACTGCCAGTTGGCCCAATTGAAGGAAGGTAATATTGGCTTCGGTGCTTGTGTTGACATGCGACTCATTGCTCTACAGTACTAGCATCGAGCACATCAGTACGTAGCATCAACAGGTTAGTGTTCATCACGAACTTGGTTTTGCAGTCAGTGCAATGTTTGAAAATGCGGAGTTGGCAGATGCCCATTTGATGTATGGATTAGCACGGGGCAGTAGCCATGGTGCGGTACGTTTGTATCGAGACAGATTTCCAGAACGAAGGTGTCCCGACAGGAAGACGTTCGAAGCAATTGATCGGCATCTTAGGGAGCACGGAACATTCCAGCCTATGACTCGCAACTGGGGAAGACATAGAACGATGAGGAGACCTGCAATGGACGAGGCAATTCTTCGCGCAGTTGATGATAACCCTAATGTCAGCTTCAGAGAAGTTGCTGCTGTACAAGGTAACGTTGACCACGTCACTGTATGGAGAGTGCTACGGGAGAACCAGTTGTTTCCGTACCATGTACAGTGTGTGCAGGCACTATCAGCAGCTGATTGGCCTCCACGGGTACACTTCTGCGAATGGTTCATCCAACAATGTGTCAATCCTCATTTAGTGCAAATGTTCTCTTTACAGATGAGGCTTCATTCCAACGTGATCAAATTGTAAATTTTCACAATCAACATGTGTGGGCTGACGAGAATCCGCACGAAATTGTGCAATCACGTCATCAACACAGATTTTCTGTGAACGATTGGGCAGGCATTGATGGTGATGTCTTGATGGGCCCCATGTCCTTCCACCTACGCTCAATGGAGCACGTTATAATGATTTCATACGGGATACTCTACCTGTGCTGCTAGAACATGTGCCTTTACAAGTATGACACAACGTGGTTCATGCATGATGGAGCTCCTGCACATTTCAGTCGAAGTGTTCATACGCTTCTCAACAACAGATTTGGTGACCGATGGATTGGTAGAGGCAGACCAATTCCATGGCCCCCACACTCTCCTGACCTCAACCCTCTTGACTTTCATTTATGGGGACATTTGAAAGCTCTTGTCTACGCAACCCCGGTACCAAATGTAGAGACTCTTCGTGCTCGTATTGTGGACGGCTGTGATACAATACGCCGTTCTCCAGGGCTGCATCAGCGCATCAGGGATTCCATGCGACGGAGGGTGGATGCATGTATCCTCGCTAACGGAGGACATTTTGAACATTTCCTGTAACAAAGTGTTTGAAGTCACGCTGGTACGTTCTGTTGCTGTGTGTTTCCATTCCATGATTAATGTGATTTGAAGAGAAGTAATAAAATGAGCTCTAACATGGAAAGTAAGCGTTTCCGGACACATGTCCACATAACGTATTTTCTTTCTTTGTGTGTGAGGAATGTTTCCTGAAAGTTTGGCGATAACTTTTTGTAACACCCTGTATAGTAAAGAGTAGTGTGAATGGTAACAGAAGTTTATGAAGACAAACAGGATCAGCATTTGTACTGAAGAATGATAGTTTGTCCAATGGCTGGTTGGTTTTGTGCCCTATATTAAGTATTTATGAGCATATTAGAAATATTTGTTTAACATTTGCACTAAATTAGGACAACTTTCTTTGCAGCTGTTACATTTAGTACCAAATAAGATTGGTAGAATGCATTTTGGCAGCATCTTCAGGAACCTATATGAATCTGTTACATTACACTAAATATATCAAGGTCAAGCTTCTCATGTCAGAGACATTATTGAGGATGTAATGCCATAAACTGATGACATAAATGTAATGTCATTGGTTGCAAAAAAAAAAATCATGCACAAAATTTGTTGCTTGGATATTCCTAATTGAGTGCAAAATACTCCTGTAGATACCTGAGAATAGTATCATGCTACGAGAATGTGTTATTACAATATTATTTGATATCCAATGTCCCATAGAAAAATATGCTGATTAATAACATTTTTTATGTGTGAACACTGACTTCAACAAGTTTCACATGTTACAGGGGAAGAAAATAAATGTGAAGAATTACTATTTAGAAATGCAAGTGCAGTCCTGTATTTTCTTTCTGGATGAAATAAGTAAATAGAATTTAATGATATGTTCTTGTTCCAGATGAAACAATACTGGTTGGGACCCAATTATACCAAAGAAGGTGTAGCTGGAAATGACATAACAAGGACCAATGTACCAGACATAAGAGTAGCATTTCGCTATGAGACACTGGTTGATGAACTTTCAAACATTTTCAGAGTTGCTGAAAAAGAAAACTCATTATAGACATGGACACCATCATATATAAGGCAGGATGCTTGTCAAGAAGTGCTGATCTTTAATTTAAAATTTTTTCACCAGAAAATCTGTTTGTCATTTGATCATCATCTTGCTGGAAGCTGTAACTGGCACTTTTAATGACTATAAGTAATATTTTAAGATAGCATTAATGCTTTAAATTATCTTTGTTAAATACAGCCCTCCTCCAAAAATTTTGAAATAATTGTTGTCATTTGACAGTTCTTTCTTTCGGGATTGCTAAACAGTGTACCAATTTCTGTTAACACTGCTCCCTTAGTAAAGTATACAATTCACTTACTTCTTCCTGGATGCTTACAGTAACTGGTATATGAAGCCAGTGTGTTTACCTTGATAACATAATGAGAGCTAAATTGGAATGATGATGCAATTATTGAATGGTTACAGTGAAAAATCTCTGATAAGAACTGTAATAATATTGACCTGTGCCTTGAAACACACTTGCCACATACGTGAATGTTTCAGATCACAAAAACTAATTCTTACACTCTCTTCTAATAAATAAATATGAAAGATTTTTCTATTTCATCAAATAAATGAGACTTTATGTATTTAACTTTTAATACTGTTGTTTATTTTACAACTGTACTCATTTTGCACTGTGACTTATTGTATATTGTGTACAGGCCCTTTGTCACAAATGCAATATTACCTTATTGTTGTTTTTTTTTTTTTTAAGAATTATTTATTAAGGAATTTCCTGCCACCTTTATTTCTCTGATTTATTGTGTAACGAGAAAAAATGCTGCACACAACAATGTGAAATGTCTGTAGTTGTAAATTGCAGTTGATAATAGTCACAAACCCTCATTTAGACAGGGGGCACAAATTCCCCACACTTTTTTCAATATTGCATGGGAATTTAAAGGTGTCCGGAATAAATTTTGAAACCCTCAGATATATTTTTAGATACATATATGTCCAGAAATAATAGTGGAATTCTTCGTATTTGAGACGTACTTGCTGCAGAATGTTTTGAATAAGCTATAGAATCTATTTTGTAGCTGATATTCTGATAAAATCTGTGGATTTCAAAGTTTTTTACTTTTCTGTTATGTAGTTTATGTATAATTATTAAAGCAGGCATTCCATAATTGAAAAATGTTAGGTATTGAAATGTTTTCTGAGTGTACAATCATTTACCGTAAATGTGTATCAATGGCTTTATGTAACATCATTCTTTTTTACAAAATATGTATTTTGTTCTTTATTTACTATGTGCCAGTTCCTGTTGTGAGAGACTTGTGAGAAACTTGAAATATATAGTGGATACTTTTTATGAAAATGTGACTTCAAATGGCTGTGGTGGTATTATTTTGATAATGGGAAAACTCCACCCACCCACAGTAAAGTGTGTGTGTGTGTGTGTGTGTGTGTGTGTGTGTGTGAGAGAGAGAGAGAGAGAGAGAGAGAGAGAGAGAGAGAGACCATGGGCATGTGTTTGGAGTCTGTTTTACATACTGAGATTTATAGTGTGAAGTGCAGGGAGAAGCAGAACCAAAGTCTGAGCGTAACAATAACCCTTTTTGTATATTGTTTAGATGTTTAGTAAAATATCAGGTTTTCAAATGAATCTAATATGCTCTTTCTGCGTGACATTTATTACTGTCTTGAATTTAGATATTTTTGTGTATAGACTAGAGAAGCATTTACGATGTACTTACTACATTAAATGTGATTGTGTAATGTTGTATGTTGTTTACTCATTCAGTATTGGTTTGGATGATTTCAGTATTCAGAGTCTACTTTACTTTAAATATCCTTTGCGGCATTTAAAAATGATTAAGATCAACAAATTTTGTAGAAAAGATAGTGCTAAAAGCACCGATACAAAATTGCCCACTACAGTGTGGACTTTAATTTAATAGTTTGTTAGTTGGTATAACTTTTTTCATAGGCAGTGCACACCTCCAGATATAGAAATGCAAACTCTAGAAGTAAGTACTAGAATGACATTCTGTCTTTTTACAGTTTGGAAATAATTACAAATAATTAAATTAAATGCTGTATAATATTTACTGGTAATACTTCCTTTATCTGGCTCAAATTTTTTATACATAATTGAGGTATTAAGAATTTGTAATGATCATGTTAAGATAGAAAATCACAAGATTTATTTCATTTTCAGTGATTCAATAAAGTTTGATTTCTATAAAATACTCCCCATATACTTGTCAAGACAAATTAGAATAAAAACCAAGCTTTCAAGAGTAATCTCCATTTGTTTTGTCAAAACAAATGCCCAAAATCTAATTAGTATCTATAAAGTTATTTCTCTTCTATAGTATTGGAGCATCAATGGGTTTCACTTAACTCTTGGGGGAAAAAAGACAGCAGAGATCCAGGTATTGACAATATTCCTGCTGACTTCTTATATTTGGAGGAAACAAAATGAAAAATGAGATGTTTAATCTTGTGTACAATGTGCATGAGCAGAGAAAGCTGCCCACAAATTATTATTATTGTGTTTGATTAGTCCCTGTTGGATCACACAAAGCTTATTGATTCTTTTTCCTTTTTTTCCACACTGCTCTCATTTTCTCTGCATGGGCTTTCTTCCTTTCCTCTGCCCATTTTATTCCTGCTTTCTTCGGAGCTTCATTCTCTGACCTAACTTCCCATCTGTCAACTTTCTGCTTAAATACCTTTCTGTCCAAAATATCTGAATAATTTATCTGAGCTTTTTGTAGGTCCTTTTTGACCTCTTGTATCCAGCGTATAGTTTTAAGTCCTTCTATGTATTCAAGGATTCTGTGCTTAAGTCTTGTTTTGGGAAGCCTAGAGACATGCCAATAAAATTTTAATTGCCTTTTTTTAATGTCTGCTGCAAGATTGGCCAATTTCTCAGTTGTTTGATGAGATTGTAGTCTATAGCCCTCTTCTGTTTTCTTTGACCTTAGTATCTTTCTGATGATTTTACATTCTTCCTTTAATAAATTTTCTAGGTCACCTTTTATGTGGACTGTCAGGGTTTCACTGGAATATAGGACTTCAGGTTTTAATTTTGTATTATAGTGCCTAGTTTTAGAGTTTTTGGACAAGCATTTTTTATTGTACAGCTTGTAGGTTCTTCCATAGGCTCTCTTTAGTTTTTGGATGCGGCTGTTTTGTGCTATTGCCGTTTTGCCCCAGAGGTTCAAGGACTTCACCTTAGTATTTAAAATATGGGACTCTATTGATGTGGCTGTATTTTTAAACAAGTTTTGGATGTAAGTTTTTGTGGTGATGAACTCAGACTTTAGGAAAGAAATTTGCAGACCAGCTTTCTCTGCACATTCTTCAGGGGTTTCAACTTGTTCGATTGCTATTATCTCATCATCTGCTAGTAGGGCTAAGTCGTCAGCAATAGCTAAACATGAAATTCTTATGTCATTATTATTATTGTAATTATGTTGTTGTGGTCTTCAGTACAGAGACTGGTTTGATGCAGCTCTCCATACTACTCTATCCTGTGCAAGCTTCTTCATCTCCCAGTACCTACTGCAACCTACATCTTTCTGAATCTGATTAGTGTATTCATTTTTTGGTCTCCCTCTGATTTTTACCCTCGATGCTGCCCTCCAAAACTAAATTGGTGATGCTTTTATGCCTCAGAACATGTCGTACCAACCGATCCTGACTTCTAGTCAAGTTGTCACAAATTTCTCTTCTCCACAATTCTACTCAGTACCACCTTATTAGTTATGTGATCTACCCATCTAATATCCAGTGTTATTCTGTAGCACCACATTTTGAAAGCTTCCATTTTCTTCTTGTATAAACTATTTATCATCCAAGTTTCACTTCCATACAAGTCTACACTCCATACAAATACTTTCAGAAACGACTCCCTTACACTTAAATCTATACTTAATGTTAACAAATTTCTCTTCTTCTGAAACTGTGATTATACCAGTCACAAAAAGTCATTATGGCAGCCAGAGAGGGAACAGAGTGTAACCAACTGCAAATTGTGGCATGTTTGCCTGTTGTCTGGACTCTGAGGTCATAACTGCATCATTCCAGTTAGTTGCATAAGAGGTAGACAGTACCAGTCTTGCTCATGGAGTTTCAATGTAGCTCATAATTTGCAGCATTGTACCCAATCCAAAGCATGGCCTCTTGTTCTTCTTTAAGTGGAAGACTTCAACCGGAGACTACAAAGGCTCAGAGATTTGTGCCATAGAGTCCCGTAAATGGATCAGCTCTTCACTATCCAGGTAGCTGACTGTAAGTGAAATGCATGCAAGGTTTTTATACATATATAACTATATATACTGTATGAGGAGGGGAGGGGGGGGGGGGATACGATTAGAGTAAGATCCAATTTAACGCCCCCTACAGAGATATTAAAATATAAGTGTTTAACTGCTGAGGTATTTGCAACAAAATGCCAGTCTGAAGCGTATATTGAAAGGATAGGTTAATGGAAAATTGAGGAGGTATTTGTCACAGTACCTGAGAAACTCAAATCTAACAAGATAGGAATTGAAGCCTGAAGCCAAATTGTTTGGGCAATACTTGGTATCAGGGATGAGCATAAAATTGTAATTGGATCTTGTTATTGACCACCAGGCTCATATCCAGATGTAGTTGAAAACTTCAGAGAAAACCTGAGTTCATTAGTATGTAAGTTCCCCAATCATACTGTAAACACTCGAGGAGACTTCAGTCAATCAACAATCAATTGGGATCATTACAGTTTTGGTAGTGGTAGATGTGACAAGACAGCCTGCATTTCATTAGTAAACGCCTTCTCTAAAAACTACCTAGAATAGATAGTTCACAACCCCACTCATGAGGGAAACATATCAGATCTCCACAATGAATTTTCACTGTGCAGCAATGTCATGACCTGGAACCTATGTCATTTGTGGGCCAGAGCTCTCCAATTTGAGCTACCCAAGCACAATTCATGACCTTTATTCACAACTTTACTTTCACCAGTACCTCATCTCCTATCTTCCAAACCTTCAAGTTTCATATCGGTCCATACTCGGCTGCAGAGTTAAAGTTCATTCTGGACACAATACCCCAGACTAACACTACAGCTACTATGGATGCAAGTCCTGGCGATGAATACATCCAAAATTTTGGCAAAACAAAGACTGGCTGTAACCTTAAGATAAGGAAAAGTTCAACAATGTATTCAGTTCTTTAATTCAATGGAAATTCGAAATATTAATAACATTAATTTTTATTATTTTTTAATTATTCAGAATATAAATGAAAATACAAACAAGTGAAATAAAATATGCAGCAAATTTGAACAAATGACACTTGCATTTTCAGTTTATATCATTAGGCATTGAACTTGAAAATAATGAAGCAAGGTCTTCTTGCAAAGGAGTACTCAGTGGAGTTTCCACTTGAGAAGACCAGATATCACTTATCGATGAACCACACTGTGTTACACTTGGTATTGGATAATGGATTAGCTGTTATAGTTCATGTTGATTCAGAAGCCCTCCCCCAAAGGATCCTCTTTGGAAAACACTTTGTGGCTTTTAGTCCTCACAAACATTTTTTATTTCTTCTGGTGCTTTCCTCAGATCAGTAAACTCATCAGAAAATGATAGTCCAGATCTTCGTTTCGAGAAACTGAATTCCTTTCCTTGAATATTTGTATTTTTTGTTCTTCAAGCTTCACCATTTTTTTAACCACAGTGGCATTATTCATCTTGCAATTTTGTTCTGAGGAGCAACGAAGTTTTGCAGTGGTGTAGTTTCATTGATTGTGTTCCGAGGTGATTGAACGGTATGTATTTGTGATTCTGGTTCATTTTCAGGGGCTTCAGGACAAAAAATAGTAGTTGAATTCTCGGTGTCTGCATCAAATGTTGTCTCACTTGGGACATTACCCTGCAATTGCCTTTTTTGGAACTGGTCCTTCAAAAACTCCATGCTTTTAATGTGAACCCACTTAGACTCTTTCCTCCTTAGTCTCCATTCCGTTTTTTAGGATTCTTGCCCTGTTCCTTGCAAAATGTGTCCCTGTTTAACCTCACCACTTAATTTTTGGCTGTTTTGCCTGAAATTAGTGAAACAAAAACAATTGATCAATGTTTTTAATTGTAACCTAGTGTTACATTAGTGTTTTGAATTATTGTTTTAATGGTGATGTCGATTTATTGTATAGTAGTTGTTTCTTAATACAGATTTCTACCGGTTGGGATGTCATTTCAAGCACTAAGCTTTTCCTGCAGAATTTCAGTGTCTATTAAAACATTCCCCCCATGAACCATGGACCTTGCCATTGGTGGGGAGGCTTGTGTGCCTCAGCGATACAGATAGCTGTACCGTAGGTACAACCACAATGGAGGGGTATCTGTTGAGAGGCCAGACAAACGTGTGGTTCCTGAAGAGGGGCAGCAGCCTTTTCAGTAGTTGCAAGGGCAACAGTCTGGATGATTGACTGATCTGGCCTTGTAACAATAACCAAAACGGCCTTGCTGTGCTGGTACTGCGAACGGCTGAAAGCAAGGGGAAACTACGGCCGTAATTTTTCCCGAGGGCATGCAGCTTTTACTGTATGATTAAATGATGATGGCGTCCTCCTGGGTAAAATATTCCGGAGGTAAAATAGTCCCCCATTCGGATCTCCGGGCGGGGACTACTCAAGAGGATGTCGTTATCAGGAGAAAGAAAACTGGCGTTCTACGGATCGGAGCGTGGAATGTCAGATCCCTTAATCGGGCAGGTAGGTTAGAAAATTTAAAAAGGGAAATGGATAGGTTAAAGTTAGATACAGTGGGAATTAGTGAAGTTCGGTGGCAGGGTTATAAACACAAAGTCAAATAGGGGTAATGCAGGAGTAGGTTTAATAATGAATAGGAAAATAGGAATGCGGGTAAGCTACTACAAACAGCATAGTGAACGCATTATTGTGGCCAAGATAGACACGAAGCCCATGCCTACTACAGTAGTACAAGTTATATGCCAACTAGCTCTGCAGATGACAAAGAAATTGAAGAAATGTATGATGAAATAAAAGAAATTATTCAGATAGTGAAGGGAGACGAAAATTTAATAGTCATGGGTGACTGAAATTTGAGTGTAGGAAAAAGGAGAGAAGGAAACGTAGTAGGTGAATATGGATTGGGGCTAAGAAATGAAAGAGGAAGCCACCTGGTAGAATTTTGCACAGAGCACAACTTAATCATAGCTAACACTTGTTTTAAGAATCATGATAGAAGGTTGTATACGTGGAAGAACCCTGGAGATACTAAAAGGTATCAGATAGATTATATAATGGTAAGACAGAGATTTAGGAACCAGGTTTTAAATTGTAAGACATTTCCAGAGGCAGATGTGGACTCTGACCACAATCTATTGGCTATGACCTGCAGATTAAAACTGAAGAAACTGCAAAAAGGTGGGAATTTAAGGAGATGGGACCTGGATAAACTGAAAGAACCAGAGGTTGTACAGAGTTTCAGGGAGAGCATAAGGGAACAATTGGCAGGAATGGGGGAAAGAAATACAGTAGAAGAAGAGTGGGTAGCTTTGAGGGATGAAGTAGTGAAGGCAGCAGAGGATCAAGTAGGTAAAAAGACGAGGGCTAGTAGAAATCCTTGGGTAACAGAAGAAATATTTAATTTAATTGATGAAAGGAGAAAATATAAAAATGCAGTAAATGAAACAGGCAAAAAGGAGTACAAACGTCTCAAAAATGAGATCGACAGGAAGTGCAAAATGGCTAAGCAGCGATGGCTAGAGGACAAATGTAAGGATGTAGAGGCTTATCTCACTAGGGGTAAGATAGATACTGCCTACAGGAAAATTAAAGAGATCTTTGGAGACAAGAGAACCACTTGTATGAACATCAAGAGCTCAGATGGAAACCCAGTTCTAAGCAAAGAAGGGAAGGCAGAAAGGTGGAAGGAGTATATAGAGGGTCTATACAAGGGCGATGCACTTGAGGACAATATTATGGAACTGGAAGAGGATGTAGATGAAGATGAAATGGGAGATACGATACTGCGTGAAGAGTTTGACAGAGCACTGAAAGACCTGAGTCGAAACAAGGCCCCCAGAGTAGACAACATTCCATTGGAACTACTGACGGCCTTGGGAGAGCCAGTCCTGACAAAACTCTACCATCTGGTGAGCAAGATGTATGAAACAGGCGAAATACCCTCAGACTTCAAGAAGAATATAATAATTCCAATCCCAAAGAAAGCAGGTGTTGACAGAATTGAAAATTACCGAACAATCAGTTTGATAAGTCACAGCTGCAAAATACTAACTCGAATTCTTTACAGACGAATGGAAAAACTAGTAGAAGCCGACCTTGGGGAAGATCAGTTTGGATTCCGTAGAAATACTGGAACACGTGAGGCAATACTGACCTTACGACTTATCTTAGAAGAAAGATTAAGGAAAGGCAAACCTACGTTTCTAGCATTTGTAGACTTAGAGAAAGCTTTTGACAATGTTGACTGGAATACTCTCTTTCAAATTCTAAAGGTGGCAAGGGTAAAATACAGGGAGCGAAAGGCTGTTTACAATTTGTACAGAAACCAGATGGCAGTTAGAAGAGTCGAGGGACAAGGAAGGGAAGCAGTGGTTGGGAAGGGAGTAAGACAGGGTTGTAGCCTGACCCGATGTTATTCAATCTGTATATTGAGCAAGCAGTAAAGGAAACAAAAGAAAAATTCGGAGTAGGTATTAAAATCCATGGAGAAGAAATAAAAACTTTGAGGTTCGCCGATGACATTGTAATTCTGTCAGAGACAGCAAAGGACTTGGAAGACCAGTTGAACGGAATGGATGGTGTCTTGAAGGGAGGATATAAGATGAACATCAACAAAAGCAAAACGAGGATAATGGAATGTAGTCGAATTAAGTCGGGTGATGTTGAGGGAATTAGATTAGGAAATGAGGCACTTAAAGTAGTAAAGGAGTTTTGCTATTTGGGCAGCAAAATAACTGATGATGGTCGAAGTAGAGAGGATATCAAATGTAGACTGGCAATGGCAAGGAAAGCGTTTCTGAAGAAGAGAAATTTGTTAACATCGAGTATAGATTTAAGTGTCAGGAAGACATTTCTGAAAGTATTTGTATGGAGTGTAGACATGTATGGAAGTGAAACATGGACGGTAAATAGTCTGGACAAGAAGAGAATAGAAGCTTTCGAAATGTGGTGCTACAGAAGAATCCTGAAGATTAGATGGGTAGATCACATAACTAATGAGGAAGTATTGAATAGGATTGGGGAGAATAGTAGTTTGTGGCACAACTTGACCAGAAGAAGGGATCGGTTGGTAGGACATGTTCTGAGACATCAAGGGATCACCAATTTAGTATTGGAGGGCAGCGTGGAGGGTAAAAATCGTAGGGGGAGACCAAGAGATGTATACACTAAGCAGATTCAGAAGGATGTAGGTTGCAGTAGGTACTGGGAGATGAAGAAGCTTGCACAGGATAGAGTAGCATGGAGAACTGCATCAAACCAGTCTCAGGACTGAAGACCACAACAACAACAACATTAAAACATAATTTTTGAAGCATACCAAGCGGTAGGGGGGTGCTTCTACAATGTACATATGTCTTTGCCTACTACAGAGGAATGGAAATCCATCGTGAGTGACATCTACAACAAATGGAGTTTCCCCAACTGCATTGGTTGCATAGACATGAGACATTAGTATGAAATGCCCCAACAAACAGGGTTGATATATTTCAACCATAAGGGCTATTTTTCAGTTGTATTGCAGGGAGTATCTGATGCAAATTATAAGTTAATTGCTATTGAAGTTGGGGCTTATGGTAAGCAAAGTGATTGGGGAGACTTTTCAGATTCAAATGTTTATCAATGATTTGAAGCAAACCCTGAGCATACCAGAAAATGAAAATATTCTGTTGGCAGACATGTTAGCATCCATTGTTCTGTAGGGTGATGATGCCTATCCTCTAAAAATGTGAGACCATATTCAAAACAAAGACCTGCTATTGAAGAATAAATTTTCAATTATAGACTATAAAGATCTTGACAATGCCTTTAGTGTGCCTTTATTACTCTGGTAGCCAAGTGGAGGTGTTTAAAAACTGAACTGCAAATCGATTCAGATAAAGTAGACATCAGAATTAAATCTTTCCAGAATGAGATTTTCACTCTGCAGCGGAGTCTTTGCTGATCTGAAACTTCCTGGCAGATTAAAATTATGTGCCGGACCAAGACTCGAGTGCAAATGAGGCTAGAGAAAGCGTGAAAATTATTTTGTTAGTCAAGCAGGTGAAATCTCATTTCAGTACAAGCCACTATAGTAATCTGTAGCTCTACAAGTCATTTTCTTGATAGATAAAAAGTAAAAATTAATTATAAGTGCTTATGTACCTAATTAATGTAAACCCCACATCAAAATAAAAAATTATATTTACTGCTAGTGTTGAATTCTGGAGCAGCTTTCGCCCACTTTTGTCAAGAAATATCTCTGTTGAATATGAGAGACAAACATTATCACAACAAACACCTGTTATCGGACACAAGACTGACCAGTTCATCATAATCCATGGTGAAATAAACAAATCACTCAAAATCCAACACACGGAAACACCCAAAACAGACACCGGTCCCTCGAAAAAATCAAACTTGTTAGAAAGCTCAACAGGTTCTAACGATGTCACGCATATTCTGACATGTTTGCTGCTCATAGGAAAACGTGTGTGTGTGTGGTGTGTGTGTGTGTGTGTGTGTGTGTGTTTGTGTTTTCAAACAAATTTGTCAGAGCACATTTTTTTGTCAGAACTCGCATCCATAGTAATAGTAGTGTAAGCCATGTCTCTGCAGTATCCTTTCTTCCAGGAGGGCTACTCCCGCAGGTTATGCAGAAGTCCTCCATGCCAACCATTGTGAATTCCAAGAACATCAATCATTTTAAATCCAACTCTCACCTTTCTCACATGACATCCTGAAAGCCATGGATCAATACATTCCGGTAGAAGCAGTGCTTTTTGAGTTCTGAAAGGCATTTGACTTAGCACCACACATACAGTTTTGTGAAGTTTGAAAGGTAGGAGATGAGGTACTGGGGGCAAGTAAAGCTGTGGCAACAGGTTATGAGTCATGATTGGGTGGCTCAAATGGTAGAGAACTTGCCTTTGAAAGGCAAAGGTCTCAGGTTCGAGTCCTGGTCCAGCACATGGTTTTAATCTGCCAGAAAGTTTTATATTAGATCTGATGGGAACAAAGAGATCCACCTCACTGTGGATGTATACATCAAAACTGCTATCAGCTACCATGATGCAACAATGATTAACAAAGTATAATGGGCAACTAAAAGAGTGAAGAGATTTATATGTTTAGTAAAGTAGATGAGGCAATAGTGCCATTTTTCAATAAGGAACCTGAGCTGAGCACAGAATTATTTAGAGGAACTTTTACTCCAGTCTGAAAAAACAGCTGATCATGCACTGGACTGATATGTAAACAATAAAACAGTTTGTGATGGGAGAGACCCCTCTATGGATACATTCACTGTAAAGAAACTCTTAAAAAAACAGAGACTACTGCAAAATAGCTGTAAAACAAAGCACAGGGCGATAGATGGAGATATGTTGAATGAAATGCATTTGGCTGTCACTGGAGCAATGCATGAATCCATCGATGACTACTGTAGAGGAATATTGTTGAGAGAGATTTCACAAAACCCAATGAAAGTCTGTTAATATGTAAAGACTGTTAGTGGCACCAAAGTTAGTGCCCAGACAATGATGGATGAGACAGGAACTGAAAATGAGGGCAGTAAAACAAAAGAAATATTGCAAAAGTTATTCATTGATTGTGAATTCTCTGACATTGCTGTATTAGGTATATAACATAAACTACCTATTAATGACACAGGAAAATTTGTGCCAGATTGAGACTTTAAAATAGATTTCCTGCTTGTTGCATGTGGTCAGCTTAACCACTTTTATTCGTGCACACTTCCCAGACAGATCCAAACCTCCATACATCAGCCATACTGTCTACCACCCCTAACGCTTGCAACATTGCTCAGATTCCCACAATAGGGAGAATGAGGCGACAAGGAGTATTGTCATTTTACTTGTCTAGGCCTCTAATATTTATTTTATGATGTCTGTCCCTTCAGACACATGACTGAAGGGCCTGACATTGTAAAATAAAAAAGGGAAAATGCTTAACTATATTTTCAAATCTTCCTTTACAAACCAAATCCCAGGGTATTGGTCCACTTTAAGTGGCCCACCAATGCAAAGATGAGTGGTATAGATATTGGTGTCAGTGGCATTGTGAAACAGCTGAAATCATTGAAATTTAGCAAAGCTTCAGGCCCTGAGTGAATCCCTATCCACTTTAATAGTGAAGTTGTGTCTGAGTTAGCCTTACTTTTAAACAGAATCTATGGAAGATCCCTGCAACAAAAAAGCTGTGCCTGGTGGTAGGAAGAAAGCACAGATAATATTAGTCTAACAAGATGACCAGCAGAAGTGATCCACAGAAATGTGCAATATCCTTGACATCGATTTGTTGTAGAATCTTGGAATATGTTCTAAGCCTAAATATAATGAAGTATTTCTAACAGAATGACCTCCTCCATGCTAACTATCATGAATTCTGAGAACATCAATCATGTGAAATCCAACTTGAACTTTTCTCACATGGCATGTTGAAAGCCATGGATCAAGACATTCTGGGAGAAGCAATGGTTTTTGACTTCTGAAAAACATTTGCCTTTGTGTGGTACAAAGTTATTATCGAAAGTATGACCATATGGGGTATCAAGCAAGATTTGAGAATGGATTGAGGATTTCTTCGTGGGGAGGACACACCATGTTACCTTTGATGGAGTCATTGACAAATGCAGAAGTAACTTCAGGTGTGCCCCAGGGAAGTATGCTGGCATCCTTGCTAGTCTTGTTTTATGTTTATGACCTTGCCAACAATGTTAATGAAAGCTGCAAACCCTTTGTAGGGGATGCAATTGTCTGTAACGCAGTACTGTCTGAAAAAAGCTGCACAAATATATAGTCAGACCATGATAAAATTATGGGGGGGGGGGGGGGGGGGGGGGTGAGAGAGAGAGAGGTAGAGAGACTCTTTTTAGTGGGATAATAGTAATAAGCAAACAGAAAGTGAGTGTTCAGGGAGTGGTGAGAGTGAAGAAGAGATGTAGTGAAGGAATATGAGGTAGTGTCAGAGGTTAGCAATCTTTGGAAGCTTATTAATGGACTAGCATAGCACTTGCAGCTTCGTTCATATAAGAGTGTATGGTCTGCGCAGATCTTTTTGTTTCTCTTTAACTAAATCTGTATGTTATTACATCCATTGTTCATGTGTAAATATACACATTACAAAAAAGTTAGTGACTCTTTACATGGCCATCAGTCTTTGCAACGAGAGAGAGAGAGAGACAAATTGGATAAGTGGTTCTGTCCTTATTAGCACCAGGCTTATACCCAGTACTGAATTCTCTCATCTCAAATCGATATTCTTGTACATGAAATAATGTTTAAACATGGTATGTTTAGTTTGCATAGTGATTACAATAAAAATAATTTTATAACCATATATTACACCTATGAAAAATTAATGTATTAAGATCCATTTCTTTTTCTATGTGCACAAAAAGTGATTCTGCTTTCATAATGAATTAAACTTTTCACCCTGTTGGTTGTTGAATTTATGAAAATGCTAAAACACATACTTTTTTATTTCTGACTGGAGAAACCAAATACCAGTTTTCATAGTTGTAGCTTCAAAATTGGGTTAATAGCAACGTTTTTTCAAAAACTTTTCATCCCCTATTTACCCCCTTAATGGTGGAATTTCTAAAAATCCATTTCTTAAATGATTATTACAGTATGATACTAACAACCTGTCCAAATTTCAGGTTTCTGTCCCTAGTGGTTTGGGCTGGGCAACAATGAGCGAATCAATCAGTCAGGACATTTCCTTTTACACACAGATTGTGGAAAGGTTAACAATTGAATGGAGATTCAGAGTAAGGGAAGTTATAGTGTTGGCTGTGGATAGATACTTTTCCTTATAGTGCATAACAAAAAAGTATTTATACTATACTAATTGATGAGGGATGTTTGAGAAGAAAAGCAGACTGAATTTAGGAATGATGCTTCTTATGACAACAGCCTCAAATAATCCATTGTCATTTTTTGTTCCACATCAGATGGAGAAAAAACTAGAGCTTTCAATGACTTACCCTATTTTATGGACTATAAGATGCTGTGGGCTATAAGACGCACCTTAATTTTTAAGCAGTTTTTTTCTTTAAATTGCACTTTTACCATTTTTTTATTAGATTGCAAAGCCAGACTAAAAAAATTCTAACTTTATAAAACCAAACTGACCTTTAAAATCCCTGGAAATCGTCATCTGAATTTTCTTCTTCTTCTTCTGCTTCCTCTTCATCATCATCATCATTACCCTCTTCATACACAAGTTGATCTTATATATGTCATGCTTATATATCTCATGCTGCACTTCTTGAAAGATTAAACAATAATGTCTCTTCTTACTCTAGACCACAACTGTTGTATCCACTGACACACTTGTTTGATTGTAGGCCATTTTAAGACTCCCTTTGGCATGAATTCATGTTTCACCCATCATCCATTTGTTCCATTTCTCATGCACATACATTTTAAATGGTTTATTTATTGAGACATCAAGAGGTTGTGATTGTGAAGTAAGTCCTTCTGGAATAACAAGAAGCTCTGTATTTCCCTGTCTATCTCTCTTTCACAGAATTTTTCAAGTGCATACTAAACTGATCTAGCACAAGAAGAGAACTGTTCTTCAATAAATCACTTCCTTCTCTTCCACATTCTGTTAATCCTTAATTTCATACCCGCCTTGCCCATCCAACCCTTGTCAGTACGTAAACACCACCACCTGGTGGTATTTCAGAAGGTTTAGGCAATGATTCACACTTGAAAATCATCATTGGATTATGTTTTGTACGATCAGCACAACATGAAAGGATAACAGTAGCGCATTTTTCATCTCCACTTGTTTCATAGTTACAGTTTTAGCACCTTCCATGGCAACAGTTCTGTTACTCGGCACATCAAATATCAGAGGAGTTTCCTCCATATTCTCTATTTGGCTTGGTTCCACACATGTTTTCTGTCAATGGTGAGTGATAAAGCAATGGAAAGATAATATTCTCTCTTCATACTCTCGTGGCATTTTCTGAGAGATTTTGGTTTTGGTTAACATGCTAAGTCCATGGTGCTTCATAAACCTATAGCACCAACCAAAGTTCATTGCAGCGCTAACTTATGAGCATGTATCACAAAGTGTAGCTGTGTCCTAAATAATTGGCAGTCTGTGTCAGTGCTCCGTGCCTCTTGCAGGCCTTTATCAAGTAGTTGTATAATCCCAATCTTTCTGCCCAGTCCATCAGCATTGCTATGTTGCTTGCCAGGTTTGTGCACTACCTCTTAATCAGATTCACTCAATTTCACTGCCCAATGAGTTAATCTAGCCAAAGGAACCTTCAGTCCTACCACTTTAACAGGCCATGGTCAATTATAATGTGGAATTTTCTATTGTACAACCAGCAATGGAAATAGGCAATGCCATATATGACACTAAACATTTTTTTCTCAATGGTTGAGTAATTCTGTCTGGCTTTATTCAACTGCCTTGATGCATATGCTGCTGTGTGTTCCTTGCCATTTATATTCTGACTCAGAATATATCCAATCACCTGCTTACTTGCGGGCAAGTTGTTAATGCCTCTTTCAGTTTCTAAAATGTGGTTTGGCAGTCAGTTGTCCACTGGCATTTCACACCTTTTTTAACAAATGCGTTAACGGTTTAGGGTTTTCAGCAACACTTTGGCAACTTATTATAATAATAACGTAGGCCTAAAAGTGATCAAAGTTCATTTTCTGTGTCAGCAAGATATCATGGACAGCATGCATGAATCTTGAATAAGTCTTTATGTCACCACATTACCTAGACAGTTTACCTCTGTGAATGCAAAATGACACTTTTCAGTACTAACATTATACATGCTAACTTAACATTATACATGCTAAACGTAACTCTTAAACAGTTCTTCTAGTCACTGTGCATACTCCTTTAGGTCTTTGGAAGACAGAAATATTGTCCAAATAGACCATGTACTGACATGGTTCTAAACCCCTTAGCACTCCATCCAATAACCTCTGGAATGTGGCTGACACATTCTCTCAGCAAGCCACCATCAGTAGAATTGCCTAGGCACTCAGTGTCACCCAGTGATGTCAGCAGGGTGGCAGTAGCTGACAGGGACAGCTTGCCATGTTTAATGATGCAGCCAAGTTCTGGCTGCTTGCCTAGCAGGGCAGTCTATGCTTTTCACAAGGTAGTAATCCTGTAAGCGTCTTGGTCAAGTGAATACACCAGGTAGTCTGCATAGAATCTTCTGCTAAGGTGGATGCCTATAGCTTCTGGAGCCTACGTCCAGAATAGGTGACTGGCTGCATCACCACTTGCTGTAACAGTGTTCCTCTCAAAGTTAGAGGCCGGTGCTGGCATAACATAAACACATAGATAATGCCTGAAAACATCTGAACACACTGAGAGAGGGCATCTGATTCAAGAACTATTTATGCAAACATGGCTGACTAGTGTTTACCTCTTGCCAGCACTTTAGCCTGGCACTCAAAACAAGTTTGCAGATTCACTCACCACTGTGAAGCAATAGTGACTTCTCTTGGTCTGCTGCTGTTGTCTGGTCAGCTTTTCTAAACACCCTGTTATAGCTGAAAGGGGTCCCAACTTTGCTGTTCAGAAGTGGTGGTGTATGTACTTTGCAGCATCAGTGTACTCAATAAGTACTCTTGCACTCTGAATATATCATCTTAAATCACAGTGTGATAATGATGGCACCTGGCACCTTGCTCCATGTGACATCGTTTTGCTGCATTGGTGTTGGGCAGTTCAATCCTTCAGACTAGGTCATGCTGTAACAGTACTCAAACTTATGAGCCGAAACTTTATGACCACTTATTTAATAGTGTATGGGTCCACCTTTGGAACGAAACACATCATCGATTCTGTATGGCATGGATCTGCCAAGTCATAGGTAGGTTTTTGGAATGTGGCATCAGATACCTATGTGCATGTCATGATATTGCTGTATAGCATGGACCATGGAGCTGGCTCCTGATAGTATCTCAGATGTATTCCATCGAATTCAAATCTGATGAATCTGGTGGGCAAGACATCAATATTACTTCACTACCACACTTCTCAAACAACTGTATCATGATTCTGGCATTATGACTTGGTCAGTTATCTTGTTGGATACTATCATTGCTGTAAGGCCATCAAGCATGCAGCAATGGAAGTGGTCCAAATAATGTTCACGAAGTCCACAGCTTTGATGATGCCTTCAGTTATTGCCACAGGTCCCAAGGCAGCCCAGTTGAATGGGCTCCATAGGATTATACTGCCCACACCAGATTTCATCCATGGTGTGGTGCATGTTTTGAGCAGCCACTTGCCTGGATGCTGGGATATCCAGACATAACCATGAATTTGGTATAAGAATAAATATGATTCATCCAACCAAGCAACATGTTTCCACTGATCCACAATTCAATCAGGATGATGCCATGCCTTCTGCGGCCATAATTGATGATGTAGTTGGGTAGAAACGGAAACATTTAGGAGTCATCTGCTAAGGAGCTCCATTGATGATGTAGTTGGGTCAATAGGGAAACACTTAGCAGTCATCTACTTGGAGCCCTAAGTTCAACTGTATTCTGAGCAGAGCACTCTGAAACACTTGTGCTTGTGCCAGCATTGTATCTTGTCATAAGATCTGCCACAGGTCACTGCCTATCTTGCTTTACAGAGTGGGCAAGCCTCTACCCTCCACATTCCCTGTTGCACAGGTATCCAACACCTACTTGCTTGCTCAGAGTTTCACCACCCTTCAACCATTTTCCATAGATTATCAAGACAGCAGCACACAAACTGCTAACAAATTTTGCCTTTTACAGGATGCTTTTTTGCAGGCTGCCTGGAATGTAGGGAAGAGAGCATTGGGTGTGGATGGGTGGCAGTGTGGTGTGGAAAGTTGTTCATTCAGAACAGCATATCACACTTCTTCCTGTCAGGCCAAAGAAAGATGCGCATGTAAAAAACATTGTTTATGTAGTTTTATTTATTTATTTATTTATTTATCTTACAGCTCGAAACATGTATTTAACATGCATGGGCAATGTTATAATAATTACATTCAGATTATTGATACACAATATAAATAGATTACATGCTACTAAGTAAAATATCATTGAAGTATATTTAATATAGCATTCCTGAGGTCAAATCATGTCAGCACCATACTGTATGGGCACTTCAATACAAGCCATTTTTTTAACTCATTTTTAAAAATTCTACCAGAAAGCTGTTTCAGGTTGTTTGGCAGAGAATTATAAAATATTGCTCCCTTAATGAATTGGGTATTTGTTGTTAGATTCAATCGTCTGCTCACCATATGAAAGTCTGATTTTTGTCTTGTATTGTAACCATGGATTTCCATATTCCTGTTTGTCACTTTTTTGTCTTTTTTCACTAATAATATTGATTGAAACATATATACTGCATAGATAGTCATAATATTAAACTTAATAAACAGGTTTTTACATGAAGTTCTGGGTCTTACTTTTGCCATAGTTCTTATTACTCTTTTCTGCAATACAAATACCCTTTTTATATTGTATTGGCTACACCCACCCCACAATACAATTCCATGAGATAGATGGGGATACACCAACCCAAAATACGCTATTTTTATTGCTTCGATATCTAAATATTGAACTAATCTCCTTAGTAAATACAGACTAGATGTTATTTTACCACAGACATGATCTATCTGCTGATTCCATGAAAGTCTGTCATCTATATATATCCCCAGAAATTTACATTCTGAACAGGTATTTTCCTGAATGTCCTCATTTAGAACAGTATTTTTATTTGAACTACTTGTCTTAAAATAAATTAAATTAGTTTTGTTAATATTGACCCTCAGGTTTTCTTTTTCAAAATGTGTTTGGGCTTTTTCAACAAAATTCTGTACCACTGAATTTAGGTCATCATTACTACGTGCCCAGCAAACCCCAGAGGTGTCATCAGCATACATAGTAATACGATGACTGGTGTCTAATAGTAGAGATCTTCCACGGTGCATACTCTGGTTTGATGTATGTGCAGACTGGGTGACAGAAGCAAGAGTACAGAATATTGTCAAGGCACGGTAGCAATCAAGCATCTCCATCTGCGTTGGCGGGTTTGCTTATACTTTGGCATCATGACTTGGTGGTGTCTTGGAAAGCACAGGGCAAGAGATGCTGCCAATAACAACAATGCCCGAGTTGAAGAAAGCTTAACACAAGAGCCATTCTGTTCTGAGATTCTGAATGGAAATCATTATATGTAATGATTTGTGCGAGTTAAATGTGAAAAAGCACCTGTCTACCCAAAGTTGTAATTGTTCTTATACATTGGATACAAAATACAGAAGAGTTATTAGAAGACATTTGTTTATGTCATTTAGTAGCTTGCATAGTTCGGAGCTCTTTAACAGCCCTTGATCCCCTGCAGAAGATAAAGTCACATGACAAGATTTTGTGGTACTGCATAGCAGATTCACTACATCAAGAACCTTGAGAAAGATGACCAAAAAAAAAAATATATATATATATATAATTAAGATAAAAGTAATAATGAATAGCATCATTGTGACAGATCATTTGGAACACTTCATTTTGGCTTAGTTCAGCTACAAGAAGTGGCTATTATACTACAGCAACTGTCAAAGTGTAAGCACTGTTGGTTACTGCTTTGACAGTTGCCACAACTTCCACATCAAATGTTCACTTCCATACAGTGTAGGCGTTTGTGACAAAACATATCTGCTCAACAACTGAAAAACTGAACACCTACACATCCAATTCTCCCAATTCCCTGTTGTAGCTACTCCACAGTTGTCATCCACAAATTATTCTTTTCACCCCCTTCTCCTCCCCCCCCCCCCCCCCCCACACACACACACACACGCACACACACATTTGACAAAAGCAGATCCCTTTTTTTCACAAACCAATGGAAGCACGTCCCTTTATCACCCAGCAACATCCTAGACTTGAGTAACTCAAAACATTCATCTGTCAGGGCTATAACCTTCTAATGTCAAACCCTGAAATGTAATACTCTATCCCCAAATCCTCCCCACGTCACCCAGTCACCTTCTACTGCTTTCCCAACCTCTGCAAAATCTTTGTCAAACAATATTGTCATGTAGAAGAAGGTGTAATTAGATTAATAACAAACACTAATTTCACTTAAAGAAGGTTTATTCAGCACTTGCACATACAAGAGTGTGGAGCGAACTGCCTTCAGCCAGAACACGTACAGTATATATACAGCTACAGAACATTCCAGTACAATGATTCTTGACATTTGTGAATACTTCTAGAATGTAGCCGAACCGAAAATGCAAATTAAAATGGTACAGTCAAGGTGAGTTTTTAACTCATGACCCTCCATGCAACAGTTTAGTATCATAACCACTACACCAAGGTGCTACTCAGCTTCTTCTGTGACATTGCTGCCTCCTTAAGAGAACAGCGTCTTGGTGTTACATCCTCCTAGTCCAGGAACACGTCATCGGTCCTCATACTCTGACACCTGATGACTGATTCTCGCCCTGGCGGTGATCTTCTTAGAAATTCTTTTGCCACTACACTCTTCACCACCTTTCTGCTTGTTGCCTGTCACTGGAGCTTCAAATTTACCCTGGGTTGCACGATCCTTATAGGGCTTCATTCAAAGGAAATGGACAGTATCTCTGATCTTTTGCTGTCTTGTGTTGGGGTCGAAATCTTCAACTTCATAAGTAACATCAGACAACTGCCTTACAACCTTGTAAGGTCCAAAGTAGCGCCTGAGGAGCTTCTCAGAGAGACCAACCTTCTGAACAGGAATGAAGACCCAGACAGGGTCACCAGGCTGGTAGACAACAGGGCGGTGGCTCGCATCATACCTACGGTGATCGTTTTCTTGAGCCTGCAGTGTGTGGAGTTGAGCTAACTGCCGAGCTTCCTCAGCTCTGGTTAACACCTGGCCAATGCAGTCATCGTCCACGTCATCAGGATATAACGAAAACACAGTGTCCATCATCAGTGTTGTAGGCAAACGTCACGAAAGGTAGTACCTCATCCCAGTTGCTCTGCTCAACATTGATAGCTGTCAGCTAGGGTCTTATTAAGGTGTTCATTAAGCCTTTTAGTTTGCAGATGGTAGGCAGTCGTCATGTGATGAGTAATGTTGCACTGAAGGTTTATCTCTGCTGCAAGATTCGATTGAAAACTTCCTCTCGATCCGTAAATAACGACCTTGTGGTACTGTGTTTTAATACAATGCCTTCCACAATGAATTTGGCTACCTCAGATGTTGCAGCTGTTTTACCTCAGATGTTGCAGCTGTTTTCACGGCTTTTGTAATGGTATAGTGTGTCAGATAATCAGTGCAAACAATAATCCATCTATTGCTACTAGCAGCTGTTGGAAATCATCCGATGAGGTCAATCCCAACACATTGGAAAGGCGTTTCGGCTGGTGGAATTGGTGTGAGTCAGCCAGGTGGTTTCTGAGGAACTGCCTTTCTCCTTTGGCACTCTCGACAGTGCGACACACAGTGACGGACACTCCTAAATAAACCTGGCTAGAAAAATCTCTTGTGGAGTCTATCGTATGTCTTAATAAACCCTAAATGTCCGGCCTCAGGTGTGACACGGAATTTCTGTAGAACATATAAGCACATGTGTTTAGGAATCACTGGTAGCCACCTATTTCCAAACGACGTTCCACTACTGACACACGGTATGCTCTCTGGCTTATTGTTTGATGGTCTCCAGTGCTAATCCAGTGCTTCACCATCGATTTGTCTAATTTGCTCTTCACCTGTGGATTGAAGAATTCAGAAAACTCTTGAAGAATGGCAAGTAGCTTCTTCTGTTGTTCCTTAGTGAGATCTGGTGATAGTCGAACTAAAGTCTTTTCACCGAGAGTTGGGACGAAACATAAACAGTGTCACATGAGCGACTACGCTCGTTTCCAGAGAAAGCATTCGGTGTGCACGTGATATGTAGGGGTGTGGAAAATCCTTGGCGCACGCTTTGCAGCTGGCGGCGTTTGGCTGGCTGCCGAGCTGCCACAGCGGACCGTGAGAAACCTGGGCAACAATGTACAAAATAAATTTAACAATAATGTTGAAATAATGTTAAACTGAGTTCATTCTGTCGAAGCAGACTTATTTTCATTCAGGTTGCTAACAAAACGCTCCTCTCTCTCTCTCTATAATGCAGTCTAATTTCCACATTTGAGTTTCCACTTTTTCTACGACATGGAGAATGCACTTGTTCCAATCCTCTGCAGTCACTGTTCGTACTGCTTCTTCTAGCAGTACTTTAACTTCCAGCATTTTCTATGTTTTGTTTTTTCGCTGCAACATAGCCTTTGATTCTGGCCCACAATAACTCAATGGCGTTTAATTCGCAGTGTTATGGAGGAATTCTAAGAACAGCTTTCCCTGCATTCTTCGCCATTTCATCTATTCCGAATTCGTTGTGCACTGTTCTGTGATTTTTAACTATATCTAAAAGTTCTTTCTTCGAAATCGATGTTTTTAGATTTTAGCCACTCTGATATTTCATGCTTATTGGAATTCGCATTGGGAACTTTTTCTTTTCTCTGAGAATGGCACGGCACGTTATCAAGAATAATAACTGCATTTTCCTGAAGCCGAGGAAGAACATCTTGAAACCACTTCTCGAAGGTTTTGGTACACATCTCCTCATGATAATCTCCACTTTTCTTGGATTCAAAAGTCCACAAACATCCTTCAACGAACCCTGCTTTGCTGCCAATGTGTGCGATAATCAGATGTTTCCCTTTACCTGATGGTCCCTTGCTTCTGATGGATAATCCGGACAGAAACGCTTGTTTTGAGGAATTCATAGTGTCATCTACCCAGACATAACTTCGGGTATGTCCTGCGTTCACCCACGTCTCGTCCAAATAGTAAATAGGTCTGCCTTCATCTCTCAACCGTTTAATGGTTCAAAGATAACACCGCCTCCATAAAATGATGTCATCCCTGTCTATTAGCATGCTATCGCGCCCACGCCAGACATATTTGGAATTCATTTCTCTCAATAACTTATAAAATGTAGTTCTCCGAAAATTGCCCAGATCAGCATCTTCATTCACGACAGTAAGCACTTTGTCAGTTATTGGCAATTCGTTACGGAAAAAAAAAATCGTGTACTTTCCTTCGTATCGCATTTCTATCGAAGTCATCAACAGTTTCAGAAAGTTTCTGTCGTAATTTTCCTTTCTTGGCAGACTTCAAAGAGTGTGTGGCCTTGTACTCACGTATCACATGATACACTGAAGAATGTCCAACATCTGTAGCTGCAGCTGTTTTTGAAACAATGTCGCTCATCAACTGCTCTGGATGTAACAGTTCCGTTTTATACACATTAAGCACCATGTGCTTCTCAGAAGAACTTTATTATTTCTTCTTTGCTCGCTTCTTTGGTGCACTCAGAACTGACATGTCGACCTCGCTCGCTGAATCCGTGGATGACATAATGAGGACAGCCGTATGTGATGCTAATGAAATAAAAGAATATGTAAAATAAGAAACCATGTGATACTATTGGATGCGTACGTAAGCAGTGTATGCTCAGCGTGACTACAAACACATATACTTACTCTAATAATCAACAACTAGTCTTTCAAGCGTCTTTACAGATGAACTTAAGATATCCTGAAATCGCCGCTGTACAACACCCACTAACGAGCTCACACCTGCAACTGAGATGGCCACATTGACTGAGCACCGCGCCTGCGAACCGCACAATGCATCGCTCATAAAGGACAGAGGTTGCACCCATCGCATTCGAACAAACTACAAAATTAAATTCAAACCTTTCTGAAACTTTCCTCGCTTACACCCCACAAAAAAATTTAAAGGGGAACAGTTTGTCGCTTACTATATTTTGGTTGATGATTTGGTAAAAGTTCTGCATCAAACGTGAGATTTCAATTTATTACTTCACCATTGCTGACTCTATTGGGCAGGAAATTTACAGACGTCATCAACATATAGTACTGAAGGCAATTATAAAATTATTTTGCTGTGCGACACACAGTCTAGGAGATATGGCATGATAAATATAGAGTAACTCGAAAAAACAACTTTTCCTGAAAGCTTAAATATTTCTCTTTTTCAGTGACAATAAATTTTAATGTAATGTAAAACAAGGTGTCGGAAGGTAGTTCTCGGATCACTTTAACATGTTCAGGTGCCAAATTATAAAAAACACGACTTTCATTTTTTAAATTTCTGATACCCCTGCCTTGTACACCCCTCGACGGCAGCGCTTTGGTCACGCGCCTTGCCGTGTTTACAGTACATCTCTTGTTTCAGTGAATGGAGTATAGAAGATCTTGTCTCATAGTGGTAGCGCTAATTTCGCCCACAGACTTGGCATAGGAGGTTTCTATGACGCTCAGCTGTTCTTCAACTAATGGCTCAGCATTTGCTATGCATATGCGTCTTGGAAGGATCTGCAGTTCTTGGCAACAGTTCACTATCCACAATTCACCAAATCCATTCTTAAACGAGACGACAGAGGCTGGGATGACCAAGTTATTCTTCAGTGGTATGCTTCTCTTACATTCCACTACAAGATCCATGGGTTGATGCATGGCATGACACATGACAGTTACTTTTCTAGTGCTTACTGCAGGAGTGATCACTTCATCCAGCACTCATAGTCTCCCCCCACACACTCAAACGTGCATCTTCCTGTCCACAGTATCTCATTTCGTCTAGCATAATCTTCATGCGACCACAATCTATAATTGCCTGAGAAGCTTTCAAAAAGTCCCATCTGGGAATGACTTCATGGCTACACTCTTGTAAGATGATGAATTCTAAGGGCTGTGTATGGCCACATATACCCACATGAATGGTACATCTTCCTGTAGGTTTTACATATTTCCCATTAGCCTCCTTCAGCAGAGATGTTTTCTGCAACTGGCGATGGTACTTCTCCGAAATGACTGAATATGATGCTCCAGAGTCCACAAGAACTTGGCCTGGTCGGCCATCCATGAGGATATCCACATAGTTTCCTATAATTTTTGTAGTGATCGATTGATTGGTCTGCAGTCTTCTGGTGCGGGCGTCACCAAATATCCATCACCTTTCTCGACAATAGCGCACCACATGTCCCGGTTGTCGACACTGGAAACGTATTGGTTGGTTATCCTGGGTCATCCAGATGTCAGTCTTCCTTGGTGCCCAAACAGGTTCCTCTTGCGGCATTGTAGTAACGTAACTCCACCTGGGTCTCGACTTTTTCATGGTTTTAAAGGGAAATGAAGGATGGGAGACTGGGTTCAATGTCTGTTCCACTTCCTCCTTTATGACCTCGGTTTTTGCTCAATGTGCAATCCAAGTGCTTTCTGAACTTCCTCTGTCACTATCTGATGAAGAACACTTGAGAAATTAGTTGCTTCCTCCATCACAGACATCGATACGACATTTGGAAGCTGTTCAAACTTCTTGCATGTAATTCTTTTTTGATGAATTGTCTCGATATACTGGCACCATTTTATGAAGTCATCTGCTGTCAAAACCTCCTTCAAGAGTAGGGCTTGATACAGGTCCTCAAATCCACCCTTCATGGGATGTGCAACCTTATCTTCCTCCTTCATTCTGGGATCCACTATTTTACACAGCTCCAAGACGTCTTGAATGTCAGGATGCTGTAGTTTCTCCTGGACGCTGTGCCCTACACTTTATCTTCAGCCTTGCACTTCTGTCGTCGTGTGTCGCTGAAATACTTGCGCATTTCTGTCTGGAATACTACCCAGCTTGTGAACTTCTCCTCGTTGTTCTCATACCATAGCTTGGCAGTGCCCTACAAGTAGAGAAATACGTTAGACAAACACACGGTGTCATCCCATTTCTTAAATTTGGCTATACGCTCATATACCTTCAGCCACTTGTTGGGATCTTGGCCATCGTCACCAGAGAACCTGGAAGGATGTTTCATGTGGTGGCACACGCTTGCTGTCATCATAACATCCTCTTTAACTTCTGTTTCTGGTAGATTGCGATCTGTTGAATATGGCTCGAACTCGGGTTTCTTGCCATGTAAACAGCAGCTCTGTCGTGGTCTGATGGGAGCCACTGTGTTGTCGATAATGTGCGCTATCACAAGTTCCAATACCCAGCCCTTCCGCCAGAATAATGTCATGTAGAAGAAGGTGTAATTAGATGAATGACGAACACTAACTTCACTTAACAAAGATTTATTTAGCACTTGAACATACAAGAGCACGGAGTGAACTGCCTCTGGCCAGAACACGCACAGTAGCTACAGAACATTCCAGTATAATGATTCCTGACATTTGTGGATACTTCTAGAATGTACTCAAACTGAATATAGAAATTTAATTGTACACTCCAGGTGAGTTTTGAACTCATGACCCTCCATGCAACAGTTTAGTATCATAACCACTACACCACGGTGCTACTCAGCTTCTTCTGCAACAATATGACATTCCTAAACTATTACCCCTACCCCAAGATATTGTCTTGATCCTCTGCCTTCAGTAGTCCATCTCTCAAACCTGCAAATAGAGGATGCAAAAGGCAAGATACAGGAATCTAAAAATTAAATTATTGAGACAGCAAAATGGGAAGTAACTAGAAGAGAAATGAAAATTTGTAGATGTCGCATACGGGAAATGAAAGAGAGCTTTGAAGAAAAGAGAAGTGTCAGTACAAATATTAAGAGCTCGGATGGAAGGCCAATACTAAACAAAGAGAAGACTGAAAGGTGGAAGGAATACATAGAAGGGCTAGGCAAAGGAAACAAACTTGAAAACATTATGGTAAAGATGAAGTGGACAAATATGGATGAAGAATCCGACATAACACCAGAAGACCTAAGCCAAAACAAAGCACCTGGAGTGGATGACACTCCTTTTGAGTTATTGAGATCTTTGGAAAACATAGCATGACAAAACTATTCCATTGGGTATGCAAGATATCAACACAGGCAAAATGACCTCAGACATCAAGAAGAATGTAAGGATTCCAATTTCAAAGAAGGCTGGTGATGACTTGTGTGAATATTACTGATCATTAGTTTAATATGTCATGATTGCAAAATACTAACATGAGTTATTTACAAATGAATAGGAAAACTGCTAGAAGCCAAACTTGGTAAAGGTCAGCTTCTGTTCTGGAGAAATATAGGAACATTTGAGGCAGTACTATCCTATAACTTATCTTCAGAGATTGTCAGAAGAAAGACAAACCTACATTTATAGTACTTTCAGATTTAGAGATAGCTTTTGACAATTTTGACTTGAATACACTCTTTGAAATTCTGAAGATAGCAGGGATAAAATACAGGGAGCAAAAGATTTGAAATATTTTCATTGTGTTCATCCCTTACCACGTCAAGCTTCTCTGTCTGTCTCTGCAAACAGCGAATATAAAATTCTCAGTAATGGAACTGCTTTGGAATATGAAGTTGTAAGGGTGTTAATTAAAAGCACAGACGTACATTGTTACTTATGGGCAGTTTATGCCCACAACAGTTAACATCTTGAGGATAGGAGATTGTGTTCACTAATACAGTCTTGAAATATGTACATGACAAAAATATTCACTGCTCTTTCACAAGTAAGTGCTTGGCTTTCATTTCAGTACTTAATTTTGCTTGCACACCATTGTATTAATGTTGATAAAGTTCTTGACAATTCTGACAGTATGCCTGCACAGTATGCTTTACATAGGTTTTCACCATTACTACTACTGTAATCAGTGCTCTCATGAGTTAACAGCCCGACTCCTCACTCCTGGCTTATGTCCGGAAATTTGTAGTCCATCTCTTTGGCAGTAGTCACCTTCAAGAGAATGCCACATTAATTAATGATATGAAAGGGAGAAATTATAAAGGTAACTAGCCTGGATTTCTAGGACCACTTGTTTCGCGTACCCAGAGAATGAATCCTCATGTTTTACATAAACAAAAGGCATTAATTTTGGATGTTGTTGTTGTTGTCTTCAGTCTGAAAACTATTTGAAGCAGCTCTCTATGCTGCTCTATCCTATGCAAGCCTCTTCATCTCTGAGTAACTACTCTATCCTGTGCAAGCCTCTTCATCTCTCAATACCTACTGCAACCTACATCCTTCTGAATCTGCTTACTGTACTCATATCTTGGTCTCCCTCTACGACTTTTATCCACCTTGCTTCCCTTCAATACTAAATTGTTGATCCTTTGATGTATCAAAACATGTCCTACCAACCAGTCCCTTCTTCTAATCAGGTTGTCCACAAATTTCATTTCTACCCAGTTCCATTCAATACCTCCTCATTAATTACCTGACCTACTCATCTAATCTTCAGCATTCTTCCATAGCATCACATTTCAAAAGCTCACATTCTCTTCTTGTCAAAACTGTTTATTGTCCATGTTTCATTTCCATAGATGGCTCAACTTCCTACAAACATTTCCGGAAAAGACTTCCTGACACTTAAATCTACACTCGTTAACAAATTTCTCTTCTTCAGAAATGCCTTTCTTGCCATTGCCAGTTTACATTCTATATCCTCTCTGTTTCAACCATCATCAGTTATTTTGCTGCCCAAATAGTAAAACCATCTACTACTTTAGCATCTCATTTCCTAATCTAATTCCCTCAGTATCACCTGATTTAATTAGACTACATTCCATTAGCCTCATTTTGCTTTTGTTGATATTCACATTATATCCTCCTTTCAATATTCTGTCCATTCTGTTCAGCTTCTCTTCCAAGTCCTTTACTGTTTCTGACAGAATTACAATGTCACTGACAAAACTCAAGGGCTTTTATTTCTTCTCCATGGTCTTTAATTCCTACTCCAAATTTCTCTTTTGTTTCCTTTATTGCTTGCTCAATATACAAATTGAATAACGTTAGGAATAGGCTACAACCCTGTCTCACTCCCTTCTCAACCACTGCTTCCCTTTTGTGCCCTTTGACTCTTCTAACTGCTGTGTGATTTCTGTACAAGTTGTAAATAGCCTTTCGCTCCCTGTATTTTACCCCTGCCACATTTAGTTTTTGAAAGAGAGTATTCCATTCAGCATCGTCAAGAGCTTTCTCTAAGTCTACGAATGCTATAAACGTAGGTTCGCCTTTCCTTAACCTATCTTCTATGAGAAGTTGTAGGGTCAGTACTGTCTCGCATGTTCCTACCTTTCTCCAGAATGCAGACTGATCTTCCCAGAGGACAGCTTCAACCAGTTTTTCCATTCTTCTTCTGTAAAGAATTCAGCTTAGTATTTTGTAACTGTGGCTTGGAATTCCAGTCTCATATATCTTACTCACCAGATGGAAGAGTTTTGTCACAGCTGGCTCTCCATGGTGGTCAGTAGTTCTAACGGAATGTTGTTTACTCCCAGGGCCTTGTTTCAAATTAGGTCTTTCAGTGCTCTAACAAATTCTTCACCTAGTATTGTATGTCCCATATCATCTTCATCTAATTCCTCTTTCATTTCCATAATATTGTTCTCGAGGACATGTCCCTTGTATAAACCCTCTATATACTCCTTCCGCCTTTCTGCTTTCCCTTCTTTTCTTAGGACTGGTTTTCCATCTCAGCTATTGATATTCATACAGGTGTTTCTCCAAAAGTCTCCTTAATTTTCCTGCACATGGCATCTGTCTTTCCCCTAGTGATATATGCTTCTAAATCCTTGCATTTGTCCCCTAGCAATTCTTGCTTAACCATTTTGCACTTCCTGTTACTCTCACCTTTTAGACATTTGTATTCCCTTTTGCCTACTTCACTTACTGCATTTTTATATATTCTCCTTCCATCAATTAAATTCAGTAACTCTTGTGTTACCCAAGGATTTCTACTGTCCCTAGTTTTTTTACCTTCTTTATCCTCTGCTGCCATCATTATTTCATCTTTCAAAGCAACCCATTCTTCTTTTACTGTATTCCTCTCCACTGTTCTTATCAATCATTCTCTAATGTTCCCTCTGAAACTCTCTACAACCTCTGGTTCTTTCAGTTTATCTAAGTCCCACCTCCTTAAATTCCTACCTTTTTCAGTTTCTTCAATTTTAATCTACAGTTTATAACCAACAAATTGTGGTCACAGTCCACATCTGGCCATAAAAATGTCTTACAGTTTAAAATCTGTTTCCAAAATCTCTGTCTTATCATCATACAATCAATCTGAAACTTCCAGATATACAACCTTCTTTCATGATTCTCAAACCAAGTGTTAGCTGTGATTAAATTATGCTCTGTGCAAAATTTTATCAGGCAGTTTCCTCTTTCGTTTCCATCCCGCAGTCCATATTCACCTACTCTTTCTCCTCTTTTTTTCCTGCTGAGAAATTCAGCCCCCATGACTATTAAATTTTCATGTCTCATAGTTACCTGAATAATTTTTTAAATCTAATCATACATTTCTTCAATTTCTTCAGCATTTGCAGAGCCAGCTGGCATATAAACTTGTACTACTGTGGTGGGTATGTGCTTCGTGTATATCTTGGCTACAATAATGCATTCACTATGCTGTTCATAGTAGCTCATGTGTTCCTATTTATTAATTCATTAAGCCTGCTCCTGCATTACCCCTATTGGATTTTGTAATCATAACCCTGTATTCACCTGACCAGAAATCCCATTCCTCCTCCTACCGAACTTCACTAACCCCCACCATGCATAACTCTAACTTATCCATTTCCACTTTTAAATTTTCTAACCTACCTGCCTGATTAAGGGATCTTCCAGGCTCCAATCCATAGCACGCCAGTTTTGTTTCTCTAGATAACAGTATCCTCCTGAGTAATTCCCACTGAGAGATCCTAATGGGAGACTATTTTACCTCCAGAATATTTTACTCTAGAGGATATCATCATCCTTTAACCATACAGTAGAGTTGCATGCTCTTGCGAAAAATTACAGCTGTTGTTTTCCCTTGCTTTCAGCCATCTGACGTACCAGCACAGCAATGCTGTTTTGGTTGATGTTACAAGGTCACATCTGTCAATTATCCAGACAACTGCCCCTCTTCACAAACCACATGTTTGTCTGGCCTCTCAACAGATACTCTTGTGTTGTGGATGCACCTATGGTATGGTTATCTGTATCACTGAGGCACTTTTGGATGTTGTAATGGTAATGTAACTTATTTCAACAAAAATTCCCCAGCTTCTAAGAGTGTTGCCATTTATGATTCATCTAGCAAAAGTTTAAACTTTTAATATTTTCTTTGAAAATCAGAATATAGGAAATCTAAGACTATCACCATGTTCAGAAATTTTGGGCTTTAATATTTTTAGACCAGAATTTTGAAATATTACAAGGAATAAAAATGTGTGATACCATGAGATCATAACTTAATTAATTAGTAACTTTTTATATATGTAAGTCCAAGATAAACAAATCACTTTCTTGGAATCATGAACAAGTAGTTTACTAGATTGTTGGTTCTCAGCTTTCGCTTTTGGCATTTTTTTTCCATCAAATTGAAATTATGATATCTTCAAATCCTGATATCTCCTGAATTACCTAACTTTCAGTGAAAGCAATTGCAGCACACTGTGCCTGGTCAGAGATGGTACATCTGTAATACATAAGAATACTAAATGCTTTACCAAATGCTAAAGTCAATAAAGTCATGTAAACTTATTGTGCAATGGTAATTCTATATTTTTGATAGTGAGACAATGAGGGGTGTCTTGTGTGTAAAATTGTTGGATTAACCATGCTTCATTTCGGGTATAGGAACCAGATTGCAGTTGTAAGAGAAAAATGACATGAAACAAAAGTGGCAGTTAAGAACAGAATAAGACAGGGTTGTAGCATATCCCTGATGTCACATGTTTAGCAAGCAGTAAAGAAAATCAAGGATATGTTTGGAAAGGGAATTAAAGTTCAGGGAGCAGAAAAAAAAAATTTGAGCTTCGCTGTTGACATTTTAATTCTCTCATAGATGGCAAATGACTTGCATGACAGTTCAAGGGACTGGGTAGTGTCTTGAAAAAGAGACTAAAGAATCAGTATCAACAAAGCAAAACACTGGTAAGGGAGGGTACTCACATAAGTACAGGCAGTCCTGAGGGAATTAGTTAAGGAAATGACATACTAAGTAGATGTGTGTTGCTCTAAAGCGAAAGGATATGAAATGCAGTTTGACAATAGCAAGAAAAGTGCTTCAGAAAAAGATAAACTTGTTAACAAAATAAAATTATGGAAACTCCACATTGGAATATCAATAATATAAGGAAAAGATAAAGATAGATTTCTACCCACCATAAAGAGGACATATTAAGTTGCAGACACGCACAACAAAAAGACACTTACACATTAGCTTTTGGCCAAAGTCTTTTTCAGAAAAATTAAATGACAGGGAGTCTTTTCCAAATATACCTGTCTGGAGTATAGCTTTCTGGGGCACTGAATTTTGGATGACAAATGGTTCAGACAAGCAGAGAATAGCAGCTTTTGAAATGAAGTGTAACATGCAAATGTTGATTATATGGGTAGATCGTGTAACTAATGATGAGGTACTGAATCAATTGGCAAGAAAAGAAATTCAAGGGAGAATGTGACTAAATGATGGGCGTGGGTAAAAGAACAAATCAAGAAGCGTTGATTTGATAATGGAGGGAAGTGTGGCAATAAAAATTTTATAATGAGACCAAGGCTTGAGCACAGAAAGAAGGTTCAAATGGATGTGTATTGTAGTAGTTATGCAGAGGTGGGACAGACACGAATGGGATACACTAGTGTGAACATTTGCATCAAAGCAGTCTTTAGATTGAAGACCAAACAACAATCTCCTACAATTAAGAGATTGGTAGTTAGTAATCAGCACATGAAGATATGTTTAAATGAAATTCAGCTGACCATTTAAATCAATATGAGGTAATTTTTGTAAAAAGCAACATAAAATTAGTGAGCACCATAATCTAGCGTAGTACAAAGTACAGCCAGATAATGTATTAGCTGGGGCTTCATGTAAAAAAAATGGAGGGCTAGAAAACAGAAATGGTAATGATTTTGTAGGGAAAATTGACCAATCATGTTGAGGATGATTTTTTGATTACTAAAACTTAATGACAGGAGTCTTAACACAGAAAAGTCAAAGATCTCTTCTGTTAGGAAAGAGCTTTTGAAGATTGAGGCTACAGCACTGCTGAGGAGTTATTAAGTAGCAGATAGGTAAAAAGAAAGGACAATTAGTAGTTGAGCTTTCAAAGACTTTCTTCAGAGAACTAATACATGAATGTAGCCACTCACTCTCGTAGCATGTTCAATCAACTGATAAGGGTAACAATTTGGTTGAGGTAGGCATTGAAGAGGCATACATTGAGGAGAGGTAGGATCTTGCAGGACAGTAGATTAGAAAAGATGGTAAAGATGTGTACAAAATGCAGGTGCACTCATGGAAACCATGTAGCACTCATAGGACGGGTTAGAGAAACAGTAAGAAAATAATGCGGTGGGAATGTGGATGAGCTGGTGTGTGAGCAAGGGTAAGGAAAGGGCAATATAGTTGGCCTAGTGTGGAGTAGGAGTGAACTTTTTGTAGAAATGCAATATTATCTAAGGACTGAATCCTTTATAAAAACCATTCACAATGGTACAGGTATCCTTATCCGACAACACCTACTCTGAGCTAATATAACAATGAACATAATTTTTGACAATATGAAGTAATTGGATAAGTAAAAAATCTACTCACCAAGCAGCCACAGGAGAACACACATATAAAAAACGGCTTTAGGTATCAAGCTTTTGGACCCAGTGGCTCTTTTTTCTGGCAGAAGGGTATGGAAGAGAGGTGAAGGAAAAGGAGTGGACAGGTTTAGCAAAAGAGGCAGTGTCACCCAGGATAAAGGGAGACTTACCAGATGGGATGAGGAGAACAGAAAATGAAACCAGGACCATGGCAGTGGATGGAATAAATGTGGAGGCAAATTCCCTTGAAACTGAACTTAACAAGACAAAAGATGCTATTGTGAATGCTAGAGTCTCTGAAAGTCATATTCATAAAGGAATTCTATCCTACAGTCTGATGATAGTGCAGGAGATGTAATAATAGAAGACACACCAAACATGAACAAGAACAAGGGAAACATTGTCACACCAGCTTAGACATTACATACAGGCAGTGACAAGCCAGACACACTCAGGATGAATCATGAACTTCCACAATCAAATCCTGAAGACATATCACAGTTAAAGAATAAATGCCAAGCCTTGAAATCTATTCTGTACACCAAGAAAAAGAAATATGAAAAGGAAGGATATTTGACAAAAACAAAGATTTTAAATCCAAATTGTCTACTAAATTAACAGGGTTTGGAAGCTGCTAAAATGGAAATAGCAAAATTGAAAAAGGAAAGTGGTCATTCCAGGAAATCAATTGAGGATCATGAGGAGACAGGGAGATGCATGACGTTGGAAAATCCACTAGTTTCAATGATGATGAAACAAATAAAATGACAAATGGCATCACAAGGGATGCATGATAATGAAAGAGGAGCAAAGCAAAAGTCGAATGACTAAAGAGAACAAAACAAAAGATCCAGTATCATCATTCCTTCCTATCTCTTTCTCATCCCATTTCCTTTCCGTTGCTAACTAATGATAGGAGCGCTTTTTTTACAAGTAGGTTGACACATATTTTCATTCGAACGATTTATTCACTTGATTTATTATAACTTATTATACATTTTCTTGTCTTGGTGCAAATTGAAACATAAGTGATGTTTCTCTTTTGTACGCACTTACACAAACAATGTTTGTTTCTGTTCTGTATTTCCCAAGTAATTACATTTATATTTCATTCTATTTTTGTGGGATGATCAAAGGCTCTATATTATGTATTCCTTATTTCGCTGTTACATGTTACCTTGTACATAAAAAAAAAAAATGTGAATGCCTTCTTAAGTAACTGAAGTATTGGTATGTTGTAAGCAAATCTTGTAAATAAATGTAGTGGGTGCTATACTACCCGAAGTTTAAGCTTTTGGGTGTCATTTTTGGTTCCAAGAGGTTTTTAACTTTTCTTGAACTTTCAAAACTGTCTCTGGATAATTCTGGAAACAAGTTAGTGTTGGGTTGTAAGTATTCTGCTCACCTTAGCCAGGGTAGTGTACCCTTTGTCCTACTGTTGGTTCCCTTTGATCTGGCACAGCTAGAGCAGATGATATGCATTGTTAGAGAGTCAACGGTGTGGAGCCTGTTAAGTCTGAGACCAGAGTATAAATGTCAGGCACATGGTCACATTAAAGTGGCTATAACACATGAGCAGTTTACACAGAATGTGTCTTTTTTTTTTTTTTTTGTTTATCATTTCATATAACTAGAAAAACTCATTTCAAAGTCTGTGTGTAAAAGATACAAATTATAGTGACTGATATTTGATGATAAATTACAAAAGCATCTTGAAAGTCAAACTTATCATTCAGTATTTTCCGCATCATTAATAGTACACACTCATTAGACTGTAGCTCTTGTATTATTTAAGGGCACATGGTCATCATCAGAAACTGTTGCGGGTTAGCAAAATTCTTTTTATTACTCTAGGAATAACCCGTAAGACAAAATGACATTTGAGTGACAGAGCGAACAAACAACAGAATAAATAATATAGCTGGAAAACTAAAGAATAAACATAGATCATAGGCTGTGTCAGAGATGTTGCATGGAATCTTTCACTTGTGCATAGCACTAAATATTGCACATATACACTGTACACTAGCTTGCGTACACTTCAAAACTATTATGACCAATAGGTGTGAACTCTGCTACTAATTAAAGTCTGGGTGTCAAAAAGTTAATTAAATTGTGATAATTTATCAGAAGAGAGCTTATGAGGCCTATAGTGTTCAACACCAAACTTGTGCATGCTCATGGGCCAATGCCTTCTTCATTGAAGAGGTGGTTTTTTTCCCTCCCCAGTTTTACCTTCTGTCCAGGATTTCATGTATTAGTTTTACAGCAAATTAGAAATTAGTTGTGTTAACACGTTGACTGACATGAGGCCACTGATGGACACAGCAGAGCCACAGACCCAATGCAGTGTGCCCATTGACAGTCACACTGCCAGGCCAGGCCAGTTCACATTTAAAAAAAAAAAAAAAAAAAAAAAATTGGAAATCAAATAAAATATAGTTACTCCACTCCATCCATATTTCTACATGTACCTTATAGACAGAAATTTTGGGGAAAAAAGACAAGGACATCTGCACATACTCTGAGACATTTTAATTTGGCAGACTGGGCTAGCACATACTGACATGAGCAATACCAGGAATTAGTGACTTTTTTTTCACACCTCTTGAGTTGTTGAACTGCTTTGTTCCATCATTTCCACTTTGTTGAGGGCTTCCTCTTTTGTGTTGTGAAATCATAATTTTCAACCTTTAACTTACTTTTTATGCAAATCTGTTTTTTCTAATAACATTCTGGTATTATCGTCTCATCAATAGCTCTGGGATTGGTCCTCAACATTTATTCATTTAAAAAGTTTTATAGAGCCATAGAGTATAAAATAAATACAGAAACTGAAATTATGTTTAAAACAAATCCACAAAGTAATAAATTTGTAATTAAAACACTAATTAGGAACATTGTTAAAAATGCTATATAATCAATTTTCATATAAGAGTTCACTTAGTCTAAACAGTACTTATGGCATAAAGTTTCTTTTAACTTGCAATATTATATGTGTGAAACTTTTATAAAAACTTAAATCTTCAATTGTAATTTAATTAATACAATATTCACAACAACAAAGTGCAATACATATGACTGTTTTGCAGTTTTGATGAGAAATGGCAGTGACTGCAGGAAGGCAGTCGGTTTGGAGTCTTGTGAGGTATTTAGAATTAAATTAAATTAGTCTTGCACAGCATGTAAACACAATAACTTTAATTAGATTTCATCAAAATATTGAGAGTGGACTTTAAATTGTTGCTTACAACATTTCAGTAGAGTGCTACTTTTATGTTCCAACATGAATTACATATCCAATTATAAAAAACCGAGCGAGGTGGCGCAGTGGTTAGCACACTGGACTCGCATTCGGAAGGACGACGGTTCAATCCCGCGTCCGGCCATCCTGATTTAGGTTTTCCGTGATTTCCCTATATCACTTCAGGCAAATGCCGGGATGGTTCCTTTGAAAGGGCACCGCCGATTTCCTTCCCCATCCTTCCCTAACCCGAGCTTGTGCTCCGTCTCTAATGACCTCATTGTCGATGGGACGTTAAACACTAATCTCCTCCTCCTCCAATTATAAAACTCACAATTGCAGTGAAACAACCAAGTCACACATACAACAATGAAGAAGTCTAACATAAGTAGCATTCGGCTACAGACAGACATAAAGTTCTGTAATATGCTTTTAATAGTCTGAGACTGTTTCCTTTGATGCCGTAGAATTTTAGTTTCTCTAGTAGTGGCGTGTGCTCAACACAGTCGAAGGCCTTGCTTAGGTCACAGAATGAAACCTGAGCAAAGCCTTTGTTCTCAAAAACTTTAAGGATGTAACTGACTACCGTGTTGATTGTATCAATGGTCGACAGATTCTTCCTAAACACGTATTGTGTAGCATTAATTATTCCTAGATTCTCAAAGTGAGATGATAATTGTTGGTACATGATGCATTCTATTACCTTGGAGAATGCAGGTACTAATAGGCGTGTAACTAGATGGAGAGTCTTTATCCCCCTTTTTGTATACTGGGACGATCCTAGACAGTTTTATCTCATCAGGAAAATATCCCTCAAGTAAGCACTTGTTTATGCAATGGGTTAAAGGGTACAGAATGCAATCACACACTTTTTTTAGCGGGTTGCATGATATGCCATATATATCTAAGCTATCAGATGATTTCAGTTGTTTTATGACCCCTTGTACATATCTAGGTGATACTTCGGAGAAGGTTGTATTTAGTGACTGTCTACCCCAATTTTGGGAGAGTAACTCTGATGGACTAATGTCTGGTTTGATGATTGCGTCTCCTATTTCTTTCACTGAATTAATAAAAAACTCATTGAGTGTTTGTGGTGGGATATTAATTTTGTCTTTTTTAGTATCTGTGGCAGCACTGTTAATTGAATGTCCAGTAGAAATACAATGTTCAGCAATAGCGGACTTGCTTGGCTGCAAAATGCGGGTGTAACATTGATGTTCAGTGCAGTGTTCTTTCACGGTGCATGTGGTTTGACCTATGTACGCAATACCACATTGGCATGGTATCTTGTAAATTCCGGCCTTTCGTAGTAACAGATTGTCCTTAACTGATCCCACAAGGTCCGCAATCTTCGATGGTGGGCGGAAAACCACTTTTACCTGAAGTTTTCGGAGGATTCTTGCTATTTTAAGCGAAGTGTAGCCAACAAAAGGAAGAAAAGCTAAAGATTGTTCTGGCATGTTCTCCTCTTTATTCACATCCTGCTTATTAGTTTTAACTGTTAGTGCCCCGTTAATCTGCCGGATGAAATACCCATTTTCTCTGAATACTGTCTTTAGATGGGCGAGTTCTTGAGGCAAGCTATCTAGATCTGAGACAGTATGAGTTCTATGAACAAGTGTTTTAAGCAAACTCATGGTTTGCGATGGGTGATGGCAACTCGATGCTTGCAGGCACAAATCAGTATGAGTGGGTTTCCGGTAAACTGAATGCCCTAGAGAACCATAATTCTTCCTTCGAACCAGGACATCCAAGAAAGGCAAACAACCATCTTTCTCTATTTCCATGGTGAACCAGATGTTGCTATGAATGGAGATGAGGTGATGTAGAAACTCCATTAATTTATCTTCTCCATGAGGCCACACTATGAAAGTGTCATCCACATACCTCCAAAAAACTGTTGGTTTCAGGGCAGCTGATTCAAGCACTCTCTCCTCAAAATCCTCCATAAAAAGGTTGGCCACCAAAGGAGACAGGGGGGCTACCCATGGTGACACAGTCAGTCTGTTCAAAATATTCTTGATTAAACATAAAATAAGTTGAGGAAAGAGCTAGCCTGAACAAAGCAGTGATAGCAAGAGGAAACATGTTACAGTGTCAAAGAAGCTGCAAGAGGAACTTTTGTAAAAAGTGAGACCACATCAAAACTTACTAGAAGGTTTACACTGGCAAGACGAAGAGCCCCCAGTCTATTGATAAAATTAGCTGAGTTTCGTATGTGATGTGAGCACTTGCCCACAAAAGGTCTCAGTAAGGAAGCGAGATGTTTAGCTAAATCATGTGTTGGAACTCCAGTGTTGCTTGCTATTGGATGCAGAGGAAGACACTCTTTATGAATCTTTGGAAGGCCACACAGTCTTGGAGGTACACAACCATGTGGTCTTAAGTTTTTGATGGTCTCTTGCAGTAAGGAGGAGGAATTTAATAGTGCTGAAGTTTTCCGTTGCACTCGTCCTGTAGGATCGTAATCAATCCTCCTATAGGTAGAGTCACTTAGCAGACCATACATCTTATATTTATACACACCACGAGGTAACAAAACAGTTACATTACCTTTGTCAGCTTTCAATACCACTACGTCAGGGTCCTCTCTGAGATTTCGTAATGCAGCCCTTTCTGCAGAGGTTAAATTACTGCGTTGAGTAGGAGCCTTCAGCAGAGCACGGCAAGTTTCCCTTCTTATTTTGTCTGCAGCATCCAAAGGAAGGCGTCGTACAGCTTCTTCAACACCACTCAAAAAACTTATTAATGATGGTGCTGCAGGTGTAGGTGCAAAATTGAGTCCATTGCTTAATACAGACAGCATCGCATCGTCCAAATTCTTCTCCGTGAGATTGACAACGGAACGTCGTACCATTATCCCTTCTGGCGACGGCTTCTGTGGCAACAGGCCATCAAATTTTGATATCTGCCGACAATTAGCATTCTTGTAGATCACTCGAACTTGGCCGAAGTCACTCCATAAACCCAGTCCCATGATACAGGAGAAAGATACCTTGCAACCTTCAGCTGTAACTGGTAAAGTTCTGCTGAAATAGCATCTAACCTTCGTCTTGTATAGCAAATCCTCTCTTTGACAATAGCATGACTAGCCTTCTCAGTAATCTTCCGTGCAGCAGCAGTCTTAATGAAATGGGTCACTCTAGCAAATTTTGGTATAATGCTGTAGTCCCGACATTTCAACAAAAAGGTTAAAGAACTTAAAAGTTGCTCTTTTACCACGTAGCTTCTCGAAACTTCGGATATGTGAGGCCATCTCCTCCTCGTAAAGGCGTCTGATGTGAATTTTAATATTCCACCAGTGAGGGCGCTGCCGGCGGGCAGTGTGGTTGATCTATCAAGTTTTTGACGCATGCGCAGAACAGTTACAGTATGCTATATATTGTGGAATGAAGGACGTTTTCGCCAGTCTGCAACGGCTCACCTGAAGATGACTGGCAGGTGCCAGTTGAAATATCGTGCAAAGTATTGAACGACGACCGGCTGCAAGCCTGAAAATTGTTTGAACAGTCAATTCGCCGGGAAAATTTTAAAATTCACATCAGTTGTGACTTCACCCTCATCGGAGGCAATTTGTTGTTATGAAGCAATCCATAGTCTTTCTAAATCCTTTGACACATTTTGCTGTTGGCAGACGTTTGCATGAGCACTGATGTGACGTCGTATATGGCGCATTTCCTTTGCCAGTTAAGTTATTTTAGTTTTTTTCTCTCGTTTATGTTTTATTGTTGAAGTATTATTCAGCAGTAGCAGGATACAGTAATGTCCTTTTTTAGACTATCAGTTCTTACCAGTCAAAATTACAAAAATTTAACAGAAAACTAAAACAATGAAAAATTCTCGGAATTCTAAAAAAATCCCGGGTTTTTCCCGGATGAAAAAATTCCCGGGTTTTTCCCGGGTCGTATACACCCTGATATAAGTTCTTTTGTAATTTTTTGTAGCAAGCTGACTTTCTGCCTTTGCAATGTATGTGTGTCTGTGTTTTTTTTTCCTCAAATGTTGTAAGCCTTAACCCTAGAACGGTCGAGGTCTGTGGGACCCAATAAATAAATCACTTGTAACAAATGACAAACACTATGTTTAGATCAAATGTCGAATTTTTATTTTGATTAGGTACTACAAAATGCTATAGTGACATTAGTTCAGCTTTCCACATCATACAACAATTACTGTAAAAAAAAACCTGTAACAAACATCTTTTTAGTAGTAAATGTCAGTAAACTGAAAATACAAGTAAATTTGACTGAAATAAGAATATAAATGAGAGTAAGTTGTATAAATAAGAAGCAAAAGTGATGAACTTTCGTTGTGTAAATGGAAATCATGAATTTGAAGAATAGTTCATGAAATAACGTCCTCTAAAGTTATCACTTTTCAAAACAGCCGCCGCAAACCATTTCTGCATGCGCTAAGCATAACCACAATTCGCAAACTTTGCAAAAGTATTTAGTTTTGCTGTCCTTGAATTTGTAGCATCTTCCCCTTTTCACTGGTTTTGAATCTTCGACTATTCTTTGTTCTTTGGTACTGGAGAGGTTAGACGCAAGCCTGCGAATATCGCGCGGGAGGTTTGGTTGGGTTGCGCGCATTGTCAAATACTGTGTTATGAGAGGCTTTCCTAGTTTTCTGAGGTATTCTCGTCTAACTGATACATTTTTGTTGGCTTTGAACACAATGTAGCCATTGAGAGCTGCAATGTTCAACAACTGAGAAAAGAGACAGAGGCCACCGTCTTGTCCCTCTAGCAACAGTATATTCACGACACATAGCATCAATGACGTTTAGGCCGCCCTTGGTTTTGTTGTAGTACGTTATTATACTTGGTTTTTTCTTTCCACCGCTGTCACTGTCAATTTCATCATCATGGTGCATTTACGACAAAAGGAGTACTGATTTGTTCCGTTTTGGTACATATGGAAGTAATGTGACATCTTCCTGATATCCAAACATACTTGAGTACTCTTCTTTAGACTTCTTGGGTAAAAAGTCAAATGGAATTTCAGGCTTATTTTTTTAACGTATCAACAACAGTAATATTCTTTTCTTGTAATAGTTTTTGATGATTGGGTAGGAAGTAAACCAATTGTCTATCATCAGATTTCTTCCAGACCCTTTTACTGGGTTTACAAGTAGGAAAACAAAATCATCTGCGTTATTACTGACTTTGTACGGTCCTTGGGGTTGTGCACCTGCACAAACTTCAAAATGTTTTACGTAGTACATTTTAGAACAAGCCAGGATGAAGACCTTGATTCCATACTTGGCAGTTTTATTTGGGATATACATCCTGAACCTGCATCTGCCTCTGTATGGAACGAACATTTCGTCCAAAGTAACGTTTTCTGACGGAGCAAAATATGCTTTGCAGTTGGAGACAAACATATCAAGAATGGTTCTTATGGCAGCAAGATTATCTTGTGCTTTTCTTTCTTCCCTTGTATGGATGTTGTCAAACCTGATACAATGACTAAAAAATCTGAACCTCTTCTGTGACATACTTGCACGAAAGATTTCTATTCCTGTCCCATCTGTATTCCAAAAGTCTTCAATATTCATTTTACCGCCATGCAATGTTCTAGCTAAGTAAAGTAGGCCAAAATATGCCTTCAGTTCATCAAAACTGGTAGGCCTAGACACATTCAGGTCACTTGCATAATTGTTTCAAACTGAATCAATATAGATATTGGTTGATTCAAGAACTGTATCAATCAATGCATTGCTAAAAAATAACTGCCATAATTCTAGCGGTGAAAGTACACTCGACAGCAAAAAAAGTGAGTCACGCCTGAATTCCAATGTGTAGGCTGCACCTGAATGTATGCAACCAACATAGCATATCTGTGTTGCACATCGTCGTAACCCTCCACAGTACAGTCGTTGTATGATACACAGTGGGTACCACTAGAGACTACTAGAGAATACTGGTCTTTATGACAGTTCGTCCAGATGTAAAGTAATGCCACAATAGTACAGAAGAGATCAGACAGTCCTTAACGTTTGTAAACTAAACTTAATTACAATAAGCGACATTTCAAATGTTATGGGACAACTAATTTTGTCACATAAATCGTTCAGTAATTCTTAGGCACAATTAAATATTTGAGACCGTATATGGATTTATAAAATTGTATGGCAATTGGAAACAAGTTCTTTGCTGTCTAAAAGGTTTACCCAACACATGCTGAAAGTCATTCAACATTCAGCGGGGAGTGGTTTCGCATCAACTTTATGTAATACTAAGCAGTTGCCGGCCGTGGTGGCCAAGCGGTTCTAGGCACTTCAGTCTGGCACCGCGCAACCGCTATGGTCGCAGGTTTGAATCCTGCCTCGGGCATGGACGTGTGTGATGTCCTTAGGTTAGTTAGGTTTAAGTAGTTCTAAGTTCTAGGGGACTGATGACCTCAGATGTTAAGTCCCATAGAGCTCAGAGCCATTTGAACTAAGCAGTTAAAAGAAAACGTGATTAACGGTGGCAAGCACTCTACGGAAATCCCAACATTAACAGAGAATCACTAGTAATATCATTTTCACATTACTCATCAACAGTTACTTGTACACGAAGTTGTACTTTAAATGACATGACCAACGTCTTCGTTCTGGATCCGGATGCAAACACAGAGCGTAAAGCCATTGTTAACCAAGCAAAGTTTTGTGCCTTATCGAGACTCGATCACTAGACAGAAAGAGACGTCAAAGATTGATGTTTGCACCAGTATCAGTTATCAATTCTCAACTTGAACGTAAATGACGATACTGTTTGTACGAAACCAGAAACCCTACCATGACAATTACCTTCTTGGTAATTAACTTCGAAAGACGTTGTATATTGTTGCAGTGTCAAGGAACACAGGATGCACATGTTTAAAATTGGAATGCCATCATGTAATGCTGGTGACAAGAATGCGAACCCAGCACCTAATCCGATTGTTGAATAAGTACGTAAAATCAGAATGTAGATACCACAATTTGTCACCAGTAGTGAGGCTGGAACCTTAAATGACAACTAAAGTTGTATAGCCTGACTGGGATTCGAACCCGGTGCCTACCGCCGTCGTCGTCTAACCAGGAACAGACGAGAAATGTCCAATTTTGGTCCACCATTAGCAAGATGTGCGCATGTTTAACTAGAAATAAGGCGATGAAAACGTCTATGCTGACTGAGAGTCGAACGCCGCACACATGGTTATGAAGACACGTTAATAATCAAATTCTTATTCAGTAGTAGCTGGGAGTAGCATGTTTAGTTGCAAACCTTAAGGCCTTTCTCATCCCTAGTAACGTGTTTCCTAATATCTGCGATATCATGGTGTTAATTCACAAGTGGATTGACTGCCGTAAAGAGCAATGTTCTCTAGTAGTCGTGTATCATTGAGATGTAAATGAAGTGCCACAGCAGAAAGTAACTTCCGTCGTACAGCATGTATTGTGTCAGAGACACTGAGTACATGTTATAAGTGCACAAAACGTGTATTATATACTACGAATATATAATTATTTGGAGAAGCTGCCGCCAAACCTGTTTACTTTTACATTCCGCTTAGTTGTCGTGGTTGAATACATGTTTTCTTAAGGCTACATCTAATGCAGAACGCTTACAAGAAAGAATAGTTTCCTGCGTCATTTTGTGGTACATATGTTTAAAATGAATGTATTTTTGAACGTATTGTTCGCCAAATATTTGAATGAATCATCAACTGTAGGTGTGCCTGCACATATTATAGCATAATAGCTGTAGCTGCGTTAGTTTACACTACAGACTTGGGTGGGTTAGGTGTAACTTTTGATCCTTCAAGGGGTGATCGTGGCCTTGCGGCCCATGTCTGTACTAGCCGCGGCTCGCAAGCTACGGGCCAGCCAGGCTGGCTGAGGCGAGACGGAAGTCAGCGAGCTGGCGGTGGCGTTGGTGGGCCAACAGCCCGGGACGAGCCAGCACGTCTGCGCTGCATGCCTATGCCTCTGCTGCTCCGTTTGACGTAAATATGTTTACCTCCTTTCCTGGCATCAGCATAAGAGCGGCAAGCAGAAATACACATCAAGCTGTCCGCCGTAATAGCTCACTGGGAGAAGTCTATTTGAGATGGAGTTGTCGCTCTCATTGAAGAAGGAAGACGTTCCACAGAGAAGCTGGCAGACGGTATGGCGTACCACATACCACTGCAACGAGATGATAGAGGATCTGCCTTAAAAGAGGCACCACTAACAGGGCTCCTGGCTCAGGCAGGAATAGAGTGAGCTCACAACAGGAAGACAGGGGCCTAGTGTCTAGGAGCACAGAAAATACCTTTCTGAACGCGAAGCAGTTGCGGCGGGAGACCAACTTCTCCGGCTCCAGTGACATGGTTCGTCGAAGGCTGAGGGACGCTGGACTGCATGCACGACTATCCACCGTGAAACGAGAGCTCAGCGAAGACAACGTTTTATACCGGCTAGCATTTGCGGAGCTCCATCTGAGGGCGTTGTGGGACAACGTCATATTCACTGATGAGAAGGTGTTTTCCACCAGTAACAATGGTCCACGAATCGTTTGCAGGCCGCAAGGGACTCGCCATCGACGTGAATATGTAACCACGATGAGAAGTGGCCGGCTATATGTTACCTGCTGGGGTTGGATTTCTGCGAGAGGGGCGGGAATTCTTCACAGGATAGAAGGAACTCTGGACAGCGTGCGGTATGCCCACATATTGAAAAATGTGATGCTTCCGTCAGTGCAAATGCTGTATGCAGAAGGGGACGTCACATTGCAGGAGGGCCATTCTCCCAAAAAAATGGTTCAAATGGCTCTGAGCACTATGGGACTTAATTTCTGAGGTCATCAGTCCCCTAGAACTTAACTAACCTAAGGACACCACACACATCCATGCCTGAGTCATTCTCCCATTCACAAGTCTGCATTTGTTCAGTAGCGGCTCTCCACGATTGGCGTCAACGCCAGGGACTGGATGCCACGGGCGGCTGATATGAACCCCATGGAAAACGTGTGGCCTCAGGTCGCCAGTACATTAACAGAGAACTGACCACGAAACCAACCAAATACTGCGGGTGCTCTTTGGGACTACATTCTGGAAGCCTGGGAGGAAGTTGCTTCTTCAGGCTGTTATGTCCGACGGCTTATACATTCTATGCCAAGACGCATGACAGAAGTAAAAAATAATGAAGGATTCTGGATAAAATATTAGAGTCCTTAAAATGTTTTGTTATGTCTTCTTTTTCGTCATTTTTCATTGGGAGCTAGTGGAAGATCGCGTGGCAACAGAAAAGATACAATATGGGTTAGTTTTCCTTTGAGTTGCCTTTTTAATTCAAGTGGGTTTCTTTTGAATATAGTTTGTTAAATATTCTATTTTGATTTCATTTACATCCTGTCTAGATACTTACAAACTAATCAGCGTAGATGGACTCTGTCACAGTAGTTTTTTGTTATTTCAAATACATCTCTTTCTTCCCCTCCATCCATGAATACTCCCTCAGTTCTCCACACAATACGCAAACGATTTCATATTATGTTTACTCGTTGTTAATATCTCCTCTATTCTCTCTCTCTCTCTCTCTCTGACACTATCGCCCCAAGTGCCCTTCTATTCCATTGCCCCAAAACTTTATAAACAAATCTAGCGGTTTCCATTGACGCTACATTTTCTCTTTTAATTGCTGCTGTCTTTACTCTCTATCATTCCTCTCAGCACCTATGAAACTGCATTCTTTGATCTCCCCTTCCCTATTACCCATTCTTCATTCTGAAAACAGTCCTTCCTTATCTCTCGGTCCTAAGATAAAACGAACTGTGGCACACATCTAAGTAAGCAATACTTTGCGAACAAAAGCGCTGGCAGGTCAATAGACACACAAACAAACACAAACATACACACAAAATTCAAGCTTTCGCAACAAACTGTTGCCTCATCAGGAAAGAGGGAAGGAGAGGGGAAGACGAAAGGAAGTGGGTTTTAAGGGAGAGGGTAAGGAGTCATTCCAATCCCGGGAGCGGAAAGACTTACCTTAGGGGGAAAAAAGGACAGGTATACACTCGCACACACGCACATATCCATCCACACATACAGACACAAGCAGACATATTTAATATTGTGTCTTTAAATATGTCTGCTTGTGTCTGTATGTGTGGATGGATATGTGCGTGTGTGCGAGTGTATACCTGTCCTTTTTTCCCCCTAAGGTAAGTCTTTCCGCTCCCGGGATTGGAATGACTCCTTACCCTCTCCCTTAAAACCCACTTCCTTTCGTCTTCCCCTCTCCTTCCCTCTTTCCTGATGAGGCAACAGTTTGTTGCGAAAGCTTGAATTTTGTGTGTATGTTTGTGTGTCTATCGACCTGCCAGCGCTTTTGTTCGGTAAGTCACCTCATCTTTGGTTTTATATATAATTTTTCCCACGTGGAATGTTTCCTTCCATTATATTGATATCATTAATTTGAATCCAACAATTACGTTTGTTATTGTCACTGTTGCATTTCGAAATCTTTTCTGTCGTCTTATTTTCCTCTTTCTGTTTTTGCCAGTAGTTTCACTTTGTATTCACCTTCTCCTTTTTACCGTAATCTGCTATACTATTTTATCCCGCCTATATATATACTCAATAATACGTAACCCACTTCCAAACCATAACCAAAAAAAATTTTTTTGCCGCTTTCAGCACTACCGCCGCTATAATATCCACCGTTTCTAGTTCACAAACAGCTCCTTTCACCTTTTAAACAACCATTTCGGCCAGTTCTAATAACTTTCGCTTTATTTCCATTTCCGTTTTTCCCACATCACTGATCATTTTTAGCCGCTTCCCACGGGTTTTAACGCCATTATTTCTTCGTCAAACAATTGTTAGCCTCATTTTCATAATCTGCCACCACAATACCACTCCTTTTAATATACTACACGCAGTTTTTTCGAAATTTTCCCGAATTTCTCCGTCCTTTAACGTGTTTTGGCGGCAACACAACCACCTAACCTTTATGCACATCGTTGTCTACCAACCCAAGTCCAACATAGCCCAGCTGTAACCAACACCTTTTCGCCTTTTTTCATTCCAGATCTCCAGTTTCTTTCCGGTTCACCTTTATCTCTCCCCATATATTTTTATTTTCATTTTCATTTCACCTCATGTTACACTTTCCACCTTCTAATACCATGTCACCCTCACAACACCCCCACAATGACCCCATTAAGTTTTATTTACATTCCCTCCGCAAACATGCCTTCGCCCTAGCCAGATTACGCTCGCATATTTTATTTTCTCATGCTTGTCGGACATTTGGCATTACCCCCAAAGGCCTCACACTCAAAGTTCCCATCTCTGGCTGCAACCCTTCCTAAAAGAAAGTCTTTAAATATGTCTGCTTGTGTCTGTATGTGTGGATGGATATGTGCGTGTGTGCGAGTGTATACCTGTCCTTTTTTCCCCCTAAGGTAAGTCTTTCCGCTCCCGGGATTGGAATGACTCCTTACCCTCTCCCTTAAAACCCACTTCCTTTCGTCTTCCCCTCTCCTTCCCTCTTTCCTGATGAGGCAACAGTTTGTTGCGAAAGCTTGAATTTTGTGTGTATGTTTGTGTTTGTTTGTGTGTCTATCGACCTGCCAGCGCTTTTGTTCGGTAAGTCACCTCATCTTTGGTTTTATATATAATTTTTCCCACGTGGAATGTTTCCTTCCATTATATTGATAAGCAATACTTTGCACGCATTTCACGCTTATATTTTGCGCTTCTGCACTTCTGTCCATTTCCAGATCCCGCCCCCCTTCCTGTTACCCGTCCCTTGACTTCTGTGTCTATATCAAAATGAATACTCTGCAATTCATAATTATGTGCTTGGCAGGGGGTTCTGTGGTCTGGTGGATTGATCTTGTATTGATGTGTAAAACGTGTAGGTTCACATCTGACATCAGGCGTAGATTTTTAACACACACACACACACACACACACACACACACACACACACACACACACACACACACACACGTAACTCCACTTCACCCCTAGTAACGCTGAGTGCAGAACGCCAGTAAGCTGCGTAGTTCAATATCTGCAGTAAAGATAACATCCCTTCGCTGCCGATTGGGGGCAAAGCGGCATTCGTTTGAGCTGTGACAGATAGAGAAACCCAGGAAGGCAGAGACTCTGTCAACAGCAAGCCGTCGTAAACTAGAAAACGCATTTCATTTAATGAATCAATGGCCATGTAAGTTCACAAGGCTCTTACTTTATTTGAAATTGAGACGTTGAAAACTGTGGTGCTGGACTGGGATTCGAATTCGATTTCACTGTGTTCCCCAAGATTGCAAACTCTTATAGGCCTCCTCGAAAGGCACCTGTCTGTTTTAAAATCCTGATCAGAACAAAATATTCATTATTTCATTTCAAGCCCTAGCATGTGCACTCTGAACTACTAGTGAAAAATAGTTGCATTTTCAACAGCTTGTCGTGCGTTGTCAGCTGTAACGTGTTCGTTTCAACTCACAGCCAGATGATGAGCTTTTTATCACAACATTACAAGATCAAACGTTTCCTTACATCTTTTCAAGTTCAAACATTTCTCTCCATCCTACTAGCGAAAACGGATTTGGGTTTGACGTTGTGATCACCAACGATGATATGTTGTGGATTCAACTTCTAGCCAGCAGAGTATTTTCCATCACATCATTGAAAGTACAAACATGCCACTCCTAGCTATTATTGGAAAAGAATTTGATAGTTAAAGTGTCTTCCTGGCCACGTATGCGGGGTTTGAATTCCATTCAGCACAGAACTTTTCGTCGCCTGATGTCTAGCTAACATGCACACATCTCGCTACTGGTGACAATAGCTATTCATCGTCTGTTCCTGACTAGAAAACGACGGCGCTAGATGCTGGGTTCAAATCCCTGTCAGGCAAAAACAATTCTATCATCATTTAAGGTTCCGACATCTCGCTATGTGTGAAAACATTTGATATTTAACTTCTGATTTTACGTCCTTCGTTAACAACCCGATTAGATGCTGGGTTCGCATCCCTGTCACAAGCTTTACATGATGGCATTTCAATTTTAAACATGAGCATACCTTGTTCCTTGTGAATGACACCATATTAAACGTCGTTGGGGGTAGTTCCCAGGAAGGTAACTTATGAAAGGATTCCCAGTTCATTACAAACATTTTCGTCATTTATTTTCAGGATCTGAATTGATACCTGATACTTGTGTGAACGTCTATACTTCACGTCTCTTTATGCCTAGTGATCAGGTCTCAATTAGGCACAAACAAAGCTTAGCTTAGTTAGCAATGGCTATAGGTGCTGGGTTTGAATCCTGGTCCAGAATGACCATGTTGCTCATGTCATTTAAAGTTCAAATTTATGTACACCTAGCTGTTGATGTGGTACGAGAACAATGATATTACTAGTGATTCGCTGTTAATGTTGAGATTTCCGTAGAGTGCTTGTTGCCGTTAATCGCATGTTTTTTTAGTGGTTCATCCAATATCCAGTTTCCAGAGCCTCTTGCCGTTGAGCGACGTTCAGCACGTGGATGGAAAACCTTTTCGAGAGCGAAAATTTTTTTCCAGTTGCCGTACAACTTTGTAACTCCATATATTATCTCAAGTATTTAAATTATGACTAAGGATTACTGTACGATATATGTAAAATAATCCGTTTTCTCAGAACTTTTGGAAAGTCACTTGTAATTAAGGTTAGTTTGAGTGTTATGGGGTGTCTCATCGCTAAGAACGTGTTTTCTAATATGTTTTGTTTGATGATATTAGTTGACACACAGACCTTTGGTCTCTCGTAGTCTCTTCCACTTCCCATTGTGTGTAGTCAAACGACTGTACCCCACGGGGTTTTGGTGTTTAGAGGACCTGCAACACATCTACGTTATGTTGGTTATATTCGGCAGTGACCCACTTTTTTTGCTGTCAAGTGTACATCCATCACAGCTCGAATACTTCCAGGCAAATGCATTGTAATTATGTTGTGACGTCTTGTTCGAACGCTTTGTGGGAAACACATTTTTCGCCATTTAATTGCTTCATTCCTTCCTTTGTAATAGCGTATAGGTGACGTACCTGAGCCAGTTAGAGGAGCTGTACTCGAATCAGCAATAGCAGATGCATCGTTGTTGGCAGATGACTGAACATATTCCTCTTCATCACCACTTATTTCACTATTGCTGTTATAATAACTGTTTATTTCGAAGTCTGGATCTGCATCAGAATCTTCTGCTTCAGTCTGATCATCATACAAAACTCTGCAAATTTCGCTGTAAGAAAGACTTTCTCTTGCCATGTTATACTGCAGACTACTGACAATGATAATTCGGTGTTAGGACATCACATAGTTCACAAAATAACTAGTTACTCAATGATACACCAAAATAAAAATGGGGTTGCATTGGCAGAAATTAGTTACATAAACGGTCGGGCTGGGTCTGACAGACCCGTGCACTTTTTGAAAGACTGCCAAACAATGACTAAACAAAGAAAAACCTTATTCACAACAATAATGCTTTCTCTCGGATGTTTCAGGAAGGTAGCAGGGCGCTCGAGTCAAATCAGCAACTATAAAAATATAAATTCAGTGAAACAAAAACCAGTGGGTCTCACAGACCCAGCCTGACCGTTCTAGGGTTAAAGGCCTATTAATGCAATAAATAATGACTATTTATTTTTAATCATTCAATGATCACCTCACAATGATAAAGGATTTGTCAATATAATACAATGCAAATCAATAGGACAAAAAACAACACCATTGTGTACATAACATGCTTTCTGAGGGTAGGACAGGTAGCCATGAGAACAGGACAAGTGGTTGGCCGTGCCACTGATTAAGACAGCATCCCCACAAATGACAGATAAACTAAAAACAAAATGATCACATATACAATCTATACTTTATTGAGTAGAATTGAGGATGCAGGTAGAAAGGTATTTAGCAATCAATGCATCTGAATATGATGGGAAGAGCCATTTATTCCAGCTTTTACAGAATGTGATTTTCTGCTCATTCATTTCGAAGTTTCACATCTTGCACAAGATCCAGAAATCTTCAAGTAATACTCCTGGCATTTCTTTTTCTCTTTTCTATCTCTGTCACCCTTATATTGTGTAACAGTCAGGCAGTTGCCTTTTATATTTCCTGATACGGACCGTGAGATTGTGATAACCTTTTTTGGTTCCCAGAGAATGTTGAAAAAGGTATTCTACCAGATTTCCTGTACATTGATGTAAACAAGAAACACAAATTAATGCATAGTACTGCAAGGTATCTACAGCAAGTAGGATGTTAGAAGCAACGACGACACAGGTTAAACTACCTACCCAAGATTGCATTTACAGGCCTTGTTCATCCACAGTATATATTTCATCAGGAAGTCACATGTGAGTGATTGTATTACAAACACACCAGCCAAAGTGGACTGTACTAAACATAATGAAGCTTGGGCCTGCTGGCACGTACATGGTGTCTTGTGTGAGGCTCAACAGTGTCTGTTGATGACCTCACGGTAGTCATACATTAAATGCTTCCTCTAAGAGACATCATATAATTGTAGAAATTAATCTTAGAATAGAACTTTGTCAGTAAAGAATTGGTATGAAACACCAACACCTTAAAGATACCACTTTACCTCCAAATGGTAATGAACACCTCTTTGAAACACACCAAGATTGAATTACTCCATCTGCTACCATTTGACTTCTCAAAATTACCATTTTTTTTTCTTCTTATCTGTCAGTTCCACTGGCACGTGTAAGGCATATACTATGTGTACGCAAATTCCTCAATTACTATTCATGAGGTATTTTATATAATCATCTTAGTCCCATTATAATTTATATTCTCCTGATTCTGATGGTATATTTAGTTTTTTTTTTTGAAACCTTGTTCATTAAGAGAAACTGATAACTAAAGTTTTCCATTAGAAGGTAATCATCAAAATGACAAGCTAGTAACTGTTTATTCACAAAGTCTAACTCAGTGGATAGTATTAATTTCAAACTTTTCAGTAACTAGTTTGCTTTCTCCAGGAAGTCATTGACTAAGTAAATATCAGTCGTTCATATGATACTATGAAATTTAATACCTTTATAAATATCTAATACACAGTTAAAGTACTATGTGAGCCACTAGAATGGCATTCCTACTAGTTTGACTTTTACATTATTGTAAATTATAATACAGTTACCGATTTCATAAAATACTCACACACCCCTCTTTATATATCCCCTGAATACAATGAATCCTCAGCCAGAAGGTAGAAATCAGTCAATCAACATCTATCATCTATATGCCAGTGTCAGCTCCTATGTGTAATGAGTCTGTACTTACCTACCAACTGATCAACTTCTTAATGTCAGTGTCCATGAGCAGAATTCATTCAAGCAACATCTCCATGTCGTTTCTCTTGTTAACAACATGCAATTTCTTTATCACAGTAAGTCTGTGCCAGGAAACAGCATGATAACATCTATTTGTAAAAAGGCTGCACTCAGTTTCGCACCTGCCAACATTTCTCTGTCACTCATCTCTTAAGTCTGGAATTAGTTATGAATACTCCAACATCGGTGTGTAATAATCTTCCACTGTGTTGTGTATTTTTTGGTGAACCTTTGTTTTTGAGGATGGTTGTGTGTGTATCCACTAGCTCACAAACATCTTTGAGTAAATATATGTATATATTTTTCATTTGTGAACTCAGCTGAACAGTCAATCAGTGCTGTGGGAAAGTATAGTGAAGAGAGATGCTACTAAAGAACTTGTTAAAAGCCGATCAATGGATTAGTCTGCCACTGTTTGATTCCCATGTATGTCACTGACTTGGTTGACGAGGGTAATTATCAATACATGTTACTAACTAAATTCTCACCAACAAACTGCTGGCAAACAGAATAAACATGCAAACTAGTGAATCTCTAATCAATAGTGTTGCATCCATTATTGCTTGATTTAGTTAAATCTCAAAACAGTTTTCAGCAAGAGACAGGGTTTAAGGTGATATTGAGTAACATCATCTGTAACCAGATCAGTAACATTCCATCCCCTGAGGAAAATGCAACAGTAACAAATTGTTTGCACAAAAATATATCCTTAATGTCAATAATTCCCACGCTGTGAGGCAGTGTATTATTGGTTACAATATGGCATTTTAACAAATAGTTTATTCCTGTTAGCTGCTTAGGGTTCATTATTCTTTCGTACTATGTTATTTTGGCATTATTGCCATTTTATACACATAGTATAGATGTCATCTGTTAGACAGTAGTATACACAGAACATATACAAAGGTATACTTAAGTTGTTCATAATGTATGTACGTACTGTATCTGTATCTGTGTCTGGTCCACATTTTCTTGCAGTCTTACCTTATGAACTCTTAAGTATTTTTCATAAGATTTGGCAGGGTTAATTTGACCAACTGCTAAATCCATAAATGTTCATAATATAAAACAGCAAGAAATAGTGACAAGACAGATGCAGTATGCACAGACACCAGAAACAACTTAATGTAAGTATACCTTCATATATGTTCAATGTAAACTATGACCTAAGTCATGACCTCTATACTATGTATAATGATTTCAGGTTGTACTAAAAAATAGCAATAATGCCAAAATAAGCTTATACTAAAAAAAAAACTATAAGCAGACAACAGGAATTTTATTTATTTATTTATTTATTTATTGTTCCGTGGGACCACATTTAGGAGAAGTCTCCATGGTCATGGAACGAGTCAATACATGAAATTATAACACGATTGTAGAAACAGATAAAATGAAACAAGTCGTTAGTTTAAATAAAGAAAATCAAGAATGTAACACTGGAATTTGCTTAATTTTTTATCTCTTCCAGGAGCTCCTCGACAGAATAGAAGGAGTGAGCCATGAGGAAACTCTTCAGTTTAGACTTAAAAGTGTTTGGGCTACTGCTAAGATTTTTGAGTTCTTGTGGTAGCTTATTGAAAATGGATGCAGCAGAACACTGCACTCCTTTCTGCACAAGAGTCAAGGAAGTGCATTCCACATGCAGATTTGATTTCTGCCTAGTATTAACTGAGTGAAAGCTGCTAACTCTTGGGAATAAGCTAATATTGCTAACAACAAACGACATTAAAGAAAATACATACTGTGAGGGCAATGTCAAAATTCCCAGACTATTGAATAGGGGTCGACAAGAGGTTTTCGAACTTACACCATACATAGCTCGAACAGCCCGTTTGAGCCAAAAATACCCTTTTTGAATCAGAAGAATTACCCCAAAAAATAATACCATATGACATAAGCGTATGAAAATATGCGAAGTATACTACTTTTCGTGTTGAAATGTCACTTATTTCAGATACTGTTCTAATGGTAAATAAAGCGGCATTTAGTTTCTGAACAAGATCCTGAACATGGGCTTTCCACAACAGCTTACTATCTATCCGTACGCCTAGGAACTTGAACTGTTCCGTCTCGCTTATAACATGCCCATTCTGTCTGATTAAAATGTCAGTTCTTGTTGAATTGTGGGTTAGAAACTGTAAAAACTGAGTCTTACTGTGATTTAGCATCAAATTATTTTCCACAAGCCATGAACTTACTTCATGAACTACATTATTTGATAATGTTTCAATATTACACACAAGACCCTTCACTACCAAGGTGGTGTCATCAGCAAACAGAAATATTTTTGAATCACCTGTAATACTAGAAGGCATATCATTTACATAAATAAGGAACAGCAGTGGCCCCAGCACCGACCCTTGGGGAACGCCCCATTTAACAGTGCCCCATTGGGACTGAACATCATTACCACTCTCAATATTGCGGAGGATTACCTTCTGCTTTCTGTTCTTAAAGTAGGAGGCGAACCAATTGTAAGCTACTCCCCTCATTAAGAAAATATCATTTATGGCTTCGACGACACTTTAAAATGTAGCACTGAGCACATCCTTAATTGGTTACAAATAGTAAGAGCCATTGGTTCTAAAATTAGAGGTGTTACACAGCCACCATGCACCACAAGCAGGGAAAAAGCTACATTAACTTCATATATGCTTGAGTATATGACTTCTGCCTGGGACTGACTTTTTTTCCAATTTGTTTTTCAGTATCAGTTGTTGCTGATATCTATATCCACAAGCCAAATCTTGCTGTGGCACCAAAAGTGCGAAAGCATCGTATGATTTTCATCATAAATAAGATTTAAAATGAAATAAGGATTTGATTTCTTTTCATTAAGTTTCTTTTGGTAACAGTTTACAAAGTAAGAGAACGATTCTCTAAACAAGATCCAATGCTTCCAAAGTTTTCCAAACAATATTTTTTTGAGGTCTGATGGTGAAAAAAAGTAGGTTCAAAACCAGATATCGCTAAAAAGCACAAGTGATTATCAATTTTGTAGGGAAGCTAACACACAATTCTCATTTGAGTCAAGAGCAAAATAGTCTCTCCCCATTATATTCAAAAATGTTACTGACTTGGAGGAAATTAATCTTGGGAAAAAATAATGACTACTTAAAGTTGGGTCGCAACTCTTTACGGGGACTGCATTCATACAACCTCCTCACAAACATAATTTTTAATGCTTGTTATTTTTCAGTGTGCTACATATGAAATGGTACTTTAAGCTTTCGACAAGGGGTTGATTGTTATTGGCATATTCTCAGACTTGTCCAAGGCTTTTGACACTTGACCACAAAATACTACTAAACAAGCTAGAAGTACTAGGTGTAAGAGGAATAGCAAAAGAGTGGTTCTAGTCTTATCTGGAAAGCAGTGTGCAAAAGGCATGATAGGTTACATGTCTGTAGATAAATTCTGAGTAACTCTTGTCAGACAATAAACATATAAGCAACAGATGTTCCTCAAATTAGTATATTGGGTCCAATTCTGTTCTTAATGTGTATCCATGACCTCTGAAACACAGCAACACTTGGATAAAAAGTTCTCTTTACTGATGAAGCAAGGCCACCGTCACTGATGAGATACCAGACCACCTATTAGAGAAAGCAAATTGCATTTACAGCTGGGCAATTGTAATAGATTAACATTGAACACAAAGAAAACAAATGGTACACACTTCAGCATAAACAGGGAAGACAACTACATTGCATTAAGCATAGATGATAAATCTACAGACTATGCAACAAACACAAAGCTGTAAAGGATGAATATTGATTGTCAATCCTTACTGCAAGTGAGTACATCTACCAATATGTTGTGCATAATGGGGAGAACATTACTAAGTACTTCACTAATACTTTTACACATAATCATGAAAGAAGAGCCAGTTTGGACTTTGCACCCCCTTCTCCCCCAAAAAATTGTATGAGAAGCTACACATGGAGACAAAAAGATTACTAAAAGATATGTTTAAAAGGGCAGCTAAAACGTTCATAAGTAATGTATACTGAACAATTAGAGATTACTTAGAGGTCTCACAACATAGTGATTAATACAAAAATGGGAAACCAACACCCTATCACATTACAATACACGACCACGATTTAAGCTTTTATAAGAAAATCGTATCGAGCTATTACGCATGATAGTAATGTCTTATTCTCCTGAGTTCGATGTCTCATTCATCATGGAGAGTTGCTGACTCAGTTTTTCAGGTAGCTTGAAAGGGGTGGGGTGGGGGGCACAGACATGCATGGAGCATAGTTACACATATATGGGCCTGAAGTCAGTTTTCTGAACAGACTGGAGTTAGTACAAGGGGCATAGTAACATGTTCATGGTCCATGGGTCGTCAGCAGGCATCTTTAGTGTGTGCAGGATTGAAGTGCAAAACTGTTTTATATTAAAAGTTACCTGGAGAAAACTGTGCAAATCAAAGAACAATGGGCAACATGGACCATATAGGTGAGGCAGTGCAACTGGTAAGACACTCATCCCATATTTGGGAGGATGGAATTTGCTTTGTCTGGCCACCCTCATTTAAGTTTTCTGTGCTTTTCATAAATCACTTCAGGCAACTGCCAGGATGTTCCTTCATCAAGGCTATGGCTAACCAACTATCTGATTCTAATAAAAACATACTTTTATGTTCTGTATGTACATAAAGTTTCAACTATTTGTTTTCACTGTATTATGATAAATCTTATATCATTGTGACAGGATCCCTGAATAAATGAATAAATAAACAAATAAATATATTTACAATGGCTGATTCTATTAACCAATATTATATTTTGTATCCTGACAATGAGCCAAGCAGCTGCCTGTTTAAGTAAAAAGACATCAAGCATCTTGCAACTTCTTGTGTCATAATTAGAACAGCCAGCAAAACAATCCGTTACAACAAAAAAGGAGTCACCATAAAAATATTTTCAGGCTTTCAAGAACATTCTGATAATAGAAGTTTTAAAATTCAACATAATTTATCTTAGGGTTCATGTAGACATCAAAGTAAAAGGTAAAAAAGTAGTTATACTTCTGTTATAGAAATTTACTACCAATAGTAATCATGTGAAAATAATGATTTTTTTAGTATTACTAATGTTAAACCTTTTCTACAATATAATTAAGTGTTTTACATCAACAAAATGTAGATCAGGTTAATGTAGACAGATCTGGTATATCCAAGGCAGGGAATTGGATTCATATTTGTATAACTGCTTATCGAATTGTGTAACACAAATCACATGATGTGTGTCTCCTTGAACCTCACATACCAAAGACTGGTCAAGGGTTATCATAAAGATATGATGTATCAGCTGAACCTTAAACGACACAGCGGAAAAGTAAACAGTTTGTTAATGTGATTCTCATTTTCGGTACCAACAAACTGGCACTTAGCAACCAACAAGAGTGTATTTATTTTTTTACTCTTTTTACTTACAAATGCAACATTTATAACCACATATAAAGCACAAAGTAAATGTTTAACAAGGTTTTACTTCACTTTTTCTCTTTTTTTGTACTGAACAACACAATAACACAACATAAAACTAAAAACTATGCTCATTCTTTGACAATACACACTAAAGTGGAAGAGTTTGCTCACTTCATATGGCATGTCTCGTGTAATACAGTTTATGAGTAATTTAAATTAAAGAGCTGGTAAACAATAAAGGCCTATCTTAACCACCTTTGTTGGTTAAATAATTTTTTGATCTATTTGGAACTGTCCACATTAATAGCAAAGAAAGACATAAGCAGAAAAGAACATTTATTTATAGTTGTTTATTAAAAAGCATGAAGATTTCATATTCTATAGATGCAGCTTCAGTAAGACATTGCCTACGACTTCACTGTACCAGCTACTTTCTCCATGAAGTCTGCCATTTTTATATCACGATGGCTCACACCATTAACGTCGTGAGATGCCAGTGTGACTTTTACTTTATTGTAGACATTAAACCATTCAGGATGATGATCCATCTTCTCTGCCAAGAGTGCAACACGAGTCATGAAACCAAATGCCTGTATGACAGATTATGAAAGATTATATAACAAAAAACAGGACAACAATATCAGGTGGAAAGGTGTACGGACTAAGAAGATGACACGGGAGATATGAAATAATGTTGTTACATCTATCTACGAAAAACCATATTTTACTCAGAATTAATTTTGGGGTAAAATCAATGTTTTATATTTTCTCCACAACTATGTGACAGTAGGAAAAATGGTTGACAAAAGGAGGAGGAGGAGGAGGAGGAGTATTCACAGAAAAATTCAACTGATTTCTGAACATTCGAAAAGAGACAACATATCTTTTGTTTCTAGAATGAAAAATTTCTTCTTCAGGCACTAGCAATGTACAAAATAATCCGGAAAAGCTACAGGTAAATACATCTGAATTCAGCAAATCTATACGGGATTGATAACCAAGAAGTAATGATAAGAATGAACATTAGATTTAACATCCCACCGACAAGGTGACTTTTTTCTTTAGGTGATACAGACACACAAAAAAATCAAAACCTGGGTGGCCAGAAGTGCATTTGAATGCTATTCCTATCAAATTCAAATATAGTGTCCCTATCACTTCATTGAACACATTAAAATAGTTCAGTGATATATCTTACACTTTTTCATCACATAAAGCTCTTGATATTCTAATGATGAAGTGATTTTTTCCCCCCCAATGAATGGCACTGTAAATGAAATTTCAAGAAATACTGAGTGCCTTAATATGAAAGGATTATTACTTATGGCAAATAAAGTATGCAAGTTCAAAACATGGCTGGCTGTAATGCTGTCAAAGACAAAAGAACGAACTCACAAATTGTACATATCAACATGGGCATAGTCTCAAAATCCTATGTTAAGATCATTTTAAAACCCTAAATTTCACAAATATCATTCATGTGTGATCACTGATTTTGTACTCAAACTTAGGCTGGTTTAACTTAGTTCATTATAGCCACACGATCCCCACTCGAAGATGATATACCAAACAAATCAGGTTCATTTCAAAATATTTGCTATCATAATGACTTGTTCAAAAATTTATTGAAATGTGTGGCCTGAGGTGCCTTATGGAACTTGGCAACTGACATGCCAGCACAACTCACCCAGCATGACCTAGAGGATAATTCTAAGCCTAATGTCAGCTAGGTCATTTATTACTTTTTAATCTATTTTTCAATCTCCTCCCACAGTATACTGCTAAATTCAAGAGATATTATTGAAAGTTGTGAAAAACACATTAGTCTGAGATGGTGTACCTAAAGTAAATAAAGAAAGCTATAAGAATATTATGTGAAGTAAATAATCACACATTTTGCAGACTTTTTTTTAAAGATGTTTGATTTCTTACAGTAACTTGCTGGTGATAGAAATCAGTTTCAACTGGGTTTCAATTTGTGCAATCACAATGCAAAACACAAAAACTTGTCTGTGGTTCAGAATGAATGTACATTGGCCCTCCTCTAGTGGAAAGGTATTAAATAGTGCCCACCTAACAAGGAGCAAGGAACTGGGAAACACTATCAACTGAAAGGAAAATTAAACACACACCACATTAGCTACAAATTTGCAACTTATCTCTTTATTTGAAATTGATGACTGAAAATTCCTCTTTGCTGCAAGGAAAGTAGTGATGGTCACTTTAAAGTTGCATGGCAAATACTAATGTATTTTAGTTCTAACCATTTTTTATGGTTGCGTGCAATTATTTTCTTTGAAAGACAATCAGATGTAAGAAGTGATTATTATTCTACCAATAGAAAATAAAAGAAATTTATAGAACTTTTTATTTACTAGGCTAAATTTAGCTGGCATAAGGAAAAATAGCACTAAGCAATATAGTAATAGTTGACTGTTAGTACAGTCTACAGAGTAAATTTGTATTTTTCATTTGTTCCTGTTAATGTATAATTTGGCCAGTTACACAGTCCTTCATGTTTCTTCTTCTTCTTCTTCTTCTTCTTCTTCTTCTTCTTCTTGGTGGGATCTATGGAATATGATTCAAGAATGTGTATGTTTTGCACACGTCTTTTTATTTTGTTTTTGTTTTGCTTTAGGGTGTAAAAAACAATTGAGGCCATACGCACCCAAGTCAAAACTATGGAACACGAACACAGATAGGAGTTAAACAACTATATGTCAGCCCCAATGGACAGAATAGGAGACAGCTAAAAACAGGTATGTGGAAAAAGGGCTAAAAAACACCAGACAGGAATTGAGGTCCAAAACTAAAAATTAAATGGCCTTCGCCATATTGCTTCGGTGGATAAAAAGTAAACTGCGGTCGACAGCCCGTGCGTCATTCGCTAAAATGGCTGATAAATCAGACTGCAGACCCAAGCTGGAACGTAAATGGTTTAAAAAAGGGCATTCCCGCAGGAAGTGGCAGACAGTTAAAATTTGGGCGCGATGTGTACAAAGTGGTGGGGTAGTGCCACTTAGCAAATGATGACGGCTAAAAAGGCAGTGCCCAATATGCAGCCAAGTTAAAATAATCTCCTCCCGGTGGGAGGGCTGAGAGGAGGTTGTCCAAGAAGATGGGAGGGGCTTAATAGGCCGAAGCTTATTCCCGTGAAGGGAGGACCATTGGCAATGCCAAAGGGACACCACCTGACAGACGGCGACGCAGAGATCATCGGAGGGAATATAGGTACTTATGGACTGAGGTATGAGGACTGCACCCTTGGCAGCAGCGTCAGTAGCCTCGTTTCCTGGCAGACCGACATGACCAGGGACCCACCAAGAGTGAGCAAGAGTCAGTTTTCCTTGACTCGCTGCACTAAGGGAAGAGCAGTTACAGTATACACAGCTTTGAAGGGCACCGAGTGAGTCTGAGCACAGGACACAATTGGAAAGGCTGTGTTGCCAGATGCACTCTGTGGCCTGATACAAGGCGAAGAGCTCAGCTGTAAATAATGAGGAGTGTGCTGGAAGCCATTATCAAGAAACACAGGTGCTCATGACAAATGCACACCCGACCCCACAGTCAGTCCGAGAGCCATCAGTGTATACAAAGTTACTATCGCGAAGTTCCATGCGAAGGTCGTGAAACTGGAGGAGATAGACCGAGGTTGGAGTAGTGTCTTTAGGAAGCAAATGAAGGCCAAGGTTAACGTGGGCCACTTCACGAAGCCAAGTTGGTGAAGGGTTCACATCCACTGGGAAAGTTGCAGGTAGTGTGAAGTTAAGCCACCATAGCAAGTGGCAAAAGCAGACTCCAGGAGGTAACAGAAGAGGGACGAGCCCCATACTGATGATCAAAGGAATCATCAAAGAAGGAGGCATAGGAGGGGTGGCCACACATGGCAGACAAACATCATGCATACCTGCTGAGGAGAAAATCATGGAAGTAGGAAAGTGGTAGTTCAGCAGCTTCAGCATACAGACTCAAAACCAGGCTGGTGTAAAAGGCATGACAGTGGATAGTTTTGAGACTGTGTAAGAGTGACGGGCAGGCAGACGCATAAGCAAAGCACCTATAGTTGAGTTTCGAATGGATAAGGGTCTGGTACAAACGGAGGAGGGTGGTTTGATCAGCAACCCAGGAAGTACCATTGAGGACACACACAAGATTGAGGGGCCACGTACAGTGAGCTGCCAGGTAAGACACATAGGAGGACCAAGAGTATTTCCTATCAAGCATGAGCCCCAGAAATTTCATAGTTTCAATGAATGGAAGGGCAACAGATGTAGAGATGGTGGGAGAAACCATTTGCCACTAGAAATTAATACAGATGGTTTTGTCAGTGGAAAAGCGAAAGCCATTGTCGATGCTCCAGGAGTAAAGATGATCAAGACAGCACTGAAGTCGCCGCTCAGTGAGACAGGTCCATGGAGAAATGCAATAGATGGCAAAATCATCAACAAAAAGAGAGCCGGAGATGCCTGGCGGGAGACAGGCCATTATAAGGTTAATGGCAATAGCAAAGAGGATGAACTCAGGACGGAACCCAGAGGCACACCATTTTCCTGGGTAAAGGTGTGTGTCTGACAAGGTAGACCCCCCCCCCCCCCCCCCCACACACACACACACACACACACACACACACACACACACACACACACACACACACACACACACACACACACACACACACCCCCTTGATAACTCGGTTTTGTAAAAATGCCCGAAGATAACAGGGTAGGCACTCACAAAATTCCCAAGTGTAGAGAGTACGGAGGATACCAAATTTCCAGCAGGTGTCGTAGGATCTCTCCAAATCGAAAAACACGGCCACAGTCTGGGATTTCTGCAGAAAACGTTCATGACATGGGTGGACAAATTAACGAGATGGCAAACTGCAGAAAACCGTGCTCGAAATCCACACTGTGCATTATTTAGTAAATGGCAAGATTCGAGCCACCACACTGGCCGGGCATGAATCATATGTTCCATCACCTTGCAAATTCAGCTGGTAAAAAGAGATGGGGCGGTACCTACAAGGAAGGTTTTTGTCCTTACCGTGCTTAAGATGGTGGCTTCACGCCAACATCCAGGAAATGTGCCCTCTGCCCAGATGCAGTTGTACGTGTTAAGCAGAAAGTGCTTGCCCGCAAGAGAAAGGCGCTGCAACATCTGAATGTTGATGGCATCTAGCCCTGAGGCAGAGGATAGGGATGAACTGAGAGCATGATCTAGATCCCTCATAGTAAAGGTGGCATTGTAGCATTCATGATTCAGAGAAGAGAAGGGTACCATCTGAGCCACCTTTGCTCGTTTCCGATGGAGGAAGGCAGGGTTATAATGGGAAGAGCTCGGAACTTCTGCAAAATGGCAGCCCAAGGTGTTGGAGATAGCAACAGGGTCCACGAAGACATCACCAGCGACTGTCTGGCTGGAAATTGGGGAATGGATCTTGGTTCCAGAGAATGGTCGGAGGTTGGCCTACACGGCAGAGGAAGGTGTGGAACTGTTAAAATAACTAGTGAATGAAATACAGCTCGCTCTTTTGCTATCCTGAAGAATGCAACAACACTTTGCACACATCTGTTTATAATGAATGCAGTTTGCCAACATAGGGTGGTGGTTAAAAAAGCTGAGAGCACATCTACATGTGCGAATTGCATCATGGCATGCCTCAGTCCACCAAGGGACTGGGACACGATGTGGTAGAGAGAAAGTGCGGGGGATGGGATGTTCTGCAGCAGTAAGGATAATGTTTGCGAGATATTCCACTGGTCATCCCAACTGGCAAAATATTGTTCTTCAAAGGTAGCCAGGGAGGAGTAAAGCTGCTAGTTAGCCTTAGTAATCTGCCATTTAGACGTGCACGAGGACGGGGTAGGGGTAAGCAAATGGACAGCACACGGGAAATGGTCGCTTGAGTAGGTGTCAGGAAGTATGGGCCACTCAAGACGATGGGCAAGCTGGGCAATGCAGAAGCATAGGTCCAAATGGGAATAGGTGTGCAAGGAGTCAGAAAGGAAAGTGGGTGCTCCAGTGTTAAGGCAGAAGATGTTAAGTTGGTTAAGGAGGTCAGCCAAAAGGGCACCTCTCTGATAGGTCCTGGAAGAACCCCAAAGAGGATGATGTGCATTAAAGTCACTGAGTAGCAAATATGAGGGATGTACCTGGCAATAAGTTGAAGGAAGTCTGCCCTGGTGACAGCAAATGATGGAGGTTACATATATGGTACAGAGGGAAAAAGACAGGTGGGGAAGGAAAAGGTGAACTGCAACAGCTTGAAGATTGGTAGTCAGGGAGATGAGTTAACTATGAATGTCATCCTGTATGAGCAGCATGATGCCACCATGAGAGGGAATGCCAACCTCAGGGGGAAGGTCAAAATGTATTGGTAAGAAATGTTGTTGTTGTTGTCGTCTTCAGTCCAGAGACTGGTTTGATGCAGCTCTCCATGCTACCCCATCCTGTGCAAGCTGTTTCATCTCCCAATACCTACTGCAACCTACATCCTTCTGAATCTGCTTGGTGTATTCATCTCTTGGTCTCCCTCTACGATTTTTACCGTCCATGCTGCCCTCCAATACTAAATTGGTGATTCCTTGATGCCTCAGGATGTGTCCTACCAACTGATCCCTTCTTCTGGTCAAGTCGTGCCACAAATTTCTCTTCTCCCCAATTCTATTCAAAACCACCTCATTAGTTATATGATCTACCCATCTAATCTTCAGCATTCTTCTGTAGCACCACATTTCGAAAGCTTGTATTCTCTTCTTGTCTAAACTATTTATCGTCCACGTTTCACTTCCATACAAATGTGAAAGCTCAAATTGGTCATGAGGGCGCAATTTCGTTTCCTGAAGGCAGAGTACAAGGAGATGCTGTGAAGCTAAAAGCAGCCATAAATTCTCTTTGTGGGACTGAAGGCCGGGAATGTTGCATTGAAGGAGAGTCACAATGAGGAAGAGATGTAGGGGTGTCACCTCAGCGGCTGCCGAGTGACACTTGGGGAAGAGGCGCTACTACAGGGCACAAAAGCAAGAGGATCCTGCTCCATGGGATCCACAAAAGCATCAGCATGCTTGTGCAGTCAGTCTGTGGAATCCAATGCCGAAAAACGGTTGTTGGTGCACTCCGGTAACATGGAGGCTGGCCGAGCTAAGGTATCACGTGCTGACACCATTGAAGAGGATCTTCGAGTTGGCAAAGGAGAAGACCATTTGCCTTTGGTGGACTTCTTCGAGCCTTTCTGGCCAGATGAAGACTCGGGTGTTGTTTGGCTGGAGGGACGGAGTAAGTCTTCACGGGAGTACTCCTTCTGTCCTTTCTGGCCTACAGGTTGTGTAGCTGGTGGTTTTGGCCCTTGAGGCGAGAATTTGATGGCTTGTTGCACAGCTGGACGGTGGGGATGGCGATGCTACCTTGACACTAAGCGACTTCACAACCTCAGAGCTGAATTGGAGGTCGCATGTCTGCATGGCCATGTCCTCCATGGAGCGAGGGTAACAAGAACAGAACTAGGTTCGGACTGTATGGCTGGACGGTGATAATTTCATAGCCTGCTTTGAGCTCTGACAGAAGCAACTCTCTGGTGAGAAAGAGAGAGTGCGGGTGGGCACTAAGGAGGAATCTACCTTTTTCGTTACACGATGGACAGCAATGACACCCTGATCAGAGATGTAAGATCATCTTTCAGCCTCGGTTAGACTGTCTAGCAGCCTGGTGTAAATTACACCATGGGAAGAATTCAAAGTTCTATAGGCCTCAACATGAACAGGGTAACTGTGGAGAAGCAAGGCAGCAAGCAGTTGTTGTGCTTGAGAGTCAGAAGTGGTCTTCAAAATCAAAGGGCCATTCCGTAAACAAGTGCAGGATTTCACAGGACCAGGAATTGCATCTACACCCTTCTGAATAATAAAAAGATTTACCGTGGTGAAGGACTGACAGTCTTCAGTACGTGAGACCACAAGGAACCATGGTGCAGTGGGAAGGGTCTTTGAGTCATTAGCTTCATTGAGTTTACGTTTTGTAGGTATTGAATGGGAAGATGATTGACTCATCACAAGGAAATCCCCCATGATTGCCAGCATCTCCGATGGCGCACTCCTTCCAGCTGGGGGCCCCCTCCACAAGGAGGCGACCCGCCTTAGGTGATTGTTCATACCTCAGGTCACACCTCCAGAACACCTGATGGAGGGACTAATTGGCAATTTGAGAAGGTTACAGCTCAGGCAATCACACCTCCCTGGGTCTGGCCTGTACCAGGGGATACGTGCGAACCCTACCTGTTGACCCAGGGCTGGGAATTACGCATTACCCAGTCATCTGTTACACGTCGGAGGATCCTCAAACGCCGAAGCTGAGGAATGAGAGGTGAAGGGAAACAAAGAAAGGAAAAGTGAGCAAAAAACAAAGGTGAGTCTGTTCACATGTTAGCGACAGAATGCAGAACATTCCCAATAACACCCCAGACATGTTTCCCAGGGGAGGGTAAAAAGAATAGGAAGAGGATAGACATGCAGCACGGAAGGGAAAAAATGCTGCAAAGGCTGGGCCCTGTGGTACCGAAGCACCCACCAACCAAAGAGTGGCGGCCCCCTGGAAGGACGTCTTTTTATGGATCCTGGAATTCTTACACCCATTTCCCAGTAACTTTACTCATTCTAACTGATTCACCGTCACAACACTTGACACAAAAATAGCTTTGCCTCCTTGTCTTAGATCTAGAGTGAAGCTATATACTTCAGTAAGAAAGTATACAACAAACTCTGTCTGACATAAGGAAGAAAACAGGAACCCAAAGCAATTCAAACACACATCACTGACCCCACAATTTCCACAAATTATCTGAATATCTAGATTCAGAGATTTAGCAGATCTGTTAGCTGAGTGGCAGACAGTAATGTTCAGTGTAAAGCTGCATCTGTAATGATGTACTATAAGAAAGGAATAGGGATGTAGGTAGATAGTTATTTCGAAAAATACCATTGTAATCAATGCTCACAATTTTGATACCAACACAAAGTTTCTATGCAATGTAAGTGAAGTCAATTTTGTGCTGGTATTGAAATCATGGCCCATTATATGTCGTTCCATAAAATTTTATGATTGATAGTTTTCAGTTTATCCAATGGAAAGTTGAACTGCATATCAATCTAATGAACAGCTTTTTTTCTTCTTGTGAAAATGTTCACTATGAAAAAGTGGTAGAGAATAAATAAATTTCTGATAGCAAACGTGTCATTATTCAGATTCCTAATAGCTGTCTCAAGTCACTTTTTATAGTTTCTTTGTTTACTAAATTCCCATTCAATGACTCTGGAGCAAATCAGTTCCATTGTCTCATAGGACATCACAGAGGTCTTTCAAGCATGTCTTATCACGATTTACTTTATGTGTAATGCCAATTTATATGAACAGCTGGAAGGTGCCAGTATGAGTAGTCCACTTAGTCCAGTGGTTACCAATTTCTACACAGAGCATTTTGAAACATTGGACTTGGCACCTGGTTAATCTAAGGAGTAGTGCATGTACAACACCACCTTTGCTGTGGTGATAGAAGAAGACCAACAGCTATTCTTTCTATCCTCTGCTGGTTGTGAGAAATGGTGAGAATGTGAGCCACAGCGTATACTGAAACCAGACACACTTGATACCTGCACCAATTTCAGCACTTCTGACATGAGATTAAACTAACTTCCTGGCAAATTAAAACTGTGTGCCAGACCGAGACTCGAACTTTGCCTGTGGTCCCGAGTTCAAGTCTCGGTCCAGCACACAGTTTTAATTTGCCAGGAAGTTTCATATCAGGGCACACTCCACTGCAGAGTGAAAATCTCATTCATGAGATGAAACACCTACAATGTGTACCCCACCAATTACGTAAGAAGTATTACGAAAAACCTAACACACATTGATGTGACTTGCCTGAAGAAAAAATGGTGGGTACAGCCTTTCTGCCACACATGCCCGAGATGGACAGCACTGGCCATATATGGAGGAATGGTATTTAAAAACAACCAAAAAAGAGCCAAGAGTATCTCAGATCAAGATCAGCAAAAGACAAAAGGGATTCACTCACAATTGCAATGTCAAGAATATATCATGACCGCGTACATGTGGTGGGTCGACAGAAGCGTCCGATCCCACGCGTCGGCTTTGACCCGTGACGTAAGGGTGTTGTCGTGTGTGACATCATAAAGGCGCGGAGTTTGGTTTGAGTGTGGCTGTCTCCAGTTCTGTTTTATCTTATTTTATTTACTTTTCTGATCTGTTCGTTCTATCCCGTGAGATTTTTTTTTAAAAAGACAAAAAACACTAATCAGCTACTGAAGCATCTTTATCTTATATGGGTTGCAGGGGTTACGACCCCTGGGGAGGTGGGTGGGTATTCATGCATGGCTGTCTTCACTTACACGTTGTAGCTACGCAAGGCGTCTAAATTTGTTTATATTTAGTTTGCCCCCCCACCCAAAACACCCCATTTCCCACACTTGTCCCGTTAGTGTCATTAGGCTTCTTGTGGAAAGTGTGTGTGTTTGTTTTTGTTTCCGCCATATTTGTGACGTCATGGGTCAAAGCAGACGGGCGGGATCGGATGCTTCCGTTTTTCCCATGTGGTAAAGTCTATGTTGGTATGATTGGACAAACTGTCAATCCTGGGGTCAACAAACATAAGAGGCATTCCAGATTGGGACAGGTGGAGAAATCAGTTTAGGTAGAGAATGCACTGTGTGAGACTGACCACATAACAAAATTCATTGACACACAAGTTCTCACTGTGGAGTAAGAGCTACCATGCTTGACAGTTTGGGGAAGCCACAGAAATTCACAACCCTAACAATAGTCTCAATGAGAAATAAGAAAACCTCATGGTAAATAGATCATTGATTTCCATGCTGCAGCAGTGCAGGTAGCAAGGGAGAATCACAGCAGTTATGACCAGGGAAAAGCCCCAGACTTTGGCACAACAGGTACACACATTATCTGATCACTGGCTTGACTCCAGTTCGTCATAGCAATGGAAGGTGAAATGACAATCCCAACCATGCTCGCTGGTGAAATGTCAGGAAAATTGTCACTGAAGACCCTGAGACAGAAGCCGAGATGCAATACTTCAACGCGGCTCCATGAAAGCCTCACCAATTTTGTATCTCAGTCAAAGGTCTTAATAGCCCAATGAACCTTTATGTCTACAATTGTAATGTTAACAAGAAATACTCAAGTTCACGGATTAGATATCATATACCTCACAAAAAATTTATCTGATAGTATTGTTTTTTTACAATAAAAAGAAATAAGGACTATTCCAACATTGGAGATTTAACATATGTTAAAACACAAAATAAATGTCTAAATCTGACTCGGAGGAATATTCGATACAGCTTTAATCTGTGACCTAACAAACACGCAACAAATGTTGTGACAATAACATGATTAACAGTGGCAATTTTTTCAAACAATCTAATCTAAACAGAAGCCTGTCACTAAAATAATATTTTTTGCTTTCAAATTTACTGGTTTTGCCAACTAACAACAAAACTGTGAAGATATTCAGCAAAAGCTGACATCATAGCAGCCATTAATATTACATTACTGGTCAAAGCTGAAGACTAGTATTGAATATTCCTGTTGATCTTCAGTTTACTACGATTAAACCACACACATACCTCATTGAAATTGTTAAATATAAAATCCTTAGCAATGGCATCTCGATTCTCTGTAACTTTCCAGCCTTTCTCCAACAGTGGTTGGAGAACTTGTGTTCGCTCCTCCTCAGTCAGCTTGCCAGACTGGGAATAATAATAAAATAATATTACAAAAACCAAGATCACAGCAAAATATAAAACAACTTTTACTTATGTACTAAATAACAACTCAGAGAGAGAGAGAGAGAGAGAGAGAGAGAGAGAGAGAGAGAGAGACACACTCCACATTAATGCCACTTAGAAGCACGACAAATTTTACTTGGTTCCAGTAACAGCTAGCTGGCAGAAGTGTCTCTGGAGATCATAGAATACATAGGCCAGCACCTACATCCAGCCATTGTGGGATACATGATTACTACAGAATTTTTTTCTGATGTAATTACAAAAAGTATAGTGTACCTAAATTAAAATGGCAAAAAAGAAGTAAATTTTACATCCCACATGTAAGCAGTTTGAGACATTTCACTGTGTCGCCAAGAAAAGTAATTTCAAGTATACACGTAAGTTAATACTGCTGCATACATTACACCATAGGCTAAACCACAGCACATATCAAAGTGAAATCTTTTCTACTAGACTCTCTCTCTCTCTCTCTCTCTCTCTCTCTCTCTCTCTCTCTCTCTCTCTCTCTCTCTCTCTCTCTCTCTCTCCCCTTTAGCACTAGTATGACTTATAAACAGACTTTTGAAGAAGCTAGTGAATAGGCACCTGACCACATTAAATTCTAATAGCAACAGTTATGCAGGATCAGAACCCAAGCTCTGGAGGTTCTTCTACATGCCTGGATTAATTGCACTCAGGGGATGAATGAATGCAAATGCACCCTGTAATTAGTAAATAGGGCAATTTATATTGTTGATAGCAGTAAGTGCATTGAACTATGTGCAGACACGACTTATTTTTTCCTAACTGTTGCTGTAGATACCAGTGCGATTCTCTATGCAAAACTAGAATTAATTCTACAAGTTTCAACTGTTCAATAGCAATCACAATGGTGAATTAATTACTTTATGCCATTTACAATTCAACTACTCAACGATTTCAACAAACAAGTTTCATTTCACCAAGTCAACTATAACATCACACACGCCAGCTCCACACTGCTGAAGGAATAATTTTTCGATAGTAACACACACTATTTTGTATCAGCAGCGACTTAGGCATATCACAACTCATTAGGTACGCATTAACATAAAATAAGGATAATCACTCTGTGAGCGACGATCAGATCATACCATTCTGTCAGAAATGTGAGGAACACACTACAATACGATGAACGATGTGCGCCGCTTCCGTCAACGCGTAACTGTTTTTACCGCGTTGCGAAATCAAGTTATCTGTTGAACTACAGCAACTTTCTCCAGTTTCAAGGGTGTCTGCAATTACAGTTTCAAATGCAGAATACGAGTAGCTCGAAAAATCTTATGTAGGCCCTAATGGTTTTATATACTGGCAGATAATATCGTCACCACTACCAGCGAATGTAACATATGTATGTATATTATGTCCAATTTTACATCAACAGCGTCTAAATGACAATTGCTCTTTTCTCCAACCACATTTTTGAATTGATTATTTCTTTCTGAAACATAACCACATTATAATATTTTAATACTCTTTTTTGTCGTGTAGCACTGCTTTATCACACTTACCATTTTCTTATGTCTTGTACTTGCCGCTACGCTCGATTGCTTGACGCACTGTAGTGGTACAGCTGACCTAGAGATCCGACAGGTGGCAGTACACACACCAAAAATCATTACGTACTATAATTGAGAAACGTCGAAAC